>NC_082716.1:34524970-35165231 GCF_030144855.1 Hypanus sabinus | reverse complement strand
AGAAAAGAAAACACTGGGAGCCACAAAATGAAATAACACTGCATACAACGGGTTTTTTTTGCCTTTATGCTATGTATAAACAAACTATAATGTGTTGCATTTTTGAAATTGATGAACTCCTGCAGAGAAAACGAAATTACATTTCTGCATGCAACAAAAACATTTTGAACTCCGAAAAAAAGACGTTGGGTTGAAGGTTACTACATAGGTAGCCTACCTTGGATCGAAGAATTAAAAGAAAGCGCGCACTGGCGGGTGTCAGGCATTGGCAGTGGTGATGTATATTAATAGCGATTAAAAACACGTTGTAGCGGTGTAGCGCTACACGCAGCGCTAAAATAAAGACTGCAGTCAAAGGTAACTTTATTCGAACTAAACAGCCTTGCTTTTAAGCCTCCCTCAACCCAGCCCCCATGGACGCAGATGCTGCAAAAGACGCGTACTCACAAACCCCCGTAGGCTATCTCCCTTAGCCGGAATGCTGGCTAATTGTGAGGAAATGTGTCGCCACACTTAGATTGTACAAGATCACCATAATCTTCAAATTTAGAATTACATTTCAAAAGCTAACAAACTAACATAAAATACATTTTAATTAAATACTGACCAATTATTTCCCAAAGCCACAGGGAGCCGCAGCACAGAGGTGAAAGAGCCACAAATGGCTCGGGAGCCGCAGGTTGCCGACCCCCGCACTAGTGCATGCTCACAATTTCAGGTTTGTGTCAAGATAGGAGCGATTCAAACAAAGCCTGATGAATCGTCTCAGCCTGAAACATTGACTGTTTATTCCCCTCCATAGATTCAAGATTGTTTAATGTCACTTCCAGTGTACAAGTGTAAAGGAGGACATAATGATTGTTAATCCAGATCTGATGTAGCATATAAAAACACGCTAAGATAAATAATACAATAATATAAAAAATCACAAATACTTAAGATAGCTTGTATACTGTGCATAGATCGATTATATATGCATAAAGTGACGCTAGGTACAGGAACATCTGTACTTAAGATGACTCTGACAGGAAATGATAAAGTGGTGGTGGGGTTGGGATAGGGATTGGAAGTGTTGATCAGCCTTACTGCTTGGGGAACAGCCTTACCGTTTTGAGTCTAGTGATCCTGACGTGAATGCTACATAGCCTCCTCCCTAATGGGAGTGGGAGAAATAGTCCATGAGCAGGGTGGATGGGGACTTCATGATGGTGATTGGCCTTTTTCCTTTGATGGTGGGTAGGTTGGTGCCGGTGATGCATTGGGCAGTTTTGACTAACCGTTGTAAAGCTTTTCTGTCCGCCACAGTGCATTTTCTGTACAGTGCAGTGACGCAGCATGGTAGGATGCTTTCCAATGCACTACAGTAGAATGATGTATGGATGTGCAAAGTCCAGCTCCCTTCAGCCTCCTCAGAAAATAGAGGCATTGGTGATCTTTCTTGATGGTGTAGGATGCATTTTGGGACCATGAGAGGTTGTGCAAGTTGGGCCCCTCCAGGAATTTGAAGTTGACTTTACTGAGTTCCCCCCAACATTTTTTGATGCTGGATTTCCAGCATCTGCAGAATCTCTTGTATTTATGATCAAACAAGAAATAATGTAATCAGTTAAATTCTGAGGGAAAAAAAGAGATCTTTTGAAGAAAATTATTAACAACTTCATAGAGAATATTTTGCTTAATAATTTTAATGCTCCAGTGGATTACTACACTTTTCCCATGCAAATTGGCCAGTTTTATTTCTCTGTCGTGCAGTGCAAGTGATTTGGCAGCTGGTCCCGTACAAAATTTGCTGGAGTACAGTAGGTAGAAATTGAGGAACATTTACGGTATTAGCAAGAATAAAATGGCATCTTAAGCAGTGCAGTATGTAGAATAAATTCTTTCTGATGCAACTAGAAGTCTTTCCCAAAAATAAAAGGACATAGAAATAAGTAATTTTCAGGGATACTTTAGCTAGAAAATCATGTGCTTAGTCGGCCCTTTTCATACTAGCTACAGTGACACCTTCCTATATCCAAATACAAAACAGTGTCATATTTACGGTCTGTTCAAATAAAGGTTAATTAATTTACAAAAAAACATACATAGATTAATTTCCATTGCTCTTCCAGTTCAACATATCGAAATATTGCAATCTGACCAAGCGCCATAATATTTTACATTTTGTATAAAACTTGATGGCATTGATAAATCGTTAGGTGTGAATAAGCAAAATAAATTTCAAAAGTTATAGGCAAAGTTGCTTCCAAAGAAGAAATATTATAAGATGTAGTTTCTTTAAAAAGGAAGGCATGACCATGTTGTTCATTGTCAGAGGAAAACAGAAACACAGAGATGATGACCCAGATAGTCTTTTCCTTCAGTATAAAATTTTATGATTCTGCAATAAAATCCTATATCCCAAATCTATTGTAAAGGCACAAAGTCGGAAGGGTGCAATTTATAGTAATCCACTCTATTATATACTTAGCCATTGAACTGTGAAAATATGCAGCATGCCTTTTGAGGTTCATAATCAATTTTATTTTCATTTCCTGTGAATAAAATATAGATACTCAATTTAAATCCTACCAGATTTTTTTTTGTAAGATAAGAAGTTATGTCATTGCTAACCATGAGGGATAAAAATTAAAATTATGCAATATAGCCAAATTGATGTAAAATAGCATCAGAATGTTTTGAAGCAGCAGTACATTGCAATACATAAAACTATAAATTACAATAAGAAATGTACGGTATATTAATGAATGTGCATATATAAAATAAGTAGTGCAAAAATAGAAAAAAATAGCGAGGTAGTATACATGGATTCATTGTCCGTTCAGAAATCTGATTGCAGGAGGGTAGAAGCTGTTCCTAAAATGTTGAGTGTGTGTCATCAAGCTCCCGTATCACCACCTTGAAATGGGCATGTCCTGGGTGATGGGGGTCTTTAGTGATGGATGCTGCCTTTTTGAGACATCGCCATTTGAAGATGTCCTCAATACTGGAGGGGCTATTGTCCATGGTGGAGCTGGTTGACTTTGCAACTTGCTGCAGTCTTTTCTGATCCTGTGCAGTGGCCCTTACATACAAAACGGTGATGCAGCCAATTATGGAACATCTGTAGAAATTTGCAAGAGTCTTTGTGACATACCAAGTCTCCTCAAGCTCCAAATGAAATATAGCCACTATCTTGCCTTCATTGTAATTAGCATCAGTATGTTGGTCCCAGGTTAGGTCTTCAGAGATGATGACACCCAGGAACCTGAAACTGCTCACGTTTTCCACAGCTGATCCCTCGATAAGGGCTGGACTTCCCCTTCCTGAAGTCCACAACCAATTCCATGGTCTTAACTGATACGGAGTACAAGATTGTAGTTGCAACACCGCTTAACCAGCTGATATCTCTCACTGCTGTAGTCTCCCTCATCACCAACTGAAATAGTAGTGTATTCGGCACATTTATAGATGACATTTGAGCTGTGCCTAGCTTCACGGTAATGGGTGTAGAGCAAGTAGGGCAGTGGGCAAAGCACGAAGTGTGACAATGTTGATTGTCAGCGAGGAGAAGATGTTATTTCCAATCTGCAGAACTGTGGTCTCACGATAAGGAAGTCAAGGAACCAGTTGCAGAGGGAGGTGCAGAGGTCCAGGTTTTGGAGCTTGTTGATTACTCTGAAGGGTATGATGGTGTTAAACGTTGAGCTGCAATCAATGAACAGCAGCTTGGCCTAGGTACTGTTATCGTCTAGATGATCCAAGGCCAGTGAGATTGCATCTGCTGTAGACCTACTGTGGTGATTAGCAAAGTGTCCTTGCTTGGACAGGAGTTGATTCTGACCATGACCAACCTCTCAAGCATTTCATCACAGTAGATGTGAGTGCAGCTGGCCTATAGTCATTGAGGGAGCTCACCCTGCTCTTCCAGGGCTTTTGTCGCCCCATTTAAAGCAGGTGGGAAACTCCGACTGCAACAATAAGAGATAGAAAATGTCCTTGAAACCAGTTGGTTGGCACAGGTTGTCAGTCCCCTACCAGGTACATCAATGTCATGATGCCTTGTGAGTGTTGACCCGCATAAAAGATGTTCTGACGTTGGAATCCTAGTCAGAGATTACGGGGTCACCAGATGCTGCAGGGTTTAGTTCTATTTTCCCTTTCAATGTATGCACAGGAAGCATTTACCTTATCCAGGAATGAAACCGTACAGCCAGTCATGATGCTGGGTTTTGCCTTGCAGGAAGAAACGGCCTGCAAACCCTGCCTGCCAGAGTTGATGTGATTCCGTCTCTAACTTCAATTGGAGTTGTTTTATGGCTCTTAAAATATTCTTCCATAGATCATACCTGGACTTCTTGTGTAGTTCTGGGCCATTGGTCTTGAATGCCACAGATCTGGTCTTCAGCAGACTACAGATCTCCTGGTTCATCCATACCTTTTGGTTTGGGCATGTCTGGTCATCCACACAGGTCTTGATAAAGTCAGTGATAACTCTGCTGTATTCATTCACATCTGAAGATGAATCCCTGAATATCATATAAGTCACCCACTCAAAGCAAACAACTCTTCCATCTCTCTTGATCATGCATTCTTAGTCCTCACCACTGGTGCTGCAGTCTTTTGTCTCTGCCTGCACACTAGGAGCAGAATTGCAGCCAGGTGATCAGACTTTCCAAAGTGCAGGCATGGGATGGTGGTCAAACAGTGATCCATATGTTGGCTCTTCTGGTTCCACAGGTGATGTGTCGGTGGTAATTGTTCAGAGACTTTTTCAAGCTTGCCTGATTGAAATCACCTGAAAGGGTAGGGAAGGTGTCAGCATGCACTGTTTTGTGACTGCTGATCACGGTGCACAGCTCCTCCAGTACCTGCCTGACATTGGCCTGAGTTGGATTGTGCACCGCTACTAGGGTGATGGTGGAGATCCCTCTTGGTAGGGAAAATGGACAACACAAGTAGATGTACCAAGTTGGTGAGCAAGACTGAGACAGAACCATCACGTCTGTCCACCACAATGAGTTACTAATGAATCATACTCCCCTCCTCTATCTTTAAAAGACTCACTGATCTGTCTTTGCAGAGAACAATGAAGTTATCGGGCTACAGAGCAGCATCCAAGATCACAGGATTGAGCCATGTTTCCGTGAAGCAAAATACACAGCAGTCCCTGATATCCCTCTGGTACTACAATCTTTCTCTGAGGTCTACAACTTTATTTTCCAGAGACTGTACATTCTCCAGCAGAGTCGTCAGGGGTGGGGTTCTGAGGCCTCTGCATTTCAATTGTACCTGTAGTCCAGTGTGCCTTCCTCACTTCTTGTTTCTTAAAGGGGAATTGCACTTGCGAGCTGAGTTGGACTTTTGGAATCCATTAATTTGATAGATCTTTAAAAACGTTTTAAGATGACATTGCTTACAGCAGTACCTCTGACTGTGACAGTGGATTTCAACTGTAGTAAACGGGAATATTTGATGATTCCCATCAGAGCTGTAAGCAAAGAGTCACCACTTAGTGATGCCATCATGATACAGGCATACTCTCTACCTATATCAGAGCTTTATTTATGATTTAACTTATGAACCTTCTTGGTAATATAATGATCACTACTGTGTGTTGCCAGGTCGGATGATGGAGTGTGCATCCAGGCAAATAGAACCAAAATTTCATTCTTGAATTGTTTTTTGTCCACAACAATTATGAAATGATAGCAATGCACAAAAGAATCCTGGAGGAACTTAGCCGATCAGGCAGCATCCAGGGAGGAAAACTAACAATTGATGTTTCGGGCTGAGAAAGCTGAGTGTTTCAAAAAATGATTATTACTTAAAGTATTTCCTTGCATTGCATAAGTCTTGGAGTTGTGAAATATTGAGATTTTCAAGAAAAAAATGACATTTTCAACCATTTTGGATACAAGTACTTTTAAACTTTCATTCTTGGTTTGTCATCATGCACACCCCACAATTAGATGCTTGCAGTGTAATTGTTGCTAAGGATCTAATTTTCTTTATTTTAAATCACATGATAACCCAGTCTTGGAACACAGTCTACTTGCAGTAAATTTCAGAGCAGAGCACTGAAGATGATTTTCTTCTCCTAATGAGCATAGTGGGGGGAGGGGGGAGAAAGCATGTATACTCATTAATTCTTCCTCCTCCTCATTGACAACTGCATTGCTGATGCTTCGTGCACCCATGCTGAGATCAATTGCATCAATTTTGCCTCTAACATTCAACCTGCCCTTTAAGTTCACTTGGTGTATCTCTCCCCTCTCTTGATCTCTCTGTCTCCATCTCTGAAGGCAAACTCTTATACAACAGATTTTATAAACCTACAGATTCCCGTGGTTATATTGTCTATAGCTCTTCCCACCTTGTCTCCTGTAAAAATGCTATTTCCTTTTCTCAGTTCCTTTATCTCTGCCACATGTATTTGCAGGATGCAGCTTTCCTTTCTAGAACATCAGAGATGCTCCCCTTCTTCAAAGAACGGGGTTTTCATAAGACCATAAAGTATAGGAGTAGAATAGAATAGAAATTTTCCTTCCTCCACCATTGGTGATGCTTTCACCTGCATCTCTTCTATTTCCAGAACATCCATGCTCACTCCATCTTCCCACCATCTTAACAATGATAGAGTTCTTCTTGTCCTTACCGATCACCCCATCAGCCTCTACATGCAACACACCATCCTCTGCAATGTCCGCCATCTCCAAAGGGATCCTACCACCAAACATATCTTTACCTTCCCCTCCCTCTCTCTGCTTTCCACAAGGATTGCTCCCTCTGTGATTCCTTTGTCCAGTCATCCTTCCCCACTAATCTCCCCGCCTGGCACTTATTCCTGCAAGTGGCTTAAATGCTACACCTGACCATTCACCTCCTTCCCCCACCTCCATTCAGAGTCACAATCACTCACCTCACTTGCAAATCTGCTAGGTCATCTGTCATGGCCGGTGCTCCCAATGTGGCCTCCAGTACATGGGTGAGACCCGTCATAGACCCATCATCGAGCACTACCGCGCCATCTGCCAAAAGTGGAACTTCCCCGTGAGCAAGCATTTTCCCTCCCCTTTCCCTCTTCTTCTATTCCCCATTTTGGGCTTTTACCTCTTTTCGCCTGCCTATCACCTCCCCGTGCCCCTCCTCCTTTTCTCCTATGGTCCACTCTCCTCTCTCATCAGATTCCTTCCTCTCCAGCCCTTTATCTTGCCCACCCGCGAGGCCTCATCTATCACCTTCCAGCTATCCTCCTTTTCTACCCCCACCTTTTTATTCTGGCATCTTTCCCCTTCCTTTCCAGTTCTGAAGAAGGATCTCAGCCAGAAACATCGACTGTTTACTTACATAGGTGCTGCCTGAGCTGCTGAGTTCTCCACCATTTTCTGGGTGTTGCTTTGTGTTCAAGTGTCTGCAGACATTCTTGTGTTTCTGTAATGTCCTCAATACTTTATTTTCGCACAGTGGACTGTGTTTGCAGTTAGCATTTAAAGCCCATGCCCTTGCTGTTAGATTAACATGACCAGGACTTCTGTTGCATGTTTAATAGTTTTACTTTTGAGTGAAGGAATCTGACTATTGAGCTGGATCATCTGGTTGGACATCTGTTATTAGTTCCCAGTATCTTGGGCTTGCAATGCACACAACTGGCTGTCAGACAATGAGCCTGCTTAACTCCCAGCTCAGCTGAAGACATCACTTTCTTTGACAGATGATTGGCATGGAAAACGTTGATGATTTTTGTCTGAGATTTCCATCTAAGTAATTTGGAAAACATTTAAATTTTTGAAATATAAATTCTAATATATTAGGACCAGCTTCGACCTTCATATAATTGTCTGTCCAAAACCTTGTTAGCTGTTCAATTAAACAATTATACAAGCAAAGTTACTTAAAATTTACTCTCTTACTTCAGAGTCCCAAACAGATTTGGAGGTTTGAACCCTGGGAAAGGTTAGAGTGATACTTGGCTGGAGCTTCTTGACCTTCAGAAGTCCAGTAGCATTAAACTATCCTGGTTTGCTGAATGGCAGAGGCTGCAGTTGGTAAATGCACCTCCCAGCAATGTGTTGAGGGGCTGGCTTTGATGAGTTTGGCAATCAACCATTCTGTCAGTCTGCTGCCTTTTAACCTGGTATGAAGATAAATTTCAGGAGCTACTCCAATAATTGCTAGTCCATGGGTAGAATGCTCCAACTCAATAGTGCCTTCTTAGATAAAGCGTATTTTTGAAATTTAATTTTTCACAGACTATCTACTAAAGCACAGCATTTTTTTGCATTACATTTTTTCAGAGCTAGTAACTTGTACAATAAGGATTACGGTGAACACGGGAACAAATATGTACATTTTCTGTAATGTTTCATATACGTACTTTCCATTCAAAATATGATTAATTTGCTAACACAGCATTGAATTAAAGAGGGGAAGCAAGCCCTGTTTTGTAATAGTGAGCTCGAAGAGGATATGTTTACAATGTCTACAGCACTGGAAAGGCCACCAACATATTCACGGAAACATTTCGTAAATGGAAAAAGGTTTATTATTGCAACATTCTGGTATTGTTGTTTATAAATGATTTAGCTGATGGTACTCAGTACAAGATCTTCACAGTTGTTTCAGTAACCTTCCTATAAGAAGGGTTTGATGTTTTATGATGTGACTGAAGATAGTTCCATTTGCAGTTCATTTTAAAACTTATTAAAATTGAACAAAGGAAAAGAATAGTTGAAATAAATAGTCATCAAGTATTCTAAGGAAGGCAAGCAATTTGGAAGTTGTTGGGGAAAATAATTGAAAATGGATAAGTTTGCACATGTAGTACTATTTTTAAAGTAGGACACTATCTTCTTTAGGAAACAATTCGCTTATAAACAAAAGAATTAGACAAAGCAATTCTAAAACCTGTATGTGGTTGTGCAACATGGGCATTAGGAGTAAGACACAAAGGAATATTTTGGTTAAGGGCTCTCCTACTTCAAGTTTTGGTGCATTTTCAATAAGGGTAGTGTAGTTATGGTGTTTTGCATTTGGGTGCTCAGGAGCAAAGTTGAGAGTGATTTAGGAGTTATAAATGTACTCCAGCAAGACCTGGTATTGAAGATTACGTTACATAAAAAAACTATTCTTTTTGACCATCAGACTAAAAGCTAGGTATGGGGTTAGCCAAACACAGCACATCCTCAAAAACACCCCATCCCTACCGTGAAGCCTGGTGGCGGCTGCATCACGCTGTGGGGATGCTTCACTGCAGCAGGCCCTGGAAGGCTTGTGAAGGTAGAGGGTAAAATGAGTGCAGGAAAATTCTGGAGGAAAACCTGATGTAGTCTGTGAGGGAACTGCGAATTTGGAAGAAGATTTGTTTCCCAGCAAGACAATGACAGCAAGCATAAAGCCAAAGCTACACAGGAATGGCTTAAAAACAACAAAGTTAATGCCCTGGGGTGGCCAAGTCAGAGACCAGATTTCAATCCAATTGAAAATTTGTGGCTGGACTTGAAAAGTGTCTAAGATGTGCAAACCTGATCGAATTGCTGCCAAAGGTGCATCCACTAAATACTGACTTGAAGAGGGTGAATACTTTTGCAATCAATTATTTTGTGTTTTATATTTGTAATTAATTCAGGTCACTTTGTTTTCACTTTGACACAAAAGACTCCTTTTCTGTTGATCAGTGTCAACAAAAGCCAAATTAAATCCACTGTGATTCAATGTTTGTAAAACAATAAAACATGAAAACTTCCAAGAGCAGCGAATAGGCGTTATAGGCACTGTATATTTTAAGCAGCATATGTTAGTACCTCAACTTGGTATGCTTCATGAATGTGTTTAAGAATGCTCCATGAAATCTTGCATACACATAAATTACTGCCATTGTTAGTTGTATCATACTGTTATGTTTCAGTTTAACTGAAGTAAGCTGTTTTGTTATATTTTTCTTCTGTGTTTAAATCATGTAAAATGAACTATTAACACGAGAAAATCTGCAGATGCTGGAAGTCCAAGACAAAGTGCTGGAGGAACTCAGCAGGCCAGGCAGCATCTATGTAAAAGAATGAAGAGTTGATATTTCCATAGATATGCTGCTGGCATTGCTGAGTTCCTCCAGCAGAGTGTGAGAGTGAGTGAGTGTGTGTGTGTGTGTGTGTGTGTATGATCTAAAAATGGGCTATTGTTCATTAACTTCACCAACTTGTTAGTCATGTTTGTTAATTTTTGAATTGATTTTTCAAAAAGCTTTGAACTTCTCATCTAGAGAGTAGTACCCATTTTTCTTAATGTATTGTATTCTCTTTATTCTTCATTAAAGCAAAATTTCCTGTTTTTTTCTGAGCAACTCACTGTGTCAATGGAAAATGTATATTTATTGTTTTTCATATAGTTAACTCTGAAAAGTAGAGAAGGAAAGGGCATGCCAACCATAGCTAACAAAAGAAGTTAAGGGTTGTATGGAATTGATTGAATTGAAAGAAGATAAATTTAGTGCCACAAAGGTTGGAAGATTAAAAAGAAATAATTGGGCTCAGAAAACAAATGACAGTAAATTAGCAAGACAGCTAAAAATAGTAAGGCTCCTAGAAGAATATAAAAAAAAGGATAAGAGTTGGGAATTAATAGCAGGAAATTAATAAATAACATAAGCTACAGACAAATGTTTTGTAAAACAAAACCGATAATGCTGGAAACACACAGCGGGTCAACAAGAAGAGAAACGGAATTAATGTTTCAGATTGAAAACCATTTGTTAAGTATTTTGTGTGTCTTCGCAATAGACATCCGGTAACTGGTCAGGATCAGGGGGAAAAGGAGGAACTTATCACCATTATATCAATCAGCATTGTAAAAGAAAAGGAGCTGGGAAAACTATGAAATGCTAATAAGTCCTCTGGATCTGCTAGCCTACATTGGAGAGTTTTGAAGCAGTTCCATAAATGGTGAATCCATTGATGTGACCTTTCAAAATTCCTTAGAATTTGGAAAAGTCTCAGTGTATTGGAAACCTCAAGTGTCACGTCCTTATTCGTGAAAGAAGGAAAGTAGGAAGCAGGAAAATATAAGCCAGTTAGCCGAACATCTGTCATTGGGAAAATGAAGGGAAGTGCAGAATATTTAGCAAATCATAAAACAATAAAGGAAAACCAACCTGTTTTGTGGTTGATAAATTTATTGGAGTACTTTGACAATGTACCAAATGTGGTAAACAAGGTGTAGCAGGTATATTTGGATTTCATGGAGGCAAGCAAAATGGTTTACAAGCAATTTGCAAGGTCACTGCATAGCTTACAAGTTCATGACATTGGGAATAATATATTAATGTGAATAGAGAATTGGCTAATGAAGAGAAAATGGAGAATCAGAAATAAATGAATCATTTTCAGGCTGGTAAGCTGTAGCTAATTATGCTGTACAGGGATCAGTGCTGGGGTTTCAATTATTTGCAATCTGTACTAATAACAGATAAAGGAACTAAATGTATTATATCCAGATTTATTTTTACTGCCCGTTACTCTGCTGATGTTTAGGGCAGCAATGAAGGTCCTCTATCTCTGCATGAAGGTTCGTGGCTTCCTTCATCATGTCAGTAGCTTCCTCTCAGATTTTACTACTGTCAGTCATGCATCCTGGGAGGAGTCTCAGGAATACCATCACACCCAAATGCAGAAGGATTCTTCATTGCTGTTTCTGTAACAATTTTGTTAGACCAGTCGGGGCTGTTAGCCCCGAGCAGACCCCCTGAACCTGGAACATTCTTAGTCCGTCCTCTACCCTTTGACCTGTTTGGCATGGGTGACCCTACTCAGAGCCAAAGCGTAAAGTTTGACTCCTGCCAATATAGCCCTCCAGCTTCTTGAGGCACAGAGGCCTCCAAACCCAACAACAAGACTGTGGTCTTCTTGGAGGATATCCAGTTTTAGCCATGATACAAAAGTGGGTGAGAAAACAAATTCAGAAACACCAAAGAGTTACATAAGGATATAGATAGTTAAGCTAGTCGGCATAAAGATGGCAGATGAACGATAATGTAGGGAAAGTTTGCTAAATCTGGCATATACAAAAACAGTCTTTACATAATGGTAGGTAATCAGGGGGACAAATGGAATGAGGGTTGCTTGTAAAGGTAATGGAGTATGTAAGTTGGGAAGTCGTACTACATCTGCACACCTCATTGGTGAGGATGTATCTGGCGTATTACACAAGTTTGGTCTCCTCATTGAAAGAAATTTATGTTGTTGGTAGTTCGAAGGTTGTTTCCTGGAATAAAGGGGTTGTCTGATGGAGGCCAGGCTGAGTAGGTTGGACTGACGCTCATTGGAGTTCAGTCGAATACAGGACAGTCATAATATGCTACACCCATCAAGCTCCTGAACCAGCATTGCTAATTTTGCTCACCTCAATGCTAAACTGATTCTCCAAGCTATAGACTCACTTTCAAGGACTTTACAATTCTATTATTTATTTACTTTTTTATTAGTTGCATGTTTTGTTTTTTTGCACATTATTATTTGTAGTTTTTAAATAAAATCCTATTGTGTTTCATGTTTTTCTATACATGTCTGCAAGAAAATGAGTCTCAGGGTAGTTAGTATATGGTGGCATATATGTACTTTGATAATAAATTTACTTTGAAACGTATAAGATAGATTGACAAGGTAGATACAGTGATAGTGTTTTCCCACCCGAAAATGATTTAAGTTCAGAATGAGGTGCCATGTACTTTAAGAAAAATTTGTGGGGATTTTTTTCTTTGATGATCATGAATCATTGGAAAGCTATGGCCTCTGGCTTATTTAAGTATATCCAAGGCCTAGGTAGACAGATTTGGGGTCTACAGGGAGTTTGAAAATTACAGGGATCTGGCAGTGGAGCTGAGGCTAAGATAAGGTGAGCCGTGATTTTATTGAATTGCAGTGCATGTTCAGGAGGCTGTATGGTTAACCTCTGATATGTTTCTTATGTTCTCGTGTTTTCACTGTCTTAGGGCACCCTAAACTTCCTCACAGCAAATTAATTATTGTTGTAGTGTCTTGAATTTTGTCAGATAACTAAGTGTACTGTTGTAACTTCTTTAAATAAATGGCCCATATCTAACTGGAGGAAAGGTGGGATTTTACGTTTTATCTTAAAGCTGTTCTGTTATATTTACATGTATGTATATCAATCAAAAAATATTACTATAAAAATTGTCAAGAATTCCTCAGTCTGAGTGCTAGTGTGACTCAACCACACGGAAGTCGTTCAGCATCCTAATGAATGTTGTTGGAGAGTGGGAGAAACACAAAGGCATGCATAGTAGGGTATTATTAAAAGTGAAGATGAGTCCAAATTAAAAAAGCCTCTTATATTTTGGGTTGTAAACTGAATATTACAAAATCAGATGGTTTGCAAAATGGACAATTAATAGTTGTTACATCAGTAACTTCCTATCTCTGTTCCATTAAACAACATAATTCACCTTGAAAGAATCGAGGATCAAAAAACCTCTATTTTTATCAAATTGAACTACACATGTTAAGAATACAAACTAAACCCAAGCATCAGACTTCTGTTCCCTGTACGTTTCTGTGTGACTGTGAAAGGTGAACCACGCACTCCAAAAATGAATTGGAATTTGTACAACTTCAACATTCAACATTCAACATTTCACAGTCGCTTGGGACTAGTTCACCAGCAACTACTCCCTTGAGAGAACCAGCCCACAGTCTTTAGATTCTCGTAAGCTTTGGCGGCTGCGTCAGGTGGAATCTGTGCCTCAGGATGTTTGCCCAAGGCTCTGCTCAGGGTGCAATATGAATCATTCACAATGCAGAGAAAGCCTGTAGACAGGAAAGCTCTGCGGAAGTTAAGCGTTCAAAGTAAAATGTTATTTTACCATTCTCATTAGCAGCCGGGAGAACCTTGCCCACAGTTGCTCAGTCTGAAGAAGGCAGGGTCAAGGCTGGTACAGTCACCAAAGAATCCAAACAGAGGTATAGTGGCAAGATGAAACTGATTCTGCTTTAACCTCCATATCCCCTTGAACTCCTGTCAAATTGTAATTTCCATATCCAGCTACTGACTTCATCCTCCGCTTCAGCACAATCTCAGGATATAAAAAATCTGAGCTAATTATTGCTTTCAGAATCAGGTTGTATATCACTGGCATATATTGTGAAATTTGTTGTTTTGCAGCAGCAGTACATAAAAAAAGTATAAATTACAATAAGATGTAAGATTTAATGAGATGTAGAAACCATAGAAAGGGTACAGAGGAGATTTACAAGGATGTTGCCTGGATTGGGGAGCACGCCTTATGAAAAAGTGAACTCGGCCTTTTCTCCTTGGAGTAATGGAAGATGAGAGGTGACCTGATAGAGGTGTATAAGATGATGAGAGGCATTGATCGTGTGGATAGTCAGTGGCTTTTTCCTAGGGCTGAAATGGCTGCCACAAGAGGGCACAGATTTAAGTGCTTGGGAGTAGGTACAGAGGAGATGTCTTTACGCAAAGTGTGGTGAGTGCGTGGAATGGGCTGCCGGCAATGGTGGAGGAGACAGATACGATAGGGTCTTTTAAGAGTCTTTTGGATAGGTACATGGAGCTTAGAAAAATAGAGGGCTATAGGTAACCCTAGTAATTTCTAAGGTAGGGACATGTTCGGCACAAGTTTGTGAGCCGAAGGGCCTGCATTGTGCTGTAGGTTTTCTGTTTCTAGTATAAATCTGATCTAATATAAATCTGATGGTGGAGCAGAAGAAGCTGTTTCTAAAACATTGGCAACACGAGTGAATCTGCAGATGCTGGAAATAAATAAAAACACAAAATGCTGGCAGAACTCAGCAGGCCAGACAGCTTCTATGGGAGGAGGTAGTGACGACGTTTTGGGCCGAAACCCTTCATCAGGAGGGTGATGAAGGGTTTCAGCCTGAAACATCGTCACTACCTCCTCCCATAGATGCTGATGTCCTGCTGAGTTCTGCCAGCATTTTGTGTTTTTACCTAAAACATTGGGTGTGTTTTCAACACCTCTGATTGTCTATCTCCTCCCCAGCCTTGGTGTACTTACTGATAAACTATATTTGTACTCTGAAATCATTGAGCTCAACTATTTATTCTTTTAATAGTCAGTCTCCCCCTCTCTAAAGACCCCAGTTCAACTTAAATTCTGCTTTCAACATAATAACTTGCACTATTATAATGGTGATTTACTTTCTTTGTACACTACTGCTGCAAAATTTTAAAATGATTTTAAAAAATCATTGTGGAGAAGTCAGTGATAATAAATCAGATTCTGATACTTCTGAACCTATACTTGCTGCCCAGGCCCATCAGCACCTCAGTTTTAAAATGATTATTCATGAACTTAAATCCTTGAGAAAATTACAGGAGTCACAATGGTTGATACGTTAACTGGTCACTATAAGTTTCCCTTAGTGTGTTGGTGAGTGATAAATTCGAGGGGAAGCTGGAATATTGGAGAATAAAATGGAATTTGTTTATGAACGTTTGATGGTCAGGACAGACTGAGTGGACTGAAAGGCCTCTTGTCTCGTATATGTCTCCATGATTCAATGAAGAACTTAGTATTCCTTCATATCTTGTCTCTTCAATTACCACATCATTTATTCTGTATTGTCAACTGTTTTTGTCCATGTTTTTGTTTTTGTTAACTAAACCTCCACAACCCACCCCCAACCTGCACCCCAAACCTTTCTGCCTTTTACCTCCTTGGTCTTCTGATGTTTACTTTTGTTTTTGCCTAACTTGTGAGCGAATTTTGGACACAGGAACTTGTTAGTGTTCTATATGAATGAATGTTTTTGTAATTTACTTTTTATTCAGATTGTGCTTGCGACTTCTGACACTGTTTGCACTGACGCCTTTGACACAGTGTATTTATCTATTCTATGGTACAGCTCTGTTGAACAATCTGTGTACAAATTAAATGTTGATTCTACGATATGTGAACTCTCTTCTCCAATCTTCATTCATTTAACTGAGGTCTCCGCTGGTCAGAGTTGACCATGGATATTGCTCTCTAACTGTCTAGATATGCAAGCTTGGGCAGTATGACATGGAGAGCAAGCTGTTACCCAAGTAGCAAACTCCCCCTTGCCATGCATCTGAGACCAGTAAAAGTTTGGTACAAGAAGCGTTGCAGGAGTTGCCAGTCAGCATTGAACTCAATATAGGACTGTCTTAAGGACTGCAGCTCTGGATTTTTCCCTTGGGGTTGACTCCCAAAGTCTTCCCCATGAGTGGGTAGAGCTGCAAGGCAGCAGAGTTTGAGATCAGAATTTTCCTTCTCCTAGTTGAGCTGCCAACCATGGCTGATGAGCCCCATCTGCCCGGAGTGACTGGCTTAAAGGCGCCAGTAACCCGCCTTCGTCCCTTCTCCCGTCAGTAGAAATGGTTCTGCCGGCTTAGTACACATGAAGGCCAGGAGCTGTATTCGGTTGTTAGGTGCTACTTGAAGTGCGTGGCATTGGGAGCATTTAATAGGTAGTGGAAGCTTGTCCCCAGTATCACCCCCCCCCCTTCCCACACTATAACAACCTTAAGGAACCAATAAGGTTGTTCAATTATACTGCACATCTAAATGAATGTGCGGAGGGAATCATTGAATATTCTCCCTTCTAGATATGCTTTCTAACCCCTGTCCTGTTAGCCATGGGACTCCACCTTGTTGTGCATACATTCTGCCAGCCCCTGCTCATTATGTTCCCATCTCCCCTACAGCCGTGAGCTGCACTTACACTTGATTGCTTCCTTGCATTTGGTATTTATTGTTTAGGTTTCCAGTGATTCCCTGTGTAGAAGGCTGTCTGGCAGCTCTTCATAATTCCCTTAATCATTTTGCAAATTCTATTTTCTTGCTTGCAATTTTATTTTACTTGGATGGGAGGAGGAGTATAACAGGTAAATGATGATAGAAGGACATTTACGTTTGTTTTCAGTTGTCATACAGCAGTTACTTAGTATGTTTTTTTTAACCATTTGGTTTCAAACACTGCTCAAAGAAGTGATAAACTTACTTTCAGTCTTGAGCAACACACTCAAAATGCCGGAGGAACTCAGCAGGCCAGGCAGCATCTATGGAAAAGAGTAAACAGTTAACATGTCAGGCTGAGACATCAGGACAGAACAAGAATCACAGCCCGAAATGTCGACTGTTCACACTTTTCCATAGAGGCTGCCTGGCCTGTTGAGTTCCTCCAGAATTTTGTGTGTTGGTTTGGATTTTCAGCATCTGCAGAATTTTTCATGTTTGCTTTCAATTTTTCTTTTTTTGTCTGTTTGCTTCTGGGACATCCTAATGCTAACTAACTTTCTGCTTCCCTTGTGGCAGAGAGAAAATTGTATAGTTAAATATTCTTCTCTATAACTGTAGGGAGGATATTGGGCCATGTCAATAGTTATTAGGGCTGGTGGACATTAACCTGGTCAGAGGTTTTTTGGAATGTCTGAAGCTGGAATTGATAGAAGTTGAATTCAAGGCAGCCAATAGTGAAATGAAGAAAATTATTGATACCCAAGGTGCTTAAATCTGGAATTTGCAGAGAACTGAGAATTCAAGAAGGGAAAAGCAGACCACAAGGGATTTGAAATCACCGAAGAATTTTCAAGCTGAGCACAGTGACTGAGCAGGAATCAGTATGAGGGAATTACAATCTGACAACAAAGAAAACTGAGTAACTGCAGTCTTCTGAGGTGTCTTTGATGTGAAATTAAATTTACTAATCTGCACTTTTTAACATTAATTCTTTTATTTTGATTAACTGAAAAAAAAGACATTGTCTATTGCTCATTTTTATAAAATACCACATCCACTAAATTTCCTTACATCTGCTCTTTCACTGAAATGGAAAAAGTTAATTTATTGTATTTTGTGTGTATCTGTGCTCTTCAGCAGCTTCTGTTGTTTTAAAATGCTGAAAAGATTCAGTTTTGTAGACAAAGGTAAAAAAAAAACCTGGAAATTCTTCAGCGGCCATTGAGAGATACACATTGTGCCACTTCAGTGCAAGTTATGTATGAAACTTAGGCCAGGCAAATCCAGTGATGAAGTGCAAGTGAGAGAGGACCTGCAGTCAGGGATTGGATCGTCAAGTTAGGATTGGGTCTGTGGTTGGAATCAAAGGCCAAGCTTGGAAGTTGGGGTCAAGTTGGAGCATCAGAGCAACAATTTTTGAAGGATAGGGGTTGGGTGTGTGGAGATCATCATAATGGAACTTTGTGTGGGGGAAGCAGTCATGCTAGAGAATCAACACTGAGTGGGGTTGTCTTGGACATTTGGGGTTAGTGACAGAGTGTACTCTTTGTTTTGGAAGGGGTTTCCCAAGGAAGATATGCTAATAAGAAGTCTTAACTGAGCAGGGTATGAAGTTTGCTCAGGGAAGCTTTCTTTAATTAACACCATCAATGGTAAAGCAGCACTGCTTAAAAGACATCGTTTTTCAGATAGCATTCAATAAATGACATGGAACTATGCAGGTTAACTTTTCCTGCCGCAAAATAGAGGGAAGAGAGTAGCAGTAGTGGGAATGGTGAGGTTTTTGGATGCTTTGTGAGGTAAATATGATGCTCACGCAGAGGTGTTGCTCTGGCATCACTTACCAAACCCAGAATTGAGAAGGTCACGGACTTCTTGGGAACACCGCACCCTACACAACCCTCTGCATACTCATTGTTGCTATATCTTAATTTTGGAGGTCACTGCCCAACAGACTACTTTCAGCAAGAGGGTTATAGTGGTAAACGACTGCTGCTAGGACCATCTTCTCACGGTCAATTAGTGTTAAGAAATAAATCTTTGCTTTGTCAGGGACAGTAAGAACATTGCCCCCCCCCCCACTCCGAAAATAAATTGTGGCTACTCAGAGAAGAACCAGTATTTATTTAAGTAGACTAAACCTGTTGTCTCAGGGTTGGTTAAGAGGTCTCTTATGTTGGTTGCTGATTGCACATTAATTGGAAAGCCTTGCAACACATGACAATGTAGGTGCGGTTACTGCAACGTGTCGCTGATGCTTTTGTCTCATTGTTGGCATTCAAGCATTTTGGCAAGCCACCTTCGAAGTAAGAACTGAAACTAGTGGTGTGTAAATTTCAGATTAGCAAAATAATCAGGTTGTAAAGGATTTGCAAAAGTGGGATTTATAGTATTTACGAGGCAGGCATCAACAAATGCCTTCTCCCACAGGAAACACAGATATTCTAAACTTGAGGAAAACACTATATTTGTTCATGTGCACTCCCTATTTGGTTTGCTGCTTAATATTTTTTGGCTTTCAATTTTATCAATAAGACCACTTTGTGACTTTGGTTATGCTGGAAGCCTCCAAAGGATGACGTCACCAGAGAGGTTCTGGAAATGGCAGAGCAGCATTGCAGGGAAACAATTAGTTATTTGTATTTGGAGGCTGTGTTTTGTGGAGCTTAGATACATTATTAATAAAGCATTTAGCAATTACGATAAATTAATCTGCTCTTGAGAGTGTTTGCTCAGGTAAGATGCCTTATTAGCATATCTGATGGATCTGCTGTCAGGTACTGATTAAACCAGTTGCCCTCGGAGACTCTCTTGGGATAAGGATGAATAAAATGTTGATACAATAGAGAATTTTTAATTTTGGGGGTAGTTTTGAGAAAGCGCTGTCTGACCTGTGAAGATTTCTGCTTTAATCGACTATGTTCGTGCAGAGTTGTAACATCTTTCTTTCTCTTTCCGTTTTCCTCTATTTAAAAAAAAATCTTAAGAAGCCTGCTGCACATTGAATACCATTTGGATATTTTATTTGACATGCCTTGACATTAATGCTTTAATGGTATAGTAGAGCGATTTTTGGCAGAATCCCACGAGTTTTTTTTCAACGTTGCTGATAAAATTTTGATTCTGACGTACTTAAAGCAAAATTTCTCTTTGTTGGTATGGTGATTAAAATCTAATTTTAAAAAGGACACTTAAAACTATATGTACCGTTCTGCACATTTGCATTAACTTCTATTAGATTGGATTGCATAAAGAAATGCAAAGACATGCTGGAGAACAATGTCAACAGATTGTAAGTGTATTTAATGATATTTTGCATGTTTGTTGAAATATCTTAGTAATATTACTGGGATAAATCTTATCAATCCCAAATATGCTTTGTTTATGTCCCAATCTATGGAGAATTATCAAGATTAGCACAGGCTAAAGAAATAATACCTGTGCTAATGCTTAAAATGGGTACCAGTCTTGATTGGGTAGTGATAGGAATGCCCATGTGTTTTGCATCAGAACATTTTGCTTGGTAACCCTTAAGCCATGTAGGCCATCAAAACACTTAAGTTAGTTTTTTATGTAATACAGAATGACAAATCATTTGAAATTGGGAAAGGAAGAATGTCCCCTTATTTACTGCCACATCTTCATGACAGTTCAAAGTCACAGAGAAAATGTGTCATCCAATTTACATGCAGCAAAGGATGAGATAATCTGCTGTAGGTTGAAAATGGGAATGTTTTCAGAGGGGCTCTGTAAATCTTTGCAGTTTGTGTTTTCATAGTCCTGTGGAGCTGAACTTTCCTGTCTCACGTGTTGACAGACAGGCTCTTATCTAAAAGATAACCACAACCCCGACACCTCCCCACACCATCCCCTCCCCCCAGACCTCCTTCACCCTGCCAGACTACAATCTGCAGTCAGATTCATAAACACTACCAACTAAACCAAACTGACATTGATTTAGCACCATTGAGGAAACAGCACTAATAAAAATGTTTTTTTATGCCTTCAGACACTCAAAATTCAGGCATAATTCCAAGCCAACAAGATAGATTGTTAAATTTGTTCTGATAACTGGCTTTGTAAATGCGTTGTGAGTGAGGTCCTGAAAGACTCATTCTGTGTCGCGGCACTGTGATTGCATTTGGCTTTTGTAATCCTCATCCGGGGAGGAGATAAATCAGTGAGGATTCCCGTCTGCATTGCTGTCTATCAATCCTGTTGAAAAAGACACATATGTAGGTTGAGTAGCAGGAGTGGGTTTGACTATGATTTTGTTTCTCACTTCTTGAGTCCCTGGCTGATGCTCACTATATAAATTTGCACATGCACGAAAAAATACTGGTTACTGACATGCATCAAAATAGACGCAGCAATAAAAGAAATAAAGACAAAATATTAAAGGAGAATGTGAACAGTGAATTCTAAATAAATAAACTAAAATCAACAACAAAGGAAAGGGTGGCCAATGAGTAATGCAGCTTGTACAATACTTCTCTCGAGACAAGATAGGCCAGCTGGTGAAATCACTGGTTCATAGCCATTAAATAGAGCTGTTTTCAGAGGCTGTGGGTAATTTTGGCATGACATTAACTTTAAATAAAATGGGAATTTCTAATAGGAAAATTGGCCTTTGAAGACAGTGTGCCATTAAGAATATCCATAGACCAGTTGTATGCACTGAAATTCATGAAACCCAGGATCAACCACTACTTCGGATCATTCATTATGAATTATCTTTGTTCCATGCAAGAGAGTTCTCTAAAAGTTGCCACCAGAAGACTGGTGATGGTGGGGTGTGGGGAATCTCGTTGAAACCTGTCAAATATTGAAAGGCCCAGAGTGGACATGGAGAGGATGCTTCCCATAGTGGGCGAGTCTAGGACCAAAGGGCTCAGCCTCAAAATAGAATGATGTCCCTTTTCGAACAGAAATGAGAGGAGGAAGTTCTGTAGCCACTGGATTTTGAATTTGTGGAATTTATTGCCAGAGATGGATGAGGATGCCAAGCAATTGGGTATATTTAAAGCAGAGGTTGATGGTTCTTGATTAGTCCTAACTCTGCTCCTTTGTTTTATGGGCATAATGTGTGTGTTGTGTAAGTACCAAATAATCTGACTTCTTAGTATCTTAAAATAATGACAGAGGTGAAGCTTTTTGGTTCAAGAAGTGTGTAGCATTGAAAAAGACCCTATAGCACTTAGTCATGGCTTTCCTGGTGTCATCTAGGGACTGTGTTTCTTCCTCAAATTCCGTTTGTGGTAATATGTTCCAGTCCTCTACTGCCGTCTGGGTGAAAGTGTTTTCTATTTCCTTACTTCCTTCCTAATCCAGCCACCGGTTACCAACTCCTGTTTTTTGGTCCATCTGTTTACTATTTCTGGGTCCTTTGTAACAATATACACCAGTTATACTGTATGTGTCGCTGGTCCTTAGTGATGGAAATGAGCCTGTAGAGTATTAGAGCTCTAATGCACAGAAGCCGGTCCTTTGGCCCATCTAGTTCATGCCAAACGTCCATCTGTACTTCAACTAATCTTTTCTCATAGCTTTCCAATCCTGGCCACATATTTATAAATCTCCACTGCATCCCCTATTGGGCAATTGCATGTTTTCTATAATATGGTGACCAGAACTTTGTTCGGTATTCAAGCTATAGTCTAACAAGGGTTCGTCGTCTTATTGCTATATTATATCTTATATATGTATTATCTCACACTTGACACAATTAAATTCCATTTGTTAATTTTCTGCACATGTGTTCAGACCATCTTCATTCCTTTCCAATCTCTTTTGCATCTAGCCTATTTGGACTCTCCTTATAAGTGGAATACTTCATCCCAGGCGGTAGGTTTTGAGGAGGGTTAGGGGGTGGTTTAAGAAGAACGATCACAAAATAAAATTAAGCCTTTGAGGTTAAATTTGGCATAGACTGTATGGGCTGGAGGGCTGCCTTCTGCGCTGTAGAGTTCTATGACTCGACAGGCTTGTTTCCTTCCCTAAGGAGTCCTCTGGGATTAATGGTAAACCCTCCAGTGATTAGGGTCATACCTGGCAAACAGGACACTGTTCACAAATTTCATCAGGAAAGTATTTTTAGCCCAAGTTTTAGCACCCTCCTATTTGGCAGTCTGTCTGCATCATGAGAGGAGTCACAAATCTTCCAGCAATCAAAGGATCAAGATTGGACTGGGAAGTCACATCACAGCAGCGTAGCGGTTAGCACAACACTAGTAAAGCTTGGGGTGCCAGAGTTCGGAGCTCAATTCCAGTGCACTGTATCAGAAGTTTGTGTGTCCTACCCGTGAGCGTGTGGGTTTCCTCTCGATGCTCTGGTTTCCTCCCACATTCCAAAGACATATCAGTTAGTTGTTTAATTGGTCATTGTCAATTGTCGTGTGATTTGGCTCGGGTTAAATAGGTGGGTAGCTGGGTGGTGCAGCTTGTTCAGCCAAAAGGGCCTCTTTCATACAATATAAACAAAATAAAAGTAGTGAATGAAAACTTAGTACAATAACATCCAAATTATTCATCCTAATATTCAATGGAAGCACATCACTGAGTCATCTATACTTCTTGAAGATTGACCAGAAAATTAACTGTACTGGTGGTTTCAATGTTACTAGTACAAGAGTAGGACAGAGCCTGTGGTCAGCACAGTTTTGTCTATTTTTTGACTTCTTGAAGGTTTTAGAGCACCTACAAAGCTCAAGTAATGCTGTACTATATTTATGTCATACCTCACTGCAATAATACTGTCCAAGATGGGTTTTTTTTGCTCAGTCAGTATTCCTGGCACAGGGCTTGCCATTAACCCCATCCATTTACTGGCAAATTGCGATAAATTACATATAATCAACAGGATGCATTGTAATAACCGGCTACGTTGCATTAGCATGATTTCCTCTGATAACTGCAAAGGCTAGGAAAAACCTGAGCAACAAAGTATTGGGAGAAACAAAATAACAGTTCCTGTCTGTAATCACACATCATCTTGACCTGGACGCATAAACTGTTTCCTCATGTCACTGGGTCATTATCCTAGAAATCCCGCCCCAGTACCATGGGGTGTACACTACAATGACTGGATTGCTTCATTGGGAAAAACCAACACAGATTTCTCAGGAGAATAGTTCAGGCTGGTAGTAAATACATTCTTAACAGAGTTGCCCTTGTCTCAGGAACAATAAGTTTTTGACATGGAACTCATGCAATTTGGGTAATCTGGGATATATTTGTAAAATGTCATTTCCTCTATGACATTTTACTGATAATCAGATAGTTTGCCGATCTGTGTTGGATAAAAGGGAGCATAATGCACACTACATTTGGCGTATTCTTTTCCTTTTTGCTTCTCTGTGCGTGCTGTCATAGCTCACTCCTGACTGTCATGGCAAGGATGGTGAGATTATCTGGAATGTGGCTGCATTTTTGTGTGTTGACATCTGAGAGGGACTGCGCTCTGGGTTCTTTGTGTATGGCACGTGGCTCAAGTGACTAGTTTCCAGCTGACTGCACTAGGATTAAGTGCCAGTGTACTGTGTGATTTATTTTCATATCTCACTCTTGTTCGTGCACTCAATGGCTTTAAAAAATAGTGTAGCAACAAAAGGATGTCTTGAAGACTTATTAGAGGGATCTTGCTCTCTGGTTTATTCTCCTTTTGTTAAAAATAGAATGTTATACTTTTTTTTCAAACAAACACGAGGGTGTTAATCTCATTGGAGGAACTAGCATAAATGATTTCCTGAACCGAACTCTGGGACTGAACTGATTTGGAACACTGATGAATCCAGTTTGTATCCTGAGGGCGCTTCAGTGATCTCGTCACTCCAACTGTGTTTTAATTTATCTTCTTCTCACTCTGGGGTTCGTGGAGGACCTCCAAGCTATTTTGCTGCCCCACTCCCCATCTGCTCTCACTGTTGGTAGCATTAGTGAGACTCCTTCTCTTTCTTATTTTATTTTTGTTTTAAAGATACATCTGTGCAAGAGAGGATTATTTAGCTGACACAACCAGAAGTATATCCCTTACATGTGTTTTACAGAATTGTGTTAATGACTGCATTGCTTTTAGGGGATGGGAAATATATTTGAGAATGACGGAATGGCAAAACCAAGTATAAAAAGGAACATTTTAGTTCTGTTTGGTATTAAGCAAAGGGTTCAATCCAAGTTAAAGAGGCTATTGATGGAGTTCAAGATGATATTCCTTTCACAGAGTAAACTAAATTATAACCATTATGTCAAGGTTCTTTTGCCCTTATTTATTAATTATTTTATTCCCACCTCTGAAATATTGTGCACAAGACAATACAACTGCCTCTTGGTATTACATTAATGGGTCATTCAAAGTCAAGTGTTCAAAGGAAGATTGAGCTTATGAAAGATGTGCTCCCCAAAAGAAGTCTTAAGCTGGAGGTTTAAGCCTCTTTTCTGTCTGATTCTTCCTGTCAGCTTAGTTAAATGATGAGTTGGGCAGCGTGGATCTCATTAACTTCTACAAAACATACAATTCAACAGAAATGAACTAAAGTGAGGAGCGTGGGTCAGAACTAAGTTATTATGTTTTTGGGAACTCAGCAGGAAAATGTACAGATGACAAACAGGTAAAGATGTTTGAAGTCATAATGAACTTGTTGACCCAGAGCAATATTTTAATTATTTTGGCCAACTGGATTCCAGAATTGGCATATTACTTAGCTTGATAACATATATTATACATAACTCAGCCTTATAACATATATATTATATTTTTTCCTTGTCAAATGGCAAAGAGAAAACCCACACATGGTACTTGGTTTCTCAAAATTCAAATAAAGATATGTATTTGCTTGGTGTCTTTCAAAAACTAAGGCATCCCAAAGTGTGTCCTAGGTAGTCAAATACTCATTAGGTACAGTGACTGTTACATTGTAGGAAATGGTGAGCAATTTGCTTATAAGGCTCTGAAATAATGACCAGATAATTGATTTTAGTCCTCTTGATTGGAGGATAAATATTGTGCAGATTTCCGGCTGAATTTCCTTGCTCTTCATAAATGTTCCATGACATCTTTTACATTAATTGAGTGGGCAAATAAAGCTCCTGTGTAATTTCTCAATATTACTTTAAAGAAAGACCTTTGGTATTTTGCTTTCAAGCATGAACTGTCAGAACGAGTTAGGATTATTCATAATGATGCAAGACCACATTGAAACTCCTTCAGATGTGCTTATAAATGAGTTGAAATACCATTGTGAGCACTGTGATAAGTATTAGTAAGTAGTGATGCTAGTGGTAAGTTTTCTTGAAAAAGTAACCTTTGACATATGTGAAAAAACAAATGCTGTAATGAGATAAGTTGAAGAGCAAGTTGAAGAGTAAGGGTGCAAGGTCAGGTTTGTTTTCAACATTATTTTGAAATTTTTCCATGGCCTTTCCCTCTCCTTGTTGCTAACCTCCTACACCCTCTACATTAGTTGTGTTCTCCCATTTCTGGTCTTTTCTCAACCTCTTTTTCCCTTCAGCATGAGAGACTTAGGAATTTACTCCCTTTTTCTTCTTTTCCCTGTTTTGGTCACCTATCCATCTCATTTAGGTTGGTATCAAATTTTGTTTGATAATTAAACAATGTCAACAAGACCAAAATATTGACAGTGGCTTTCGGAACTGGAAATCGGGAGAACCCAAACCAGTCCTCTACGAGGGGTTGGCAGTGAACAGGGTGAGCAGCTTCAAGTTCCTGGGTGTCAACATCTCTGAGGATGTGTTGAGCACCTCGAATCACCAAGAAGGCACACCAGTAGCACTACTTCATCAGGAGTTTGAGGTGATTGGTATATCACCAAAGAATGTAAAATTCTATAGAAGTATGGTGGAGAGCATACTGAATGGTTGTATCACGTCCTGATATGGAGGCTCCAGTGCACAGGATCACAAGAAGCTTCAGGGGGTTGTAAACTCTGCTGGCTTCGTGACAGGCACAACCCTCCACACCATTCAGAATATCTATTAAAGGCAGTGTATCAAGAAGATAGTATCCTTCATTAAGGACCCTCACCATCTGGGGCATGCCCTTTTCTCATTATGACCATCGAGGAGGACATGCAAGAGTCTAAAACCCACAGTGATTCAGAACCATTTTAAGATTTCTGGGTGGTCCATGAACATTACCTCATTCATTCTTTTTTTGGCACTATTTATTTATTTTATAGTTTGTAGTAATTTTATGTTTTTTGCCTTGTACTGCTGCTGCAAAGCAACACATTTTCCATCGTGCCAGATCCTGATTCTCTTAAAGCATGCTTTCCTGCAATTGTTGAGAATCCTTATTGCCTGAATAATTATCTGGGTAATGTTCTAGATGCCTTTAAAAAAGGATCTCAAGGGACACATTTTTGTGGAAATGTTAGTGCTCAAAGGAAAGGGAAGCAAGGAACTGTGACAGCATTCTTTTTATCAACTTAATTTGATTGGTTTTGCAAGGCTTTAAATTCATAAATGGAATTTTGTTGTCATGGACAACTCCACCATTTATTCTTTGTTCCTTATTGCCCTAAAGAAACTGGCACTTGTGAATTTTTTTTTTTGCAAAGATTTTATGAACTACAAAATTTGGTTCTAATTGTACAAGATTTCATGAAGCCACATCTGGAGTTTTGGTCTTCTTACATGATAAACAATAGCCGTATTTCCAAATGAGATTCTCCAGGCTAATTTCTGGGAACAGAGGATTGACCAATTAAGAGAGGCTAAACCCGTTGGCTCGGTACTCTTTGAAATGTTGAAGATAATGATATTACTGAAATGTAAAAATCTTAAGGAGGCAGGACAGGATAGTTGCTCATGTTTTCACCAGACAAAGAGTCTCAAATGAGGGGATGTAATTTTAAGATTAAAACAACGGGGAATAAAAATTTATTTTCATAGAGGATCATGAAGCTTTAAAATTCTCTATCCCAAAAAGCATTGGAGACAACCTCATTAGACGTATTTAAAGTGGAGGTGGATAACTTTTTGAAAGTATTGGTAAATTAGTGCACTGGGGAACTGGAGCAGGAAAGACTGATTCAGCCATGGAAATACTGAATTGCAGGACAGGCTTGGGGAGTCTGGTGGTCTATTCCTGTGTCCATTTTCTTGTGCTCTTATATTCCCAGACCATGTATGCAATGATTATCTGTTTCAGAATATGGGCAATTTGGCTTACTCGTCATTATGCTTCATTTTAGCTCCAGTGTCTTAAGGTAGTATAGGGTAGACTGGCAAGAGTAATCCGGTTCTTTGGCTTTGCAGTCCTTGCAACTAATAATAGTAACTGGATGTTGAAATGAAAGGCAGCGAGGGTGTACTAATTGTGGAGAGTTCGTAGTCGTCTGGGTGGCCCTTGTGTTCTGCGCCAGAAGTTTAGCAAATTGCATTAACTTCTATACCTAATTAAATTGTTGACAAAAGACACAAATGTTTGTTTGAATCCTATCTGAAGGATCAACAGGGACATGCTGCTTTTATGACTTAAATAGAATTACTTTAAAGTATATCTTCAGCTGGGCAGGAGTTTTCAAATTTTCTGCATCTAGACTGAAATGAACTTTACTATTGAGCTGATTCAATGGTTGGATCCTTGAAAATGAACAGTGGCTTTATTGTAACACCTATATTTATCTTTTTAGTAAATTTGGTACTTGAATGAATGAGCTGTTGATTTAAGACATTTGTGTATGCGTGCAAGGTTTCAATACTCATGGAAGCTTATAGTTAAAAATTTTCATGAGTAGAACAGTGTAATGGTTTCATATGACTCCACAGCTTTATTCACAATATAATTTCAAGTGACATAGCTCCCACAGGACGTGCTCCCCACCAAAAAAAACTGATGAAAATATTGTTGAAGTTATTTGGAGTGGAAGTCTTTCATCCAGCCAAATTTTAATCAGACTGGTCATTTCCGTCCAAATCAAATGCAAGAAGTATTCATCACCTCATTCATATATGTGATGAAATTAAAGAAAAAAAACAACTGTTTGAGCAATATGTTAAGCTTCTAGTTCACTGTGATAATGCACATTTATTATACAGTCGATGGAAATTCAATAAGATGTATCAACAAAAGGCGAATTAAGCATAAATCTAGGTTAAAGCTAAAGAAGAAATGTAGGAGTATAAGTGAAAGGTTTTTTTTAATTAACAGAAAACAAATTAGGTTAATAATGGTAAACACACCAGATTCTGCAGATGTTGGAAGTCTTGACCAACTGGAGGAGCTCGCAGATCCGGCAGCATCTATGGAGGGGAAGCAATCATAGTTTCAGGCCGAGACCATCCATCATGACTGAAAAGGAAGAGGGCGGCGTCCAGAGTAAGAAGGTGGGTGAGGGGAAGGAGTACAAACTGGCAGGTAATTTGTGAGACCAGGTGAGGGGGATGAACTAAGAAGCTGGGAGGTGATTGGTCAAAGAGGCAAAGGGCTGAAGAAGGATGAATCTAATAGGAGAGGATAGTAGACCACTGAAGAAACGGAAGGAGGAGGAGAACCAGAGTGAATGATTGACAGGTGAGAATAGAAAGGATGAGAAGTTAACCAGAACAGGAAATGGAAAAAGGGAGAAAAAGGGAGGGAGGAGAAATTAATGGAAGTTGGAGGATTTGATGTTCATGCCATCAGGTTTGATTTGAGGTGTTGCTCCTCCAACCCAAGTTCTCATCACGGTAATAGAGGAGGCTATGGTCAGACATGCAAGAATGGGAATGCGAGATTGAGTTGAAATGGATATCCATGCGGAGATCCTGCCTTCATAGCTGACAGAATGAAGGTGCTTGACAAAGCTGTTCCCTGGTCTGTGTCAGATCTCACTGATGTAGAGAAAGTCACATCAGGATACAGTAGATGACTTTGACAGACTTGCAGCTAAAGTGTTGCCTCACCTGAAAGGACTGTTGACCTTGAGCTAGAGAATAGTTGTGTATCAATGTGATCTAGACACAATGAGTTAATCAGGTTACTTCAGGAAAGTGTTCAACTTTCTTAAGAAATTTTCTGTTGTCACCAACCTGAACATATTGAATAAACCACCATGTGGCATAGAAAAAATTTAGCCAAGTACCCACTTTAGCAAAAATTAAAAGCTCTTTTGCATGGAAAAACATTTTTCAGATTGTTCCTCCTTACTTCAAAAGTTCAGCAGGGTGCTCAAGGTGTGAGCATCATTTTCACATGTATGCTGATTTAAAAGCATAAGAAATGCAAACAGGAAGAGTCATGTTGCTTGTTGAGTTGCTCCAACTTTCATTAAGATCATGGCTGACCTGATCTTGATCTTGAATCCAAATCCATGTTCTTGCCTCTTCCTCATAAGCATTGAATCCCTATTGGTCTAAATATACACTTGATTTAGGTTGAGATGAAGTCCTGATGAAGGGTCTTGGCCGGAAATGTCGACTGTACTTTTTCCTACAGATGCTGCCTGGCCTGCTGCGTTCCACCAGCATTTTGTGTGTGTTGCTTGAATTTCCAGCACCTGCAGATTTCCTCGTACTTTGGCCTTGATTATAGTATTGATATGTGACTTCTGTATCATCGGCATATCAGATGACAGCATTGCCTCTGATGTACCACTAATGTCTGTTGCTTTGCAAACTATGGCATGATTTTTGTGGCATGGCTTGAAATTTGAACTCTATATAATTCCCATCAATTAGCTCCTCAATTACCAATTCCCAAATTTATCAACTGGCCTCTAACTGCTGGCTCTTTGTTCCTCCAAATGCCATATTTGGATATTTGGACAGTACGAAGGAAATATGAAATGGAGATTCATTAACAGGCTCATGCCTACCACTAAACAACGGTTGGTAAGCTATTAGCTCACTCAACCCATTCCTTTCTCGGCCCCTACAAGATAACACTACTGTCATTAATCATCTCTGCCTCTAACTCATTATGAGAAACGGCACAGGAGATTCAGAATTAGATATTTATTCTCTAAAATAGATTTCTGCAAAATTTGAGGTCGCTCAATTGTGCTCCCTCTGCTTCAACCACAGTTAAATGTTCATTTTGCATAGTGGAACTTCCTGAAGAGACATTGTTAGACTGTGGAGTTAGGGAAGCTTCCTACTTAAGGTTACTGATTGCATTCCCTACAGTAGTGATAGTGAGTTAACGGAGAGTTCAGAATTTTTATAAACCTGTTTCAGTACCTTCCCAGATGATTGGCAAATGAAACGGAAGGCAACATGGAGGAAGATGGAAATGCACTGCCCTGCCTGAAAGGATGTGCTGTCATCTTGTACATTAGTATTAAGCAATGTAGCATATTTTAGTAACGTAGATTATTTGAACATCAAACTTCTGTGTGTCAGTGTTTGCTCTGCACAAATTAGCTACTGTATTTTCTCATTATAGCAGCAGCTGCTTTTCAAAAATACCACAAACCCTATGTTTAATGAGAGCAACAAAGATATTGTGTTAATGTCTGCAATGTTTTTGGGATATTCCCCTGATGCTTTTTAAGTGCATACTTTATCAAATCCTGACTTCTTATGGATGCGAGATGGGTTCAGACTGTCCCTTCAGTTTTTCTACTATTCACTGAGCCTGTGGCCAACCCTTGGAGATCTTCAGATTTGGGTGAGAACCTCAGCATTTTATAAGGGCTGCAGGGATTCCTGTTCTAGAATAGGCTATTTATCCCTGCTTCAGAAACAGAACCTTCCCACACTTCTTAGCTGGCTGAAGTACTGTTCTTCCACTCAATGGCATGTGTCCACAGATTAAAAATAGGATAGTCAGCAAGTCAGGCAGTATCTTTGAAGAAAGAAATAAGAGTTCTGGTGAAGGATTATTGTCATTTTAACTGCTTTCTTCTTCCAAATCCGTTACCTAATCTGGTTCAGACTTGCATTCAATTATTTTATGAACACTTCCCATTGATAATTTCTCATAATTTTTGTCTTGTACATTTGCATAAGTAATATTTATTTGTACCAGTACACTATTATATCTTTCTAAACTGAAGGCTTTGTATGCATTTCTCCTGGTTCAGCTTTTCATCTTTTAGTTTTCCCTTTGTGCATACCTCCTAAAATACATTTCTGATTGTTATTCTTCCCCATTTCTTTTCATATGATTTAGAAGTAAACATTAAGACTTTTCACCCTCCATCCAGCCCCCAGCTCCACATCCTAGTTGAAAACTGTTACAGCAGTCCGAGTTAAGTTTTGCCAAAATCTAGTCTCAGGACTGTTCAGGTGAATTCAGTTGGATTAGAAAATGTCTGGATTTTAATCAAGTTATGTCTGTTACTTCTTACTTAGAATTCTGCATCTTTTCATATTGATCTGTGTTTTGCTAAAACTCCAAATCAGTGTGAAATGCACTGTCAGTACTTGGCTGTTATGTTTCTATATTTTGTCATTGAAGGTACTTTGACAGTAGGAAATAGGATTCAGGGCTCCAAACAGTCTTTATAGCGTAGGTAACACTTCACCTGTTGGAGTTGTCTATTGCATCTGGCTCTCCCAATGCGGCCTCCTCTATATTGGTGAGACCTGGTGTAAATTGGGGGTCTGCTTTCTTGAATACATCTACTCCATCTGCCTAAATTGGAATTTCCTGGTTGTCAATCATTTTTCTTCCTATTGCCGTTCCTGTTCCGACATGTCGGTCCATGGCGTACCCTTTTGCCATGATGAGGCCACTCTCAGAGTGGAGGAGCAACACCTCATATTCTGACTTGGTAGCCTCCAACCTGATTGCTCCTTCTAGTAATTTTTCCTCTCCCTTCCCTTTCCTATTTCTGCATTCTGGCCTCTCCTGGCCCTGGTGCCCCTCCTTCTTCCCTTTCTCCCATGGTCCACTCTTGTCTCCTATCAGATTTCCTCTTCTCCAGCTCTAGTTTTCTCACCCACCTAGCTTCACCCATCACCTTTCAGCTAGTCCTCCTTCCTCAGCGTGACACTTTTTTATTCTGGCTTCTTCGTCCTTCATTTCTGGTCCTGAGGGAAGGCCTCAACCTGAAACATTGACTATTTATTCTTCTCCATAGATGCTTTTACCAACTGAGTTCCTCCGGCATTTTGTGTGTATAGCCATAGGCTGAAACTGGTTGTAGACAGGACAAAGGAATTTAAAATTACCCCAGGGAACTTAAGCAGGAGCAAAAATTGGGGTTGTCTGTTAGAGGGAAATTCAGTTTTTTAAATTTATTCATTTATAGGAAGTGGGAGTCACCAGCTAAGCCAGAATTTATTGCCCTTCCCTTGTTGCTCTTGAGAAGGTGGTGCTGAGCTGCCTTCTTGAACCGCTGCGGTCCCTGAGATTTAGTGCTATTAGGGAGGGAATTCCATGATTTTGACCCAGTGACAATGAAGGAATGGTGATGTGTTTCCAAGCCAGGATGGTGAGTGACTTGGAGGGGGATTTCCAAGTGGTGGTGTTCTCAGCTATCTGCTGTTCTCGTCCTTCTAGATGCTAGTAGTCGTAGTTCTGGAAGGTGCTGCCTTAGGAACTTTGGTGTGTTGATGCAGTGCATCTTGTAGATAGTACACACTGCTGCAACTGTCCATTGATGGTGGAGGGACTGGATGCTTGTGGAAGGGGTACCAATCAAGTGGGCTGCCTTGTACTGGATGGTGTCAAGCTTCTTGAATGTTGATGGAGCTTTACTCATCCAGGTGAGTTGCAAGTATTCCATTCACAGAAAGTGAGTTACACGCCACATGATTCCTAGCCATTGACCTGCTCTGGTAGCCAGTGTAATATGGCTAGACCAGTTCAGTTTCCTCTCAATGGTAACCCCCAGGATGTTGATAGTAGAGGATTTAGTGATGGCAATGTCACTGAATGTCAAAGGATGATGGTTGGCACCTTTCTTGTTGGAGGTGGCATTGTCTGGCACTTACGTAGCTCGAATGTTACTTGCTACATGTCAGCCCAAGCCTGGATATTGTCCAGGTCCTTCTCTATTTGGGTGTGAACTGCTTCACTATCTGAGGAGTCTCCAGTGGTGCAGAACATTGTGCAGTCATCTGCGAACATCTCCACTTCTGACCTTATGACGGAAGGAAATTCATTGATGAAGCAGCTGAAAGTGGTTGGTCCTAGGATACTTCCTTGAGGAACTCTTGTAGTGCTATCCTGAGGATGAGATGATTGACCTCCAACCATCACAACCATCTTCCTTTGTATCAGGTGTGATTCCAACAAGCAGAGGGTCCTTCTTAAGTTCCCTGAGTGCTCTCTCTTTGAGGAAGAAACAGAGGAGGCAAGAGGCCACTTTGCTTGTCTAGAGGGCTATTAGACATGATAATGGCATGGTCAGGGTGGCTTACAAGCCAAAAGTTCTTCTTAGTGAAGCAGCTTGAAATGAGCTGATTAAAGAAAGTGGGAAGACACCAGAATAAAAAGGTGGAAAGAAGATCTAGATAGAAGGTGATTTGTGAAACTAGGAGGGTGGGAAAGTTAAAAGGCTGAAGAAGAAGGAATCTGATTGGGGATGGACCATGGGAGAAAGGAAAGGAGGAGGAGCACATGGGTGATGTCATAGGTAGGTGAGGAGATTGGATTAAAGGCTAGAGTGGGGAAGAGAGAAGGGGGAGGTAAATTTTTTTTCTCTCTGTTAGGAAAAATCAGTGTGGGAGCCTACCTGGATGGAAGTTGCTCCTCCACCCTTAGAGTGGGCTCATAGTAAGAAAAGAGGAGGCCGTGGACAGACATGTCAGAGTGGGAATGGGGATAGGAATCAAAATGATCGGTCACCGGAAAATTCCACTTTTCCCAGATGGAGCCAAAGTGCTTGACAAAGCAGTCCCCCAGTTCACATCGTGTCTCACCAATGTAGAGGAAGCTGCATAAGATATGCAAGCTACTCTAATATATTAATAATCATCCTGTACTTATTACTTGAGCCATAATATTTGAGTTTTGTTCTGTGCATCATTTATAATGGAAAACATCCTGACCTATATTTTATCATAAACAACAAAAATGAAAATTATGTTTAAATGTTAGAAAATCTGAAAAGCATGTGATGAAAATGCTCAGCAGATCAGTAATTAACTTGTTTTCTCTTCCCCTGTTCTAATCAAGGATCTTCGGTCAAGAACATCAACTCTTTTCTTTCTTTTTCTCCAGATGTAGTCTAGCTTGCTAAATATTTCCAGCAATTTCTGCTTTTATGTTAGACTTGAGAATTCTGCAGTTCTTTGACTTTCAAGGGCTAGATAATGGTTCATCTCGAATTGTAGGATTCAATCTCTTAAGCAACAGTCATAATTAAATAAGCTTGACATTCAGAACCTATAAATGAATAGTACTATTATTATGTTCATGTTGTTTTAAGACACAATTAATAATACCAGGGAATATTGCCACAAGGGATCAGAGTGTTCATTTTCACATACATCTGCCTATATGTTCTATATCGGGAATGGATAATGATGTCTGGATTCCCATTTGTGACTTCTCAGAGCTCCCAGTTACCTGATGTTGAAGACATTTTATTTATTCTCCAAAACAGCTGAATGGCACTTCCTCAAGGTGTTGCAGACATGCAAGAAGCTTTCCTCTAAAGTCAACTAATGGACAAATAACTTCTACCAGTTCCTGAGCAATCTTCATATTTTAAAATACATACTGTTTAGCTATCCCCATTTCTGTAAATTAGTGCTTTCCAAATGATCTAGTTCTCATTTTAAGTTTTTAATCTTGTTAGGTTGGATTCCTTTATCAGTGCAAATTGTTTTGCTGTTTCTTTCCTATTGTTTTTTTTCTTTACATTTTTGAGGATTCATCAAATACTAATTTCAAGTGAATTCAATTTTTTTTTCTGAACCTTTATTTTATCCTTTTGTACTATTCTTATTTTCTCATTTCTTCATCACTCTTTTCTCTGTATATCTTTACACATCTGCTTTGTGCTCTTCTCACATCCTACTGACTTTCCATCATTCCTCTTTATATATCTTTTGTCCCTTATCTTCTCTCAGACCTCATGCTTTTCTTCATTTTACATGTCTCTCCTTGCTTGTCCTACTATTTTTTGTTCCCTTCATTCCTCCCACCTTCTTTTCTCTCTTGCTGTCTCTTCCATCTCTAATTCTGAATGAACTATCATGGTACCTGTCATGCATGGAAGAATGGCCAATGTGTGTACATATTTATAACTGAGTGGATAGTGAAAAATATTTGCCACATTGTTAGGCCCTCTTCTCTCAGGAAACAATGTTGAAGTCTTAATATTATTTCTTCAGGTTAAAATGAAAAAAATGGAGTTTGTTGTTAAGGCCACATGGCTGTAATTCTGAAGGACCTCCAAGATCCCTATTGCCAAAAAAGGATGCCTTCTGCCGGCAGGTTCTTCACCAGATCACCACTTCGTTCTAAGAGGGCAACTTAGTCAATTGCTGGACACAATCAAGAGAAGATCTGTAGATGCTGAAAACCCAGGCAGCACACACAAAATGCTGGAGGAACTCAACAGGCCAGGCAGAATGATGGCCCGAAACATGGACTGTACTCTTTTCCAGAGACAATGTCTGGCCTGCTGGGTTCCTCCAGCATTTTGTGTGTGTTTATTCAATTGCTGGACAGTTTCTGCTGAAGGTATATCCCTTTAGCCACCGCCAGCAGAGATTGAACCTATGACTAGTGTGAGAACTTGTAACTGATCACAACAGCATCGTATCAAATGTAGTGTTACACAGGAGAATCTAGACTGTCTCTATGAACGTCAAGTTTAAACATTACAATCTTTTCGAGATTTTCATAAAGAGCTTTAGGGTGATTTAAATTGCTGTACAAGTGCCACGAAAACTGCCATGAAGCATTTTATAATCAAGTGGAGGTGCTTTGTATAAATGCTTGGTCTTTTCAGACAGTGGAATTATTTTACTTAATCACTACTTTCACCTTTAGAAAAAAGATGTTTTCTTTTATGATGACCAGCAATAGGTATAATCTCCCAGTTAATCTAATCATAGTCTAAAGGAGTTTGTCTGTCACCTGGACATTCACATGTTGAAACGCATAACGTGCAGCTACATGACTGCAGTCAAGGATGACTTTTCTCATTTCCTTTATTGGCATATTTTTGTAGTAATGCACCATTAAGCTACTTAATAGTGAAATATCTAAAGAATTCTGAACTGCAACTTGTTTGAGAGCTTCTGCTGTATGACTACATGGAACTTGCTTGGCAGGGAATTCGTAACAACCCTGCTGTCTGGGTCGTTGGCGAAGGAACTGAATTGCAATGAGTAGTACAGTTTGTAATGCTGACTCTCTCTTCACCCTGCTCCCTCTGTGTTATTTTTGTTACTTTGCTTAGCGTTGATATCTTCCTCTGGGGAGCTGTCTGATAGGGAGTGTTGAGCCCAAGCTGAGCTTGGTGCTGCTACTTCATGCTTCCTGATGTACAGTTTTTGTGCAAACATCTGCAAGCAAAATAAGACCTGTCACGAGCAGTTAAGAACGGTGACCCAGCAGAGTTTCTTTCCTTTGAAGCACCATTGCTTTTTGTTAGCATCACTTCCTCTTGCCTTTGAACTTTAATCTTCGCTTCTCTGTGTATCAGTTTTACAAGTAAAATTTCTGTTGTTAATACTAACATGTAATGCAGATGCCGTGTACTTTTTCTCTAGAATCACTATAAATTGCAGTTTTTTTAAAAAAAACCACGCAAGAGATTCTGCAAATGCTGGAGATCCTGAGTACCATGCAAAGATTGCAGGAGGAACTCCGCAGGTCAAGTGGCATCTGTAGAGGGAAATGAAAAGTCAACGTTTCAGCCTGAGACCCTTCATCAGCACTGGAAAGGAAGGGGGAAGAAACCAGAAAAAGAATATGGGGCAAAGGAAGGAGTACAAGCTGGCAGGTGATAGGTGAATCCAGGTGAGGGGGAGGTGAGTGGGGGAGGGAGATGAAGTGAGAACCTGGGAGATCATAGGAGGAAAAGGAGGGATAGCTTTCCCAGCTTCCCCCTCACCTGCCATTTTGTACTCTTTCCCAACCTTCTTATCCTGGCTTCTGCCCCGTTTGTTTCCTGTCCTGATGAAGTGTCTCTGTTTATTCATCAACTTGTTTATTCCCCTCCATAATAGCAGTTTCTTTCCCCTTTGGACTATGGGGAAAATACAGTGAAGAAGTGCATCAAGCACACTAATGTGAATTTTGGATCCTGGATACAGGGAGATGGATCTCTGTATTGGTCATCGATTGGTGTTTACTGTAGCACCAAAAAGAAGCAAACTTGTACTCCCCAAACTCCACAATATGCAATGCTGTAACACTTGATAGATTGTTCTCATTGTTTTGAATGGAGGGATAAAGACCCACCAAAATATTAGGGTTCATCTCCTCTCCAACTTACCCCAGGCATTCTTTAATAGAGTACCGTGAGCTCTTTTTGCATTCATGTTAAACCCTCTGTTCAGTATCTGAATTGGCATTCAGACTGTCACTATTTGTTGTTGGCCCCTTAGTGTAGGGATTTAACTTCTAACGTTAGAATGAAGAAATTGAAGACTTAACTGAGTCAAAAAAATCAAGACTGAGTTGGAATAAAGGTCAGTTTTAATTTTAGTACATGAGAACGTGGCCATGGAGATGAAAATGTGTTCTCATCTGGGGTGAATGTCACCATTCTCAAAGGCCACAATGAGAAACTACAGCATTTTTTTTTCACGAGTTAACAAAAATCATTGACTTCTACATCATTCAGACTTTATTTGAATTCAGAGTCCATATTTTTGGAATCCTGAGAAATGCCATAAAGTTCTGGGATTTAAATTCAGCTTGTAATCTGAAATTAAAGACAAAAATGAGTCAAGCATAATGATGATTGATGATGCTCAGATCCTGTAAAACAAATTAAAGAAACATACTGATTTTAGAGTAAGCTGCAATCTGAACAATGAGTTTATTGAGCTATAATTTATGTGCAATAATTCGTTCATTTCAAAATTTTCCAAATGCACTCTGATAACTATTCCATAATATAAGCAGTGAACTTGATGATATCTGCATTATGGAGGTTTAAATCTTCCCTGCCAGTGTCAATTACAAAACTATTATTCTGCCCAATTTAATGTGGTCATAAAGAGTTGACAAGCTTCCTTTGGTCCTTTTGATGAATGCCACTTTCCGCATCACTAAAATCAACTCATACAAATGGATGTTAAAAGAGACAGGAAGTGCACAAGCCCAAAATCCGTATTTCAACAATGATTTAAATATGGCTGTTTTTAGTGCTCACACTCGTTTCCTCTGTAAAAGTTTGCAAAATTGAACCAAAAAATACATTAAAAACAGCACTATAGCGTTTTGCCCAAGGAACCATGTATTAAAACGCATCGTACATGATTTTCATAAGATGATAAGACATAGGACCAGAATTGGGCCATTCAGCCCAGCAAGTCTGCTCCACTATTCTATAATGGCTGAGTTATTATCCCTCTCAGCCCTATTCACCGCCTTCTTCCCATAACCCTTTGATACCCTTATTAATCAAGAACCTATCAAACTCTCCTTTAAATGTACCCAATGATTTGGACTCCTTGGAAGCTAAATGAAGCATTTATAACTGCTACGCCATTGCCAAGATGATCAATCTTCCCATGGTGGTCACAAAATAGATGAGGAAAGGGCTGCTCGGAAGCTGAAGGAAAACCCAAGGAAAGAGAGACATTGAAGTCACTTGTGCATTTCAGCACCACCTTCAGTGATGGGATGCCCCAACCAAAGCCGTATGCTGGTAGCCCCTTGTCAATACAAGATGCAGACTAGTGTTGGAGATGCACTTCAGAAGTGTTTTGAATAAAAAGACACGTGGTGTGTTTTGTCTTTCCCATGGAAGACTAGGACAGTGTGCAAGATGTTGATGACACATCGCACATTTTTAAATTGCCATCTCATTGCACACTAACCTCTGAGTGAGAGTCAGCAATGACTTTGAGAAGGTCTAATTTCTGATGCCATCAGTGGAAATATTCTGTAATAATGCATGATGTTATTGGGTGTGTTATTAATGCCATCATTGGTACTAAGATGAATTGGACACAGAAGTGGCATGAAAAGTTTTCATTGGTTTATCAATAGTTGCTGATAAGATCTATCCCAGATAGAACTGTTTTTGGCTATGATTTGAGCATTAAAATAAGCACAATTGAATCAAATTTCTAGGCTTAGGAAATGTACATGTTGCAGTACCTCAAGTAGTAAGGCCTGTCATTACAAAGATTATATAGAGGCTTCAGTAGCTGCTGATCTTTAGAGAATGTTCTTGGGACAGTCAATAAACCACTTAGTGACAGTTACTTTTTGTTGTGCAGTACAATATAAGCTATTGAGGTAATATGTTATGATGAATATAACCAAAGAAAATTGCAATCAAAATACATCTTTAGAAAACTGTTTTTCATCGGTAGCTTGTGATAGTAGTATCCCAGTGAAAAGGAAATACTATCCCGGCCATTTGCTGATGACTGGAAGAAGAACAAAACATTGAAAACAACTCACTTTCTCACAGCATCTTCACTAAAAAATGCCAGCTTAGGGAGGAAAAATAAATAATTTTTACATCAAAAATCTTATTTCAGTTATGAGGAGTTCAGAGTGTGTGAGTGTGTGAGTGTGTGAGTGTGTGTGTGTGTGTGTGTGTGTGTGTACACGCATACATACACTTTATCTGTAACAATTATTTAAAATCACCAAAACAAATGGTAAGTGAAGGATGCAACATTGAACAGGAAAATTGATATTACTGTTTTTTTCCCTGTTAAAAATTGTGACAGTAAAAACAGTTTCTTCAGAAAGTCTAAAAGTTGCATTTTCCACCGGTGAGCAGTTTCCAATCTGCAAAGGCTTCAGCTTTCATTAGTCAGAAGTATTTGTTGTCAATTGGTTGCCATCTTAAAATGGCACACATGCCCCTTTACAGTAGAATATCATATGCATTTATAAAGTAGCTAAAGATATTCTGTGAGCATTACTGTAGGAAATTAATGTACAAATACATGTTTCTATTTTAGCATTGGGTGCTGTAAGAATCCACTTTTATCCTCAATCTTCTTATATCTTTCTTTCCTTTCTGGCTGCAAAGTGCCTTTAAAAACTTATTTTCATTTTCTGTATCTCTCCGTACTCATTAGATCAGAGAGGTAATACAGAAACTGTATAAATATAGGTGATACCTAAAATATGCTGCTCATTTACTCTTCTGAGCTTCCATATTCTTCTTATCTCTACCTGATATGTAACACACTCAGTTTCATTGCTAAAGCTAGTGATGCACAACAAATTGGCAGTTGACCTTTAGTAGTTTGAAAGCAGGGAGTTGGTGGTTTGCAGTAGAACGCTGATGCAACATGAAGTTTAACACCAAATGTGCTTGTTAAAGAACGTTGCCCAGACGTGCACAGAAGAAAATTTTGGAGATCGGGTTGATGCCTACGACAGTGAGGGAATAACGAAGTGATTCTGTGCAAAGAACTTACCTCTTCCAGACCCCCTATACTTTACTCCAATTACCTTAAAATTATGCCCCCTGTACTTGCCATTTCTGCCCTCGGAAAAAGTCTTCGTTTGTCCACTCCATCTATGCACACCATCATCTTGTACACCTCTATCAAGTTATCTCTTGCTCTCCTTCGCTTGTATAATGAGGCAACCAGAAATAAGCAGGCACAAAGATACAAATGATCTTTTCCTGATTCTATTTCTTACACAGTTGGACCCATGGATTTTCATTGAGGTAACCAGGCAATCTAAGGTACCAAAAAAAAGGGGGGAGCGGTAATAGAAACTCTGGCGAAGCTAAATCTACCCAATCACTTAGTGAAGGAGAGCAAGAGGTAACTTGATAGAGGTGTACAAGATGATGGTGTGCATAGATGGAGTGGACAAACAACAACTTTTTCCGAGGGCAGAAATGGCAAGTACAGGGGGCATAATTTTAAGGTAATTGGAGGAAAGTATAGGGGGTCTGGAAGAGGTAAGTTCTTTGCACAGAAAAGAACTTCTGGGTGTGTGGAATGCTAGGGGTGGTTCAGCAGCAGAGCATTTAAGAAACTCTTAGATAGGCAGATAGATGATAGAAAAATGGAGGCTTATGTAGAAGGGAGGGGCTAGATTGATCTGAAAAGTAGGTTATAAGGTTGGCACAAAATGCTGAGCTGAAGGGCCTTACTGTACTGTAATCTGTACAGTAAAAGTTTTTCCATTACAGTAAAATCATGGCACAACTTTTACCTTATAAAGGTACTTACCTGCACTAACCTGTGATTCTTTGGTGGCGGACCTAGACGAGTGTGCATACTAGCGAAATGTTCAAGTGAGGTCAGGTTATGCTGTGGAGGTTAGTTCAATACTTTAACCAGGTAAAGATGATTGGATTTGTATTACTAAATGTGTCTTCTGTTCTCAATTAGTAACAATGTTTGACATCAGAGTAAGTCTTTTTTTTCTCCCGATTTTCTACAAAGGCCTCCTGGTTGGGGATGGAAAGAATTATATGTACTCAGTCTCTGGTTGAGCTTGGATCAGTCATGGTTGGGTTGGGTTATATTAGCAGGAAATATTAGCAGAAAAGCCATAGTTATATATAAATATATATTAGAACCCCTGCCTTCAGGCGCCGGAGGAAACAGCAGGCATGTATAAAGCAAAAGAGCTTTTAACAACGTAAAGTTGAATTTATTTAGTGATTTGATGATGTAATTTATTTCCTGTATTTACTGTTGTGTTAGTTTTCTTGGATGCCAGTGAGTCTTAGGCATCGCTTGGTTGTCTTTTAGCAAAAGCAATTTATTTGGTTGGCGTGATGATTGGTTGCTTCATAGATTTTCAATTTTAAATGATACTGACACACACTTGTTCTTTTTAAAAGAGCTGTTAATTTGCAGATGATAATTTATTTGAATAAACGCAATCTCATGGGTATATATCACATTGAGTGTTGCAACTTGTCAGAGAAGGAGGGACACATTTGTTTTAAATTTGTAGAGGGATTTCGGCTATCTTCTGGGAAGAAATTGACATTGGAAAAGCTCAAATTAATGTTTTGAAATAATCCAATTCAAATGTTGGTCCTAAGGAAAACAGTTTTGATTCCTAAGGTGGTCAGTGTGCAGGAAATCAGCAGTCACTGCTCATATGACTGAAGTGTACGGATGTTCTAGCATTATTATGACGTCACATGGTAAACAGTTATCTACAAAATGTAGAGATGGCAATGGCATATGATTGTACTTCAGCTTTTTTTTTTGGAACTTTTTTTTTTGCAGTGATTTCTCACAGGATGGTATTAGAGAGCCAGATTTTCAGCAGTCTCATTAACCACTTTCAGCTGTGTTGTTTTTGGCCCTACCCAACCAAAATTTGCACTGGCAACAGGAAGACATAAAAATTGGGTATTCTCAAAGGCGGCAAAAAACGCTGCTGCTTCAGAATAACTTGTGTATTTTATAACTAAACATAACTTATTGTGACTAATCTGAGGCCAAATACGTAGCAGATTGTTTTGCGGTATGTAGCCACTCCCCGCTGCAAGAGTGGATAGAGCTGGGACAGAAGTATGTTGATGATTGTGTATAATTTCAATTGATCTTATTTCTGCAAATGTTCTTGTTTGGAGATTCACCCTTTCTCTTAAATTTTGATTTGCCTTCGCTGATGTAGAGAATCCTTCCATGATGTTGATCTGTGCAGCCTATATCAGTACCCCTTTAGTATGCAGGTGTAATCCCAAAAAATCAACTTCAAATTCTTGTAAGGATGATAAGATTACAAAGGGCACCAATTGAACGTGATGGAATCTGAGCTCTGATGTGTAGACAATTATTTTTGTAAGACTTGCTTTACCCATGTCAATTAATAGATCTCAAAAATTGCAGAAACAAATTTGCTTTTGATTTTCAGCAGCAATTACAAAATCAGGAGAAAAATGCATCGTAACCTTATTCCAGTGCCTGTGCAGCACGTATTTATGTGATTATCACATATCTATCTGGCACAGATAGCAGGGATCGAAGAAAAGGGGGTAGATGCCATTTGGCGGACAAATTCAGCTGCTAAGCTAAAGCTTAGATACAGCAAAGCACACATGGATATCACAACCAAATAAGTCTTTTCTGGTGTGAATGCTAAATTTCCATCTAATTCGTTGAGTAGGAGTTCAGAATATTTTAAAATAACCAACAGGAATTTGAATCGGTTTAATACTGCCACATGTACCACGATGTGGTGAAATGCTTGCTTTGCATATTGTTCCTACAGGTCAGGTCGTTACATGGTGAACTGAGGTACAGCAAGGTATGAGGCTGAGCTACGTTCTAGATGTGCTGGGACACTACGCCTGAATTACGGTCTGCAGTTTTGGTCATCATAGCATAGAAGGAAATGTTTGTATCAAACAGTACAGAAGAGATCCTCAAGAACGTTCTAGGACAGGAGGACTTTAGTTGTAAGATTTAAGATTGTTTAACATAATTTTCAGTACTCCAGTGTAAAGGAGAGCAAAATAATTGCGGATCTGATGCAGCACAGAATGAACGCAATAATAATAATAACTCTACATATATGGTAAGTGCGTAAGATAGCTTATCTTTTTTCTCCAGTCCCGATGAAGGGACTCAGCCTGAAACGTTGACGCCACTCTTTTCCATAGATGTTACTTGGCCTGCTAGGTTCTTGCAGCATTTGTGTGTGTTGCTTGAATTTCCAGCATGTGCAGATTTTCTCTTGTTTGTGCTCTTGTTTCAGGCACCCCATCTGTCTGGGATACAGTACTATATGCTGGTGGGTAGGCTTGTGCTGGTGATGCGTTGGGCAATTTTGACAGCATTCCTGTCTGCTGCTGTGCAGTTTCTGTACCGTGCATTTGCTGCTGCATGCTCTCTACTGTGCATCTGTAAAATGATGTGCAAAGTCCAGCTGCCTTCAGCCTCCTCAGAAAGTAGAGGCATTGGTGAGCTTTCCTGACTGTGTAGAATGTGTCTGTGACCATGAGAGGTTGTTTGAGATGTGCACTCCTGGGACTTGAAAAATATTTGCAAGAATTGCTTTTGTTAGATGAGAGAAGTTCAAAGGTTGATTTCATTGAATATTTCAATTATGAGGAGTCTAGATACATTTTGCCTATTTTATTTTTCTCAGCAGAAAGGTCAATAATCATAGATATATGGTTACAATAGTTGAGAGAAAGATTAGTGGGTGTACTTTTTTTTCATTCACAGAGTTGTGCTGTTACTGTCTGGAAAAATGATTAGTGTGCCAAACACAAACTATAGAGTCGTAGAATACAACAGCACAGAAACAGGTCTTTTGGCCCATCTACTTGGTGCTAAACCATTAATCTGCCTGGATACCATTGGCCTGCAGCCAGAGAGTAGCCCTCCATACCCCTCCTATCCATGTGCTTATCCAAATTTCTCTTAAGTGTTGAAATTGAACCCACATCCACCACTTCCACTGGCAGCTCATTCCTAAAGAGAAATGATCCTTATTTCTGTTGGCTGAATGGCCTAATTACTTGAATTTCTACGATTTAGTAGTCTGCAGGTAATTTAACATCACTTTTTGCCGTTAAACTCTATTGTGGGCTATCCAAAATACTGCTTGTGAAAGTCAAAAATGAGTGAGAATTTCATTTGTGAGATTGTCTGCCCGAGCTTTTTGGAGTTCCCCGTATAAGACCACACTGAAGCTGACATCGTTGCTTTCAGTATGATGCGCCCTATTGATGTTTTGTAAATTCTCACAGTGCTTGGCAAATGGAATACCTAATATGATCTTTGCAGACAGCTCTCAATGAGATATTGCACATACAGGCAATACTGTTCCAGCTACTGGAGAGGGTTGCTGCTGAAGGAATGGATGGAGCAATGCCGGATAAGGGAGCAGGAGGTGTCCTGGAGCAGCTGGTAAAGAACAGTGCCTGAAGGAGGCGTGCCCTTTGTAAGTGTGAGCCACAGAGACCCTCCAGGTCGCATCTCATTAGCAACTCTCTCCAGTAGCTGGAACAGTGCATTGTGCATAATCTCTTTTAGCACGAGAGTATGGTGACATTTGCAGGCCTCCCTCAACAAATTTGTGGATGTCTTGGTTGTTGACACATTTCACTGTATGTTTTGGTACACTGTACGTAAGACAAAGAAGCTAAAGTTTTTTCAGAAAGGAACATCGCTGCAGTAAATTGCTTACAGATATGTATGCATCTTGTTCATAAGACCATAAGATAGAGTAGCCGAATTAGGTCATTTGGCCCATTGAGTCTGCTCTGCCATTCCATCATGTCTGATTTATTTTCCCTCTCAACCCCATTCTCCTGCCTTCCCCTATAATCATTGTTATCCTTACTAATCAAGAACCTGTCAACCTCTGCTTTAAACATATGCAAAAATATAATTCTGCTACATTTTGTAGCTCCAGAAGATAATTTAAAAAAAACATAGGACCCAGGATACTTGCTTGCTTACTTTTTTTTAAGAATGAGCTCACATATGATGCGTGGCATATATCATTCATGTACTAATTACATATAACCCATAATGAATTGTGTAAAAAAGCAAAAAATGTTTCATCAATTTTACAAAGATACTCAAATATTATTGAAATATTAAATATACTATGCTCCTCCCTGCTTAGTTTATAAACTCCCACTCAATATAGAATGCATCGCAACTCAAATATGTAATGTATTGCTCTCTAGTCGTATATCACACAGCGTACACAACACTACTACAGGTTGAGTACCCCTTATGCTAAATGCTTAGGGCCAGAAGTGCTTCGGATTTTGGATAGTTTCAGATTTTGGAATATATAAAGAGATAGCTTGGGATTGCCATCATTTCCGACTCTGAATTTATGTGCTTCCAATAATCAGTCTTTGATTTGCACTTGTTCATCACATATACTGTATATAGTTAACAGTAAAAATTATTAGCTACTATAATAATATGTGCAGGGTAACAGAAGCAGCACAACAGCATCAAGAGAATACCAAAATCAGCTGTTGAACACCAACCAACAACGGCAGGCTTTCAGTCTCCACCTACAATGCCATGTTTTGATTAAGGGGTTGCAGTACACTGTATTTGACTTTTACATTTTTTTTAGGTTTTATGTAAGGTATAAAAACAACCAGCATCGTAGACTTGTTCTGGTGTTAGATTTTCATGATCAGCAGACAATTAAGAAATTTAATGTGGTGCCTTTTCTTAAATTTCTGCAGCCAGCCTGCTGAATATTTGCAATTACCTTAAATTTTCAGTTCGTCATGATAGACCTTTGCTTTTCATGATCAGCATCCTGTTAAGAGGCGTATGTTCATTCCAACACCGATGATACACGACTGAGGTCTTGCTTTTCACTTTATGTAGTGTTTTTCTTTGTTCGTTGATCTGTTCATTACATATCTGAGGTCATTTCTCAGAGCTGTCTGTGGTGCGCAGAGTCACGGACGTCGCCTTGGAACCTTCCCAGCACCTTGTGGAATTTTCCATTTGTGACTTCATATCATCACTAAAAAACAGTTCAGATTTTGGAGATTTTCTGGTGTGAAATTTTGGATAAGATATATTCAAACTATACCACAGAGACATCCACAACATAGTAAATTTTAAATTGTCCCATTCAGTCCTACAGATTTAATTACATTGGAGGATTTGTTACTCCTGTGGGATAACATCTATCCCTGAGAAACAGGGGTCACTGTGCTTGGCAGGTGAGACTCGTGGCTGTGAAGTAATCTGAAGTTCTGGAGCCTCCTCTGTGATGGTGGTAGGAGTTGACGCTGGGTGAGTTGAAAGTGGTTCTGACAGCTCTCGATACCTTTCTTCTCTAACAATTGGCTCTATACTCCTCAACTGATCAATGTTTCATCTCCGGATGATGCGAGGTACAATCTCCACTGTGTTGGGGAGTAGTCTAGTTCTGTCCATACTTGTTCCAAGTACCCACTTTTGTTCACCTATAGCCCCTTGCTAGGACTACTTGTCCAGGAGTGAAAAATTGAACCACCTTGTTTGAAGAGCCCTCAGTTTGTCTCAGCTGTTTGTCTGTCTGAGATTGAGTTTGTGGAGATCCAAATATGAATACAAGGGACAACCTAGAACAGTGGAGCTGGTGAGTTGTTGGTTGTGGAGTGTGCTACATTGCAATACGCAACAAGGAAATTGACGAGCTTCTGATTCAGTGTTAGTGTAGTGTGTTCTGCTGACACTGCTCGCTGTGTGCTTTTGACACTGGACAAACCTTTCCATCAAGTTGTTTGTATCTGGGTGATATGATGCAGATGTAATATGTCTTATTCCATTCACTTTCTGCAGTGACTGAAACTGTCCCAAAACAAACTGTGGTCCTTTCTCACTGACCAAGGCCTTGGGAAGAGGCTTCTCAACATATTCACAGTGAACATGGCTGTAGGGAAGATTATTGGGAACACTTCTAGCCACTTTGTAGCTGCATTCACTACTACCAAGTAATTTGTACCCATGGATAGTCTGGCACAATTGACATGTATCCTCTGCAAGGGCAACGTTGACCATCCCCAGGATTGGAGAGGTGCTGTTCTTAGTATCTTCTGCACTTGTTGACATCCTGAACAGTACATGACAAGCTGCTCTTATCTGTTGATCTAAACCAGGCCATCAGACAAAGCTTTGCGCCAGCTCTTTAATTTTGACCATGCCTAGATGGCTAGGGCATGTACTTCCTCCAAGATTTGGATCTCAGCCTGGATGGTACAACAGCTCTCAATCCCCACCAAAGACAACCCCTGTCATGGGCAAGTTCATCCTGATGCTGTTGGAAGTGGGGGAACTGGAAATTTGACTAAGTAATGTAATAACAACAACCTCCCACTCAATGTCAATATGACCAAGGAACTGATTGTAATCTTCAGGAGAGGGAAACCAGAGGTCCATGAGTCAGTAATCATTGAAGGATCAGAGGTAGAGAGTGTCAGTAACATTAAATTCCTGGGTATCATTATCTCAGAGGACCTGTCGTAGACCCATCATAAGATGTTATTGCGAAGAAGCATGGCAGCACCTCTACCTTCTCAGGAGTCTGCAGAGATTTGGCGTGTCATCAGAAACCATGGCAACTTCCATGGATGTGTGGTGGAAAGTGTGCTGACTGGCTGCATTACGGCCTGGTATGGGAACACCAATGCCTTTGAGCAGAAAATCCAACGAAGTTGGTGGATTGGGCCTAATACATCACGGGTAAACCCCTCCCAACATTGAGCACATCTACGTAAAATGCTGCCGGAGAAAAGCAACATCTATCATCAAAGATCCCCGCCACCCAGGCCATGCTCTTTTCTCACTGCTGCCATCAGGTAAAAGGTATGACTGCCTCAGGACTCACATCACCAGGTTCAAAAACAGTTACTACCCCTCACCAATCAGGCCCTTGTACAAAGGGGGATATCTGCACCCATCTGAGGACTTTTTATCTTGTTATTTCATGCTTGTTATTTATTGCAATTTATTTATTATCTGTATTTATGCAGTTTGTTTACAGTTTACAAATCCTGTTTACAGTTACTGTTCTATGGATTTCCTATAGAATCTGCAAGTATGCCTGCAGAAATACAATCTCAGAGTTGTATGTGGTGACATGTATGTACTCTGATAGTCAATTTTACTTTGAACTTTGAACCTTCCAGCCATTTTAGGTTGCCATGTAGATCTGAGACAGTGTGGGGTCTTTTCTGGTTTCCCTTGCGATCATCTCTGCCATGATAAGGAGACTTTTGATTTGCTTTGGAGAATGTGTCAAGAGGAATGTCCTCTTTTGTTAATTTTTCAGGTTTTTCCTTTTCCTGCAGTAAATGGGACAATCCATCAGCATTTCTATGTGTAGTTTTTTGCTTGAATTTAATCTTGTACTTGTATCCTTGCAAGAAACGTGAGTCCATCTCTGCATTCTTGCTGCTGCTGTTAGTGGAATGGCCTTCTGTGGATTGAAGTTGGACACAAGTGGTTGATGGCCTGATGAAAGGTCTTGGGTGAAACATGACTTTTTAACTCTTTTCCATAGATGCTGCTTGGCCTCCTGAGTTTCTCCATCATTTTGTGTGTGTTACAAGTGATTGATGGTTAGTAATGAGGGTAAACTCTCTACCAAACAAGTACTGGTTGAAACGTTTTACACATCAAACCAGACTCAAGGCTTCTCTGTCAATCTGTGCATAATCTTTCTCTGCCATGGTCAGGGAACATGATGCAAAGGCTCTGGGGTGTTCACTTCCATCACTCATCACATGACTGCGCCTGTACAATAAGGTGAGACGCAAGCTTCGCTAGGTGATGCGGATCATAATGTGTGAGAACAGTATCTGACGACACCATTTCCTTTACATTTTCTGAAGTCACCTCACACTTGCTACTTCTTCCGGATCTGAAATAATGGGTTCAAATGGTGGAGCACAGTAGCCATGCTTGGCATGAACCTGTAATGGAAGTTGACAAATCCTTTGGCCTTGGGATAGCCACCACTGCTTGAATTTTCTCAGCACACTTGTGTAATTCTTGCGCTTTAATGCCGTGACCTCAATAAATGATGCTTGTTTTAAAGAATTCATACTTGTCACATCATACTTTGAGCCATAATCTTCTAATCTTTTCAACACTGTCTTGAGATTTTGGAGGTGTTCCTTGTCTTCCTCACTGGTAACACTAAGTGCCTGGTCAGGCTTGCAGCAACTGGTCTATAGCTTTGTGCCAGAGTGCAGGTGCAGATGCCACTCCAAACGTAAGCCTAGTATAATGCTAAAGCCCCTTGTGAGAGATTATGGGAAGAAACACTTTGTTTTTACCACATACAAGCCCGGCGTGGCTTGTTGGTTGTTGTATTTCATTGTTACAAATGTCATTCCCACAGGAGTTATCTTTTCTCTAGAAAAAGTTCTTAGTTGGATATCTGCAGGCTTCAGTTCAATATCTTTGAAATGTCATTCTAACTCATTTTGTGGAATGACTGAGCCAGTGTCCAATTCCATTTCAACTAAATTGCTGTTCTGGTGTAAGCCATATTGATTGTCTCTTGTGTGTTTTCACATTGTAAATCTCAAGGCTACTCAGTCCTGTGTCACTCTCATCATTGTCAAATTTTCCATCAACAGCATGCAGATTAATACTCTTTTTGAAAGAGCAACTTTATTTTTTTTAATCTTTATCTCTTCCCTGTGCAGTTCATTTATTTTTGTCTGCTGAACATGCTCTTTGTATCTGTCCTATTTTGTTGCATTTTCTGCAAGTTTCACCTTTAAATCTGCATTTGTCTGGTGTATGTGAGCCCCTGCCATAGCAGTAACAGTATTTGTCCAACCAGCCGGGTTTCTATATAGACATTGTAATTTTAGTCACACTCACTTTTATTCCCGACTGTAACTCAATTGCATCTGTGGCTCCTGTTTCCATTGATACACCGATTTCCCCTGCTCTTTTAAAAGTGAGTTGTGCTTCAGTTTGGTGCTATTTGTGAATGCTTACTTGTAAGATTCCACAAACAAAACAATCTCGCATTGAATCATTAAGCCCATCATTGAATGCTGACAATACTCCATCAATTTCTTCAAATCAGCCACATGGCTGAAATGGACACCCCTTTCTTTTGATACTGCTAATGAAACCTAAAGTGTTCTCCAATCAACAATGGTCTCGGTTCTAAATGCTTGTGCATTATGTTCATGATATCAGCCAAGCTCATTTCAGCTGGTTTGGTTGGATCAGTTAAACATCTAAGCGAGCTGTATGCTTTTCCACCTATTGCACTCAGTAACACTGGCACTCATTTTTCATTGGCTATTTCATTTGCTACAAAATACAGCACAATTTGATCAGTATATATTATCCATTTATCTGCTGTGCAGTCAAACATGTCTATCTTTCCAATGTAGCCAGACAATACTGCTTTTTAAATTTATTGTTATTATCACCCAGTACTCGCTGTTCATGAACCCATGCCATATTGTTAATTTCATACATTTTCTGCCCTTTTTTTTTAACTTGAACAATTTTTTCCTTCTGAAGAAAAATGTGCTGTGCTTCAGCTGGTAGGTAGTTGTCTTGGGTTTATTTTAAAACTTCCTCATACCACTGTTATGTTTTGTAACTTGAGAAACTAAATAAAAGAAAAATTCAGGAGCTGGGACACTAGTCTACTTATTTTTTTTAGTGAGAAGCTCACAAATGATGTGGTGGTGTTATATATCATGCCATTCACATATTTTTTACATTTAACCCATAATGAATTAATTAACTAAACAAAGAATGTTTAATCAAACAATATATTTACAATATTACTGAAATATTAATGCACTACTCTAAGCATCCTGCACATAGCATGGAGTAAAATGTAAAGTGGTCTCTTTTAATGTCACCTGAAAATGACTCATATCACTTTAGTTCAACACAAAATAAATGGTTAGTTGAATAAGAATGAAAGTACATTACAAAGAGGAAAAAAAATCTGGTCTAGAAATTTCAACATGAAAATTAATTTCAGGAATTGATTAATAATCTTGTCTAAAAATGTGACAGCAAGATTTGATGTGATAATGGGGGAAGCAGAAGTATAGAGTGAACAAAATGGTAACTTGTCCTTTTGTATTGCTAATATCTTCTCAACTGAAAGTCAACCATTATTCGCAAGTTACTGTCTCAATATTCTTCTTCACTTTGTACATGACATTTAGTAGCCAGCCAGTGTTTCCTGTTCTATACCATTTATTTGTTCACAGGACTTGGAAGTCACCAGCATAAGTGATTGCTGATTTAATGCCTATCCCTAATTTCTTCTTTACCAGATGGGGTTTGTTGACCATTTCAGATGCCAATTAAGAGTCAATTAAATAGTAGCAACATTGTACCAGTATTTAATACTACGTGTTCAATGCTTAAAGCAATACCTTAAGCTAATAATTTCCAAATATTAGACAAAAAATGGTGGCAGATATAATCTTAAATTTCCTGCTGGATGAATAAGTCTAATGCTGATAGATTACAAAAGCTGTCAAAAGCATACTAGTCAATCATAATGAAAAGGTTAATTTTGCAGTTACTTTTTTGTCAGTATGTAAGATTTGTGGAATGATAAAGATGGATGAAGTATCCTAAAAAATGCATGGACTTTTATCTGGTAGTTTTTGCCACCTTGGATAGCACATTCAAAGTCTTCTTGTCTAAAGTCTGCGTTTTGATTCCTTGATTTCCACACCAACTCCCAATGACCATGGATTCAATAGGGGGAAAAATAGATTCTAAATCTCATCTCGTGATCTTAGCAAGTTGAAGTGGTATTCCTTGTTAAATTGGCATTTTGGGGAGTAGGAAAAGACAACTGGATATCTTAATTTCATCTCGAGATATAATTAAAGGACACCTACATTGGTAAGAAGCAAGTATTGGATAGGTCAGCTAATTTTTAATTATAATAGCAATTCTATAAGTGGATTTATTTGGATCAAGGAGTGAGGCACTGTCATACTTTAATAAGCAGGAATGCACTTACTGTTCAGTAGCTTGCTCTAGAATGAGATCCATATGCTCTCAGTCTTAAATATCTGCAGGTCCTTGGAAGTAGCAGAATATCAGATCGGTTAATTTGGAGGTGAATACCCGTTACAGTGCATGCTTCAAAAACCATTCACTTTAGTATGGTTAAATTCAAAGAAAGTGATTTGGAGCTTCACTGTGACATTTGAGATTGAGTAGTGAATTCTTATTGAGTATTGCTAAAAGAAGTATTGTGCATATTCTTATTATAAGTGTGAGATCACAGTTAGAATCTATAGTATTTCAGCCACATTCATTGCTTCTAGGGTTGGGTTGATTAAACCATAACAATTGGTTAGTAGTTCAGTATTAAAATCAGTTGAAGGACCATGATAGGTGTATTTATCTTAACAGGGGAGTCATTGAGATGTTGAATTAGTTCATTTCTGTTGGTACTGCCCAAACTCTGAGGATAGCCTTCTGCTTCAAGTTAACCTTCCGAACTGATCATCTCCGGCTTGCATTGTCGACGTCAAATGACCTGAGTTCCTGAGCTAGGATGTGAAATAGAATTCAGGTCTGTTGGGACTATCCATCAAAGTCCTGATATTCCAAATCCCAGACTTCATATGTGGAGTGGAATTTGTCTGTGATGATAGTCATAGCATATCAGCTAAATTTGGGTTTCATAGAATGAGTCCCATCTCCAGGGACAAGGGTATCCAAGATAACTACTGCATGGACATTAACTTACTCACATAGTTGGACATCTGTATAGGCCCTTGCATATATATACACACACCCTAACAATCACACTTTCCCAGTTTTCTCTTTGCATTTTGTGAGCCTCTGCTTACCTCATGGTCTACCCCACACTTGATCCTGAACTGCCCCAGAACTTTTCCATTTAAATGTTTCCACTGCTTCCACCTCCCATGAAATCCCTATTTTCAGGAAAGTAGAATTGCCCCTGCTGCTTGCCATAGGGGAGAAGTCATCCCCAGGGTCCCCACAAATATATCTGACCGGTGATTGAATAGCTGTTTCCAGAATTGGAGTGTGGTTTCACTCTTCTAGCAGCACAATGGACATGATCTTCACCCTCCCAGAGAGGTGGATGCAGCAATATCAACCGCTATTCATGGTCTCTGTTTTTGCATTCACTTCAGTCCTCGACTCTGATGATCGAGAAGGACTGAGCAGATCCTTAAATTTGATTGCCTGTGAGTATTAATTTTTCCCTTGTATCTCCTTCATAGCGACAGTGCAAGTTGTGATCTTAGCCAATCTTAGTGATCTGAGAACAGCAGACACAGGTTCAGACCAGACTTGTGTCCCTCAATGTTGTAACGTTTAACACTTCTCAGTCTTTCTCATTACAATGCTGTATGTCACTTCCAACAAACTTCCTGCTGGAGTGGTAATAAAGTATGAATGAGAAACTATTCAATCTATTTACTGAGTATTGCCTTCGCTCCAGCCCCAGTGTCTCCCCGAGTTCAATCATCAAGACGCAGCAGGCAGACAACAGTAACATATGCAAATGCAAAAGAAGCAAAGGTAATATTTCAGGTCGAAGAAGGGACAATGACATTTACACTGTTTCTCTCTTCAGTGATGTTGCTGATTTGCTGAACGTTTCAAGAATTTTCTATAATTCAGGATTACAGCATTCACAGATCTTGATTGTCAGTAAAGCTGTGTAATATCCCCTACTCTTTGGCATTTGCAGATTACAGCGTTGTATCTTGTATTTGTGTTGTCCTTTCTTGTAAAATTGAAACCTGTCGGTACCTGATCCAACCTCCATATAAATAATATAACTATTTTTCCATTTTGAAGTAGCCAATCAAGGCATTCTATTGTATTATACTAAAGTCCCCTTCTTTGGTTAACCGGGAATGAGTAATTAATTATCTCAGACATGCCCTTTGACTCAAATTGGAAGTTTGGTGAAACTAAGTTTGCCTGCTGCAATAACAAAATGTAACGTATTGTTTTATTTAAGTGATATAGTAATGTGCATATGAAATTATTTTCTGGTGAATTGACTCAACAGCTTTCTGTGGGTGGCGTGGTAGCGTTACATTTATCGGGATTCAATTCCTGCTGCTGACTGACCGTTGGTACTTTCTCCCCGTGACTGTGTGGTTTCCTCCAGGTCCTCTGGTTTCCTCCCAAAGATTCCAAAGATGCATGGTTAGGCTTAGTGAGTTGTGGGCATGCTTTGTTGGTGCCAGAGGCAAGGCAGCTCTTGAGGGCTGCCCCCAGCATATCCTCGGACTGTGCTGGTTGTTGACACACAACGCATTTCACTGTACGTTTCGGTGTACTTGCGACAAATAAGGCCAATATAATCTTATATTTTGCAGTGGTGAGATTAATGTTGATATTCACTGGAACAATTTTAAAATCTTGCTAAAGTCCTCATAAATTATTGTAATTATTACCATTAGCTTTATCACATTCTGTTGTTAACATATAGGACCAGGTCTTTCACTAAGTTCTCTGGTTTCCTGTCCTAGTCTATGCTGTTTCTTCTATTGGTAATCAGGTTTCTACCTTCTGCTGGGAACCCTATTCCGGCAATCAGAGTGAGGCCTGAGCCAGCACGGGTTTCTTTACAATGCTTGTGACTGTTTGTGTTGAGGGCTAGTGGTGTCACAGTGGCATAGCATGTAAAATGTCTGCCTCACTGTTCCGGTAACACGGCTTTAATCCTGACCTCCGGTGTTGTCTGTGTGGAGTTTGCACATTCTTCTGTGACCATGTGGGTCTCTTCCATGTACTTCAGTGTCTTCCCCACATCCGTAAGGTTTAGGTGAGTGAAGAATCTGTGTGAGGCAGTGGGAATGCAGGGAGAATTAAATGGAATTAGTAAACATAGATACTTGATGGCTAACATTGATTCAGAGAGCCAAAGAGCTTGATTCCACCATGATGACGCCTCAGCCAAACATCTGCGGTCAAACCATTTTACGCAGGACTTGTCAAAAATGAGAAATAATTTTAAAATGTGAATTACATGGAAAGAAAGAAGCAAAAAGAGTGAATACACACACACACACACACACACACACACACACACAATTATAACATTAAAGCTAGTTTAGTTAAATGAAGTAAAAGTCTTTGTTCACCTTTCTCCCAGCAGCCAATTTTTCACATTGATTTGAATGGGATCAGTATAATTGTACCAGATTAATCTGGCACATGTTCAGTGAGTGGAGTTGGGAGATCTGTCAAAATTCATCATGTCCTTTTGATTCCATGAGAAGACTGACTTGGTAAGGCCTAAGCTCATGTTGTACCCTCCATCGGGAAACTGCTTGTTATGGGTATATCTGCCTATGGGGACAACAGATCTCTCAGCATAAGCTTTGCTCTGTTGGGTGCAAGTAGACTGTGAAATCACATAAGGTTCACTGTATCGACAGGAGAAAGAAAATCTCTGCATGTAGCAAAATGATGGTCTGTTCTGAGAAGTAGATGAAGATTTGGAAATACAGCAGGATTAGGGAGTAGGGAGTAGGAATTGTGTCTGGTTGCACCAACGTAGTGGGCATGAAACATCTAGAGATCCTCATACAAAATGCTGGAGGAGTTCAGAAGGTCAGGCAGCATCTAGGGAGAGCAATAAACAGTAAACTCTTCAGGACATGTCACTCTGGATGTGACACTCTGGATTTCCAGCATCCGCAGAATCTCTTTTTCTACGTACAGATCCTCAGTTTTATGTATCAACATATTGAGAGCCTGAAATTGCCAACAATCATCTGATACTAGATTGAGTTCAATTTCCTTTTTCAGATGCACATGGGAAAGAACTAAAATAAATTTAAGTGTCTTATGTATGTAAAAGAGGAGCAGCTTTGGGCCCTATTACTGAAATTGGTATGTCTTAAATATATAGCTTCTCAGGAGGCAGGAAGGAATAGTTCTAAGCCTTTCATAACACAATTGCTGACTGGTATTCTCTGCCATCTCCACCCACGGTTTCTTTGTTTGACTTCACACCGATAGTTCCCCAGTTTATCAAGGCCCAGTTGTCCATGATCTTCCTGCTTTGGTTGGTCCACACCACTTCTTCGTGGCCCATGTAGCAAAACTGAGCATCGCTGTTACTATACCAAAGGAGTCTTAGTTTATTTTCCTGAAATGCCTATGTCATTAACAGTAGAATGTCTGTACTCATTTTGTTTTTCATTTAGTTGTTCTTTGCAAATTGCACAGTGAAAAGCAAGTGAAAGTTGAAATGTGGAATAGGGAAGATGGAGTTTGAGATCCAGAATCTGAACAGGAAAGCCCATCTGAATTCTCTTGGCAAGATGTCTTGTAAGAGTGCAATGGCCAAAAATTGATGACACAGCTTCATAGCTTGAAAGACAAAGATAGATGGTGATTACAAGTAAAGTAAATTAAACTTGCTTGGCAATTATGCTCCTGTAAAAGAGGCCAATACATACCACAAGTCTATTTTGAAGAAAGGAACTGGAAAGATGTAGAAGAAGGCTGTCAACTGTCTTGTCAGTTAATCCTTAAAATAAAACTTAATTAAACCAAGGGGAATTAAGTCCAACTTTTCAGTTAGGGCAGCTAAAGTAAAGAGCTGGACATTAAAATAAATAGCAACTCAGCACATTCATTAAAACTCGTTCATAAAACATGAGTCCCAGGTGGATAACAAAACAAGTTGAAGACTGTTGAGACACAGTTGTGTGGTGGGGAATGAACAATGGCACTGCACAGTATTGTCATTGGGAGTTAGTTCAAGAGAGACTCATTTGAATATTGGCTCTGATGTTAATCAATATATTTTTCTCTCCCTGGCAGGATTTCATCTGAGCGGAACTGTGACTGAACCAGGCACCCAGTCAGAGCCTGAAATGATCTACAGAGTGGCCATCAGTTTTGACCGCTGCAAGATCACCTCCGTAACGTGTGGCTGTGGCAACAAAGACATTTTTTACTGCGCCCATGTAGTGGCACTTTCACTATACAGAATACGAAAGGCCGATCATGTCAAACTGCGTCTTCCCATCTCTGAGACACTTTTCCAAATGAACAGAGACCAGCTTCAGAAATTTATACAGTATTTAATCACAGCTCACCACACAGAAGTACTTCCCACAGCACAGAAATTGGCTGATGAAATCCTATCATCCAATTCGGAGATCAACCAAGTACATGGTAACTATTGTAAGGGTCCTTTCCCCTCCCCCATTAATGGATGTCATTATATTGTGATGTGTTGATATGGCCATTTAGTGCCTTGGGCAGGGCACAGGCATAATCAGAATTCTATTCTCAGTACAATGGTCGCGTCTAAGTGCAATTGCTGTTGTATACAATGCCTATGCAAGGCATAATGAAAATGAAAAGAATTGATTTGAATTTCGAAAGAAGGAAAAGATATTTTTCAAAGTACATTTCTGTTAAATTTACATCTCGTGTACTGTCAAGTTCACTTTCAAGAAAGCATTACTTCATTATACCCAGTTATAAGATGATTTGAATTGTTGCAATTTGATAATTCTTGTTGCCCTTAATGAAAAGTACAGTCAGAACACAGTGTGTTTTAGTTTGTCGGGTTCCACTCCTGTCCAAAGCAATAATTATTTTACGAGATACGGTTCCACAAGCATTTGTCCCTTCTGTAGGTATCAGGTGATTTGACACCAGTGATCTTGTGGTGTTAGTTGGGATTTGAGTGTGACTAGGAGGAAGCCGATGAAATCTATAATTATACCAAAGTTAGTTTTCTATAGAATGCAAAATGCACTCAGTAACAATGGTTCCTATATGATAAAACATGGCTGCAGCTTGGATCTTGGCCAGCAGAGAGTCCAATATTTGTGTAATTGTTTAATATGGGAAATCAATGCTCCCTCTAATTTGTAATGACCAGTGTGCACAAAAATCTTGTGCTGTGCAATTTTTTGCCCAATTTTTTGACAACATGTGCACATTGAAATTTTAAGTGGAAGTAGACCTCAATAAAAACAGTATAAATAAACCAGTTCTAAAATCTGAAGACCAATCATCGCAAACTCCCCATTGTCAATTCAATCTGCATCAAAAACCAGAAAAGGAAATGTGATTGTGTATGATTGTGAAATAAACTTAGCATGTCAATGAGCTAGAGGGTGAGAACCTTCTGTGCCCAGTTTAAATTCCTTCGTGCAGTAGTAGCAAAAGATGTGTGTACACGTGTACGTCTCAGAGGGAATATTGTGTGCAATTTTGAAAGCACAAGACAGTGGCAGGCTTGCAGTTTAAGGCAAGAATCTATTGTAAGCCTTTATCATTTAAATCCTTTTTAATAAGATAGAATGGGTTCAAAAATCAAAGTTGAATTAATTTGCCTTATTTAGTGTTTTAAGTTGATAGAATTTTCCCCATATTTATATGGCAATGCATTATAAAATTTTGTTTGTTCTAATAGCATGGTCTGGTACATACAGCTTTAATAAAAATGATGAAATATTAATATAGTGGCAACAATTTCCTCTTCTCATAATGTCAGGGAGTTGCATGTCTGAAAAGAAATATAGCTTTGCAGAACTGAACGTATGAAGGAGTTAATTTGACAAGTCTTGCATGCTTAGAGATGGTCTGAATAAGCTGTTCAATGCCATGGATTTGTGGTTGAGGTTGTTTCAAAGCTATTTCACTCAAGACCTTTACAATCACTGTAAAGATGAACCTCAGACTCTGTGAAAGAGCGCCTACTGTCATTTGCATTCTTACTACCTGCAGGCTTAATTTGTGTGTCGGGTAGATATTTGAGCTTTTTAAATAATTTAACAATGTAAAAATACTCAAAGCTGAAGGACGACCAATTTTAGGAAAATAATAAGTAGAAACATAATAAATGGAGTGGGATTAAAAGCAAGTTATTGTGCACAGGTAGAGCCTCCATGAAGTATTGTCTGAACCTGTTAGTTAGATTGTCACCTTGTAACACTCTCCTGTTCAATAATAACCTCCATGTCATTTATTCTGACAAGTGAAATTTTTGATCTTCTGGTATCAGCTTTAAAACCTAAAATGAAGACCTCCCAATTCTAATTTGCCAAACTAAACACTTGCATTCTGACACAGAATGTTAGCTTGTTAGCACTTTACCCGTACAATCAGGGAAAATTCCTGACGAAGGGTCTCGGCCCGAAACGTCGACACGCTTCTCCCTATAGATGCTGCCTGGCCTGCTGTGTTCCAGCAGCATTTTGTGTGTGTTGTTGTTTTCAGGGAAAATTATGTTGGTTTTAATGTTTTTCCAATAGGCTAAACACTTCCAGCTCTATGTACAAAGTTTAGTGAGATTTGTAAATTTGTTTCCGATTTATTTCAGCTCTTTTAGTCAGGTTTTGTCATGCTGTAATATTCTGTGGTGAGCGCTGAGCTGTTGTAAGAAGGTGCTCTCTGATTTCTGCAGCACAACTGTATCCTACTGTTGGCTTTTACTATTCTCGATGCCCATCTACTGCGGATAAATGTATTTCATGAGAATATGTTGGATATGGTGGGGGTGGGTGCTGATAGTGTTAGATGACACTGTAGCTAATAAAGAGGTGATCATATTAGATTGTGCTGTGTAGCTTAATATATTTGTCATTATAAGTGTCAAAAATCATTAGCATATCTGTAGGAGTAGCTGATGATTTTTGACATCCTGCATACTAGTCCCGGATATCATGTAGGCGAAGGGAACCAGAGGAAGGTGCTAAAGTCTGTGATGAGAATCGTCTGTTTCATAAGTGTTCAATTTTACGGAGTGATTTTATATTTGCAAAGGTGAGGATATTGAAATAAGGAAGTGTGTTATCAATTCTGCACCTCAAGTCAAGGCTGAGCACGGATATCTGAGGCCTGTGTCCAGCATTTTTCATTATCTTATCAATTATGTCTGTATGACTTCAGAAATTTATCCTTTCTGTACTGGGTGACGTTTTGCTTCCAAGTAATATCCATCCCTTTGAATGTAACAAGCCTATTTGTGATTTAGAGCTATGCTGAGAAGAATACTATATCAAAATTCATATCTTGTGTCAAAGGTGGAAAACTGTTTGATTTGGGACCTAATTCAAATAACAAAGGTTTAACTTGTGGCACATTGTTTCACATAATTTACTGGTTTTCTGATTTTTCAGAACAAGCCTCATTGGATAGTTTTGTATGCAATCCAATCAGGTTAAAAAAAATGATCCTCCCTATCATATCAAGAACGTTGTCCTGATTTCATTCTGAACATCCCTCATCCCCTAATTATACTGCCTTTTCCATTGTTATTCTGTAGTTCCTTTGCTGAATATTGCAACTTTAAAACAGTCATAATACAATGCCCGTACTGCAGTCAGGGGAGTGAGATAAGGGCAATGATTACTGTTCAGAGTGGCAAAGCTAACACCGTGTCAGTGTAAAGTCTTTGCATCTTGCTTAAGTGTGAAGGTGTCCAGTTTTTTAAATAAATGTCAGTCATTCCACGTGTGAAAATATTTCACAGAAGGACTGAATGATTTGTTCTTTTCTCAGAAGAACTTGCTTGTTGTAGTTAGCTAGTTCTGAATGAGTTGAAGTAATGGCATAAATGTTTTACATTCACCTGTGGTTACAATTAATACTGAGAGCTAGTAATAAATGTGAGAGAAGTATGTACTGTATTCACTGGTTGTTAAATATTTTAAACAAATAACTTTATGGAATGCAAGGTACATTCTCATTTCTAAAGTGTACTTGAATGTATTTTTAATTGTATATTTTTTACTTGACGCAGTAACTTGCCTCAGTGGTCTAGTTCACAGTTGAAAGTTTCACACCTTTGAAACTATGCAGCAACATAGTTCTCATGCATTGCATGTCGTTCACCTCCCAGCCTTTAAATCTATAGATTTTTTAATTTGTGCACATAAATGGTGGTGCTTAAAATTAATATAAATCTATTTGTTTGTGAATCATAGCAAAGTTTGTATTTCTACATTTGGAATCTGTGGCTGTAAAATCATAGTAATCCTTTGTTTTCCCCACTTAAGTCAATCTTACAAAGAACCCAAAAAGCCATACTTCCATGATTCAAAAATCTAGACTCAGCCCAAAAAATGTTTTTTCCCAAATAGAGTTATTAGGAATAAATAGCTTGTACACATTATTTGTATTTTAGCAGTTAAGTAGATACAGTGCAAAGCACCTGTAGATATTCTAGCATAATATGCTGCAATAAGGAAAAAAATGGCTTTTCTTTTCATTTTCACCTCAACATTTACCTTATAGGTAATGGAAAATACTGGAGGTAGACAACATGACCATTTGTACGTAGCTGTGCCAGTGACACCTTTTAGTAATTGAGAATCTACCACTTAACACATATGATGTGCATTCAGCTGCAAACAAATCTCCTGTCTGCGGGCCTGGGGACTGCCCATTAGTGTTTCAGAAGTAAAATTGAGGGCAAGTAATTATTTACAAAAACGGGAAGCTGCTGGGGACATTGAATTATTAATCCTCTGCCTGCATTCGCTCCAGGAAATTCCTAAGCCCAAGACAACAGCTGAGTATGAAGCAGCATTAAACGTAAACTCCAGGGTCAATTTTTAACCTTGAGTGGGGTGGGTTTAATGACAGGAATAGAAGGGAAGCCACAACAATCCTTATTTTCCAATTCAATCCCAGTACCTCACCCTAATGCTCACATCTCAAAGGAAGACAAAGGCTTGCCTGTCTTCAAATCTGCTTCCCCTCAGCTGAGATTCTAAATAGCCTTGCTGTTCAAGCTCCAGTTATAACTCTGGGCATATTTGCATCAATTGTCAAGGCACACACACCTTTGTATCCTTACTGATTTAAAATTGAAAATGGTTAGGATTTGAACAGCTTTTAGCTGCTTAACACCCCACATTTCTACCAGGCTAAAGGGGTTAGATAGAACCTCTGTGTTGCTGAAATAACCTCTTGATTCTAAAGAGACCCAGGAATTATTTCAATAGAACTTTCTGTCCCGTTCATTTCACCTGCTATATTACTGAAACCATGGATTTCATCAAATAATTAATCTCCACAGGATCTACAAGACATTTGAAAATATAAAATGACGAAAAAAATTGCAACATGCAGCCATTAGTCCCCTTTATTCTGTTAGTGTAAGCTTCACATCTGGTGCTCTCTACTGCCATTTTCATCTCTTGACCTGTAACATTCTGTGCAGTTCTAGTTTTATCAACTTCCTTGTGGCTGATGTGATGCTGTGATGTCTGACTGTATATTTTCGTGTTCATACATAATATGCAAACCATTACCCACTATGTGTGAAAACATAGAGATAAATATTCAAATTGGGCTCCTTGTTATTGATTTGTTGTAGAAATTGTTTTTATTATTTGCCTGTTAAAGTCCATTTTAGTGCAAGGTGATCGAAGTGGTTCATAGTGCAGAACATAGATAGATAGATAGTTTATTGCTCCCAAGGAAATTGCAGTGTCACAGTAGCATTACAAGTGCACAGATATAAATATTGGAAGAGAAATAGAAAGAATAAAAAATAAGTTGCCACAAATGGTCTAACAGGAGAAGGTCATCACTTCCCTGACTACAGGTTGACTCATTATAGAGCCTAATGGCTGAGGGTAAGAGTGACCTCATAGCGCTCTTTGGAGTACTGCAGTTGTCTTAGTCCATTACTAAAAGTGCTTCTCTGTTAAGCCAAGGTGGCATGCAGAGGTTGAGAAACATTTTCCCGAATTGCCAGGATTTTCCGTAGGGTCCTTTGTTCTACCACAGCCTCCAGTGTGTCCAGTTTGACTCCTATAACAGAGCCAGACTTTCTAATCAGTTTATTGAGCCTGTTGGCATCACCCGTGTTTTTGCCATTGCTCCAGTACACCACCGCATGGAAGGTAGTACTGGTGCCAACAAACTGGTAGAACATGTGAAAGAGAGACATGCATACTCCAAAGGACCTGTCTCCTCAGGAAGTAGAGGTGACACTGGCCCTTGTACACAGCCTCTGTGTTAGTGCTCCACTCAAGTCTGTCATCCAGATGCATCCCCAGATAGTTGTAGGTCCTCATCACATCCACATCCTCACCATCAATAGTAATAGGGAACAGTGCAGGCTTAGTCTTCCTAAAGACCATCACCATCTCCTTTGCCTTACCAATGTTGAAGAGAAAGAGTAATCATGTGGAAAGGCAATGACAGTAAGCTTGCACCAGAAAACACAATTTTGTGAGGATCTTACAGTTACCTATATGATTAGATTTCCAATAAGATTAAGCAACACAGCAGTGTGTTACAGGAGAGAGAGGTACCAACCAGTGGAGTGGTGTAGCAGCAACAACTTTGCACTCAATATCAGTAAGACGAAAGAGCTGATTATGGACTTCAGGAAGGGTAAGACAAAGGAACACATACCAATCCTCATAGAGGGATCAGAAGTGGAGAGAGTGAGCAGTTTTGAGTTCCTGTGTGTCAAGATCTCTGAGGATCTAACCTGGTCCCAACATATCGATGCAGCTATAAAGAAAGCAAGACAACAACTATACTTCATTAGGAGTATGACGAGATTTGGTATGTCAGCAAAAACACTCAAAAACTTTTATAGATGTACCGTGGAGAGGATTCTGACAGGCTGCATCACTGTCTGGTATGGAGGGGCTACTGCACACAATGGAAAGAGGCTTCAGAGGGTTGGAAATTTAATCGGCTTAATCTTGGGTACTAGCCTACAATGTACCCAGGACATCTTCAAGGAGCGGTGTCTCAGAAAGGCAGTGTCCATTATTAAGGAGCCCCAGCACCCAGGGCATGCCCTTTTCTCACTGTTATCATCGGGTAGGAAGTACAAAAGTGCACACTCAGAAGTTCAGGAACAGCTTCTTCCCCTCTGCCATCCAATTCCTAAATGGATATTGAACCCATGAACACGACCTCACTTTTTAAATATATATTATTTCTGTCTTTGCACAATTTTAATCTGTTCAATATACGCACACTGTAATTGATTGATTTATTTATTTTTCTTCTATTATGTATTGCATTGAACTGCTGCTGCTGTGAAGTTAACAAATTTCACGACATGTGCCAGTGAATATAAACCTGGTTCTGATTCTGGTTATTTAATGAAACTCTAATGATATTAGCTTGACGTAGAAAGTAAGATACTTGCCTTTCCTTTTGGATTAGCACATGGTGTTGATATGCCCATTTACTAGCTTCAACTGTTGTTCTTGATGTGGAGGGTTAGAGGTCTCAAGGCACTGCCGATATGGTCACCGTGCACTGGTGATAAAGGGAGAGGAGAAAGCTTGGGGTGATTGTTGGTTGCTGCTTTGGTTTGTAATTAACTAGTCAAGCTTTATATTTTTACTGTTCCTTTCTGTGCTTTGTGACAATTGGGCGGCAACCTTGCTGTTTACTTTAGCATTTTTGTCTTTTTTTTAATGAGGCCCAGTTGCTAGCTCAACGCTCAACCCAGCACAGGTAGAAAGTGTGCAAGAAGCCAGCTGGATTCGAACCTGGGACCACTTGTCTCAAAGTCTACTGTGGTTCCCAATACACTACCAGCCAGCTTAGCTTTATATTTTATAAATGTATTACGAGATGTCTGTACTGCAATTCCAGAATTTGGTTTTTATCTTTAACTTCCTTTGCCTCCTCTGTTGAGCTACCTTCATGGAATGCTACCAACTGTAAGTTGAGAGAATTCCTGCAGCACTTTTAGGGGCAGGTTCCAGGAATTTGGCCCAGCAGTGACAAAAGACCGGAATACTTCCAGTAATGGATAATGTGATACCTGGAGAGGTTTCCATTGTCGTCTTTATCCTTGAATATTGTTGGTTTTGGATCAAAGGAAGAATATCCACTGAAAATATAGTGGTTGCTATCCTCCTCAATTTTTTCTGTCTTGTTGAAGTGCGGCCTTTAACACCAGAGAGGCATTAATATTAGTAGCTTCTTGTAAGCCCAGGACTTTTACTGCTTATGGATGTGAAATACTTCAGTATCCATGTATTTGCAAACGGAGGTAAAATCTGTGCTGTCATCAGTGAACGATGCCTGGTGAGGATGGCCTTGAGCAGCTGAGGTTAATACCTTCAACAACGGCAGCAATATCTTCTTTGAGTTAGGAGCAGACACACTTCCCATGCTATCTGAATTCATCCTGTCTGTTCATGGATGAACCGAAACTCTGAGAGTGCGAGGCTGAATGTTCCAGACAGAACACAGAGTAAGGATGTTATAGATGACAAAGTGCTGGGTAAAATTAACTTGTGGCTGATGATTGAGCTGAGATGAATCAGAGTCTACAATTCTGTGCTCTTTTTGTTCTGCCTTAGGTAGGCAGGAAAAAATGTGTCTGTCTTCTGCACTGTTGGTTGGATGCCAATGTTGTCACTGTATTGGAATAGTTTTACTAGTTCTGCAACTTGGATCCTTGCCATAGATTGGATCGATTAACTCAGTATTCTAATGGGAATTGGTTTGATCTGTGTACTAACAGTTCCTTTCTGTGATATTGTACCGTCTTGGCAGCAAAAGGAAGGGACCAGCAAATTTTGGAAGTTCTTTTTCAGGATAAAACTTGTTTTAAACAAAATAGCCGTTAAGTTCGAATTGATTAAAAAGGAGGCTAGTTTTGAGAGTGGCTCTGTTTGAGTTCTGGTGCATAGTTTGATGTCGAAGAACCATGGCTATGAGGCTTCGGTGAAGAGGAAGAGCAGAGGTAAGCGCAGGTAGGATCTAGCAAACTTCGTCTCCACATTTGGTGAGTCACGACAGCGTTTAGGGCACTGGGTGTGGGAGATCTGGGGGAATACTGTATCCTTGAGGAGTAAACCTGTGGGAAGTGTGTCTGGCTGCAGCTCCAAGACCGACTATGTTAAGGAACTTGAGCTCTGTGCACCTAAGAACATCTGGGACGTTAAGAACCTGATAGGTAAATTTTAATGATGTGGTCTCACCTAAGGTGCAGTTTGCAGGTAGTCAGGTGACTGGGAGTTTTTTTAATATGTCATGTGCTTGGAATGTGCTGCCGAGAGTGGTGGTGTAGACAGGCTCTTAAAAAGCTCTGAGAGAGGCACAGAAATATGCAGAGAATGGGGGAATATAGGCCATGTGCATGAGAATTAATTAGCGTGATTAAGCATCATTAGCTTAATTAGGTTGGAAAAACATTGTGGGCTGAATGGCCTGTTCCTGTACTGTAAATACTCTAAATAGTTGAGTGTGCAATGGGTTCTGGTTAATTAGAATACATTGGGACCAGTGTATTTTGGGCCAATTAAATGGATGACCCAATTAGCTAAAGTTTCATGGAAATAGTTAAAAAGGTTTTTTTTTTAAAAGACAAACTACTGCTTAATTGAGTTATATATTCTGTATTTAAATGAAATCCAGAACAAATTAGAACAAACCAATGCTACTGCAGTACGATAAAGCTGTGTGTTAGTTCCTAATAGTCACTGACGGAGAAATTCATCCAATTTATGCTGCCGTGTATGGCGTGTCCAGGAGTGTAACACCTCTGGTGAAGGTGCTTGTCCAGTCCACCCTGGGGCAACTCACTCACCTTTAGTCCCCAGCAGACACCCAGCTCTCAGCTGTGGTTGCAAGTAGCTGTTTGCATGTGGCAGCGGACACAGCCTATTACACAATTCAACACGTGAGCTAAACCAAGTTGAAGGTAATCAGCGGGCCTCGTTACCTGTCTTAGCATGTTCTAGACCAGGGGTGGGCAAACTTTTTGACTTGTGGGCCACAAAGGGTTCTAAAATTTGACAGGGGGGCCGGACCAGGAGCAGATGGACGGAGTGTTTTGGTAATACACCTCATAAGAGAAAATAAAATATCATGGGATATGTAGAAAGCATGTGCTTTAATTTCAATTGAAAATGAACAAATGCATTACAACAAAATATCTATCTTTGAAGTCCCATGGTATTTAGCTATTTATTGAAATGACTTTTAAAACACTGAAAATTAAATGAATAAAATACAGCTTTTTTTAATAGTAACAGTTATTATTTTAAAGCACTGAAAATTCTGTTATCCTTCAAGATATTATCATCATCACTCTCCTCCTGACTGTCTTTATTTCAAAAACGGTAGGAGATGCAGGTCTACTTGTCCTGCTCCTTCTTATTCAATTGTCCCCTGTGCCAAAACTCAACGACGACCCGCACAATGACAGAACAGTGAGAGCGCGCTAGTATGCGGAGCTCTGTGCTCGCAAATCCCCGCAGGCTATCTCCCTTAGCCAGAACGCTGGCTAATTGTGAGCCGGTTCGGATGTGCCAGGAAATGGGTCGCCACAAGGTCACAAAGTAAAGCGCAAATGTGGAGTAATACGCTGCACCTCAACAAAGGTCAATGTATATAGAGTGCGTCATCTATTGGGAAAACGCCAGAATTGCGGGGAAAAAACGTTAACAAGGTTTATTAATATAATTTCATCAAGTTCTGCAGGCCGGATTAAAAAGCTTAACGGGCCGCATATGGCCCGCGGGCAGTAGTTTGCCCATGCCTGTTCTAGACATTTTGGACGAAATTGACAGTGAGATCTAACGGCCAAGAACGTGGTTCTACAGTGCTTTTTGGAGAGCGAAGGGCATGATAAGGCACAGAAGAAATCATGGTTATCCACAGCGACCAAGGAAGACCCCAATTTCTGACGACTACTAATATCACTGGACCCAAACTTCTGAGATTGATAGAGTGGAAATTTCCCAATGCAATGGCTTTTCCACTTTAAAAACGCTCCCACACAAGTTTCACTGTCATCATCAGATACGACAAACAACCAACATGCTGCCGTGTTCTTTTGTTTGTAAATGAACAAAATTTGCGCAAACACCTAGTACATATAATGGGCTGCCTTCATAATGTTTCAGATGATTGTCAATACCTTCAAATTCTTTGTAGTTCCTAATTTGCTAACTTGTTGAAGTAGTAGTTTACTCATTTTCACTCCCAGCCATTTCTGGTGTCTCCAAGCCTGAATGCTTGAAACCAGAGTGAGCAAAACAATTCTAATTTGTCTTACTGCTTACACCAGCCAACAGTGACAATAATCACAGCTTTTTGAACACAAACACACGTAACTGACACTATTTAAAATCTGTTTGCTGTAAGCACAGTGTAGTGTCTAATGGCCATGCAAGTGCACGTGACTAACTGTAGTTAGAATCTGTTCAGCAAGTCTCCCGTCCCAGTTAGATGGTGTAGTATCCCAAATAAACAAAGGGAATCCTGGCTATTTTCTTGATTAGTTTTTGTTATTTAAGAGTTGTCCCAAATAAATGGCTTCCCTGATTAACTGATAGACCAATTAGTCTGATTGCATTGTATTGACCTTGACTTTGCAGTATTTGCATGCAGAATCTGTGTTTAGATGAGCAGCTAGTCTAGATTACTAGTTTGATGTAATTGAGTGGTAGTGTTCCTTTATCCATGTTCAGCATTGAAGCCTACGTGAGTGCATTGAACAGGCTCTGGTGTTATGTTTTTCAAACTGCTCTCTGAAGCCATAATGCATACTCTGATACAGAGGAGGGGAAGAAGAGCCAAGAACAAATTTTGATGTGAGGGGAAAAGTAAAGGACTGGGTCAAAGCCAAGCCATGGTGGTTGATAGGAGTTACCGAATGGACAATCTGGCTGTCTTGGAGAGCGGGAGCTCACTGGTTGTTCCTGTGCTCTGGTGGCAATGTAATCAGTTTAGGCTCCATTGTGTCAGTTCTATTCAAATGGAAGTGTGCCCAAGTTTATTATCTCTGTTGGATACAGAAATCACTTTGGACAATACCTTCTGATCAGTTCAGATTTGTATTGTGTGATGTGCACTTAAGCCCTTGGAATTCGTACAAAATGCCTGCTGCAGGTGAACGTAACCTGAGCAACAATGCCCGTTTGTCATCAGGAGCTCTATTTGCTGTCATTGTGCGGCTCCTGGCAATTTAAAGACGTGCCTTCTTTTTCTTCCTTCTCTGGTTTATTTAGATAAATGCGAAGAAGGAATCAGTGGACTGAATCTTGGTTTTCCTAACTCATGTGTCAGTGTCATTGGGCTTTACTTCATTCGTCATTAGAATTGGACGTAGTTTCTTTTGATGATAAGATTTCAAATGGATTGTTCTTTCCAGGAGAGAACATCAAGATTCAAAATTGGTTAATGTCATTTTCCATATACAAGAATAAAATAATTGTTACTCCGGATCTGATGTGGCACAAAAAAAATTGCACAAGATAAAGAATACAATAATAATTCTTTTAAAAAAAATCTCTATGAATACACTAGGTAGCTTATAAAATGATGCTGGGCTATACGTCAGGTGACTGACAAAAAAAAATGGTGGCATGAGAAGATTTGGCAGCTTCTCAAGACTGCCCTGCCATTTAATGTGATCGTGGCTGTTCTGGCCCACACCTCATCTCCTACTTTGTGCCAATTCCCCAAGGCCCTCAGTTCTTTGTTCTTTCAAAAATGTATTTGCTTCCTTTGGAAGACTCTCCAGTATTTACCCTCAACAAACTGCAAATCAGAATCAGTTTTATTACCAACGGCATGTGTTGTGAAATTTGTTAATTTAGCAGCAATATACAATAAAGAAAAAAAAGTTAAAATAAATCACTAAATTACAGTAAGTATATATCTGTATATTGAATAGATTAAAAACAGTGCAAAAACAGAAATAACATTTTTTAAAAAGTGAGGTAGGTTCAATGTCCATTTAGGAATTGGATGGCGGAAGGGAAGAAGCTGTTTCTGAATTGCTGAGTGTGTGTCTTCAGGCTTCTGTACCTCCTACCTGATGGTAACAGTGAAAGGAGGGCATATCCTGGGTGATGGGGGTCCCTAACAGTCGATGTCGCCTTTCTGAGGCACTGCTCCTTGAAGGTGTCTTGGGTACTACAGAGGCTAGTACCCAAGAATGAGCTGATTAATTTTACAACTTTCTGTAGCTTTTTACTGTCCTGTGCATAGCCCGCTCTCCCCCCAGCATAACTGACAGTGACATAGCCTGTCAGAATGTTCTCCACATTACATCTATAGAAGTTTTCAAGTGTTTTAGTTGACAAACCAAATCTCTTCAAACTCCTAATGAAATATAGCCGCTGTCTTGCCTTCTTTATAGCTGCAATGGTATGCTGGAACCAGGTTAGATCCTCCGAGATCTTGACACCAGGAACTTGAAATTGCTCACTCTCTCCACTTCTTATCCCTCGATGAGGATTGATTCGTGTTTCCTCATTTTGCCCTTCCTGAAGTCCACAATCAGCGCTTTCGTATTACTGACATTGAGTGCAAGGTTGTTGCTGCGACACCACTCAACTAGCTAGAATATCTTGCTCCTGTGTGCTGATAGAACTTCCATAGAAGAGAATTCCAGAGATTCACAAACTCCTGCAAGAAAGTTTCTAGCCAGGTGAGTTTCAAATCACAATCGCCTGATCTTAACTACCTGCCCTCAATTGGGTTCCCCCACTCCTGGAAGCATTTTATGATCTACTTTGTCATAGATGTACAATTCTGTAACCTCTTGTGATAAAACAACATTTTCATCCTAGGCGTGAGTTTATGATTTGATTTTGGACTGCCTGAGGTGTCAGTATATCATTTTTTAAACAAATGTACAGCCTTAACTTTAGATTAGATTAGATTCAACTTTATTGTCATTGTACCGAACAGATACAAAGCCAACAAAATGCAGTTAGCATCTAACCAGAAATGCAAAGAATAGTGTTATTTACAAAATAACTGTAGATAAAAAGTAAGTGCTACAGCCCACAAATATAAAAGTACTGAGACAGTACAATATTGGTGCAATACTGCTAAGCACTGTGATGTGAGGTTCAGCCGGGTCACAGCCTCAGGGAAGAAGCTCTTCCTGTGCCTGCTGATGTGGGAGCGGAGGCTCCTGTAGCGCCTACCGGATGGGAGGAAACTAAAACGTCTATGGTTAGGGTGAGATGCATCCTTGATAATACTTTTCACCCTGCCCAGGCAGCATTTATGGTAGATGTTCTCAGTGGTGGGCAATTGGGTGCCGATAATCCGCTGGGCAGTTTTCATCACTCGCTGGAGTGCTTTGCGGTCCGATACGGAACAATTGCCATACCACACTGAGATGCAGTTGGTGAGTATGCTCTCAATGGTACAGCAGTAAAAGTCTCATCAGTATCCTCGGATAGAGGTGAGCTTTCTTGATGCTCTGCAGGAAATAAAGGCACTGTTGCGCCTTTTTGATCAGGATGGAGGAGTTCAGGGACCTGTACAATTGTAACTGGTCCCACCCCCTTTTGCAATAAAGGACATATGCCATTTGCTTTCCTTGCCCCTTGCTGTGCCTGCGTACCTACCTTGTGCAATTTGTGAACAAGAAAATCTAGATCCTTTTATACTTGGCCACAGTCTTTGCCCATTAAATAATAATTTGCTATTAGTTTCCTCTAACCAACACGTTTGGCATTACTTTCCCACGTTAAATACAAGTATTTACCCAGTTACACATCCTGTTTACAACCTTTGTCATATGGTGCGAGCAGAATCATCTGCAGCTTAATGTGAAAAAGACTAAGGAGCTGGTGGTGGACCTGAGGAGGGCTAAGGCACCAGTGACCCCTGTTTCCATCCAAGGGGGTCAGTGTGGACATGGTGGAGGATTACAAATACCTGGGGATATGAATTGACAATAAACTGGACTGGACAAAGAACACTGAGCCTGGATACAAGAAGGGTCAGAGCCGTCTCTATTTCCTGAGGAGACTGAGGTCCTTTAACATCTGCTGGACGATGCTGATGATGTTCTACGAGCCTGTGGTGGTCATTGCTATCATGTTTGCTGTTGTGTGCTGGGGCAGCAGCCTGACAGTAGCAGACACCAACAGAATCAACAAACTCATTCGTAAGGCCAGTGATGTTGTGGGGGTGGAACTGGACTCTCTGACGGTGGTGTCTGAAAAGAGGATGCTGTCCAAGTTGCATGCCATCTTGGACAATGACTCCCATCCACTCCACAATGTACTGGTTAGGCACAGGAGTACATTCAGCCAGAGGCTCATTCCACCGAGATGTAACACTGAGCGTCATAGGAAGTCATTCCTGCCTGTGGCCATCAAACTTTACAACTCCTCCCTCAGAGTGTCAGACACCCTGAGCCAATAGGCTGGTCCTGGACTTATTTCCACTTGGCATAATTTACCTATTATTATTATTTATGGTTTTATATTGCTATATTTCTATACTATTCTTGGTTGGTGTGACTGTAATGAAACCCAATTTCCCTCGGGATCAATAAAGTATGTTGGTCTGGCTGTCTTATATCCAGTTGAAAAATGCTTAATATCCTCATTGGAATGTTTCCCAACTATCTATTTTCAAGTCAATTGCTAACTTGAATATATCTTCACTTTCTCCCACATCCCTAAATAGTGTAATTCATCATGAGCAATTGAGTGCACGCTCTGCAAAATGAAGTGCATCTCATTGGATACTAATGCTATAAAGAAATGCTGCCACAAAAGCTGATATGAGCCAACTTGGAATTCTGATGGAACTTTGAATTTTCAAGGTTGTTAGATATCCATGTTCTTGCATGAAAGATTCACTGGTGTCTTCAGAAGTTTGTACTTTACATTGATGGCACAGTTGATGTTTTCTGTTTCACTTGAAAGGGAGCAAATAAAAGGAAAAAAGCATAAGGAAGAAGAAAGACAAGAACAGATCATTAAGAAGTTTGCTGCTTTCATGGAAACTAATTGTTTTGTGGGTATTGCATTTAGCCACAGATCTGCTAAAAGTTTAATTTTCATCAATGAAGTTGTAAAGAGAATAGTTTGCTATTGCAAAAAAAAACTTTAAAGGGTAGTTGGATTTGTAGGATATGAATGATAAGATTTCATGTTTTGGAAAATCACAGAATATTTAATTCATTCCTTCAGATTTTGGCTGGGGGTGGGGTTGAAATATTTTGCACTGATTTAAAATAATCTGTGGTATGACGTGTTTTATATAGAGAAACAAAGACTAAAATGAAGCAAGTGCTGCCAACAGAATAGGAAAACTGTAGATACAAACATGCATGTAGGTTGAGAGAATGTTGCATTGATTGAAATGAGGTGTCAGAGCTTTCTGTCAGCAGCATCCTGTGAGTATTTGGTGCTATTCCACAAGGAAATGCAAATACACCTTCTCCATTATCTGCCAGTATCACCCTGCTGTTTGATGCCATCCTGAGACAAAATGGCAAGGTGCTGACATTCGGAATCAAAAAATAGGTTTGAATCAGTTAAAATGCTTTCAAGGTTTGTTTAATTAATAAGTTTTAGAACACCTAAGCTCTTAAAATTCAATTCAGTTGTTTCAAAAATAATATAAATGTATGTGAGCAGTTACAAACTGAGGGGAGTGCAATGTCTCGTGGTCCCAGTACACATCCTCCACAGTAAGAATGCTCACCAACTCATCTTCTTTCTGAGGAGGCCGGAGAGAGCTCACAACCTTCTACAAATGCACAGTGGAGAGCGTCCTAACATGCTGTGTTCTTTGTGTGATATGGAGACTGTACTGCAGCTGACTGGAAGGCACTACAATGGGTAGTTAAAATTGTCCAATGCATCACCGGCATGAGCCTACCCAGAATCAAGGACATATATGCAGAAAGGTGCTGGAAAAAAGGCCAGAAATATCATGAAAGATCCACCTACCCAGTTTAGGGACTGTTTGTCCCGCTCCATTCAGGGAGGGGTAACGCAGTATCCATGCCAGGACCACTAGAGGCAACAGTTACTTTCCCCAAGCTGCCAGGCTGATCAACACCTCCACCCATTAACCCACTCCACCAACCCCACTGCCACTCCATACATCTTATCTAGTGTTATTCTATTTACATACAGTCATTGTATGACTACAATAATACAACTTGTTCATTGTGTTTTATAGCATTGCTTTTATATTTATAATTAATTGTGTTTTTTTTATTGTTCTTTATGCTTTTTTTTAATGCTGCATCAGATCTGGAGTAACAATCATTCTGTTCTCCTTTACATTCTTGTACTGAAGAATGACGATAAACAATCGTTAATCTTAAATTAACAACATTTTATTTTCCTGCTTTGCAGTCACTCCTCCCACTGAAATGAATTGGCTTACTGTTCTTGCACCAGGTTTAATCTGACGCAGATTTCAATGGACACAACCGCAATAACTGTTGTTATTGCTGCAAATTTGAAATGGATCTTGTTAATTCCTCACGTGGTCTGATCTGTCATGTTAAACCAAGGCTTGTTATTCTGATACATGCAAAAGCACCCACAATACCTTTTAATGAAATGGACATCCGAGGGAGCCTTCATTCCTCAACCTAATCCACCATAGTAGATCACCTGGATGCATTTGTTCAAGACAAAAATCACATCTGACAAAGTTGATTTGTGTTCCTTGATGGTGTTGATGTAAAAAGATTTGTATTGACCATAAAAGCCTTTTGACATACAAAAGTCATTTGATAAAGCACTGAAGGTGATGTGTTTGTAAAGATAGTAGTAGTTAGCTTACAATGAAATAAACTAGTTTAATTCTGAAGATGTTCTTAGATTGGAAAGACGTAAAGACCCGGTGTTCCCTAGGGACTGATAGCAGACACTATACTCTTTGTGATCTATATCAATAACTTGGACTCGAGTATTCAGTGCAGCATTTGCAGATGATGCAGGTAAATGGTCCAAAGTTACTGACAAATTTTTAAGTGCATTTGTATCGGTATAGCTGATACTCAATGGATGCAGTTGGCCATAAAGCCCTGTTTCTGTGTTGCATGACTGACCAAATTGAACATACACATGACATTAAAATTGAACACTGATATGATGGGTTGATTTTAGGAAGAAAGAATTGGGAATGGCAAGACAGCATTTTGAAGGGAGCACAGGAAGAGAGGTCTCATGATTTACATACAGGAGTTCATAAAGATAATAAGACAATTTAAACAGTACTATAAAAAAAATACACTGAAGCCACAACTTTATAATAAAAGCATGCAGAAAAGCAGTGAAATCAAACACTGAGGCATGGCAGGGATTTTTTGTATCCAATTATAGGCAACAGTTCTTGGGGCAGGTTGAGTAGAGCAGAGATTGACCAGAATTATGACCACATTACTGTGCTTTATTTATGTGGAGTCGTAAAACCTGAGATGTTTTTCTATAGACGAGAAGTTTAAAGGCGGATTGAGCAGATGGATTCAAACATTGAGTAAACTGGTTTCTATTGGCATGATAAAAATGCTAGAAACACTTATTAGGTCAGGCAGCATCGATTGGGGGGGGAATATGTGAACGATTCAGGTCAAAGCCCTTCATTACTGTGAGGAAAAGAGATGATCAGATATGACAATTTTAGGATAACTGCCCAGAGAACTTGATTTTCAATCAGCAAGTTGCTCTGAACTGGAATTCAGCTTCTGAAATGTGACCAGGTGTTAGATTTCCTCATACTTTCATAAGGGAATTGGGCACAAACATGGGAAAAATAAGTGTCAAATATTGTGGACAAAGAGCATGTTGATGGGCTGAGATGGCATAGTCCTTTCAGAAAAGCTGACACCAACATGATGGGCTGAATGGCCTACTGAACTGTAATTTGCTTTGATATCATTATTGGATATGGGACTTAATTGCATGGGATTCATAACATATTGTTTACAAAACAATAGAAGCTAACTAGCAATATATTTCATTGGCTGTGTTGTACTTCGAATAAGTGTGAACTGTAAAAGTATCTAGTTTTTTTTTCCTGGTGTATATGATGAATAAACTCTTCTTGGGGTTTCAGCTGGGTACAGGTATCAAATTAACCAACATTTCAATGACAGACTTTGCCATCTTCATCAGGGATGATGCCTGGGTATGTCTATTCCGGTGATATTTACACCCCATTTCCACCCGTCCTGATTTGTTAGATTTCTACTCTCCCACCTTGTTTACAGTTTTTACTTGGAGCGAGACCTTCATCTTTCTTAATATTTTTTCCCTTTAGTTTCATTTCAATGGCATCCTTTAGCAGGCTGTCCCAAAAACCGTTGGCACAGCACAGTATTTTTGTGCCATTGAAGTCAGCACAAGGTGCAAACTCCTGAAAAATAGGAATGAAATGCAAATTGTTTCTTTGAATCATGCACATCCCATATCTAAAAACCAAACCAGAGCGGATGGATTCTGAAAAATAAAATGACAAATCATGAACTGCCCTGTGTCCTTTGGATAAATAGGCTTTATGATTCAATCTGCAGACATTCTTAACATTTTGTAGGAGGTCATGCTGCCCATTAAGAGAAAGGATGTGGGAAGAAGAAGATGATGAAGGTGATTAAGCAAAATAAGAGCAAATAAAAACTCAGTGGCACATGTATTTTCAGTTAATTTAATGCACTTTGTTGAATTTTTAAGTCCTTTCTACACTTACAAATTAATAGAATTTTAGTCTTTTATAAAAGTTAAATGAAAAGGACATTCGAACTTTCAACAGAGGAACCAGACTGTCATAGGCCACAATGTCATTCACCCATTTCAAACAGGGAGGATTTCTATGAGACATGAGGCTATGTAAAACCATTTGCCATTTACTTATTTGAATTGTGCACCTAGACTTTAAATTTGAATCATGTTACTTCTGAGTAATTTAAGTTGCATAACACGAACTTAAGTTCAAGTGGTTACTGGTTTGTCACTGGTTACATTGGAAACAAGTTGAGATGAGAAATTAATAAGAGTGCATCTACAGCATTTGGACTTGAGCAAGTAATTTATATAATATTGATGCAAATAAAGAAGTAAGTGACACTAATATTGGTTCAGGAGTTACTTTCATAATGGCTTATCAGTAAGTTCCCAGTCCACTGTCTACTGAGGAGGTGGAGATTCTTTTTCTCTCTCTTGGGACATGATAAGAAAGAACATTTACATTATTTTCCAAAACACAATGGTACTGGGCTCACGTTGGTGAACAGCTGCAGAATGACAAATTGCACGGAATTTTACTGTCCTATGCTTTGTGTGGTTTGTAAACACTAGATTCTTCACAATGCATGGTAATTGGAATTCGTGTTTTGTTCCAGAAGGAAAACATCAAAACAAAACTGTGAAATGCAGTCTGAATTTTACAGTCTCAGCAGATATGTAGGAGGCAATGAGGCCTTCTTTGCAGAATATAAACAGGGTAATTTAGTGTGATTGTGCATGGTAAAGTGCTGTCAGATTGATTTGAGCATTCCCTTGCACTGGGCTGGAGCAGCTGCATTTCAAAAGCATAAATTATATTTGTACAGTAATCCTATTAATGCTTCAGTGACTTCTAATAATTTCTAAAATATATACTGGCAAGAAAAGGACAAAATGATGCAAAAATGTACACTTTGAGTGCCTTATTAAGTTAAAAGATTGTGTGATTAAAAACAGAAAGATGTGCCATTTTTATATAGTTATTTTGCTGAGAAGGCTACTGATGAGTAACCTGTTCTTTTTTCAGATTGGGGCTACACACAGAAGCACTTTCCTCTCCATTTCTAAACAGATTAAGAAAGGAATCTCTACCGAAGGATACTAAAATGTACCCTAGTGATTGATAATAGCAGACCACCTCAATAATCAGATCTTTAATGTAAATCAACCAGCAGAATTTAGAGGTGCAGTAAGGAGTGTTTACAGTTTCAGGACTCAGAATTTGACAGTCAATAAGCCAGCTGAAAGGTGACTAATTCAGCAGACATCAAGAAAATGATAGCAGATAGTGATTTTTGTTTAATTTTCCATGCCCAAATGCATTAACATGCTATATTTAAGCTTCTGGTCCAATTTTGACCTGCCACGAGAAATCTGACGAGGGTGCAGAATGATGCGAAATTGCCTATCAGCAGCTCTTCAAGTGTTACTGACTGCATTGCATTAAGAAGAACATTAACTTTTAAGTGAGGATAGAAATTTGTAAAACTTCTATTACAACTTATGAGAACTCTTTATAATATTTATATGAAAAACATTAACATCATAAAGGTTTCACAGCCTGCCCTCAACAAAAAGCGGCATAAACTGAATAGTTTATCTCGACAGCACTACAAAAGCCAGTGTGTTCAAGGTGGGGTGTTGCTTCATAGGTTTAAGAAAAAGTCTATTAAATAGCCTCCTGGCCGACACCATCTGCAGCAGTGACCTCAGTCCTCTCCAGGCCTAGACCTTTTCTCACTGCCACATGGTCTCTTCCTCCATCATTACCCTCCACTCACCCCAGTCTCTCAGGCTCCCCTCATTCGCCCTTTATTCCTCTGAGACCCCATCTTCCTCCCAACCCTTTTTCCCCAGACACCCCAACCCTGCACTCTCCTCTGACCCATCCAACCTTCTTCCCTCCCCTGACCCCAGCTCTAACCCCTGTTGTGTCTTCAATATTCCCTCCAAAATTTCCGTCTTTATTTTATTTTGAGATACCACATGGAACAGGCCTTTCCAACCCAAAAAGCCGCACCACCCAGTAATCCACCTATTTAACCCTAGCCTGATCACAGGACCATTTACAATGACCAATTATCCTACCAACCGTTGCACCTTTGGTTTATGAGAGGAAACTGGAGGAAACCTACACAAGCACGAGAAGGACGTATAACCTTTATAGAGAGGGCGCCGGAATTGAATTCTGAACTCCATCCCAAGCTGTAATCGTGTCATACTAACCGTGATGCTACTGTGGTGCCCTTTCTAAGGCAAAATGTTCTGTCCTCAGCAAAGTGCCTTTGTCCCTCAGAGCTCACACCTCAATGAGTTCCACAGCCACGATGAATCCAAGCTCTGCTTCCATCTCCTCCATCTTTACGCTTACTTCTTTGACAAGGACCTCCCTGCCCACCTCTCCCCACTGATGACCTCTTCTTCCATCTTCAACCTTCCTCCTCTTCTTGGACACCTTGCTCTGACCTTCTGCACACCCTAGATCATCTCTAACTGATGATGAGACATCAAATGTCTCTACCTTGCGACTCCATGCTCATCACCTCCCTCTGCTTCCCTTCTTTCCTTTCTCCATGGTTCACTCTCCTCTCCTAATAAATTTTTTTCTTCAGCCCATGACCTTTTCCACCTATCCTCTCCCAACTTCTTGCTTCACTACCTTCCCCTCTCACCAGGTCTCACCTATCACCTGCCATTTAGTACTCCTCCACTTTTTTCATCTTCTTACTTTTGCTTCTGCTCCCTTCCTCTCTCGTCCCGAGGAAGAGTCCAAACCTAAAACATTGACTGTTTATTCCCCTCCATAGATGATGTCTGACTTGCTGAGTTCCTCCAGCATTTTGTGTGTGTTGTTCAAGACTTCCAGCATCTGCAGAATCTCTTGTGTCTATTAAACAGGAAAGTCAGTTTACTCAGGAAACAGCCTAATTAAAGAACATATGGAGAAAATAAACAGGAATAGACCATATGGCCCTTCGAGAATGCTCTGCTATTCAATAAGATCTGATCTTGGCCATGCTCCACTTCCCTGCCTGGTCCCCATATTGTAAACTCTAGTAAGTATAGGTTCATTCTGCCTAATCTCTCTGTTTAGAACAATACCCCCATACTAGGAGTCAATCTGGTGTACTTCTGTTGCACTTTCTCTATAAAAATTTAAGTTTTTGAATCGGAAGACCAGAACTAGATTCTGCATTACAAATAGTCTCACCTAAGTTATATTTGATTGCAGAATAACATCTTTACTTTTATACTTATACTCTCTTGTAAAATATTCATTTGCTTTCCAAATTAATTGCCATCCCCCGTAAAAAAAAAAAAATCTTTCTTTCACAACCTTGGGTATATTTAATTTCCTCTGTCTCAATTGCTTTATAGAGAAGCCAAAGACTCACAACCCTCTAAAAGAAGGAATTCCTCTTCATCTTCATCTGAAATGGTCAATCCCTTGTTTTGGATCAATAATTCCCAGTTCCAGATATTGCCACGGTGGGAAATGCTGTCACAGCATCTACACTGTCAGGAAGATCATCTCTTAAGCTTCTATCTGTGTTGTGTTCAGGCTTGACTTCCCTAATTGTTTTTCAGAAGACAAACATCTGAGGAATCGACCAGTGTATGACCTTCAATGCAGCTATGCCTGTCTTTACATAAGGAGACTAAAACCCTGGTTTTTGAACATAATGCCTCTGGCTTATGTTTCTCTCTTCACCCACTTGCTGTATAAACTGCTACGTATTTACAGCATTTGTTGTTTTTATTTGCTCCTGGTTTCAGTCCCACAAAGATTTAATAGTAATGAACTAGGACACTGACAGATACAAAACAAGAAAAAAAATTCTTTGTGTACATAATGTTCTGCATTTCTATTATTCCTATTGAGTTGGATAATTTTACATCTTCCCACAATATACACCCTGTGCCAAGCTTTTTTTTAAATTGTACCTAACTGTGTCAGTGTAGCAAACTCCTCTCAATAAGTGCAGTATAATTTCTCCAGAAAATCTGTCGTGAATGGGAGGATCGATATGTATGAATTATGTGTATGCATATGCTTGATCTCTTGAAGCAATGGGTTACCATGTTTGATACACAGTGAAGTTACCCAGTTATCTCCACAGTACTGGACAATATTTTGTCCTTTAATACAGTACCTCCAATATATTATGTTAGGGAGCTGAAAATGAAGCTTGCGATCAACAGGTGGAACAATGTGGTACCTAAATTCCCCATTTTGCTTCTGGATATCATTTGCCTGTTCTGTGATTTCTGAAATTTTGCTTCAGTTTTTTTTGAAAACATAACAGCACAATACAGGCCCTTCAGCCCACAATGCTGTGCCGAACACATCGTACTTTAGAAATTACCTAGGGTTACCTAGGCTATTTTTCTAAGCTCCATGAACCTATCCAGAAGTCTCTTAAAGACCCCATCATATCCACCTCACCACTGTCACTGGCAGCCCATTCCACACATTCACCACTCTCTGTGTAAAAGAAACTTACTCCTGACATCTCCTCTGTACCTACTTCCAAGTACCTTAAAACTGTACCCTTTCATGTTAGCCATTTCAGCCCTGGGGAAAAGCCTCTGACTATCCACACGATCAATGCCTCTCATTATCTTATACACCTCCATCAGGTCACCTCTCATCCTCTGTCGCTCCAAGGAGAAAAGGCCAAGTGTGTGTGAGTTCTCTCTTGCCACTCTATCACCTTTATCTCACCAACTAACCCTAACATGTAACTCTAGATTTCCTCCTCCTTGTGGCAGACCAAAGGACATGTCACACTTAAGAGACATAAAAATTACAGATTGTCCAGAAGGGAGGTGAAAAAAAATGAACTCAGCATCCACGAGGAAATCCGCAGATGCTGGAAATTCAAGCACCTCCCCCTTTCTTTCTCCCTCAGCCTCCCGTCCCACGATCCTTTCCCCTCTCCAGCTGTGTATCCCTTTTGCCAATCACCTTTACAGCTCTTAGCTTCACCCTCCCCCTCCTGTCTTCTCCTATCATTTCGGATTTTCCCCTCCCCCTCCTACTATCAAATCTCTTACTATCTTTTCTTTCAGTTAGTCCTGAGGAAGGGTCTCGGCCCGAAACGTCAACAGTGCTTCTTCCTGTAGATGCTGCCTGACCTACTGCGTTCCACCAGCATTTTGTGTGTGTGACTCAGCATCCCTCCCCTTTCTGCTGTCTGTCCCCCATGTGTTCCTAAGATGGGAGGGGGCAGAAATTACCAGAAGATAGAGAAGTTGATGTTCACACCATCAGGTTGGCGGCTACCCAGACAGAATACGAGATGTTGCTCCTCCACACTAGGAGTGGCCTCAGCATGGCAGCAGGGGAATGGGACCAGGAAATCCAGGGTAGATTACCAAGTTACAATCAGAATCAGATTTATTATCAGACTTGTTTGACATGAAATTTGTTGTTTTGCACAGGCATAAAATTGATACAAACTATAAAATAAATAAATAATGCCAAACAAAAAAGGAATTGTGAGGTAGTGTTCATTGACCATTGGGAAAACTGCTGGCAGAGGGGAAGAAGGTGCTCTTAAGGCATTGAGTCTGGGTCTTAAGGCTCCTGTAGCCCCTCCCCGATGGTAATATTAGGGAAAAGGTATATCCAGTTTGGTAAAGGACCTTAGTAAAGAATGTTGCCTTCTCGAGACACCACTTGTGGAAAATATCCATGATCCTGGGTAGGTCCAAGGGATAATGCTGAATGGTACATAGAACATAGAAATCTACACCACATTCCAGGACCTTTGGCCCGCAATGTTGTGCCAATCTTGTAACCTATTCTGGCGACTGCCTAGAGTTTCCCTAGTGCATATCCCTCTATTTTTCTAAACTCCATATACCTATGTAGGAGTCTCTTAAAAGACCCTATTTTATCTGCCTCTACCACACTACCATGTTAGCCATTTCAGCCCTAGAAAAAAAGCCTCTGGTTATCCACACGATCAATACCTCTCATTATCTTATACACCTCTAATCAGGTCACCTTCTATCCTCTGTCACTCCAAGGGGAAAGGGTCAAGTTCACTCAACTTGTTCTCATAAAGCATGCTCTCCAATCCAGGCAACATCCTTGCAAATCTCCTCTGCACTCTCTCTATAGTATGTATAGTCTATATTCCAAAAGTCAGAACTGGAAATAAGCAAATGCACAAATGATGATTTCAGCAGGAGAATTATATCTACAGTTTTTTTCAAACTATCCCAGATCCTATAAAAATCATTTAAACTAATTATATTTAATTATATTTGTATAATTATATATCTAATTATATTTAATTGGATTTAATTTAAGTATATGTAACACATTTATTGGAATTCTTTGAGGATGCAGGTAACAAGGTAAGTAAAGGGAGTGTGTATTAAACAAAAGCAGAAAATGGTTGAGGTAATCAGCAGGCAGACAGTGGTTGTAGAGATGAAAATAGAGGTAATCTTTCAGGCTGCTGAGCCCTGGGTGGTGTTGAGCTTCTGGAGTGCTGTTGTAAGTGCACTCATCCAGGCAGGTAGAGTTCATTCCGTAACATCCCTAACTCGAAGCTTGTAGATGGTGTTCAGGCTTAGGGGAGTTAGATGGTGAGTGACTCACTGCAGAATTCCTAGCTTTTGACCTGTTCTTGCAGTCACACTGTGTATGTTGCTTCTCCAATTGGTTTCTGGTCAGAGGGTAGCCCCCAGAATATTGACAGTGGAGGAGCTCAGTGATGGCAATGCCATTGAATTGCAGGGAGTGATAGCTGAACTTCTCTTGTGGCCTGGCACTTGTGTACTGTGAGTTGTTACCTTTTAGCCCAGGCCTGGATATTTCCTGCTCTTATTGGTTTGGATGTGGTCTGCTTCATTATCTTACAAGTTCATGAATCATTTTGAAAATTGTGCAGTTATCAGCAAATGTCCTCACTTCTGACCTTACCATTGTCAAAAGGTCATCATTGGAGTAAGAAGCTCCTGCAGAGATGTTCTGTAGCTGAGATGATTGAACTCTCACCACCACAACCATTTTCCTTTGTGCCGGGTAGGATTCTAACCAAAGGAGGGCTTTCCCTTTGATTTCCATTGATTCCCTTTTAGCCAGGGCTCCTTAATGCCTCTCATGTTTCCTTGATATCAAGGGCAGTTATTCACACTTTATCTCTGATGTTCAGTTCTTTTGTCCATGTTTGGATGAAGGCTGAACTTCAGTGCTAAACTGGTGTTGTTTAATAGCATCACTGATAATCCCTTCCATCACTATGGCAATTGAGAATAGACTACTGAAGTGGTAATTGGCAAGGTTGGATTTATCCCTCTGTGGACCAGTTATGCCTGGAAAAATTTCTACATTATTGGGTAGCTACCAGTGTTGTATTGGGACAGCTTGGCTAAGGGTGCAACAAGTTCTGGAGCACAAGTCCTTCAGTACAGTGATACAGGGTCCACAGTCTTTGCGTTAACCAATGCTTTTAAACAATTAAAAAATATAGTTGGTAGAGATTCAACAATACTCATACCATTGAACATCAAGAGTAGGTGGGAAGATTCTCTCTTATTGGAGATGGTCATTGCCTGGTATTATTATTGCTTAAATTTTATTTGCCACTCACCAGTTCATGTTTCAGTCCAGCTGAATGCACGTATGGGTAGATTTGTTTTTGGAAGAAGTATAGATGGATTTGAACAATGTGCAATCCTCAGCATATTCACTTCTTATCTCATTTCGAAAAGAAGAACATCGAAGCATCTGGAGATCAATGGATATCAGGCACCACCTTTAGAAACTCCTGCAGCAATGTCCTGCAGACGTGATGCATTTCAATTGTCAAAAGACATTCAAGAAGGTGCAACATAAAAGATTGAAAATGACTGATGAGTGGATGTGCTTCTCTTTCATTGAGTACCGCTTAATCCTGGATTTTTATCGGGATATTGTTTTAATAGCAACTGATCACTTTAAGGTATTGTTGCATGGTCAATAGGCTCTTCACTAGCTACATTTCCTGGTTACTGACTGACAGACAGAGAGTGAGTTGTAGGAGACTCTTTGTGATCCAAGCTACTATCAGGACATTCCCAACTTGTGGACTGCTTGGAAAGGTCTTCTGCCCAGCCAGTCCCTTACTGATAGTGCAATCACAAAATAATAAATTAAACCTTAACAACGAGCAGTACATTGGTACTCTCATCATTAGCTTCTGCATGTTATTAAAATGAGTGTACAAATTGATAAGAAAATTTTTTAAATGCCTATATTGCCACTCCAAACATTAGGCAGGATAAAAGCAATGATTCCTGCAAAAGACGTGTGTTACTATGTTGGCTGCAGAATTACACATGCTGCTCACTTTGAGGGGAAGTGAACATAGCAGCCTTGGATTCTATAATGAAATTATCTTGGGTTAGAGAGGAAGCACTGCCACACATACTTACTGCCAAATTTCTCAATTTCTGCCCAAGTGAGTTTGGCTAGCAGTTCCTACAACAATAGAGATACAGCAGCATTGTGATCACATTACATGATAATTAATCCGGACTCTGGAATAGAGGTACAACATGAGCTCTGGTTCCTTCGCGGCAGCTGGGGAAAACATAGTTAATCAATGAATTAATTAATTCAGGAATTAAAAGGCTGTTATCACTAATGAAAACCATGAAACCATTGGATAGCTATAAAGAAATCTGGTTCTTTAGGGCAGAAAGCTGTTGCCTTTAGCTGTCTTGTGCTGTATTTTAATGTGACTCCAGACTGGGCAGTAAGTCTGCACCCCCGCACACATTACTGGAAAGACTACGCTAGTACTCTGAAAATTGTCTCTCACAAATTATTAAAGTGTAATTACAAATTAATGTGCAGAGTTCAAAAACTGCCTTTTGAGATTGCCTGACAAACCACTCTGTTATATCAATATTCACCATGTAGACTGCAGTTTCAGGAAAGCCGCTTCCCACAGCCACCTCTATGATACTAAACATGATAAATCTTTAGGCTGAGAAATTGAATAGCAACATTGATCATGAACAGAACATTGTAATGTCACTTTCTCCTTGATAGGTGACCAGTTTGCTTTTATTTAAAAGAAGCCACTGCTATTTGTCTGGATGGATACTTGCTAGGTGGCCCATCTTGCACTTAGATGTGCTTGTTCAATTTAAGCCGTTGTTGTACACTGAAGACCGATTTCAGAATGGGTTATAGTGTCGAAGATTTGGAGCACGTTTAATATCAGTGTACGTACGCACAGCACAACTCTGAGATTTGTCCTCCTGCAGGCAATCACAAAACAAAGAAACACTGTGGAACCCGTTCAAGAAAACATCAAACACCCAGCGCACGAAGAAAAGAACAAATTGCGCAAACAGCATAAAGCAAGCGAACAATGTATAGTTTATAAAACATCAAAGCAGTGGTTTTGAGTTTAGTTCAGTTCAGCTCTGTGCCGCTCGCCAATGCAGGCTACGGCCATTCCTCACCAAAGGAGAAGTCCATAAACAGAAAGAGGAAAAGTAATTAGAATATGCATACGATCTTTGAAAAATGGGGAAAGCACCTGTATAACCCAGTCACTATAGTATCAAGTTGCTTGTAAGTTCATCCCTGATGTAGCCAAGCAGCTTCTTAGTCCGCGTTTTCTGTATATCTGATTGCATATATCTATAATGTATATGGTTAAAAATAGTAATATATAGAAAATGATTTATTTTATTTAGGGGTATCACACTGAATAGGCCCTCCTGGCCCTTTGAGCCACACTACCCAGCAACTCCTCAGAACCCTGATTTTACCCTAACCTAATCACTGGACAATTTACAACGAACTGTTAACCTACCCGGTGTGTCTTTGGACTGGAGGAACCAGAGAAAACTCGTACATTCCATGGGGAGGGTGCACAGAGACTCCCTGCAGGGGATACCGAAATTGAACTCTGAACTCCGACAGTCTGAGATATAATAGAGTGGCGCTAACCGCTACACTACCTACCGTGGCACCCCAAGTAGATGGTTGCACCTGTTAAAGATCACCACAAGTCCCAGGACACCACTACAGAAACCCGTCATTGAGGTCCAGCCATTTTCCTTCCATAGTAAAGGCTTAAGAAGGGATATTCACTGATGACTACATAATGTTCAGTTCCATTTCCATCTTCTCAACAGATCAAGCAGTAGGTGCAAGAAGATTTGGACTTAGACTCATAAGTGCTAAGTAACATTTATACTATAGAAACACCAGGCATTGAGTGAATCAACCTACATACCATTGACATTCAATTGCATTATAGCCCATATCATCAGTATCCAGGAGATCATCACTGACTGGACTCTCAACGTCTGGCCTCGTACTGTGGCTATAGGAGTAGCTAAGAAGTTACTTCTCCAGTGGGAAATGATTCATCTCCTGATAGCACAAAGCCTTTCCACTGTTGACAACACACAGGTTAAGAGCCTGATGGGCTGCTCTCTGCCTGCCTGCTTTTCAGCTCATGTCTGAATGTCTAGTGCCAGCAATTCTCCAGAAGCTCAGTTCAGATTCACATTCAGTTTATTGTCATTTAGAAACCACAAATGCAATGCAGTTAAAAAATGAGACAACGTTCCTCCAGAATGATATCACAAAAGCACATGACAAAACAGACTACACCAGAAAATCCACATAATGTTTGGCAATCCCCAATCCTCCAAAACGAAAAAAAAAATCTGATTACCACCTTTTCCATCCTGAATTGCCTCCTCCACCACTGGTGCACATGGCTGCAATGTATAACCATATAACAATTACAGCATGGAAACAGGCCATCTCGGCCCTCCTAGTCCATGCAGAACACTTACTCTCACCTAGTCCCACCGACCTGCCCTCAGCCCATAACCCTCCACTCCTTTCCTGTCCGTATACCTATCCAATTTTTTTTTTAAATGACAATATCGAACCTGCCTCTACCACTTCTACTGGAAGCTCATTCCACACAGCTACCACTCTCTGAGTAAAGAAGTTCCCCCTCGTGTTACCCCTAAACTTTTGCCCCCTAACTCTCAACTCATGTCCTCTTGTTTGAATCTCCCCTACTCTCAATGGAAAAAGTCTATCCACATCAACTCTATCTATCCCCCTCATAATTTTAAGTACCTCGATCAAGTCCCCCCTCAACCTTCTACGCTCCAAAGAATAAAAACCTAACTTGTTCAACCTTTCTCAATACTGTGTACAAATTTGTACTGCCATTCTCTGCTCAGGGTATTTGACAGTTCCTCAAGCACATAACTTCTACCATGAGAAAGGATAAGAGTAACAGTCACATGGAATCACCATCACCCACAGGTCCCCTCCAATTTGCACACCATCCTAATCTATCACTGGTCATCGGAACTGAATCCTGGAGCAGTCTGCATGAATCTGAGTGCCTTTACCAGAAGATCTACAATTCTTTGATGAAATGGCTCACAACCACCTTAGTGATAATCCTTGAATGCCGATCCTGCTGGCAGTACACAGGTCATAAAAGTATAAAAGGATAATCTTGGTATCAAATCTTTTCAGATCTGATTTCCAGAATCTGCCCTGGGAGTTTTGCTTTCCTCAGCAGTATTTATAGCCCTTCAATTAGTTAAAAATGTTAGTTCCCTGAAAAAAAAGATACCTCTATAATAAAATTGTACTTTATATGGTGATTTTTGAAAAGAATCTTCATTTTTGAGTTGCAGTTGTTTTAGACCCTTTGCACACTGTCAGTGCTGACACTGATTCGAATTCACCTGCTAACAGCGACTGTGTTGAACATGCTAAACACTTGACTATAAGTGGACCACAACTCAACTCTGTCCCTTTTTTGTTTGACACCCAGAGGAGACCCGTTTGCTTCAAAAGTTACTGTGTTACATTCAGGAATAGAAACTCTTGACTATTTTCTTTCTGTTCCTTAGCATAGAGGTCCTTGCCCTCCCTCTGTACCACGCCTCTGGTAAAGATAGCCCAGGACAAGGCTGGTTGATGGTCACGTGCACAAGTGCGGTGAGGTACAGACACAATGAAAGACTTGCTCGCAGTAGCAACACAGTCACTTAGACAGAAATGCTGCACGGAACATGATCATATCAGCACACACAAAATACTGGAGGTCAGCAGGTGAGGCAGCTGAAATTGAATAAATAGTTGGCGTTTTGGGCCAAGACCTGGAAAGGAAGGGGGAAGAGGCCAGAATAAAAAAGGTAGGGGGAGGGGAAGAAGGACAGCTAGAAGGTGATGGGTGAAGGTAGGTGAGTGGGAAGGGTAAAGAGCTGGAGAGGAAGGAATCTGATAGGAGAAGGGAGTGGGTACATGTATGCCATACCATATGCATCCATTAACCTGCTTTTTTGACCGAGTTATTGGTCACCTGTCTGATTTAATATGTTTCAATTTCAAATCTTACCTAATACTGCTTTGAAGTATTGATATACAGGGATGTAACTATTACTTCATCCAAAACTCTTAAACATTGATCCTTGTAGAAGCTTCATAATGCTGTTAAGGTATTTCATGACATGTAAAGTGAATTCTGAACTGGTAGTCTCTTGTTGTTTACCTACTTTCTATCTTGACTAGGTGCCCCCGACCCGACAGCAGGTGCCAGTATTGATGACGAAAATTGCTGGCATCTTGACGAAGAGCAAGTTCGAGAGCAAGTCAAGCAATTCCTATCACAGGGAGGGTACTACGGGTCCGGAAAGCAGCTGAATTCCATGTTTGCTAAGGTGAGGTTCTTTTGCATTAAGTCAGCTTTGGTTACCCATGTTACCCTCTGACTGAAGAGAGGAGTGGTAAAGGATGTTCTGACAATGTCTTCAAAGCATGGTAGCGTAGCAGTTAGCGTGATGCTTTACAGTGCTGCGGTAAGATTGGGATTTGATTACTGCCACTGCCTATAAGGAGTTTCTATGTTCCCCGTGTCTGCGTGGGTATCTTCCAGGGCTCCAGTTTGCTCCCACATTTCAAAGACATGCGGGTTAGAGTTAGTGAGTTGTGGGCATGCTTTGTCAGTGCTGAAAGCATAGCAACACTTGCAGGGTGCCTAGCACATTCTTCGCTGATTCGATCTGATGCAAACGATGCATTTCACTGTATGCTTCAATGTGTACGTGACAAATAAAACAAATCCTTATCTTCTTTAAATCTCCCTGGGTTACAATTTCACACTGCTTGCACCTTAAACGTGTGGGGCCAGTTATTGAACTCAGCAAAGAGTTAACTTGTTTACACAAAAGGAGACGGCCAAATTTTCGAAAATCAATTTCAAACGGGCATAGGTAGAGTGGATGTGGAGACGATGTTTCCTATAGTGGGCGAGTTGCGAGCCAGAGGGCACAGTCTCAGAATAGAAAGAAGTCCCTTTGAACCGAGATGAGGAGGAATTTCTTCAGCCAGACAATGGTGAATCTCTGGAAACCATTGCCACATAGGACTATGGAGGCCAAGCAACTGGGTATATTTAAAGTGGAGGTTGTTAGGTTCTTGATAAGAAGGCAGGAGAATGGTGTTCAGAGAGATAATTAATCAGGCATGATGGAATGACAAAACAGACTTGATGTGCCAAGGGGCCTAATTCTGCTCCTATGACTTGTACAGGATTCCAGTCATGACTGTTCTTATTTGGCTCGAGAAACCAATTGCTAACTACTGCAAACGTATAGATTTCCAGATGACTGATTTATCTATATGAAGGAGTTTTTATTTCCCTTGCACTTTATATCATAGCACTTTGCTGCTGACCATATAAAAATCTCAGCATATGTAATTATCACAGTAACAGTAGGCACAATTTTGATGAAACTGCACCAACTATATTTCCAGAAAGGTGAACAGTGTAGAAATGTAGAATAAAAGATGATTTTGAAAATTTGTTCCAGGCAACAACCCCTTGAGACGTGAATCACATTTACAAGAACTGTGTTCCAGCAGTTCATGACAGTCAAATGATCTCCAGCAATGGTTCTATACTTCAGCAGTTTCCCAACTTACATGAAAAACATTTACTTTAGAGCTCGCCAATATAGATTTCCTCAGCTTATTTTGGTTTGTTTAAAAAGAGGTATTTGTGGTTTGTTGGCTAACCCAATTTGAAGTGAAACATACTCAGTCATGCTGTGAGGATTGAAGTTGCAAAAACAGCCCTTTAGGCTCTGCCTAGATGGGAACGGTAGCTGATGTGGCTAAAAGTAATCGGCATTGCCACTGGAGGAAGAAATATCTCTGTCCCTCTGTCTCTTGTGTCTGTCTCTACAAATACACAAGGATTTCCATCCTATGCAGCGATGTTCTGTTCTGTCAGCTGGAAATGTAGATATTTGAAAAGGAGATGAGAGTGAAAAGTTAAACAAATGGTAAATGTCCTCACAGAATGCTGAAGGAACTCAGCAGGCCAGGCAGCTTCTATGGAAAAGAGTGAACAGTCAAAGTTTCAGGCTGAGACCTTTCAGCAGTACTGGAGTCCTGACGAAGGGGCTCAGCCCAAAATGCTGACTGTACTCTTTTCCATAGATGCTGCCTGGCCTGCTGAGTTCCTCCAGCATTTTGTGTGTGTTGCTTGGATTTCCAGCATATGCATATTTTCTCTTGTTTAGTAAATGTTTTCCTTAGTCATGGACTGTCCATGGTTATAAAGAATAGAATCCTTGCAACTAAACTTTCATTTTTGCTCATATCCATTAACATTAATTTAAGCTGGACCTTAAATTTAGTTTAATTGATGTTGAAAATTTAGTTTAATTGATGTTGAAAATTTGGGATGATACAGAAAGAAAAGAAGATGTAATGTCATAAACCCAGTCCAATATTCTTAGAAGCAAGAGAAAGAATGAAAAGTTGTTTTGATTTTCCTTAAAAATAACAACCATTGACAATCATAGAAACCTTCAGTGCGACACCACTATGAACCTCTCTCATATTGATCCATTTGTTCCTGTCAGGTGATGTCCAGTATTTTTAAAAATGTCCTCACCCTCTGCAATGTTACATCATGAGGTCTGTAATTCTATTCTTTTATAAGACCGTAAGATGCAAGAGCAGAATGAAGCCATTCGGCTCAGTGAGTCTGCTCTGCCATTTCATCATGGCTGATCCATTTTCCCTCTCAGCCCCAATGCCCTACCTTCTTCCCGTATCCCTTGGTGCCCGGATTAATCAGAAATCTATCAACTACTACCTTAAATATACCCTATGACTTGGCCTCCACAGCTGCTTGTTGCAACTAATTCCACAGATTCATATCTCTCCAGCTAAGGAACTTTCTCCTCATCTCTGTTCTAAAATGATGTCCGTCTATTCTGAAGCTGTGTCCTCTGGTCTTCGACTCTCCCACCACAGGAAACATTCTCTTCACATTGACTTTATCAAGGTCTTTCAACATTCGATAGGCTTCAGTGAGGTCACCCTTCATTCATTTGAATTCCGGTGAGAAGAGATCCAATGCTATCAAATGTTCCTTATATGATAAACATTACAATACTGGAAAAATTTTTGTGAATCTCCTCTGAACCCATTGTCAGCACATCATTTCTTAGATAAGGGGCCCAAAACTGCTCACAATACCCCAGGTGAGGCCTCACCAGTGCTTTATAAAGCCTCAACATTACATCCTTGCTTTTATATTCTAGTTCTCTTGAAATTAATGCTAAAATCATATTTGCTATCCTCACCAGAGACTCAACCTGCAAAATAACCTTTAGAGAATCCTGCGTATAGACTCCGAAGTCCTTTTGCACTTTAGAGTTTTAAAATTTTCTCTCCAGTTACAATATAGTCTACACTTTTATTTCTGCTACCGAAGTGCATGACCACATACTTCCTAACACTCTATTCCATCTGCCACTTCTTTGCTCATTCTCCTAATCTGTCTAATTTATTCTGTAGCCTCTCTGCTTCCTCAAAACTACCTACCCCTCTACCTATCTTCATATTGTTTACAAACTTGGCCACAAAGCCATCAATTTTGTCGTCTAAATCATTGCCACAAAAGAAGTGGTCCCAACACAAACTCCTGTGGAACACCACCAATCAACAGCATTCAACCAGAAAAGGCTCCCTTATTTCTCACTGTTTGCCTCCTGCCAATCAGCCAATCTTCTAACCATTTTAGTATCTTTCCTGTGATACCATGGGCTTGTATCTTGTTAAGCAACCCCACGTTTGGCACCTTGTCAAAGGTCTTCTGAAAATCCAAGTACACAACATCCAGTGATTCTCCTTTGTCTATCCTGCTTGTCATTTCTTCAAAGAATTCCAACAGATAAGTCAGGCAAAGTTTTCTCTTAAGGAAACCAGGCAGACTATGGGCTATTTTATCGTCTGCCTGCAAGTATCTCGAAGCCACATCCTTAACAATCGGCTACAACATCTTCCCAACCATTGAGGTCAAACTACCGGGCCCATAATTTCCTTACTTCTGCCTTTCTTACTTTTTGAAGAGTGGAGTATCATATGCAATTTTCCAGTATTCCTGAACTATGCCAGAATCCCTGGAAAATATGTTTGCTTTCACATCTATTCCCCTGGCATGCACCTCTCCTTCTTCAGTTCTGTGACTTATTCTTCTGGCCAGTGTCCAGTTTTGGATGGGCTGTATTATCTTCAGCTAAATTTTGGGAAAATCGAATCATTCACAATTTCACTTGTCTATAACCTCCTCAGCAGCCATAGAGAGAAGTTATGTTTAGCAGTCATTAAACAATTGAGGCAATATCTTTTGTTATCTTTGGGTCTCTTTAACTTTTTGGCCGTACACTGTGTGTTTTACATTCCTTGTGAGATTCTTAGATTTTAAAAGTAGCCACCTACAGTACTGGTGTGAAAATTAACTAATCACATTGCATCATAATTTAACAATTTAGTAGAGAGTGGTTGTTAAATAGTATTTAATTTTTTTACATTAAGTTTGTGATTTCAATGTTTTTTCCCTGTCCAACATTATTTGCATTTCTTTCTTTTCCAAAAAGTGAACTTTAAAAAAAAAGTCTTCAAAGTGAAGGGGATATCATTTGGTGCAGTATTGTTTCTCGGGATCACCCTTAAATTTCCTTCCTGATTGGTGCAGGTACGAGAGATGCTGAAGATGAGGGATTCAAATGGTGCCAGGATGTTGACATTAATAACAGAACAATTCATGGCTGACCCACGACTCTCCCTCTGGAGGCAACAAGGCACAGGCATGACAGACAAATGCCGTCAACTATGGGATGAACTGGGTAAGTGTCCTGAGGAAACAACTGGTAACAAGCATTGCAGTGTTTTTATCCTCTGCCTTGAGAACTAACCAGCATTGACCTTTCTCCAGACTGCTTTCCCTGATTACAAACTTGATCAGGTATCACACTGCATTTGTTATTCAGCAAAGATAATGTATAAAATAGAACGTGAAACAAAGGAATGAGGAGAAGAACTTCCAATTTTAGAAGTACAGAGCAGGATCTGTCAGCATCTTTAAATTTAAAAGACAAGCTATACATTTTAGGTTTGTTCCCTTCAGCTCTGAAGGCAAGAAGACAAGCAAACAAGCATTTTAATAATGCTCAAAAGAAGTTAACGGAAAGAAAAGGAAAGAAGCGAAATAGCCACATTGACACAGAGCTGACAGGCAGCCGACTGCTTCATTTAATCTATTCGATGGTATTAAGGTCATCTGCGGAATCATCAGGGATGTGAAAGAGGGGAAAAATAATATTCATGAAGATGAAAAGGCATACAAACAAATGTTTACAAATATAAGGAAAATTAAATAATAGATAAAAGAGCAAGCTCCCTGTGTAAATGCAGGGGACTAGAGGCTGTAATGTGAAGCATAAAATAAACAACTAGAGGAACTCAGCAGGTCATGCAGCATCTCCGGAAGAAAAGGAATGGTTGGATTTCGAATTGGGACTCGTTTGGGATTCTTCATACTTTCCCTCCATGGATGCTGTCTGATCCATTGAGTTCCTCTAGTGGTTTTGTTTTAGGCTCTCTTTGAAATTAAGCAACAAAATTCAAGTGAAAAGTAAAGTATTTAACAGAAGTAAGCAGAGGAAAGGCAAAACCATTCTATAGGGTCAATCGGCGATGAACTGGTTCCCCATGGCAAAGAATCCACCTCTCCTCCCACAAGCTGCCAGGCCTTAGGCCATCAGAAGATCTCCAGGCTATGACAGAAATATAAGGTAGTTAGGAACCGAAGATGCTAAAGTGGCTGTTCAGACCTCTGACTGGAGAAAGCCTGGCAGGAAGATGAGAATTTCGCTGAATGCTCTTTGTACTTTTGTGGAATGGGGTCAGTGTGAATTTTTAAATCCTCTATTTAAAAAGAAAAAATTCATAAAAATAATTTACAAATGTAGAAAGCAAGCAAGTTGATGGGGAAAAAAGTAGGATACGGTACTGAAAGTTGAGAGCACATTATGTGAATTGAAAAGCTTTTAAATGTCATCCTGCATCCTTGCTGATGTGATATGCTCTATTTATTTCCCATTTGTGCACTCGAGAAATGTGCATGACCGGTAATGTTAATAGAAACAATCCATAACTAAATAAAAGGTATGGTTCATTCCATAATGATAAATTTGTGGGCATTTCTGCTATCTTACTTTGGTTTATGCATTTCAATAATTGATGTTTGCCTGTATTAATGTTCATTCTATTTTAAAACTGTTGGTTGGACACCACCTGAATTACCAAGTGTTATCCTGAAATCTCCCTGTCATAACATGGCAGTGCTCCACTCTAATGGCATTATTACTGGGAATGGTGAGCTATAGACAATGTTTCCACTTGATTCAATGTTGAAAGATTATCATAAATCAGGAAGAGTGGGTTCATCTCTTTTGCCAATAGCCAGCAGAATAGATAAAAAGGAACAGGTGTTTGTGTTCTGTGTGCTTTTCAGAATCAGAGTCAGGTTTAATATCACCAGCACATGTCGTGAAATATGTTAACTTTGTGGCAGCAGTACAATGCAATACATGATAAATATAGGAAAAATCTGAATTATGGTAAGTATATAAATGTTAAAATAAGTAGTGCAAAAACAGATGGGATGGCAGAGGGGAAGAAACTGTTCCTGAATCATTGAGTTTGTGCCTTCAAGCTTCTGTACCTCCTTCCTGATGGTAACAATGAGAAGAGGGAATGTCTGGGGTGGTGGGGATCTTTAGTGATGGTCGCTGCCTTGAAGATGTCCTGGTTATTATGGAGGCCAGGCCCCTGATGGAGCTGATGAAGTTTACAACTTTCTGCAGCTTACTTCGATCCTGTGCAGTAGCTGCCCCCATACCACAATGCTCTCCACAATGTATCTGCAGAAGTTTTTAAGTGTTTTAGGTGACAAACCAAACCTTAAACTCCTCATGGAATATAGCCACTGTATAAGGCCTTTGATAAGGTGCAACAGAAGGAATTATAATACAAACAAAAATCGTTGGAAAACATCTTTGGCTTAATTGAACAGCATCAGTGCTGTTATGCAATTAAACGTATTATATTCAATAAGAACTAATTTCTTGTTTCTCCAAATTCCTATGTGATGATAATTGTCTGAAATTATATTTGTGTTCAGCTTCAAGTGGCCTATCATAACCACAAAAACAATCTGAGGAAGCAACACCTTCAAAAAAAAAATTGTTCATTTTTGAACGGAATTAGAGCACTTGGGAAATAAAACTGAAAATGCTGGAAAAACTCGGCATGACAAGCAACATCTGTGGAAAGAGGAACAATTAACTTTTCAGGTCCAGGATCCTCCTTCGTCAAAAGCAAGGAAAAGAGAAGCAAGTCGGTCTGGGTAGCAGGAAAGGGTGACTGGTGGAACAAAGCTTGTAGGATGAAATAATGAATACCAGATTCTGCACATGCTGGAAGTCCAAAGCAACATGCACAAAGATGCTGGAGAAACTCTGCAGGTCAGGCAACATCTACGGAGAGGAATAAACTTGATGTTGCAGGCTGAGACCCTTCATCGGGACTAGAAAGAAAGGGGGAAGTGGCCAGACTAAGAAGTTGGGGGGGGGAGAAGGAGTACATACTGACAGATAATAGGTAATACCTTGGAGGGGGAAGGGGATGAAGTAAGAAGCAGGTTTCAATTTGGCTTTCCATTCCCATTTTAACATGTGAGCCCGTGGCCGCCTCTACTGCCGCAATGAGGCTACTCTTGGGTTGCAGGAGCAACACCTCATACTCTGTCAGGGTCTCCGTCCTGCCAGCATTAACACTAGTTTCTCTAACTTAGGGTAATTTCTCCCCTCTGCCCCTTCTCTTTTCCTCACCTCCCTATCACCAGCCTCTGTTAGCCCTCCTCCTCCCTCTTCTCCCATGGCGCACTGTCCTCTCCTGTCGGATTCCTCCTTCCAGCCATCGTGGCCCAAAAAAAAACAACTGTTTAATTCCTCTCCCTAGATGCTGCCTGACCTGCTGAGTTCCTCCAGCATTTTGAAGGTGAAATAATGGTTTAGTCAATGTGATGTGAAATGTGTTGCAAATGTGGCTTAGACTATGCATCTGACTATGCAAGCAAAAATGAAGTAAAAAAGGAAGATGGCAGACAAAAGTGGACAGATCTTATAGAAACACAAAAAAGAACAAATTATCTAAAAGTGGAAAATGTAATGTTGGGTACTATAGGATTGTGTCTTAAAAATAATGAGGTGTTGTTCCTTTAACTTGTATTGTAAAAGTGAAGGAGGTCACAGCCAGAAAGGAAAGATTGATAGTAGGATGCAAATTAAAATGGCAGGCAACAGGGATCAGGGTTCATTGCTGCCATCTGAGTACAGGTTCTCTGTGAAGTGACCACCCAAACCGTGTGTGGTTTCTGCACTGTAAAGGAGGCCATCTTTTGAACAAGTAATATAGTAATATAGACTGGAGGAATTACAAGTAAATTGTTATTTCACTCGGAAACTCTGGATGGTGGGGTGTGAAGAGGTGAAGGGATGGGTGTTGCTCCTTTTGCAGTTGCGTGGGAAAGGGCTGTACAATGGGGACTATTAGACAGAGACAGAAGAGCAGACAGTGGATCATTTCAAAATGTTGAAATGGTGGGGAATGTGTGCCTGGCGATGGAATCTTGTTGGAGCTGGCAGAAACTTTGAACGACATTGCATTGAATTCAGAGCCATGGTGATACAGACTGGGGGCCTCAATTTTTGTTCTGTTCAGGAGGAGAAGGGGAGAGAGCAGAGGTACAAGAAATAGGTCAGATGCCTTCATGGGTGCTGTCTATGAAAGTAAAGTGGAGCCACAATTAAGATTTTTAAGCAATTTGGAGTCACCTGTACAGATTTCCTCAATGTGATGGAGAAGGAGGAAATGCGAGGATGGAGTAGGGTCCTTACTGGAGGCAAGGTGAATGGAAGGTAACTATGTGGGGTCTGTCAATCTCAGTCACTTATCACTTGCGATGAAAATGGAGAAGGGAAGGGAGAGTCAGAGATGGAACATATAAAGATGGGAGCAGGTTAGAAGTCTGCAAAGGTAATGGGATTTTTGACTTCTGCAGGATTTGTATACTGTATACATTCTCTGATATTAAATTGGACCATTGAATTAGCACAATGTTTCCGTCAATTTCCTGTGATTAGTGGGGTTGTAGGGATCAGTGCTGGCACCCCTGGCTATTCACAGTCTTTATCAATGATCTGGTTCGGGGGCCAAGTGTAATATAAGCAAGCTTGATTCAAAGCTGGGAAGCAATGTGATTTGTAAGGGAAATGCAGAGCGGCTTCTTCAGGATAAAGACAATCTGCATATATGGATGAGGATGTGACAGATGGAATATAATGTGAAAGAGGGTATGCACTTTGGTGGAAAAATAGCAGAAAGTCAGAATATTTTTAATTGGTGAGGGGCCAGCATATTGGTGCAATCACGATGAAGGCGTGGTAGCAACTAAACTTCATTAGGAGTTTGAGAAGATTTGGTATGCCACAAATTTGCTAGCAAATTTCTACAGATGTACCGTGGAGAGCATACGGACTGGTTGCATCACTATCTGGTATGGGGGTGCCAATGCACAGGAACAAGAGAGGCTGCAGAGGGTTTGAGACTCAGCCAGCTCCATCTCGGGCACAAACCTCCCCATCGTTGCGGACATCTTCAAAACACAATGCTCACCATCGACACATGCCCTCGTCTCATTACTAAGATCAGAGAGGAGGTGCAGGAATTTGAATACCCATGCGCAGTATTTTAGGACCAATTTCTTCCCCTCTGGCATGAGAATTCTGAACACTCTGTGAATTCGTGGACACTACCCCGCTATTCACTCTTCTGTGCTGCCTAATATTTTTAATGATAACTGCAAGTAATTTGGCACTGTACTACTGCCATAGAACAAAAAATTCACGGCTTGTGTCAGTGACAATAAACGTGAATCTGATTCTATTGGTGTTCACTGTCAACTCCATAGTAAGTGAATCAGGAAGTTATTTGTAATAACAGCAAGCAATTAGGCAGGCAAATCGTACATTGTCATCTGTTGCACAAGAGCTTGAATTAATGCATCTTTCCAAAATTATATAGGGACCTCACCAGGACCACCACCTAGAAAACTGTGAACAGTTCAGCAGGGATTTCCTTGGAATCAGTGAAATTCAATGCAGATTTACTAGATTGATTCCTGGGATCAGGGTAGGGGATTTGTCCTACCAGGAGATGTTAAACAGACTGGCTTATATTCACTTTGCTTAGAAGAGTGGGAAGTGGAGGTTAGGTCACTGAGTTTATTGAAAATAAGACTGATAGACATTTGGATATTCTGGAAATGACTTCCAAAGGAAAAGATTGACCGTTATCTTGCTGAGTGGTGGAGCAGGTGCGATGAGTTAAATAGTGCCTCTAGTTCTGGTGTTCCTTTGCTCTCCCACTCTAATTTCAGAGATGGATACTATACAGAATGTTGCAAGAGGCTGCCACAGGGGGGTGGTGGGGGCGGGAATTGGCTGTGGGTTGTCATGTCTCAGGGGTCATGAAGTTGGTTCAGTTTTATGCAGATCCTTGGCAGAAGGATGTACAGCACTTAACTCTCCACGAGAGGCAATGTGAAATTGTTCCTGTTTGGCATGTGCAGTACAATTGTCAGGTAAATGAAGTAGGAAGGAATCAGAACAGGTTTAATATCACAGGCATATGTCATGACATTTGTTAACTTTGCAGCAGCAATACAATGCAATACATAATAATAGAGAAAAAACTGTGAATTACAGTAAGTATATATATATATATCTTAACTAGTTAAATTAAATATGTAGTGCAAAAAATAGAAGTAAAAAAAAAAGTAGTGAGGTTGTGTTCACGGGTTCATTGTGCATTCAGAAATCGTTTGGTGGTGGGGAAGAAGCATTCCTGAATCATTGAGTGTGCTTTCAGGCTTCCTGATGGTAGCAATGAGAAGGCGGCATGAAGAAGTGCTTTCTAGTGCCCAGTCTGCTCGCGAGCTTGTCCTGTACATAGAGAGAAATCGTAACAAAGAAACTGCACTTGCGGAAGCAGGCAAAGGTTAACTGGTGGCTCATGGCGCAGAATTGGCAGGAGAGAGGGGTGGGGGGTGGAAACATGGTGAAGTGGACCAGCATAAAAGAATGGGAAAAACATGAATTTGAAGCTGTCGTTTAACACAGAGGACCCCGGAAAAAAAAAAGTGGCTCATCACTGATTCACACATTAGCTTACTAGATATCTTTGTAGGAGTTCTAAAATAAATAAGACTCCACTCATGTTGTGCAGCTAGGGAAATATATCTAAATCCTCATAAATTACTGTGCAGCTGAAAATTGAATTTACTTGTACCTTCATCATAAAATAATACTTCAATGCAAACGAGATCTGTGGAAGAGGATTAAATGCCTTTCATTCTGTCCTGATTTTTCTTGGTGAAGATTAGAAACCAATAGCTCCTATTTCTGTCTACGCAGTATTGTGGCTCTAGATTAAAACCTAATTACATGTAACAGGAGAAAAATGGCATCTGTATTCAATATGAACCCGAAAGCTGACCTTAATCTTCCGCTGTGGTAGCGCATTCAATTCAGAATGTCTTTTGAATAAGCTGTCAGTAAGCAAAGGAAAAAGAGAGGCAAAAAATTAATACCATAACCCAGTTTGACGAGATGGTGATTATTCAGCTACAGCAGATTCTGTTTCAGTCAACACAGCTTTACTGTGGCATAAATATGATGAATCCATTGGTCAGGGCTGAAGGATTTACAGTTCCAACAGGACAGAGTCGAATTGCATCTGTAGTCTGTGAGCTGGTGATAATTTAGTCCTTTTTTTCATTTGCTTAATGGAATGCTTCACAGCAGCTTTCTCTTCCATTATTTATGGAAGAATTCCACTTTGTGTATATGTTCTTTAAGAACTCAAACCTGCTTGCCTTTGATTTGTAGTCACCTTTTATAGTACTCCCAGTACCTAAATGGGAAGCAATGTGCTGCCCTCCACCATTCATGTCAGTGACTGAATTAAGATTACCTCAGTCTAATTGTACTAAAGTTGGAGAAAATATCACAAATAACGATGTGTGCAGCTTCAAACTCAAGTTTATCCTGACATTAAATAAATTGGAGTTCTGCAAATATAATTTTCAAGTGCACTGTTTAGTAAGATTCCTTGACAGTACTTTGGTTAGATTCCCTACTTACATTATTGGTCTGCTGAGCCCCAATCACTATCCCATCGAGGAAGCCTGTATTTATATCCCACCTTTCAAAATCTGCCCTCTCGTTTGGTGCTCTTGTAAGTATCTTGAAACTTTGAAAATTGTCTTCGGAATGTTGGTCTACAATGCAACCTACAAATTCAATAAATAAATGAAGTTCAAAGGTCATGTCAGATAAAAAAACATTCTGCTACAAAAAACAAATTCGAAAATTTGGTACCAATTTGAATCAGGTGCTGAGTGGCTAATGAGTATTTTGTTCTGACAAATGTACGTGTTCAATCTTGTTGACACTGCTCAATATGAAACTATTGGTTTGAGAGATTTACCTCTAGTTCAAAGTTCATAGTAAATTTATTATTAGCGTACATAATTTGTCACAGCCTTGAGATTTGTCGTCTTGTGGGCAATCGGTAAATACAAGAAACACAATAGAATTGATGAAATATCACAACAAAAAATATGCAAATACAAATAAAGGGAGAAATAATAATAATAATAATAATAAATAAGCTATAAATATCTAGAACATGAAATGAAGTGTGAGTCTAGTTCAGCAAGAATGATTCAGTGATGGGGCAGCTGAAGTTATCCCCTATGGTTCAAGAGCCTGATGGTTGGAGGGGGGAAATAACTGTTCCTGAATCTGTTGGTGCATTTCCGGAGGCTCCAGTAACTTCTTCCTGATAGCAGCAGTGAGAAAGAAAGTGCCTTGGATGATGCGGGGCCCTAGATAATGGATGCTGTTTTCATGCGGCAGTTCTCCATGTAGATGTGCTTAGGGCGGGGAGGGCTTTATCAGTGGTAAACTGGGCTGTATTCATTACTCCTTGTAGGCTTTTCCAAACAATGGCATTGGTGCTTCATTGGCGCTGTGATGCAACTGGTCAATATCTCCACCACACGCCTATTGAAGTTTGTCAAAATTGTAGATGACGTGCCGAATCTGCGCCAACTTCTCAGAAAGTAGAGGCACTGCCATGCCTACTTCATAATGGCCTTTACTTGCTGGACCCAGGACAGGCCCACTGAAATGATAATACCAAGGATTTTAAAGTTGCTGACTCTCTCCACCTCTGATCACCCGATGAAGACAGGTGCATAGACTCCGAGTTCCTCCTCCTGAAGTCAATTATCACCTCCTTGGTCTTTCTGACATTGAGTGATAGGTTGTTGTGGTGCCATTCAGCCAGATTTTCAGTCTCCCTCCTATATGCTGATATATCACCACCCTTGATATGGCCAAGGACAATGGTGTCATCAGAAAAAATAAATAAGGCATTGGAGCTGTGCTTAGCCTCACAGTTCGTAAGTATAAAATGAGTAGAGCAGGGGCTAAGCACACAGCCTATGCTGAAGGAGATTGTGGAGGAGATGTTGTTGCCAATCTGAACAATCTGCAAGTGAGGAAATTGAGGATCCAGTTGCAGAAGGAGGTATTGAGGCCAAGGTCTTGAAGCTTAATTAGTTTTGAGGGGATAATGGTATAAAATGCTAAACTGTAGTCAATGAAGAACATTCTGATGTATGCACCTTCATTGTACAGATTTTTCAGGATTGAGTGAAGGAGCAAATGAAGTGGCATCTGCTGTTGACCTGTTATATCTGTAGGCAAATTGGAATGGATTTAAGTTCTTCTCAGGCAAAACTAATTCAAAGAAAAAAACATGGAGCTGGGAATAACTTGTGTATATTCTTAGTTTTTGTTTTAAGCGAGGTATGTCTGGACGATGTTGTGGCTTGATGAAGTATGTCATTCACATCATTTGCATATAATTGCATTAATGCTCAATCTGTTCAGTATACAAAACCCAGTTATTTGTTGTGTAATCAAACACAGCAATCTTTCCGATGTAGCCAGCCATTTCTGCTTTTCTTAAATGATTATTATCACCTAGTACTCACTGTTTATGAACCCATAAGTTTGTCTTTGTTTTACTTGACCACTTCTAGCTGCATTTTTTTTTTTACTTGACCATTTGTCACCACGCTTTTTTAAAAAACTCAGATGCCTCACTGCGCTTTGACAGGGAGGTAGTTGTCTTCAGTTGGCTGAAAATTTCGTCATTGCCACTGTTATGTCTTATAACACCAAAATATAAAACTGATTAAAAAAAACAAACAGGGAGTAACTCGTTCTTCATTTTTACTTTAAGCAAGGTGTGATGTCATGTTGACCTATGCCATTCACATAATTTACATATAGTGAACAAAAATTGTTACAATATTGTTCAAATAGTAGTGAAATATTAAATACATGATTGACTTACATTCCACTCTTGGATTCGTCCCAAACTTCTCTGAGAGAATACTAAAATACACGAGAAGCTGTCTCAAATGGAGAAAATGGGAATTTGATTTTTTCTCCTATAGTAATGTCACATATGGCTCAGCAGGAGGGCCAGTTGGGTATTGTTGGCATTGGCTGTCATAGAACATAGAACATTCATGACTACCATGAGCTTTTAGTTATGGTAGCCAAGCTCCACCTACCAAGTATTTTATGTACAATCGTTAGAGGAGACTGTTGACAAATGAGATGTATGCTGAGCCTTTGAATTATTGCAATATTCTTGTCCATTCAGGTGAAATGGTTCCATGGTGTGCCTGGCACAATCTCCAAAAACTGCAACTGTTTTTACTGAGAAAGCATATTCTTTTCTAAACTGGAGCTTTTGTTTCTTGATCTTCAGAGTAGAGGCATTTGTATTGATAAATCCTTAAGTTTTGTTTCCTCAGAAGTCTGCTGACAGAACACAATGAATTAAAGGAGGAAGGGTAGCATTACTAGTCAGGGAAAAGGTCATAGCAGTGCTTTGTCAGGATGGACTAGAGAACTCGACCAGTGAGGCATTATGGGTGGAACTGAGAAATAAGAAAGGTATGACCACATTAATGGGGCTATATCACAGACTACTGTCAGAAACATAAGATTGTTATAGTAGATTATTTTAACTTTCAACATATTGAGTGGGAATCTCATAACTGTAAAAGGACTGGATGGGATAGACTTTGTCTAATGTGTTCAGGAAAGTTTCTTTCATCAGTACGTAGGTTTCCCAATGAGAGAATGTTTGATACTGGAATGAGACGGCAGATGTCAGAAATTTGTGTAGGGGAGCTCTTTACATCCAGTGACCACAATGCTATTTGTTTCAAAGTAAATCTGCAAAAAGATAGATCTGGTCCATGGATTGGGATTTTAAATTGGAGAAAGGCCAATTTTGATGGTATCAGAAATGATCTGCCAAGTGTAGGGAGTCTTGCTTTTCAAGAAATATTGAGGCCCTGGTTAAGAGAAAAATAGAGGCACATAGCAGGTACAGGCGGGAGGAACAGATGAGGTGCTTAAAGAATACAAGAAATGCCAGAAATCAGGAAGACTAAAAGAAGGCATGAAGTTGCTCTAGCTTACAAGGTGAAGGAGAATCATAAGGGATTCTACACATACACTTAGAGCAAAAGAATTGAAAGGGACAAAATTACTCCTCTGGAAGATCAGAGTGGTCATCCATGTGTGGAGCCAAATCAGACTGGGGATATCTTAAGTGAATTCTTTGCATCTGCATTCACTCGGGAAGCAGACACGGGTTCTATAGAGGTGAGGCAGAGCAGCATCAACTTCATGGACCCCGTACAGATTACATAAAAGGAGGTGTTTCCTACCCTGAGGCAAATCAGAGTGGATAAATCCCCAGGGCCTGTCAAGGTGTTCCTTTGGACTCTGCCAGAAGCAAGTGCAGAAATTGCCAGGACCCTAGCAGAAATACATAAATCACCCTTAGCGACCCTAGAGGTACCAGAAGATTGGAGGATGGGCAACGTTATTTTGCGGTTTAAAAAAGGCTCTAAACATAAGGCAGCAAATTATAAGCCAGTGAGTCTGACGTCGGTTGTGAGAAAGTTGTTGGAAGGTAATCTAAGGGACTGGATACTTAAGTATTTGGATAGACAGTGGCTGATTAAGGATAGTCAGCATGGCTTCGTGTATGGTAGGTCATGTCTCACCAATCTTGGAGGGTTTTTCGATGAAGTTACTAGGAAAGTGGATGAAGACAATGCAGTGAATATTGTCAACATGGACTTCAGTAAGGAGCTTGATAAGGTCCCGCATCAGAGGTTGATCAGGAAGGTTCAGTCACTCAGCTCTCAAGCTGGGGTAGTAAATTGAATTAGACATTGGCATTGTGGGAGAAGCCAGAGAGTGGTGGTAGATGGTTGCCTCTTTGACTGAAGGCCTGTGACTAGTGGGGTGCTGCAGGGATCAGTGCTGGGTATGTTGCTTGTCATCTGTATCAATGATCTGTATGATATTGTGGTTAACTGTATCAGCAAATCTGTAGATGACACCAAGATTGGGGATGTAGTAGACAGCAAGGAAGGCTATCATGACTTGCAGAGAGATCTGCATCAGCTGGAAAATGGGCTAAAAAAATGGCAGATGGAAATTAATGCAGACAAGTGTACTTTGGTAGGACCAACCAGGGTAGGTCTTACACAGTGAACAGAAGGGCACTGAGGAGTGTGGTAGAACAAATGGATCTTGGAATACACGTGCATAGTTCATTGAAGCCATAAAGAAAGCTTTTGGCACATTGGTCTTCATAACTCAATGTTTTGAGTACAGGAGATTGGATGTTATGTTGAATTTCTATTAGACGTTGGTGAGGCCTAGTTTGGAATAGCGTTTGCGGTTTTGGTCATCTACCTACAGGAAAGATATGAACAAGGTTAAAAGAGTGCAGAGAAAATTTACAGGAATGTTGCCAGGTCTAGATGACCTGAGCTACAAGGAAAGATTGAATAGGTTAGGACTATGTTCTTTAAAACATAGAAAATTGAGAGGAGATTGGATAAAGGTTTATAAAATTATGAGGGGTATAGCTAGGGTAAATATAGGCAGGCTTTGTCCCCTGAGGTTGGGTGGGACTACAACCAGAGGTCATGGGTTAAGAGTGAAAGGTGGGAGGTTTAAGGGGAACATGAAGTGAAACTTTGTGAGAGTGTTGAGTCAGCTGCCAGCACAAGTGGTGCATGTGAGCTCAATTTCAACACTTAAGAGAAGGTTGGATAGGTACATGGATAGTAGGGGCAAGGAGGGCCATGGTCCTGGTATAGGTCAATGGGAGTAGGCAGTGTAAATGGTTTAGGATGGTCCAGATGGCACAAAGGGCCAGTTTCTGTGCTAAACTTCTCTATGACTTACTATTTCTGTGTGCAAATCTGAGCTCGGGTCAGCTACAAACATGTTGTGTTTTCTTTTATTTAGTATTTACATGTGATTAGAATAGAGATGAACAAAGTCAGTGGGAAAGGTGATAAGCTGATAATAGAAACATATGCTTGTGTATCCATGGAGCCCGAGATTATACAGATCCTTCAGCCATTACAAAAGACAAAGAGAGTGCCTGTAAGGATGTGACTGAAGGAATACTTGAACATAGAACACTCGACAGCATACTACATTCTCTTTGACCCACAATGTGGTGCTGACCTTTTAATATATTCTAAGATCAATCTGACCCTGCACTCATGCAGTGCCTTCCATTTTCTATCATTCAGGTGCCCATCCAAGCATTTCTTAAATGCCCCTAAATTATCTGCCTCTACGGCCACCTGTGCCAGGGCATTCCATGTGTTTACTAGTCTCTGTGTAAAGAACTTACCTCTAACATACCTCTTGTACTTTCCTCCTAAATCCTTGAAATTATGCCCCTGGTATTAACCCTTTCTGCCCTGGGAGAAAGTCTCTGGCTATTCACTCGATCTATGGCTCTCATGACCTTGAACACCTCCATCAAGTCACCTTTGGGAGTACCTCTTTTTCTGAGGTGCATAATTCTGGAGGTAGTTATTAACTGATTAAGTAAATGTGGATTAGTTACTGAAGCAGAATACAGAAGGAAGTGACCCAGCTATGCGTGCTAGTTCTGGCTTTTTGAAGCAGGAATCCCTGTTTAGTACCACATGAAGTCCTCTTTCTCATCTTTCAATATGCACCCATTCCGAATTACGTTTGGATAAATATTTCACCATCCGTTGATGTAGACTTACAGACCCTGACAATTCTCAATGGGGGAAAAATTCCCTGCATCCCGCCCCCCTCTAAATCCGTGATCAGTGATGACTATCCAAAAGGAATAATCTTTCTCTGTCTTCTCTGCAACTGTTTCACATCTTTCTGAAAAGGTCATCTCATAACAGTCTTACGGGAAGAACAGTCCTCACCATTACCATGTTTCCTCATTCTAGTAACATCCTGATTCACCCTTTATGTTCTTTCTCTAAGCAATTGTATTTTTCCTGGCAGCCAGAATTGTCATCTGAGTCCTGGCCTAGCAAGGTTCCAGCCTCATTTCAGTTCTTAGATTCTATGCTTCTTTTTGCACCAAGTTCTGCATCAAGTAACTCTAATAAGTTTAGTACCAATTTCTGAAAGAAACTGTAACTGATCAAAGCAATTTGTAAAAATCCAGGAAGAGAGAACGAGAATGTATAGAAATATAGAAAACCTATAGCACAATACAGGCCCTTCGGCCCACAAAGTTGTGCCAAACATATCCTAACCTTAGAAATTACTAGGCTTACCAATAGCCCTCTATTTTTCTAAGCTCCATGTACCTATCCAAAAGTCTCTTAATAGACCCTATCATATCCGCCTCCACCACCGTTGCCAGCAGCCCATTCCACGCACTCACCACTTTCTGAGTAAAAAACTTACCTCTGACATCTCCTCTGTACCTGCTCCCCAGCACCTTAATCCTGTGTTCTCTTGTGACAACCAATTCAGCCCTGGGAAAAAGCCTCTAACTATCCACATGATCAATGCCTCTCATCATCTTATACACCTCTATCAGGTCACCTCTCATCATCCATCATTCCAAGGAGAAAAGACCAAGTTCACTCAACCTGTTCTCACAAGGCATGCTCCCCAATCCAGGCAACACCCTTGTAAATTTCCTCTGCACCCTTTCTATGGCTTCCACATTTTTCCTGTAGTGAGGTGACCAGAACTGAGCACAGTACCCCAAGTGGGGTCTAACCAGGGTCCTAAATAGTTGCAACATTACCTCTCGGCTCTTAAATTCAATTCCACGATTAATGAAGGCCAATACACTGTATGCCTTCTTAGTGGAGAGGTTTTGTATGCATGTTTTAGAAATTGGTAAATTGATTTGGATTATTGTTGCTGTACTTAACGAGTGTAGGAAAAGCTTGTCTTGCATACCATTCATACATTTCGGTTCATTACGGCAGTGCTCTGAGATAGTACAAGATGAAGCAATAACTAAATGCATAAAGTATTACAACCACAGAGGAAGTACAGTGCAGTTGAAGAGACACGGGAGATTGAAGATGCTGGAATCTAGACCAGCACACGAGATGCTTGAGGAACTCAATAGGTCAGGGAGCATCATTACTGAGAAATGGAAAGCTCTGGTCTCAAGCCGAGATGCTGCATCAAGACTTATCATGGTGACCACTGAGTTCTCCCAGCAGTGTGTTTTTGCGAAGGGAAGTGACAACACAGGTAAATGTGGCCACAAAATTGATAACTTGGAATCCTTGAGCTTGTGTCCTAAGACACTGAGTGCAGCAGTGTACTTAAATTTGTACATAATTTATTTTGGCCTCCATTGGTGTATTCTCTACACAAAACTAGAATGATATAAAGCCAGTAAAAGGTGTCTCGCCAGGATTGAGGGTTCCAGTTATAAAGAAAGACTTGAGAAGATGAGCTTTTAAACTACAATTGATAAGGTTAGGAGTTGCCTGGTTGTAATCTTGAAGATTATAACTGGTTCCAGTGAAATACATTGTGATAAATTTCTTTCACAGTCCAGTGAGACAGTAATAAGTGAACACGAATTTCAGATCACAGAATGAGTTAACAGGGTTGAAATTCTCATTACTTAACAGCTATCTTTTGACACATTACAGTATCTGTTTGACTTTCTCTTTGATATAGTTTTTATATTGAGAATTAAAACATTTTCTACGTGGGCTTACATTGTCCGGCCCATTTTGGTAAAATTCACATTTGCTATAGTGCAAGCTAAAAATAACTGGACGTGGTGATTTTTTCAGCCAGTGCAGATAGTGCACTATAAGGTTCACCCAGTTGTGATCCAGGATGCCCAGGTGAAAATGAGGTGCTTTTATTTTCAGGGTGGCATATGGAAATTAAGAGTTGCATTAAGCAGTCTCACGACCAACATGGCAATAGGATTCTGTGTGCTTAAATGTCATGTGGATTCAAAACTTGAATTCTAACTCCTTTGTCAACGCGTCTCAAGCTTACAAATCTTTACTGAAGCATATTCATTTTTAACTTTATACAGTGGCATGCAAAGGTTTGGGCGCCCCGGTCAAATTTTCTGTTACTGTGAATAGTTAAGTGAGTAGAAGATGAACTGATCTCCAAAAGTCATAAAGTGATGAAACATTCCTTTCAACATTTTAAGCAAGATTAGTGTATTATTTTTGTTTTGTACAATTCTTATAGTGAAAAAAAAAGGAAAGGAGCACCACGCAAAAGTTTGGGCACCCCAAGAGATTTGAGCTCTCAGATAACTTTTACCAAGGTCTCAGACCTTAATTAGCTTGTTAGGGCTGTGGCTTGTTCACAGTCATCACAAGGAAAGGCAGGTGATAGAAGTTTCAAAGCTTTATAAATACCCTGACTCCTCAAACCTTGTCCTAACAATCAGCAGCCATGGGCTCCTCTAAGCAGCTGCCTAGCACTCTGAAAATTAAAATAAATGATGCCCACAAAGCAAGAGAAGGCTATAAGAAGATAGCAAAGCATTTTCAGGTAGCCATTTCCTCAGTTTGTAATGTAATTAAGAAATGGAAGTTAATGAACAGTGGAGGTCAAATTGAAGTATGGAAGACCAAGAAAACTTTCTGAGACAACTGCTCATAGGATTGCTAGAAAGGCAAATCAAAATGCCCATTTGACTGCAGAAGAGCTTCAGGAAGATTTAGCAGACTCTGGAGTGGTGGTGCACTGTTCTACTGTGCAGCGACACCAGCACAAATATGACCTTCATGGAAGAGTCATCAGAAGAAACCCTTTCTTGCATCCTCACCACAAAATTCAGCATCAGAAATTTGCAAAGGAACATCTCAACAAGCCTGATGCATTTTGGAAACATGTCCTGTGGACTGATGAAGTTAAAATAGAACTTTTTGGCCGCAATGAGCGAAGGTATGTTTGGAGAAAAATGGGTGCAGAATTTCATGAAAAGAACACCTCTCCAACTGTTAAGCATGGGGGTGGATTGATCATGCTTTGGGCTTGTGTTGCAGCCATTGGTATGGGGAACATTTCACTGTTAGAGGGAAGAATGAATTCAATTAAATACCAGCAAATTCTGGAAGCAAACATCACACCGTTTGTAAAAAAAAAAGCTGAAGATGAAAAGAGGATGGCTTCTACAACTGGATAATGACCCTAAACACACCTCAATCCACAATGGACTACCTCAAGAGGCACAAGCTGAAGGTTTTGGCATGACCCTCACAGTCCCCCGACCTAAACATCATAGAAAATCTGTGGATAGACCTTAAAAGAGCAGTGTATGCAAGACAGCTCAAGAATCTCAGAGAACTAGAAGCCATTTGCAAGGAAGAATGGGCAAAAATCCCCCCCAAACGAGAACTGAAAGACTCTTAGCTGGCTACAGAAAGCATTTACAAACTGTGATACTTGCCAAAGGGGGTCAAGTACTGAACATACAAGGGCCCAAACTTTTGCTTTGGGCCTTTTTCCTTTTTTGTTATTTTGCAACTATAAAAGATGGAAATAAAAAAAAAATCTTGCTTAAAATATTAAAGAAATGTGTCATCTTTAACTTAGTGCCTTTTGGAAATCAGGTCATCTTTTACTCGCTTAGCTATTCACAGTAACAGTAATTTTGACCAGGGGTGCCCAAACTTTTGCACACCTCTGTATCTTTACAATTTGCAAATAAAATGCATTTTTATGGAGTGTATACTATTGCTTGAGAGTCTAATAAATTCACTGCACTCCAAGTAATGCACCCTGTTTAACTGTATTGTTACATATGCAGTACAATGAATAATAGCTTTCCATATTTTTGGTGTACTTACACATTATATTCTTTCCTCTCAGAGAATCTCTGCAAACACAACCTGTCATGTAGAGTGGATTACAGCAGTACAAGCACCCCCAGCTCCTGGTGCATTAAATCCTGCAGTATATTCTGCACCACATGTGGTTATTAGCAGATAAGCATGTGTGGCGCAGTGAAGGGTTGACTTAATTATTCTAAGATAAATCAATTATTATTCTAATTTATCATGTGTGCCTTTTCCATTATTACTTATAGATAGCCTACCTTCAATACTTAGGAGATCCAAAATGTCTTTGACCTACAGCATTGTAATACACTATTGTGCAGCTCTCATAGCAAATTTAGCAATGGGGTAAGTGTCTGGTATGTAATAAAGCTTTTATTTTAAATTCTTTTGCCTACATTGCAAAGCATTTGATGTAAAACCAGAATTTAATTTTCTGTTTATGGTCACTCTTAAGCCTCCGAGGTCTGAGACTCTGGGATTCTTGGCCTGAACTTGACACCTCCCCAGATTTCTTTCTGGCTCTCTTCTCTCTCCACTCTCAGTCCTATTTCAGAGTCCCAATCTGAATTTACCACCACAGATGCTGATTGACTTGCTGAGTTCCTACAGTGGTTAGTTCTTTGCTCTAAAAATATGTACTCTACTATATATTTCCAATGCTATTTTCAAATTTTGTTTATGAACCAGTAAGGAAATTTCCAGACTATTCAGAAAAGTTTTAAGAATTTTCTCTTGAAGACCAGGTTGTCATTGAGCTACCATAAGACATGGATAAGCGCAAGAGAGGATATGAGGAGGAATAAAATAGGCTAGGCTAGAATTGGTGTAAGCATACAGTACTTTGCACATATCTATAGCGGTAAGGGAGCAGGGAGAGGGGAATCACAGTTGGGAAAAGGAGGAGGGAATGGGAAGCACCAGAGAGATATTATGTGATGATCAAAAAATCAATTGGTTGGAATCAAATGACTTTGCCTGGTGTCTGCACCTGTGCCACTCCCTCTGCTGGCACTCTTCTCCCACATGTCCCACACCCCTGTTCCACCCTCACCATTCCCAACATCCTTTCTTTGTGCCACATTTACAAACTCGCTCTCTGCTCCACGTTGACAAATACCGTACTGTGCAAATGTCTGTGGCACCCTAGCTATATACAGTGCCTATAAAAAGTATTCACCCCCTTTGGAAGTTTTCCTGTTTTATTGTTTTACAACATTGAGTCACAGTGAATTTAAATTGGCTTTTTTGACACTGATCAACAGAAAAAGACTATTCATGTCAAAGTGAAAACAGATCCCTACAAAGTGAACCAAATTAATTACAAATATAAAACACAAAATAATTGATTGCATAAGTATATGACACACTAAATCATCACTGGTGCAGCCATTTGGTTTTAGAAGTCACACAATTAGTTAAATTGAGATCACTGTGTGAAGTCAAGGTGTTTTAATTGATTGTAGTGAAAATACACCTGTATCTGGAAGGTCCAACTACTGGTGAATGAGTATCCCGGCAAAAACTACACCTTAAAAATAAAAGAACACTCCAAGCAATTCTGTGAAAGGTTATTGAAAAGCATGAGTAAGGAGATGGATACAAAAAACCTTCCAAGACACTGCATATCCCTTGGAGTACAGTTAAGTCAATCATCAAGAGATGGAAAGAATATGGCACAGCTGTAAATCAGCCTAGAGCAGGTTGTCCTCAAAAACGAAGTGACCTTGCAAGAAGGGGATTAGTGAGAGAGGCCATCAAGAGACCTATGACAAGTCTGGAAGAGTTACAAGCTTCACTGACTGAGATGGGAGAAACTGTGCATACAACAACTGTTGCCCGGGTGCTTAACCAGTTGCAGCTTTATGGGAGAGTGGCAAAGAGAAAGCTACTGTTGCAAAATCTCAAATGAGATCTCAGCTGGAAGGCATGTGGGAGATTCTGATATCAGCTGGAAGAAAGTTCTATGGTCTGACCTCAATCCAATTGAGAATTTGTAGCTGGACTTGAAAAGGGTTCTTCACTCACGATCCCCATGCAATCTGACAGAGCTTGAACAGTTTTGTAAAAAAAAAGAATGTGGAAAAAATGCAGTGTCCAGATGTGCAAAGATGTGGAAAAATGCAGTGTCCAGATATGCAAAGCTGATAGAGACTTATCCACATAGACTGTAATTGTAGTTGCATCCACTTAATACTGACTTGAAGGGGGTGAATACTTATGCAAACAATTATCTTGTGTTTTATATTTGTATCCAGGGATAGTAATGGAGACAAGTTCCCACTATCTGTTTTATGCTTCCAAAGGCATGCACCTCAAATAGCCTCTGACAACCAAGTCTGGCTCCTGGCCTTCACATAAGGCTTAGCTACTAGGCCCGGTTGAACCATTTCTACTGATAGGCGAAGGGGTAAATGTGGGATACTGGTTCACTTCTGGCAGATGGGGCTTGTCATCCGTGGTTGGCAGCTCACCTGGGAGAATGAAGTCTCTGATCTCAAACCTCTGCTGCCTTGGAGCTGTACTCACTCATGGGAAAGGCTTTAGGAGTAAACCCCGAGGCAAAAATCCAAAGTTGGAGTCCCTAAGGCAGTCCTACATTAAGTACAATGCTGACTGGCAACTCCTGTGACACTTCTGGTATCAAACTGTCTCTGCCATTCCTCTGGCTTCATCAGATGCATGGAGTGGGCGGGCAACAGCGTGCTCTCCATATTGTACTGCCTAGGCTTGAGTATCTAGACAACTAGGATGCAATATCCATGATCAACTCAGACCAACAGAGGCCATCACATTTGTAATTAATTTAGATCACTGTAGAGATTTGTTTTCACTTTGACACGGAAGAGTCTTTTTCAGTTGATCAGTGTCAAGAAAAGGCAAATTAAGTCCACTGTGATTCAATGTCATAAAACAATAAAATTTGAAAACTTCCTGGGGGGATGCTTTTTATAGGCACTGTATAGCTGTTTGATTAATGCTGGGGACTTGGTTTCCACATTGTATCTCCCTCTGACAAAATGATTATTAAAACATTGATGGTCAAAACTTAGCGGCCTTTTCTTCAGAGGAAATTAAAATGTGTTTTCCAGGTGAAAGTCTGTAAAACAAAGTATTGCAATATAGCCATTGATTAGCCCAAAAATACTGAACAGGTATGGGTAATGGAAAAAAATAACCTTTTAAAAGTGCAGAAGTGGTCTGTTGTGCGAGAATGTGTACATTGTAGTGCACATTTCAATTCTAATATTTGATATTTCATGCTACTTTTTCTTCTCTCTGCTGATTGGATTCATTCCACAATTTGTCTAATTCCTAGGTTACAGTCTATGTAATTTGACACAGAAATGATAGAAATGCCTCATCACTGGGGAGTTGTCTCCTTCCATTTCAGGTGCACTGTGGGTATGCATTGTATTGAATCCTCACTGCAAGCCAGATGAGAAAATCTCCTGGCTCCGACAGCTGAAGAAGTGGAGTGACATGGATGTCTGTCCTCTTGAAGATGGAAACTATGGCAACGAGTTACCCAACATCACCAATGCCCTTCCCCAGAGCTCCAATCAGAATCCAGGTAAGTGCTATATTATAAAGGGACCTACAGATGTTAGGAAAAGGTTTGTTTGAACTTTTCGAAGCAATGAATTTATTTCTCAAGAGAAAGTCAATTCACATTAAATATGACAGTGGATGCCTGGAAGCAACTATAAGACTGTTAGTGGAACAGGACCTAGGTAACATAGGATGGAAAACTGCAACTTTGTACTTAACTCTGGATTAAAATTTAAATATCTGTTCTACACATCGCTGTTTAGAGCTCTTCCTAGACTTTGCCTTGCTTTGGTTTCTAAGACATTTTCATTTGATGGGTTTATTTATTTCAGAGATCTTTTAGGGAGCAGGTCCCTAGGGCTTGTGTAGAGCAAGGAATATATGATAGTTAGATTTGGAGTTCTTGTTATCATATTGGGTATTCGGTTTGGATTTTAATGCAGAAATTAGATATCAACACATACACTGTTGGGAATAGCTCAAGAAGTTACTCCCAATTTTAACAGCCTTGTAACCTTATTCACATTTTATGTCTTACCAATAGAAAAATGTAACTCATTACTATTTCAGAAAATTGGTTACCTCAGTCAGAGGAAATGAGATGTTATATAAAAAAAATCCCCAGTTACATCTCTGATTTATGTTGCATGTCCTTTAAAATATCTCTACACTGAAATAATGGCTAGGGGGAGATGGTGGCAAATTCACAGAAAAATTAATTTACTGTTGAAGTAGTATTTGTGCACTGTCTGTTATGTTTTCATAAAATCCTCAAGGTGAAAAATTTGAATACACTTTCACTAACAAATATAATCAATAAAGCTCAAGGGGAAATTCTGAGTGACCTTTAGAATTTTTTTAACAGCTACGATGAATTTTGATTATTATCATCTTTCAATTAGCCTGTTATCTTTGTATTTTCCCTACTTTATCTATTCTCAGTTAGACATTATTTGCATTGGAGGAAATATTGAGATCATGAGAGAAGAATCTCAATTTTCTTCAATAAAAATAAAGAGGGAATTGTCATCTGTGTATATACTAAATATTTTATGATAAATATATGCAAACTGCATATTTTAAAGTTGAGCCAAGTGAACTGTCCCTTGTTTTGTCATTGTAAATTATTGCTGGTGAAAATTTAAGTGACAGTTCAGTGGAAAATATGTAAACTGAACATCTTAACAGTAAATGAGCCACATAAAGAGCTCAGCTGCTGACAAGTGGTGGAAAAAGAGATGAGATCCAAAAGAATTTCAGCAGTGATTAGGAACATAGTTGAATTACATAGAATTTTACAGCACAGAATCAGAGCATTCCATCCAATGCTTCCGTCCTGGTCTGATCCTAACATTCAAATGTTAATACCACCAGACTCAGGGTAGCTGAGAAATCAGGTGGTAGAACCACACATGCTGATGCTGAGAATGTGGACTCGCCAGGAAGAGATGCAATGATTATAAGTAGTATAAAGTTGCAAGACTATAAACCATGTAACAATTACAACATGGAAACAGGCCATCTCGGCCCTTCTAGTCCGTGCCGAAAGCATCAGTGGAGTTAACTAATCAGAGAAGATGTTGCCTGCTTTGTGGTCTACATCTTTAATCTAAATTATCATGCGGCTATAATTAAATAAATAAGTTAATTTTCAAATAGATTATTCTGTAATTGGTTATATGCTATATGTAACGTGGTAATGTGGCCTGAATTAATTTACACATCTTTTACTTTAAATAGTTTATTAATCTATGGAACTGGTTGCCATGGAGAGCAGTGGAGGCCAAGTCATTGGCTGTATTTAAGACAGAGAGATTGATAGGTTCCTGACTGGTAAAAGGGTTACAGGTTACAGGGAGAATGGGGTTCAGTTTTTAAAAATCAGGCATGATTGTATAGCAGAGCAGACTTGATCAGCAGAATAGCCTCATTCTGTTCCTATATTTTATGGTTTTATTCCAGAGGTACGAAACTATCTCATTTTACTCTTGCGATGTTACCCCAAAAATTAGAGATCAAAGTTTAATGAGTGTGTTTAAAATAACTTCTTGTTAGATGAAGCATAATGCAAAGGTATTCATGTCCTAAAATTTAATCACAGTAGATTTATCAATATGTAAATCAATGACTGTTAGATGAATCAATAATCTTGAAATATAGAAGAAGGTGGGAACAGAATCCATCAGCAATATCAGCCCAGTTTTAGGAGATGCAAGACATGGGAAGGATATTACTAGCAGTGTTAAATTATACACAAATCATGGCTACACAGGGGTGAGGTCATCCATGGACTGCTTGAAACTCATTGATATTTCTGCTATGAGCATGAGGAAATTTTCACTTAACTAATTTACATCTGGCAGGAAATAGACTTTGTCAGGGAAAATTGTTCCAAGAAGTCGTAGCAAGTTCTTTGCACTGTGTTTTTCAAGGGTCCGTGTGAAAATACCATCTTGTGTATTATTACTAAAATAGATTCTTGTGAAGGTTGATATTTCCACTGGTTTGAAACAAGTCATTCTTTCCATGAACTTAGATGATTCCAGATTCTAAGCATAGGTTTCTATCTTTATTGAGATACATTGCGGAATCGGCCCTACCAGCCCTTTCAGCTGTACCCAGCAATCCCCCAATATTACTCCTAGCCCAATCATGGGACGATTTACAATGACCAATTAACCTATCAACTGGTACACCTTTGGACTATGGGACCCAGAGGAAACCCCTGTGGTCACGAGGAGACAGTGCAGCAGCGGGAAATGAACCCTGGGTCGCCGGTACTGTAGAGTGTTGAGCTAACCACTATGCTACCTATCTCTGGATATGTTCCAGTAAGGTGTATTCTGTTTATCCTGCCCAAATTTAATTCTAATTGCATTTTAATTCTAATTCCAATTCCATTGCATTGGTGTATAGACCCTTGGAAATTGGCATATCAGAAGTTCAATCATGCCTGTGTCACCAAAAAAAAGACACACAAAATCAGTGCTAAAAAGGTTAACACACACAGAATGCTGGAGGACCTCAGCATCTATGGAGAGGCATAAACAGCCGATGTTTTGGGCCGAGAGCCTAAATCAAGTGTCGAAGGAAGGGGGAAGAAGCCAGAATAAGAAATTGGGGGGAGGGGAAGGAATGCAAGCTAGGTGATAGATGAAGCCAGGTGAGTTGCAGGTAGGGGTACTGGGCAAAGAGGATGAGGTAAGAAGCTGGGAGGTGATAGGTGGAAAAAGTAAAGGGCTGAAAACGAAGGAATCTGATAGGAGAGGAGGATAAAAAAGGCTAATATTGAGGCAGATCCTACTCTCTAGCTCTTTATCCAGACCAGTTTTAGCTTTCAGCTCTCAATTGATCAATGTGTTTTCTAAACATGTTAACAATTTCTGCCTCCACTATCACTTCATCCCAGCTGCCCACGGAAATCTTCAGCTTCGTGGGAGATGCTTTTAAATATATTTGGCTGCAGAGCTGCTCCCTCACAGCCCCACTGTTTGAGGTTAATCCTGACCTCTGCTGCCATGTGGGTGGAATTTGCTCAACCTCCCTGCGGCCCTGTGTCAATTCCCCAGGTCTTCCAGCTTCTGCTTATATCCTGACCAAGTGCGGTTGTACTTTATTTGCCACTGTAAGATGCCCCTGTTGGGTAAATGACTGAGCTTTTCTGGAATGAGGGGAATATTGGCTACAGGAGAAATTAATGGGATTGTGACGTCAAACAGAATCAAGTTGATGAACATAAGTGGCTGCTAACCATGAAAACGTGTTCTGCTATTGAAATATTGAAATACTGTCCACACTGTCTTCCTCCTTTAGGAGAGTGTCTTTCAAGATGATGCTCACTGCTTATTTTATAGCTCAAAAGCAGTAAGTTACTTTGCTGCAATTGTAGAATACTGGCATCAGCATACATGAAGAGTAGTGGGAGCTGCTATTGATCTTATAGGAGTAACTTTCTGTTGACCATCTTCACCTCAACACACAGATATACTCATAAATTTCATTCCCACAACTTTTTGGTCAATTTAAAGACTAACTAATTAATGTAAAATATTTTATGATTATTTTCTTCAGTTTTTTTTTTGAAGGAGATGTGTCTCTTTCTTGGGTATGGACCAGGCAAAGTTATTCCCCATGTCTCGGATGTGCAGGAGGTTGCATTAGATGCCCTTCCATGTGGTAAACACCCCTAAAACAGAATACTTCCGATAGTTGGTGATTAAAAAAGCTAACAGATCAGATTTATTTGTCATGTGTACATCGAAACATGACGAAATGCAGCAGTTGCTTCAACAGTCAACAAAGTCTGAGGCTGTCTAGAGACACTAACAGAGCATGCTTACAACCTACCAACCCTAGCCCATATGTCTTTGGAATATGGGTGGAAACCAGAACACCAGGAGGAAACCCACAGGGTGAGTGTACAAATTCCTTACAAGCAGCAGTGGGAATTGAACCCTGAACTTCTGATCAACGGTGCTGTACTGTGCCACCAATACAGATGGGAGGGTGGGAGGCTGCAGCGGCAGGGTGAAGTCACGTTATAGGCGAGCTATGTTAAGTTCTCTTCCTTGAAAGATATTAATGAGCTGGTTAGATTTCTAGGACAGTCAAATAATTTCTGTGATAATTTTATCTATTATCCTTATATTAACAGATCTATTTAATTAATAATTTACAATCTGCCTGGGATTTGAATTCTCAATCTTTAATGCATCAGGACTACAGTCACTGCACTAGCAGATTGATGATATAAAGAGCTAATTTAGGGTGTGTTTTAAGTAGATTTATTAACGATGTTATCTATTTTTGAAAAAGCTGTCGTGTTCACCAGTTTCAATTTCTAGCTGACACAAGGGACTGGCATTATCTGTTGCTTTCAGTTTAGTATTCATATACATAAATACTGGTTTACCACAGCATGGGAAATGCAGTGTACAATAAAAATTATTGAACTTGAATGTTCTTTTGAATTAATTACACAAAACCAAGGAATTATACTGATCGTTTAATGAATATTATATGTGCTAACGTAGGCTGTAGGAGGTATTCCATCATAGTTACGAATGCTTCTAAGATGCACCATGAATTTCTTTTAAGAGTTCATGCTGTGAAAGTGTGAATTCTAATTTTGGGATTTATGGAAAATCATAAATGAACTACAGAATTGTACTTTTCAAAGAGGTTCTGTTTGAGAGAGGCACAGTACACCCAGTAAAGATTAAAACTCTTGCAGGAATTCCACTTGATACTAATATGTGGCTGATAAGATAATACCTTCAGCAAATCAAAAATTAAGATATCTGATTAATTTATCTGATGTTCTGGTACCCCTTTGTTTCTAAAAGATATTGCAAAGAATATCCAGTAAACAGAGGGAAAGAAGTAAGGTCTGTTAGATTAATCCATCTGTTCTCATATTATCTGTCAGTCAGCAATAGACAATAGACAGTAGGTGCAGGAGTAGGCCATTTGGCCCTTCTAGCCAGCACCACCATTCACTGTGATCATGGCTGATCATACACAATCAGTACCCCGTTCCTGCCCTTTCCCCATATCCCTTGACCCCACTATTAGTATGTGCTAATCTGTCAAAACTGGTCTCCGATTAAATATGCAGGGTAATCTTTTGTGGATGGATTCCAGCACCAAACGTTAACATGAGAATACATAACTTATCTCATCTTGATAATCTAGTTTATCCATGCCCTATACCATCTCTTGTTTCGCTTTGTCTCAACACATCTAGCAACTGATATGCCAGTTATACTGTTGTCTGCCTTTGTCCTTAAGTTCTCCTTAGAACAGTTACTCTCATTCAGGCTGCTCACTCTGGTTTCATCTCTGCTCCATTGATGCTTGAATGAATATGGCAGACAGCTGGTTCGATCCTGCACCACCAGATCCATAGACAAAGCACATTGGCCACATAAACCAGTGTGATACACCACATACTGACCCTTGAATGGCTTTGATTCAGTGGACTAAAGAAAGAAAAAAGCAACAGAAACAGGGGGCTGGATGGTCTAATTCTTGGGGCTTCCTTATTGCTGAAGATTGTTGTTAATACCTCTCACCCGTTTCCACCACCTTTGCCTTCTACTTAGGGTCACGAACCAGCCTGTTGTTTTCCTCTTTTTTGGATGAATGGATCCAAAATCATTGGCAAATGCAGAATTCTTTCGAGGCTTAAATGGCAAGATGTATTGATGATGTTTCCCTCGGCTGGGGTGTGCTTGAACACAGATCAGAATACAGTCTCCAAAAAGGAGGCCAAACGGTGAGGACACAGAGGAGATTTCTTTTTACCCCACCAAGTGGGGTGCAGTGAATTTTTGGAATTATATACCCAGAATGGCAGTGAAAGTTCAATCGCTGAACATATTCAAGAGAGACATTTGATGTCTTTCCTGTGGTCTGAGAACACTTGCTGCTATAACTCTATTCACAGTCAAAACAACTTCTCATCATGGCCTCCTTGTTAACTAATATTGTGAGTAGTTTTCTCCTCTGTGTTGTCTCCCTGTCCTATAAATTAACCACTACCACCCAAGTAGGAAAACTCCAATTTTATATGTCCACTGCCTTGCGGCCATTCCCACCCATAGGAAAGGCTTCAGGAGTAAACGCTGAGGAGGAAATCCACAGTCAGGGTCCCTAAGGCAGTTCAATGTTGTCTACAACTTCACTCTGGCATCCTCTGCGACGACTCTGGTGCCAAGCTGTATCGGTGCTTACCCTTCCCTTGGACTACATCAGTGACATAGAGAGGGGGAACCCGCTGCAAGGGCAACAGCCGGTTCTTCAAATCTTCCCACCCAGGCTTGCACCCTGGAGAGGACACGGTCCAGCAGAGGCACAAACCCATCATCCCCTGGAATCGACGGCACCCTACTACCACCCGGCTGATACTTCACCCCAACATCCATGAAGCCTATGGGTACTTCTCCACCTCTGTTCCCTCTAAAAGTCCATTAAGATGGTACAGCCAAGTTCCTTACCATATTTTGTGGAAAACTCACTTTGAATCTTTGCAGGCTGCAAGGTGCCAACTCTGCCTCAAAATCTCCCTTTAAAAAAGAAAAGGATTAGCTTTATTTCTCACACATGCATTGAGACATCGAAAGTGGAATGCATCCTTTGCGTCGAATCAAATCAGGGAGGATTGTGCTGGGCAACGTACAAGTGTTGCTATGCTTCCAGCCCACAACACACTAACCGTAACCATACGTCTTTGGAGTGTGGCATACAGGGCACCCGGAGGAAACCCACCCAGTCACAGGGAGAATGTACAAACTCCTTACAGTCAGCTGTGGGAATCAAATCCTGATTGGTGATCATTGCCGCGATAAAGCAATTGCGCTAATCGCTACACTGCCATGCTGTCCTTGACTGGTCTGCAGTCTTTAAATTGTTGGAGTGCTGGAAGAACTGAAATTCCCTTCAGGTGAGAAATGAGTAGATTGATGCGTTCTTCTCAGTAACTGCCATGAGCTCCATTCCCTTGGCGCATCCCTGTCCTTGGCAGCTAACTGAAATTGAACCAGAGTGTTCACAGCCTTAGTCCCGGAAGATTTTAAAACCACACGTCTGTGCCATTATAAACACAGTCTGCTTCTGCTCTGCATTATTTCCCGATGATTTGTAATCTATTCTAGCCCCCAGATCCCTGGCAATTTAATCCCCTTAAATCTAGGTTCTTTATCATTCCTAAATTAAATCATTTTACTATTGATGACTATATTTTTAACTCGCAGCTCTCCTCAATCAAAGAGAGCACTAGAAATTCTCAGCAGCTCGGGCTGCGTGGGAAGAGAAGCAGAGTTGATGCTGAAGTCCTGAGCTGAGAAGGAGAGAACGGAAGCTGAGTAAACTGGAAGGAAGGTCAGGAAGGTGGTTGGGGAAGAAAGTATTGTTTTCTTCTTTCTCTCTAGCAATGGAGAGCACGCAACGGGCATGTCTTCCTGCTCTACATTTCACATTCTTTGTCTCTCTGCCTTTGTGTGTGCTCCGACTCACTGACCACTCCCATTAGCCCATGTTCTGGTGAAGCCCAGCAGCGAACAAAACAAAGAATACAACTAAATACTTCATTAATTACACGTTTTCTGGCAAAATTTATGGTAAACGATCACCGCAAACAGTGGAGTGGCAAGGCTAAGTTGAGGGTCATAAGCGTTCAGGTGTGAGGTGAGCTGGAGGCAAAATGTGGCAGCAGGGTCTGGGCACAGATCATAACAATGCAATAGGGACCCATGTCTCAGAGCAAGAAATGACCTGATGTTTGGATAATCTAACTGCTGGGCCAGATGGATTGAAAGGGAGGGTGAACAGAGGCAAGGATCAGGCCAGTTCTGCTCACTGCTCAGCCCTTTGATGATCGAAGGCCTGTTTTGGCCGCTCTGGGCGTCATGTCTGAGGGCTCCGCGACATTTACTCGCCTCTGCGCTGGGCTGAGACTGAACTGTGGCCTGCTCTGGGCTTTGTGTACGTGGACTCACTTTCCTTCTGAATACTATTTGCTTGCTTTTAGGGTTTGCGTGATTTTTTTTTTCTCTTTCTCTCTGCACATTGAGTGTTTGACAGTTTTTTTAAATGCTTTTTTTGGGGGGTCCTTTGCTTTGTGGGTGCCCGTGAGGAGACGAATCTCAAGGTTGTATAACGTACACATACTTCAATAATAAGTGTACTTTGAAGTTTTGAATTTTGTTTTACAGCTTTTACCCCATTCACCCTTGTTTTACGCTATTAGAGATATCCTGCCACACTGCATTCTCTTTTCCCTTCTTCCCAAGCCTCAGGAAGGGTCTTCAACCTGAAATATTAACTGTTTCCCTTCCCAAGGTGTGCCACAACCTGCTGACCATTTCCAGCATTTTGTCTGTTTTATCTTGAATTTCATTTTCAACTACTTTTGGTTTTGTGCCTTCCACAATATTTGCCCTCATATCTCCCTCCATCTCTTTTCTGTCCACTAAAATAGTATTATTATCTGGCTTTTTGACTAGGTGACAAGTTTTGTTTGATTTAGTTCCTGTGAGATACATTTTACTAAACTTGTTATGTAAATTCATTGTTGTCAATATTGGTGTTGCTAGCCAGAAAGTTTTAATCTCATTACTTTCAACAACACTTACCACTGCAAATGCAGATATTAAACCAATGGGAAAAATGGTACAGCTAACTATGTTTAGAATTAATTTGATAAATTCCAGTGCAGAGGTACAAAAATGACTAAGGCTGAAGAATAAATTAATTATCCATCTGTTTCTGTGATTACTTTGTAATTTGAAGGAGAAGTTAACTATTTTGAGTATTATCATGAATAAAGCTTGCTTATAACATCCAACTAATTAAAAGTTGTACTTCCTGGCAAGGGCATTCTTTCCTTGATTGCAAAGCCCACCTTAGAAGTGACACAATTTCATTTGAGTACAGTACAGCAGCCAGAAGAACAGAGTTAAAGTTGTAGTTTAATAATCTCTTATCAGTCTAGGATTAACATCCATCATGTGCACAAGGGTGAAATGGAAATCACCACAAGGTACCACTCTTTGGAATGGATGAATGAGAAATATGAATATGTGGAGTTGGCGCTTCATCCTCTCCTCCCATTGAAGAATTATGGGAAGTTTGATCAACGAGATGCATGTTCTATTCTAATTGGGAGAGAAATTTCTTTCTGCTTTAAGTACCTACTAGCCAAGTTAAAATCTGCCACAGCAAATTTTGTATCGTAAATCTTTAGTGTGTATAAATAGACAGAATCATTACTTTGTGTGCAATGCTGAAATGATTTTTCCTTTCATGTTTCCATACCAGAAATTACCATTCCTTTTAAAGAACATTTGTTAACAACCCCCTGAGTTAAAATTTTGAAATACAGGTTCTCTATCCACAGGAACAATATTGTAATATGCTAAACTAATTTTAAATGGGAACAGATATTCATTCAGTCAGAAGTAATTGAGTCCCATTTGTCACTGATAAAATCTGTTGCTTAAAACTTATCAGTTTTGGAAATGGTTATGGAAAAAATTAAGTATTGGAGGGAATGGAATAAGTACCTACCAGCTAAAATGCTTCCCTGTTGAGTAAACCAGTCTCTTTGAAATTCACTATCATATAACCTGCATGGATCTAACTTGTTGCATCCAGCTCCGCAGTTTCCCACAACAGTATTGCAGTGCTTTCAGTATATGATGCTTTTTACTTAACAACATTTACAATTGACTCATTTGGCACACAAGCTTCTGTGCTCATGTTAATATGATTGATGTTTGTATTTCCAATACGCATTCCTGTCTTTAATTGCCCTAAAGCATGGCTGCTTTCTAAATATGGTAAATATTTGTCTGCTGTTCCAAACTTATCTCATGCATACCTTTAACGTACAATGTGAGCTGCTATTGTTTAGGGTTTAGGATTGTATGTCCATGTGTTGAGCTGATAATCAATCATTCTGGTGCTCTTGAAGTGAGCAGAAGTCAGATGCTGGGCTTTTATTCTGCATTTACTGTGTAGTGAAAAAAGGAAATAGCGAGAAACCGTGGAGCAATATGTGCCCTTATTGTCAATTGTAGAGCAGAATTTGTTCTGGTTTGTGACAAGTAGCCTTCCTGATTATTTGACTGGGCAGTTTGCAAGAGAGACATCTGTCTGTGTGCATCTCTTTCTCCTTCTATCTAATCTAATATTTCATATAGACATGGATAATTTTACAAAGTTTTGAGAGATTTTTCATTTCCTGCATCAATTTTTCTTGTGGCCTATCTGAATTAAATTGCCAAGCCAGGATGTTATTCACCTGTATGTGCCTAAAAAAAAGGAAAAAAATAGTTAATCTTAGTTCACGTTAGACCCTACAGCTGGAGAGAGAAAATAAAGGGTTTCCAGACGATGAGTCGAACACAGATTTGAATCAGATCCCAATGATGAAAGAACACAGGGCTAATCAATAATGACATCCAGTCCCCTTGACTCTACAGCAATTTTGTTTTCCGTTTTTACTTAAATCATGCATGGAATCAGTTGATGAATACTCAGGTGGCCAGACTCTCTGTGTGAGTCTAAATAGTGAGTGCTGGCAGATTGCATAACTGTGAAGGAATGATAAATGAACCAATTCTCCACTTGCCAAGTTTGGCTGGAGAGAAAACAGAAGTAGCAACAATAACTGTTTATCCTCAGCCACCACCCTCATATTCTAACACAGGATTAACATTTCAGGTCAGTCTTCATGAGTTCATGTCATTGACCTAACATTAACTTAGCTTCTCCCTTCTCAGTTTGTTTTTCTTTGAGTTAACTTTACTGAGTCCAGAATCTCAACGATATACAAGGAGAGGAGCAAAGATTTGAAATTAATGACAGGACCTAACTTTTTTTTTTCCCCACTTGCTGACTGGCGGTCAGACGGGTCAGGAAACTGGCTGAATGTCGGAGAGGAAGGCCTCCAGTACCATGCTACAGCTCAGAGCACTGCAGAACGTAGGAAAGCATAAAGGCAAGATGCTGGAAATCTAGAGCAGCGTGCACGATGTGCTGGAGGAGCTCAGCAGGTCAGGCAGCATCTATGGAGAGGAATAAACAGTCAACGTTTCAGTCCAAGACCCTTCATTAGAAAGTAAGAAAGCTTTGAAGTGGAGAGCAGAATGGGCAGGTGGAGGTAGAGCACAGGCTGGAAGAGGGACCAAGTAAAGATAGATGAGTGGGGTTTGGAGAGATTGAGGGATTGAAGAGCTATGGATGTACATATGGTGTACGTAAAAATTAATAGACAAGGTTCTGCAGAAATTGTGGAATTTCATTTGCTGTGCTGAATTGAACATGATTTAATTAGGGGCATCTGATCACAAAGAAGGGGAAATGATTGTGCTTGGGGTGTGTGTAATCGTTGGGGTTCACTGGTTGGCAGAACTAGAGTTGCATTCATGAGAGTAGTGAGTTTAGATGGAGAGAGAACATCTAATGGATACTGAGTGGGAAAATGGCCAGGGGAGAACTTCTGTTTTTCCTAGCCTTAAGCAATGCTAGTCACTTGCCGGTTCCCACTGCCTGTCAGCTGCCAGCTTTTCTATACTCTGCAAAGCTGACTACCGTATAGTGCTTAAATGCAAAACAGAGCTGCTGGTAGTTAAATTCAGAAATGGGAATGCTGGGGTAAGGTTTGTCATTTTTGAGTTTTTATCAATCTATTCCCATTCCCAAGATGTTCAGAAACAAGCATTTTAATATTAATTTCAGATGGACATGTATATTGTTTAATCAATGATAAATATTTAGGGAGATGGCAGTCTGTGTTGTGTTAGTGTAGAAATACCTGAATCAAAATTATTTGAAATATAAAACAGTTTAAGAGCTTTTGTGTGAACATTAGTTTCTATCTGAGGCTAAACTTGCTCACATTGTATGAAACCTTCTGCTTTATTGTTCTGTCAAACTAAAAAAGCCAGTGAATGACTGGTTTGCCATTATTGTCATGGTGGGCTAACATTTCAACCGTTTTACAAACCCTTGTAGTTACATGCAGGAGATAATATTGAGTGAAATGAGGGACTTGGAACCAGTTTGAGATTCTGCCAACCAGCAATGTACAAATTACTGTACAGCTGATCCTGTTGTTTCAGACTACACTTCTCATAAACTGCTCTTAGTAACTTTCTTTTCCCTCTTTCTCTTGACAGATTCTTTAGCAAGACCGAGACGGACAGTTTTCACACGTGCAATGGAGGCTTGTGATCTACACTGGCAGGATAGTCACCTTCAGCGTATCATTAGCAGTGACTTTTATTCATCACCCTCTTACCAGAGAGAGGGTGAGAGCCTCCTTTTCAACTCTCATGGGCAACCTCTGTGGTTAGGTAAAACTTACTTTTATAAGTGTTTCTATACTCCAGTCAAAAGCAAAATCGTTTAATTCTAATGTGTCATTACTTCCTTAAATTATTTTACTACTTGTAGAACATGTTCCCACTGCCTGTGCTAGGGTCGATGCCCTCCGTTCACATGGTTATCCCAAAGAAGCTCTGCGATTAGCTGTTGCAATCATCAACACACTCCGTCTACAACAGCAACGGCAGCTGGAGATCTATAAACATCAGAAAAAAGGTGAGTTCTGTAAATGATGTAGTAACACAGTCGTCTTCAAACATAAATAACATAAAGGTGGGTCAAAGTGCAGATAGAACAAAGCTGGAAATAAATGCGAGTTAAATTAGCAAGGTGCTAGTCGTACAGCATCCATGGAGAAAACAGGCCAATTTAAGATTTACAGCCATTTCAATGAAGTGTTGCTTTTAACACTTTAGATGCTCTGTGCTCTCCATCAATGCACGTTGACCTGAGAGTTGGCAGGATGTTCTCTTTTGGTTACTGCCTTATGTTGGTATTCAGGGTTGAGTTTGTGGAAAGTCCATAACTGGAAGTTACCCGTGTTCAAAGTTCAAAATAAATTTATTATCAAAGTACATATATCTCACCCAGAGATTCATTTTCTTGTGGGCATTCACAGTAAGTACAAAGAAACACAAAAGAATCAATGAAAAGCCACACCCAACAAAGAGGGGCAAGCAATCAATGTGCAGGAGGCAACAAACCATGAAAATACAAGAAGAGAAAAATAATTGAACAAACAAACAATTGATATTGAGAACACAAGTTGTAAAGTCATTGAAAGTGAGTCCATTGATTGTGGAATAAGTTCAGTGCTGGGTGATTGAAGTTATCCTCTCTAGTTCAGGGGCCGAACGGTTCAGGGGAAATAACTGTTGCTGAACCTGGTGGTGTGGGACCTGAGGCTCCTGTTGAGACTGGTTTAATCACATATCCTGCAACATTTAAATGTTCACAAATATCTCAATATTCACTACCATTTAATGTGTATTTTGTATACAACTGTTATTTCTATCTTTATAAATAATAATGGAAGGATCTTGTTTAGGCCATCAAATCTATACTACCTGTCAGAGAACTCCTTCCCAATTCTCCGCAGCTTCCCTGTAAACCATTCTCTTTCAGTTGCCTGTCAATTTTAATTCTCCAGCTACTCACAGATGTTGGAGCCAATGTACGGCATCCAGTTAGCCAGCCAATCTACATGCCTTTGGGACGCAGGATGAAACTGGAGCACCGGAGAACCCCATACATTCATATGGAGAACAGGGAAACAGCACCGAAGGCCAGGATTGAACCTGCTGTGCTACTGGAGTTGTGCCCAAGCAACTCCAGCTACTGCATCACCATGTTGACGGTAACCTGTCACTGACTGTGACCACCTCAGGTGTTTGCTGCTTGTGAAGATGAAGCAGCGATAAACACCATCCCTCCTCACCAAAGGGAATGCATTTCAAAATTCTCACTGATTTTCTTTAGCCACTTTATTGTTCTAACGCCGTTAGTCCTCCTGCTATCCTATGCAAGCCAGCTTCACAGCACAGCAATCATCAACACAAGAAATTCTGCAGATGCTGGAAATCCGGTGTAAATGTTGGAGGAGTTTAGCAGATCAGGCAGTATCAATGGAGAGGAATAACCAGTCAACGTTTTGGGCCAAACCCTTCATCAGGACACCTGTGCTTGCAAACAGTGGAGAACAAATTCTTCTCTCATCTCTTGCTTCAGGATTACAATGAAGTAACAGCTGCGTGTTTGAATTGCCTCACATAATATCAAGAAGTGGCTGAGAAAACTCAGCAGTGAAGGCCCAGCTGTCGTATTGGAGACCTATGCTCCAGAAACCGCAGTGCTTCTGGCCAAACTGTTGCAGTGGTTACAATGCTGGTCCTTAACCAACTATGTGAAAAGTCGCCCAGGTAGTTTCTGTTCACAAAAGAAATGCAGGGCAATCCCTTTTGGCTAATTCCTGTCCAGTCAGTCCACTGTCAATCCTTAGCAAAGTGATTCAAGGAGTCATGGATCGTTTCAGATTCATTTTTTTCATCACGTGTACCTCAATGCATATGCTGGTTGCGTTAACAACCAGCACATCCAAGGATGTGTGGGGACAGCCCACAAGTGTACACACACTGAACAGCGCCACTGTTCCCAGTAACGGTCTCCCAGTTGCTCAGTTTGGGTTTTGCCCTTACCCCTCAGTTCCTGACCTTAGCCCAGCCTCATGCATGCAGGGACCAAATATGAATTCCAGAGGTGCAGTGAGACTTGACTGCCCCAGATAACAAGGTAGCATTTGACATCACGATGACCTTATAAAATCAGTGAGCGGGTATCAAAAGACAAACACTTCATACCTTATTTAATGGACATAGTTGTGGCTGTCGGTGATCAATCATCCCAGCCCCAGGACATCAGTGCAGCAGTTCCCTGACTCAATGTCCTGGGTGCAACCATTGTCAGCTGCTCATCAATGACATGCTTTCTATCACAAGGTCCATAATTGCATAATGTTCAATGCTATTTGCATTTTCCTTTGTAAATGAAACAACCAGTTCCTGCACAAAGCAAAAAAAAACAATCACCTCTATATAATTGAAAGAAGTAATGTGGGTTATTTGAATCTTTATCATGGAAAGACCCTACATCTACCAATAGTATATTTAAAATATTCAGGTAGGCCTGACAAGAGTTCTACCCTGGTGAGTTTTCTTTCTGGCCAAGTGCTATGATAATCATAATGGTTCAGAATGTATTATTCATTGATATTGAATTGTCTGTTTTCAGAATTATTACACAGAGGAGTAACTACAATTACAAATTTGGAAGGGTGGGTGGGCCATCCTCTGGACCCGATTGGGTGTCTCTTCATCACATTGACTGAAGCATGCCGACTGGAGGATGAAAGTTGTATAGACACAGCAGGTAAGTAAGGGGGGGGGGGGGGGGTCCTCTCATTTCTCCAGCCTGTTTGCCCCAGTTGGTTCCCCACCAGCTTCTCCATATAACCACCAGAGGGAGTACTTATGCAGAAGCTTTGCTTTTGTAGACAGATGGTTGACTAACACCAGTTCTGCAATTCTGATATTGGATGCCTTGCTTTTTTGAATCCCATTTGCTTTTGATTAGAATCAAATATTAAGATGGTCCCAAATATATCCACAGTCAGTGTGCATTCTGCCATCCAGAAATCCAGTTCCAGCCATGGCAGTTGGGAATTTCAATTTAGTTAATTAAATGTTTTAATTATTGAAGCAACCCCATCAAAACATGCTTTTGGTTGTAATGCATTACTAACATGTGGGGAAGCAGATTGTTGTGGAAAATGTGATATTCAATTCTGTTGTTCAGTTCTATTTGCACTTCATTGGAAAATGAAGCAGCCCATATCATCCTGCAGTAAGATCTAGGCAACTTGCAGACGTGGGATATTACATAGCAGATAAAATTTATGCTTTGGCAATGACATTTACAATAAGGGAGAGTCTAATCACATACCCTTAATATTTAACCGCATCCCTTCCACTCAGTATCATTAAAAACCTGATCAGCAACATAAATACCACAGCTAAAAGCAGCTCAGAGGCTGGGGTTTCTATGCTGAGTAGTTCACTGTCTGAGCCCCAAAGGCCTTTTCACCATCTGTGAGGTACAAATGTGGAGCATGACTGAACGCTTCCTAACTAGGGGAGATTGTGCAATTCTAGAAGAGCTGCTGCCTCTTAATCCTGACCTTTGTTACTCTCAATCCTGACCTTTGTTACTCTCAATCCTGACCTTTGTTACTCTCCATCCTGACCTTTGTTACTCTCAATCCTGACCTTTGTTACTCTCAATCCTGACCTTTGTTACTCTCCATCCTGACCTTTGTTACTCTCAATCCTGACCTTTGTTACTCTCCATTCTGACCTTTGTTACTCTCCATTCTGACCTTTGTTACTCTCAATCCTGACCTTTGTTATTCTCAATCCTGACTTTTGTTTCTCTCCATTCTGACCTTTGTTACTCTCCATCCTGACCTTTGTTACTCTCAATCCTGACCTTTGTTACTTTCAATCCTGACCTTTGTTACTCTCCATCCTGACCTTTGTTACTCTCCATTCTGACCTTTGTTACTCTCCATCCTGACCTTTGTTACTCTCAATCCTGACCTTTGTTACTCTCCATCCTGACCTTTGTTACTCTCAATCCTGACCTTTGTTACTCTCAATCCTGACCTTTGTTACTCTCCATTCTGACCTTTGTTACTCTCCATCCTGACCTTTGTTACTCTCAATCCTGACCTTTGTTACTCTCAATCCTGACTTTTGTTTCTCTCCATTCTGACCTTTGTTACTCTCCATCCTGACCTTTTTTACTCTCAATCCTGACCTTTGTTACTCTCAATCCTGACCTTTGTTACTTTCAATCCTGACCTTTGTTACTCTCCATCCTGACCTTTGTTACTCTCCATTCTGACCTTTGTTACTCTCCATCCTGACCTTTGTTACTCTCAATCCTGACCTTTGTTACTCTCCATTCTGATCTTTGTTACTCTCAATCCTGACCTTTTTTACTCTCCATCCCAACCTTTGTTACTCTCCATTCTGACCTTTGTTACTCTCCAAATAGAGTTTGCACTTTCTCCCTTTGACCACAGATGCTCAGCATCCCAAAGCTGCACAATTGAGAGGTGAGTATTCTGCTGCAAGTAAGAGGTAGAATGGTTGAGGTCAGGGAGATGGATGTGGAGAAAATAAAGCAGAATCTGTATAGACACAAGAGAATACAGGTGCTGGAATATGGAGCAAAAAAAAAGCAGCTGGAGGAACCTAGCAGGTTGAGCAGTGAAAAACAAATTGCCGGGGAACAGTGTAAATAGGCTTTGATGGCTAGTGAGATCTGTAGGCCTTATTTTATGCTGCTTGGCTCCAAGAGTGAAATTAAAGGATTCAACATGTCTCTTAATTGGTATGCCATCTGCATTCAGTTTTGCTGCTTCCATAACCAGCGCATACCATGGTTGAAATTCCTACCATACAAAATGAAGGTCATTCTGTCAGCGCCTCCTAAACTGGTGATCTCTGTTGCTAAATAGACTGGATGGGTGGAAACGCTGCCAGCATAGGATCCCTCCAAGTTAAGAACCTGAGTAAGAAGTTAACTGCTGTTCCGCTATCATCACTGGGTTAAACTAATGAAACTCACCACCCTTAATGAGAAGACTGCAGCAATTCAAGCAATTCAGCAATAATATTGCTGCCTCCTTGCCAGCAATAACTATAGTCTATAACTAAATGAAAATTGTGTAATTCCAACCAGCAGACTTCTTATAGTCATCCTTATACTTCTTTTAGTTTATTAGTTAACGTGATGTTGCTAATTAACCGAAGAAACTGTATCAGTATTGGTAATACTGTAAGGGTACGGATGATAAGTAGGCCAAGACAAAGCTGTGTGTGAACTGCACAATTACCATGCGAATAAGCAAGTTTCTAGCAGTGTAATTGTTTGTAGTTTGTTTGAAAATACAGCGCCCCCCTACAAATAATATAGTTTATAATCACAGAAGTTAAAGAAAGTTTTGTTCAAAGTAAATTTATTATCCAAGTACATACTTGTCACCATGTACAACCCTGAGAATCATTTTCTTGCGCGCATTCACAGTAGAAACATGACAGCACACAGCAAGATGGACAAACAATCCCATGTGCAAAACACAAATAGTGCAAATACAAAAAATAATAATAAATAAGCAATAAATATTGGGAGCATGAGATGAAGAAACCTTGAAAGTGAGTCCACAGGTCACGGGAACAGTTCAGTGTTGGGGTGAGTGAAGTTATCCCTTCTGGATCAAGAACTGATTTGGGGAATAACTGTTCCTGAACCTGGTGGTGTGAGTCTATGTGGTATATTAAAACTTTCAATCCCAGATCTTACTGTAAGGACATTGTTTATTGATATAGATTTGTGATGAGACATTGGCCCATGCTTCATTCATAAAACCACTAGAAAGTGCATGGATTTTTTTACATACCGTAATAAACATGAAGTATATACATATGCATGAGATTTTAAAAAGCGTTTCAGAATTAATTCATGGGAAGATGTTGACATTTTGTTCTGGATTCCTTAGACTAATGTCTATTTTACTCCCATTAGATTCTAACAGTGATCTGAAGCCTGCCATCTACCAGCACGTAGCTGTGTCCGGGTGCCCGGATAGCAATGAATCTTACCTTACACTGGCTATGGAGGTAGCACTGATGGGCATGGGGCAGCAAAGAGTAATGCCCGAGGGACTTTATGCACAAGACAAGGTCTGCCGCAATGAGGAACAAATCATCTTCAAACTACAGGAGCTTGAATTAGATGAAATGCTCGTACAAGTCCTACGTAAACAGTCTATTATCCTATTAGAAGGTAAAGTAATTCATCCACTGTTGTCATATATTTGTAAGAAAAGGACTTGCCACAATTACACTTGGGAAGGTACTCTAGAGAATGCAGTGAATTAGAACAGCACTCCTTCAGTTCCAGAAGTGGTAACGTGAGCACCAGGGCTGGATTCATACACCATGGTCTGACTTTGTTACTCTCAAAAGTCAGCGAGAAATTGTGCAAAGCTCTGCTTTCTTTGAGCTCGTAAGTTAGCTACCTGCTTCAGGAGTTTGAATTTCTGTGATCCACAGCTAGGTGACCAAGTTAGCTTTACTTCCAGATGTTTTCATTTTTATTGAATTGACTTTTGACTTCCCCTGAACCACTGAGAAAGCATTCTATTCCATTATATGTGTAACACAGTAATTTCATAAACCAGCCACGGTAAATTTTTGCAGGATGTGCTGGTAAATACAAAAGTGCATTTATTTCTGCTATATAATTCAATCAAAGACAGGGATTTTTAAAGCTTGTACCTCCATCAAGAAAATATTCTATTCTATAGTGCCTCATTTAGTTGTCATCAGTGGAAGGCCTATAAAAATTCTGGACTAGTGATGGAAGTCTAATTTATGGGATTTGTGTGATTATTTCCATCAAAGTTATCAAGGATTAGTGGAAATTCAGTCCTTCAGTTTTGTGGTTTGCAGCAATTATTTGTGAGGAAAAATAAGAAACGTGAGTAGCAGGAAGCTTGAGGATATCTTCATTTCATATTTGTATCAGTGATTCTTGACAAGGAAGGCAGCTCTTTAGTTTCAGGTAAAAGCAATACTCAATTGAAAAAAAATGCTGCAGCATCTGTAAGGAACAAATTGAAAAATACTGAAGTCTTGAACATAAGTATATTACATTGTATGAAAGTTTATGTAAAACTTCATGAGGATTTTCCTCTCTCAACCAAACTGATGACAATTCTGATCGTTGACAGGAGGTCCTTTCAGCGGCCTGGGTGAGGTGATTCACCGAGAAAGCGTGCCAATGCACACATTTGCGAAGTACCTTTTCTCAGCGTTACTGTCGCATGATGCTGACCTTGCGTACAAGCTGGCTTTAAGAGCAATGAGGTTTGTAATTTCATTAAACTGTAAATTAAAGTATAGGACGCGTATAGCTTGTGATCTGGTTATGTCGATTATTGTACCCAATACAGGCCGTAACATGTCAGCAGCTCCAGGCTATTTGGAGATTATCATGTTTTGTGAAAATATTCAACAGCTGATAGTGATGGTGGTGTCACTATGATGGGTCAGCAATCTATTCTCAACTTTGTAATTTTACCCGTTAGTATCATCAATATATGACGTCCTGCAGGAATGTGAGTCAGCTATTGAGTACAATGGAAAGCATAGAGACAGGTGGATGTGGTGCAAGAAACATCCAATTTCTTTTCCTACAGGAAAAGTGGCAAAAACTAGAACAATTCTAAGGCACCATCTGAGAGATGGTTACGTTGAGTTTAAATCAGAAGGAATGGAAGGATCCCTGCTATTTTGTTGTTTCATCTAGGGAACATTCAGTTCCTAGGCAACTGCTGAGCTGAAGCTGTAACCTCTTTATTTATCCTCGTGTTCCCTGAAGCACTCTACTGGGCATGCTGCCAAAAGACGTAGCACAACCGGCAAGTATCATACTGGACATAGGAGGGAATGATGCCATCTCAGATACTTTTAGTGACAGAATAGAACCTACTTTCTGGATTTTAGTTTGCACCAGGAACCCTTGTGCATATAATGGGCTGTGTGATGAAGTAGTGATAAAAGTAAAGCCAGATACTTGAGGTGTTTCTTTTTCATTTCGATGATGGCCATAAGACATAGGAGCAGAATTAGGCCGTTCAGCTTTGCCATTTCATCATGGCTGATTTATTAGCTCCCTCAAGCCCAGTCTTTTGCTTTCTCCCCATAACCTTTGACACCCTCATTAATCAAGAACCTATCGACCTCTGCTTTAAATGACTTACCCTCCATAGCTGCCTGTCGCATTAAGTCTCACAGGTTCAACACCCCCTGACAAGGACAACTCCACTTGGAGAACCAGTCAAAATACATTGTGCTGAAGTCAGAATATTCAGTAAGGTTCTTGGTTAAAGTTTGATAGGGTAGCATCTTCACAGAAAACTTTCCACTCCTACAAACTGAAAGGAACTGTCCAAGTTGAAGGGAAGATACACTCCGTGTTTTTCTCCCCAACTCAGTCTCTGTGGAGTGGGAAAATGAGTCTGTATTTTGTGATCATGATTGCAATAATTATTTTCTGTACATAGGAATCTAGAAAGAAAAACCATGAAGAAATGAAGATACAGCCATTTAAGACGAACCATTCACTGAATCTACAAATTGATTAATACCAAGTGTGGGCATTTTGAGATATCTACTAGGGCTAACTACCACCAGAGGATCCCCAGTGGGCTCAATATATCATACCCCTTCTTATTTTTTTTCAGATTGCCTGTTCTGGAGTCCACCGCACACGCAGGTGATGTCTCACACCCCCACCACATTGTTTCTGTTGTACCCAGTCGATACCCTCGTTGGTTCACTTTAGGGCACCTGGAGTCTCAACAATGTGAGCTGGCCTCGACAATGTTAACAGCTGCCAAAGGTTAGTCAGTGCAAACGAGAAGGAACTTTGATGTTCGCGTTACTTACTTAGTCTCTTCGATGAAGTGGTGATGTGAAAGCACGGTGTCTGTGGTCTGCCATTCAATAAATTTCATTTAGCCACTGGGGTTGTAAGGGAGCAAGTCATTTGGGTGTGCTGCTTGGGGGAAAAAGAAAAAATTAAAAGTAGCGGTTAGCATGGCACTGTTACAGCACGGGGCATTCTGGAGTTTGGAGTTCAGTTCCGGTGTCGCTCTGTTAAGAGTGTCTGTGCATCCTCCCTGTGGAATGCATGGGTCTTCTCCAGATCCTCAGGTTTCCTCCCACTGTCCCATGGTTAGGTTCAGGTTAATTGGGTCTGTCCCGGGCTGCCGGGGCAGTGTGGCTCGTAGGGCTGGAAATCTTGTATCCACGTCATAATGGCTAAATAAAAATAACGTAAAACTGCTTTTCTGAGAGAGGGGAGTCTTTCTGCTGAGCTTCGTCTGAGCATGCAAAATCCCACACCAGCTTTGCTGCAAAATGTTGCTGATGTGCTTTTAAAATATTTTCCAAAAATTCTAACTGGGATGTGAAATCTGCAAGTTTCTAAACCAGAATGCTTGTTTATTCATAGTGTAAGTGTGATTTGTATTAAAAAAAAACCTTCATCTATTGTTCTGAAGAAAGGTCTTGGGCCGAGAAATCGAGTATTTACTCTTTTCAGTAGGTACTGCCTGGCCTACTGAGTTCCTCCAGCATTTTGTGTGTGTTGCTTAGGATTTCCAGCATCTGCAGATTTTCTCCTGTTCATATATTTAAAGATATTTTTCTTTCATTGTGCTTTATTGTTATATTGCATGCTCAATATGGGCAGTATAATATTTTGTATATTATTAAAATCCTTCCTGATTTAATAAAATGTGCAGAACTACAGTTCAAATTATGTCACATTTTCTGGATTAAAGAGCATTCCCTGGATCTTGCTTTATCGGGAGTTTGTTGTGGGTAGAAGAGACCTTTTGTTGTTTCTGCTTTGGGGCAACTGCGTTGCTGCTGGTCGATAAGAGACATCTGAATGGTGTCACCAAGTAGGAAAGGTTCTTGTTCATAAGTTCATACATAACACACGCGATGATTGTATGAACGTCCAGTCTTCTGTGCAACAGGACTGAAATATGATGGTACTAACAAGTTAGATTGTTAAAATAAAATAAAATTTCAGCAGTCTAAAGGCGCCCAGTGTTTATTTTCCTCAGAGTTAAAGACTTGAGAGATTCTGTAGATGATGGAAATCTGGGGTAACACACACAAAATGCTGGAGGAACCCAGCAGTTCAGGCAGCACCCACAGAAAGGAATAAAGAGTCGATGTTTCAGGCCTGGACCCTTCATCAAGATGCTGTCCTCATTACCAGTTGCAGTTAACGTTCCATTGAGTTCTCAGTGCACTGAGATTCATTGTAATACATGTTCACTACTTGTCATTTTAAGTGCAGATATATTATAAGTTTTATATATAACATATATATTATATAAGTGCACATATCATTAATAACCACAGTGCATTCTAACTATTTAAAAATAAATTAGTGGGAACATATATTACTGATTTTGTAAGTAGTGATTATTTAAATTCATTCTTAGCATTCTTGGGATTTATTTCAGATTTTTCCCTACCCACCCTGCCTTTGACTTTGTGACTACGTAGATAACCTTCAAGTACTAGCAATTTTTATTGTAATACCAAGTTATGTAAGGTAGAATGGCTTGCTGAAAATAAGGGAAAAAACTTCAAAAATATGAAATAAAGATGGAAAATGCAGGAAGCTCTCAGCAGGTTAGGCATCATTTGTGGAAAGAGAAACAGGGTTATTATTTCAAGTCCAAGACCCTCCAACTGAGGGAAAGAAAAGAGGTTTAAATGTACCTAAGTTATCTCCCTTTCTCAGTTCAGATGAAGGGTCTCTGACTTGGAACATTAAATGTTTCTCTCTCCACAGATGCTGCCTGATCTGCTGAGTGTTTCCAGAATTCGCTTACTCTCAGGTTTATCTATTTCTGTCCCCACTGGTGACGTATTACCCGGTATCCACCCTTTTCCGTCTTCGGAAAGTAGGCAGGTGACCTTAGGCACTTTGTCCCATGATGAAGTTTTTCAGATGCCAAACTGTTAGCACATATGGGAACCAGGTTAATTACAAAAATAAAATCAGGGTGGGGGGGAGTAAAAGAGGAACGAAGGAAGAGCATGAGTAAAGAATAGCAACAAGAGAATACAAAAAAATTCTATAGCCGTATGAATAGGGGAAGAACATAGTCAATATATTAAATGAGAAGTTTACTTTATTCCTCACTTACGAAGAAAATGCAGGTTGAGTCTCAGCAAAGGGAGGTTCTGGATGGGCTAAAAATTGATGCAGCACGGAGACCAAAAGGCAAGCTGCATTTAGAGTGGATAAGTGCCATGGAATTGTTCCCAGGTGGCTGAGGAAAATGCACAGGCCACGGCCATAATCATCCTTGTAACTATAGATTCAGGCGATGTACTTGAGTGCTTGAAAGTGCAAGAGTTACACCCTTGTTTAGAAAGGCTGAACAAAGTATAAGGCCAATAATTATGGAATTCAAGCAGTTTTGGACAGACTGGTGGAATAGGTAAATAGCAGGCAGGTGTGTTAATGTTAACAAAAGAGGCAATATAAAGTAGGTGACAAAATAATAAAAATATACAAGGGCCAATGAATACAGGAGCATACTCTATGTATACGACCTCATCATTAAAAGTGGTGGGTCAGGTCAATTTGTAAAAAGAAAACAAAATTGAATCCAGAGTTTATAAACTTGAGGTGCAGGGTAAAAGAGTGCATTCATTATTGAAGGGCCCACAAGGATTTTTTTTGACGTGAAGTGGTTAGGGTCTGGAAAACCCTGTCAGGAGTAATAGTGGATGCAATTTCATTTGTAGTTTTCAAAAGGATGCTGGATAACTATGTGAAAGGAACAAATTTCCTGGGCTGGGGGAGGGGGGAAGGCTGTATTATTCTTATGTAAAGCCAATGCTAACTGGGCAGGCTGAATGGCATCCTTCGGTACGGCATCCATTCTTTGATTCTGTGAACTGAACAGTAATTGCACGACGTGGCAGCCAGCAGCATCTAAGTAACTTATTCCGACCATTTGCAGGAGATATGTTGAGGTTACGGACTGTCCTAGAAGCGATCCGGAAGAACATTCACTCCTCTTCCTTGATATTCAAACTGGCCCAAGATGCATTTAAAATAGCCACACCGGCGGACAGTCCTCCTGATATTACGCTTCTCAACGTGGCTCTTGAGCTTGGGTTGCAGGTAAGAACAATGTTCACCACAGCAGGTGAAGCAGTCCCATTCTGGTCCACACTTTAGCAAGAGCAAATCGCAAGGAGGCGAGCAGAGTGAATACACAAGCCAAGGCAAAGCATTGCTAGAGATCTGAAACACACTATTTGTCTTAAGTCAGCCTATTGAAAGATGGATAACTTGAAATGATCATGAATAGAGCAGGAAAATAAGGAACAGCTGCTGTTGTAGGCCATATGATCTCCTGAGCCTGATTCACCAATCAAAAATGATATGGTCAATCTGATCTTTGACCTTAAATCCACTTTTCTGCTCAATCCCTATAATAATTGATTATTTTGTAGTTCAATTATGCATTAATCTCAGTTTTGTTTATACTAAATTATTTTGCATCCACTGTTTCTGGGGTAAAGAATTCCAAAGGTTTGCAACCCTTTTGAGAAAATAAAATTTAAGACCATACGACACAGGAGCAGAATTGGGCCATTTGGCTCATTGAGTCTGCTCCACCATTCAATTTTGGCTGACTAATTATCTCACTCAGCCCTATTCTCTTGCATCCTCCCATAACCACTGACATCTTTACTAATCAAGAACCTATCATCATCTGCATTAACTGTACCCAATGACTTGGCCTCCATAGTCAGTGGCAATGAATTCCACAGATTCACCACCCTCTGGCTAAAGAAATGCCACCTCATTTCATGGTCTAAATGACACCCTTGATTACTGAGCCTGTGCCCTCTGCTCTTAGACCCCCACTCCATAGCAAATGTCCCTCTCCCCATCTGCTCTATTTAGTCCTTTCAATATTCAATAGGTAAATTTTGAAATGTCATCTGCACCACACCTTTAATGTTTCTCTTCCCAAGGTTTTACTTAATCTGTGAGAACCTCCTGAATTTTTGGGTCATGGACAACCAACAGTTGTCAACAAGTGACTGCTAGTAATGCTTTGTTCATGAAATAGGAGCACGAGAAATCTGTCGATCAGAGAGCTTCACTTTCCCCTTCCTTCACCCTGCTTTGCTCCCTGATTCAGAATGGACTTTTGTCATTTACTCTGTCATAGTGAACATAGAAACAAAGTGCTCCCTGCCAATACTCCTTCCACACACCCTTCTTCATTTGCTCAACCATAGTGCAAATGGAAATAGTGTTTTTTCCAGGGCCACACTAAAGTATTGTAGACACAGCGCTGTCATCTTAGACCATATGTTGAGAATGATTGTGGTTGAAAGTAGAGACGTAATGAAAGATTACATTATCCAGTTTATTTTGTTTCTCACAGGTGATGAGGATGACTCTGTCGACCTTGAATTGGCGGCGCAGGGAAATGGTGCGCTGGTTGGTGACCTGTGCTACAGAAGTTGGTATGTAACATAATCATTACACTAAATTTTACAAAGTCTACAGTCAAAACTTTTATCAGTTTACAGTTCATCATTTATTTTATCTCAAGGGAAGAGAACTGTGGGATTGCAAGCTATATCTTATGCTATTTTTTTCATTTTAATATATTTGATGGTAAATGCATTATAATTACTGAACCATGTTTGAAAGGAGATTATAGCTGGGAGCTTAATGTCCAAGGATACACTTTGTATCAGAAGAACAGGCAGGAAGGCAGAGGGGACGGCATTGCTCTGCTGGTAAAATAAATAAAATCTAATCATTAGAAAGAGGTGTTGAATCATTGTGGATAGAGCTAAGGAACTGCAAGTGTTAAATGGTCCAAATGGGAGTTGTATACAGACCTCCAAACAGTAGTCATGTGGGACTTCAATATGCAGTTATTCTGGGAAAATCAGGTTGGTGCTGGATTCCAGGAGGGGGAGTTTCTAGAGTGCCCACGAGATGGCTTTTTAGAGCAGTTTGTGGTAGAGCCCACTAGAGGATCAGCTATTCTGGATTGGGTCTTGGGCAATGAGCCAGAATTGATTAGAGAGTTCAAGGTAAAAGAACCCTTATTGGAAAGTGATCATAACATGATCAAATTCACCCTGAAACTTGAGAAGGAGAAGCTAAAGTCAGATGTATCAGTATTACTGTGGAGTAAAGGCAATTACAGAAGCATGAGGGAGGAGTTGGCTGGAATTGATTGGAAAAGAACACTGGCAGGGATGGTGGCAGAGCAGCAATGGCTAGAATTTCTGGAGGTTAGTCGGAAGGCACAGGATATATACACCCTAAAGAGAAAGAAGTATTCTAAAGGTAGGATGACAGAACCGTGGCTATCAAGGGAAGTCAAAGGCAACATAAAAGTCAAAGAGAGGGCATATAATAGAGCAAAAATTAGTGGGAAGTTAGAGGATTGGGTAAATTTTAAAAACCAAAAGAACCATAGAAACATAGAAAACCTACAGTACAATACAGGCCTTTTGGCCCACTGTGCTATGCGGAACATGTACTTACTCTAGAAATTACCTAGGGTTACACATAGCCCTCTATTTTTCTGAGCTCCATGTACCTATCCAGGAGCCTCTATTGTATCCGCCTGCACCACAGTCACCAGCAGCCCATTCCACACACTCACCGCTCTCTGTCTAAAAAAACTTGCCCCTGACGTCCCCTTTGACATCCCCTGACTTCCAAGCACCTTAAAACTGTGCCCTCTCATGTTAGCCATTTCAACCCTAGGAAAAGACCTCTGACTATCCACCCAACCAATGCTTCTCATCATCTTATACACCTCTAACTGGTCACCTCTCATCCTTCATCGCTCCAAGGAGAAAAGGCTGAGTTCACTCAACCTATTCTCATAAGTCTTGCTCCCGAATCCTGGCAACATCCTTGTAAATCTCCTCTGCAACCTTTCTATACTTTCCACATGCTTCTTGTAGTGAGGTGACCAGAACTGAGCACAGTACTCCAAGAGTGGTCTGACCAGCTGTATCATTACCTCTCGGCTCTTGAACTCCATCCCACGATTGATGAAGGCCAATCTACCGTAAGCCTTCTTAACCACAGAGTCAACCTGCGCAGCAGCTTTGAGTGTCCTATGGACACAGAGCCCAAGATCCCTCTGATCCTCCACACTGCCAAGAGACTTACCATTAATAGTATATTCTGCCATCATATTTGACCTACCAAAACGACCACCTCACACTTATCTGGGTTGAACACCATCTGCCACTTCTCAGCCCAGTTTTGCATCCTATCGATGTCCCACTGTAACCTCTGACAGCCCTTCACACTATCCACAACACCCCCAACCTTTGTGTCATCAGCAAATTTACTAACCCATTCCTCCACTCCCTCATCCAGGTCATTTATAAAAATCAGAAAGAGAAGAGATCCCAGAACAGATCCCTGAGACACTCCACTGGTCACCAATCTCAATGCAGAATATGACCTGTCTACAACTGCTCTTTGCCTTCTGTGGGCAAGCCAGTTCTGAATCCACAAAGCAATGTCCCCTTGGATCCCATGCTTCCTTACTTTCTCAATAAGCCTTGCATGGGGTACCTTATCAAATGCTTTGCTGAAATCCATATACACTACATCTATGGCTCTACCTTCATCAGTGTGTTTAGTCACATCCTCAAAAAACTCAGTCAGGCTATAGTAAAGCATGACCTGCCTTTGACAAAGCCATCCTGACTATTCCTAATCTTATAATGTCACTCCAAATGTTCATAGATCCTGCCTCTCAGGATCTTCTCCATCAACTTAAAGAGTTGACTGCAGTAAGACTCACAGGTCTATAATTTCCTGGGCTATCTCTACTCCCTTTCATGAATAAGGGAACAACATCTCCAACCCTCCAATCCTCCAGAACCTCTCCCGTCCCCATCGATGATGCGAAGATCATTGCCAGGGGCTCAGCAATCTCCTCCCTCGCCTCCAACAGTAGCCTGGGTACATCTCGTCCAGTCCCAGTCACTTCTCCAACTTGATGTTTTCCAAAAGCTCCAGCACATCCTCTTTCTTAATGTCTATATGCTGAAGATTTTTAGTCCACTGTAAGTCATCCCTACAATCGCCAAGGTCCTTTTCCGTAGTGAATACTGAAGGAAAGTAATTCATTAAGTATCTCTGCTACCTCCTCCGGTTCCATACACACTCTTTCACTGTCACACTTGGTTGGTCCTATTCTCTCATGTCTTATCCTCTTGCTCTTCACATACCTGTAGAATGCCTTCGGGTTTTCTTTAATCCTGCTCGCCAAGGCCTCCTCATGGTCCCTTCTGGCTCTCCTAATTTAGTTCTTAAGCTCCTTCCTGCTAGCCTTATAATCTCCTAGATCTCTATCATTACCTATTTTTTTGAACCTTTCGTAAGCTTTTCTTCTTGACGAGATTTTCAACAGCCTATGTACACCATGGTTCCTGTACCCTACCACCCTTTCCCTGGCTCATTGGAAAGTACGTATGCAGAATGCTACCCAAATATCCTCTGAACATTTGCCACATTTCTGCCGTTCATTTCCCTGAGAACATCTATTCCCAATTTATGCTTCCAAGTTCCTGCCTGATAGCTTCATAATTCCCCTTACTCCAATGGAACAATTTCCTAACTTGTCTGTTCCTATCCCCCTCCAATGCTATAGTAAAGGAGATAGAACTGTAATCACTATCTCCAAAATGCTCTCCCATTGAGAGACCTGACACCTGACAAGATACCAGATCAAGTACAGCCTCTCCTCTTGTAGGCTTATCTACATATTGTGTCAGGAAACCTTCCTGAACACAGCTAACAAACTCCACCCCATCTAAACCCCTCGCTCTAGGCAGATGCCAATCGATATTTGGGAAATTAAAATCTCCCACCACGACAACCCTGTTATTATTACATCTTTCCAGAATCTGTCTCCCTATCTGCTCCTCGATGTCCCTATTACTATTGGGTGGTCTATAAAAAGCACATAGTAGTGTTTTTGACCCCTTCCTGTTCCACCCACAGAGACTCCGTAGACAATCCCTCCGTGTCTTCCTCCTTTTCTGCAGCCGTGACACTATCTTTGATCAACAGTGCCACGCCCCCACCTCTTTTACCTCCCTCCCTGTCCTTTCTGAAACATCTAAAGCTTGGCACTTGAAGTAACCATTCCTGCCTCTGAGCCATCCAAGTCTCTGTAATGGCCGCAATATCATAGCTCTAAGTACTGATCCACGCTCTAAGCTCATCTACTTTGTTCCTAATACTCCTTGCATTAAAATAGACACATCTCAAACCCTCAGTCTGAGTGCATTTCTTCTCTATCACCTGCCTATCTGCCCTCTTGCACTGCCTCCAAGCTTTCTCTATTTGTGAGCCAACTGCCTCTTCCTCCATCTCTTCAGTTTAGTTCCCACCGCCCAGCAATTCTAGTTTAAACTCTCCCTAATAGTCTTAGTAAACGTCCCCACCAGGATATTGGTACCCCTGTGATGCAAGTGCAACTTGTCCTTTTTGTACAGGTTACGCCTGCCCCAAAAGAGGTCCCAATGATCCAGAAATCTGAATCCCTGCCCCTGCTCTAATCCCTCAGCCACACATTTATCCTCCACCTCATCCTATTCCTGTCCTCACTGTCATGTGGCACAGGCAGTAATCCCAAGATTGCTACCTTCGTGGTCCTGCTTTTCAACTTCCTTCCTAAAACCCTGTAGTCTGCTTTCAGGACCTCTTCCCTTTTCCTGCATATGTCTTTTGTACCATTATGTACCACAACCTCTGGCTGTTCTCCTTCCCATTTCAGGATTCCGTGGACGTGATCAGAAACGTCCTGGGCCCTGACATCTGGGATGCAAACTACCATCCGTGCTTCTTTCCTGTGTCCACAGAATCAGCTGTTTGACCCCCTAACTATAGAGTCCCCTATCACTGCTGCCATCCTCTTCCTTTCCCTGAAACCATTTGAACTGCCTTCTCCCATTGACCCCTTCCTGTTTCTAACTTCCACCCACAAAGACTCGGTCGACAATCCCTTCATGACTTCCTCCTTTTCTGCAGTCGTGTCACTATCTCTGATCAACAGTGCCACACCCCCACCTCTTTTGTCTCCCTTCCTGTCCTTTCTGAAACATTTAAAGCGTGGCACTTGAAGTAACCATTCCTGTCCCTTAGCCACCCAAGTCTCTGTAATGGCCACCACATCGTATCCCCAAGTACTGATCCACACTCTAAGCTCATTCGCTTTGTTCATAATACTCCTTGCATTAAAATAGACCGATCTCAAACCATCAGTCTGAGCGCTTCCCTTCTCTATCACCTGTGTACCTCTCCCTCACACTGTCTACAAGCTTTCTTAATTTGTGAACCAACCACCCCTTCCTCCGTCTCTTCAGTTTGGCTCCCACCCCCAGCGATTCTAGTTTAAACTCTCCCCAGTGGCCTTAGCAAACATTCCTACCAGAATATTGGTCCCCCTCGGATTCAAGTGCATCCTGTCCTTTTTGTACAGGTCACTCTTGCCCCAGAAGAGGTCCCAATGATCCAGAAATCTGAATCCCTGCCCCTTGCTCCAATCCCTCAGCCACATACTTATCCTCCACCTCACTCAACTCGTATACTCACTGTTGTGTAACACAGGCAGTAATCCTGAGATTAATATCTTTCAGGTCATGCTTCTCAACTTTGTTCCTATCTCCCTGTAGGCTGTTTTCAGAACCTCTTCCCTTTTCCTACCTGTGTCACTAGTACGAATATGTGCCACGATCCCTGGCTATTCACCTTCCCACTTCAAGATATCATGAACGCGATCAGAAACATCCCGGACCCTGGCAAACTACCATCCGTGTTTCTTTCCTGTGTCCACAGAATCACCTGTCTGACCCCCTAACTGTAGAGTCCCCTATCACTGCTGCCATTCTCTTCCTTTCCCCACCCTTCTGCAACTAAAGAAAGTCATTAAGAAGGGAAAGGTGGAATACGGAATTAAGCTAGCCAATAATATTAAAGAGAATACCAAAAGTTTCTTCAAACACATTAAGTATAAAACAGAGGCGAGAGTGGATATCAGACTGCTGGAAAATTATGCTGGACAGGTAGTAATGGGGACGATGACAATGAAATGGCAAGTGAACAAATAACTATTTTTGCATCCGTCTTTACTGTGGAAGACACCAGCAGTATGGTGACAGTTCCAGGTGTCAGAGGGAATGAACTATGTGAAGTTACCATAACTAGAGAGAAGGTTCTTGGGAAACTGAAAGGTCCGAAGGTAGATAAGTCATCTGGACCAGGTGATGTGCACCCTGGGGTTCTGAAAGACGTGTCTGAAGAGATTGTGAAGGCATTAGTAATAATCTTTCAAGAATAATTGTATTCTGGAATGGTTCCGGAAGACTGGAAAATTGCAAATGTCACTCCAAGAAGGGGGAGAGGCAGAAGAAAGGAACTAATAGGCCAGTTAGTCTCACCTCTGTGGTTGGGAAGATGTTGGAGTTGATTATTAAGGATGAGGTCTCAGGGTACTTGGAAATTGGCCATAGTGTCAGCATGGTTTCCTCAAAGGAAAATCTTGCCTGACAAATCTGTTGGAATTCTTTGAAGAAATAACAAGCAGGATAGACAAAGAAGAATTGGTTGATGTTGTTTACTTGGATTTTCAGAAGGCTTTTGACAAGGTGCCACACGAGGATGCTTAACAAGCTATGAGTCCATGGTCCTACAGGAAAGATTCAAGCACGGATAAAGCAGTGGCTGATGGGCAAGAGACAAAGAGTGGGAATAAATGGAGCCTTTTCTGGTTGTCTGCCAGTGGCTAGTGGCTTTAGGCAATCCTGCACAAAGACTCCCAAGCCTGTTTGCATTTCAGTTTTTTGTATTTTATCTCCATTGAGGAAATAGTCAACCCTTTCTTTTCTCCTACCAAAGTCCATGACCATACACTTCCCAACACTGTATTCCATCTGCCACTTCTTTGCCCATTCTCCTAATCTGTCCAAGTCCTTCTGTAGCCTCTCTACTTTCTCAAAACCACCTGCCCCTCCACCTATTTTCATATTGTCTGCAAAATTTGCAACAAAGGCATCGATTCCATCATCCAAATCATCAACTATAAAATAAAAAGAATCAGTCCCAACACAGACCCCTGTAGAACACCACTAGCCACTGGCAGATAACCAGAAAAGGCTCCATTTATTCCCACTCTGTCTCCTTCCCATCAGCCACTGCTTTATCCGTGCTAGACTCTTTCCTGTAGGACCATGGACTCATAGCTTGTTAAGCATCCTCGTGTGGCACCTTGTGAAAAGCCTTCTGAAAATCCAAGTAAACAACATCAACCAATTCTTCTTTGTCTATCCTGCTTGTTATTTCAGTTTGCAGGTTGAGTCTGTGGTGAGGAAGGCAAATGCAATGTTAGCATTCCTTTCAAGAGGACTAGAATATAAAAGCAAGGAAGTAATGTAGAGACTTTATAAAGCACTGGTAAGATCTCATTTGAAGTAATGTGAGCAGTTTTGGGCCCCTTATCTTCAAAAGGATGTGCTGAAACTGGAGAGGGTTCTAAGGAGGTTCACAAAAATGATTCCAGGATTGAATGGCTTTTCATATGAAGAGCTTTTGATGGCTCTGGGCTGATATTCACTAGAATTCAGAAGAATGAGTGGTGACCTCGCTGAAACCTGTCGAATGGTGAAAGGCCTTGACCAGGTGGAGAGGATGTCTCCTATGGTGGGAAAGTCTAAGACAGTCTTTCTCAACCTTGGGGTTCACAGACTCCTTGGTTAATGGTAGGGGTCCATGGCATAGAAAAAAATGGTTGGGAACCCACTGGGCTTAAAGCCTCAGAATAGAGGGGTGTCCTTTTAGAACGGAGATGAGGAAGAATTTCTTTAGCCAGGGAGTGGTGAATCTGTGGAATTCTTTGCCACAGACAGCTGTGGAGGCCAAGTCTTTATGCATATTTAATGCAGAGACTGATGGATTGGTCAGGGCATGAAGGGACACAGGGGAAGGCAAGAGTTTGGTGCTGAGCAAGGATACGATGGTGGAGCAGACTTGATGGACAAAATGGCCTAATTCTACTCCATATCTTAAGGTCTTATTATTTACAGCTGTCCACAACAAAAACATTCTCTGTTAAGATTATTATATTATTAAAATGCACCATTTCAATAAGTGTACCATCTTTGTTATCTCAGATAAAAATAAATAAACTGAAAGACATCAGTGGTTAAGCAGCATTCGAGGAGGCAAAGGCATGGTCAGTGTTTCGGGCTGAGACCCTGCATCACGACTAAGATGTCCAGTATATTAAAGTGAGTGGGAGAGGGAAAGCTTGGACTAGTGGACGACAGATGGAAACAGATTGGATTTAGGGGTGGGTATGTGGTGCAGATTTGGCAGCTGAAGTGAGAAGGCTAAGATGAAAGATAGTCATTAGTAGATGAACGGTAGAAGCGGTTAAGGAAGGGAGTGAGTGGGGACATGTGTCCAGGTATGAGGTGGAATGGAGGGATTGAAAAGTGGAGGGAGAAATTGATTGAACTGGTGGGAGTGGAAAAGGAACACAGGAGGTTGACTGAAATTGGATAATGCACCGTTCATACAACTGGGTTGTAGGCAACCCAAGCAATATGTAAAGTAGTGTCCTAGCTTTCAATAAGCCTCGAAATGGCAGTGGCAAAGGCCAAGGACAGGTTAGAGTGGGAATGGAAAGTGCAGTTAAAGTGACATGCAACCAAAGACATTGTGAACAGACTGTGGGTGTTCTCAAAGGAGTCACCTAGCCTTTCCTTGGTCTCATCGATGTGGAGCAGACCACATTGTGAGCTCCAAATGTAACAGACCAGGTTGGAAATGGTGCATGTGAATCTCTGCCTCATGTGCTTGAGGTGTTTAGCTTCCTGGATGGAGGTGAGAGAGTTGGTGTAGGGATGAATGCTGCTCCCTTTACTGTTAAAGGGGAAAGTGTCAGGAATGGTGGATGGAAATGGGTTGAGCATCCCAGGAAAACACAAAGAGAGTGGAAAGCAGAAAGTGTGGAGAAGGGAGAGGGGAAGATGTGAGTGGTGGTGGGACCCCATTAGAATTGGTGAAAATAGCAAGGGATGATGTGCCAGATATAGAGGCTAATGGAGTGAAAGGGGAGATCTGTCTCAGGTCTGACTGAGGAGGGAGGGGGATGAGAGCAGATATGGAGGAAATGCATGTGAGGCCATTTCAATGGGCAAAGAATAGAGAGTATAATCTTGGGACCAAATACTGTGGAGGCACAAGACCTGAGAGAAAGAGATGACATCCTTGCAGATGACAGGATAGGAGGAAGTGTAGTGAGGAAGCTGTGTGATTTCTTGTAGATATCGGTGGTTATTTTACCTCCTGAAACGGAGAAGAAACCAGAAAAGGCAGAGAAGAGTCAGGGACAACTCAGGTGAATTTGAGGGCAGAATGGAAGTTGGTGACAAAGGTGATAAAGTTAATGAGTTCCCCACAGATGCAGGAAGCAACACCAATGCAGTTGTCAGTGTAACAGGGAATGAGTTGGAGACCATTGCCAATATCGGCTTGGAACATGGACTGTTCTATGTAGCTGACACAAAGGCAGACTTAGCTGTGACAGATGTGAGTGAATGGTTACACCTGATTTATAGAAACTGAGAGGAATTGAAAGAGAAGCAGTTGAAGATTTGCCAGGTGGTTAAGTGTTTTAGTGGAGGGGATCTAGCTGGCCTTTGCACAAGAAGGAAATGGAGAGCCCTAAGATGGAGCTGTATAGATACTAGAAGTGCATGGTAAAGATGAAGCAGTTGGGACCAGAAAAATTGAATTTTCAAAATTGGGCATGAAAGGTGTTTCAGATGTAGCTGCAAAGGGACTGGATAAGGAACAGAATAGAGTCAGTATATGAAAAGGTTGAATGATTTACCAACACAGAACTGTCAGTGGATCCTAGGTTAGTGATGTAAGTGGCTACGCAGAGGGTAGGGATATTTCCTGATGGGATGCAATCAGTAACAGTCTAGGAGACAGTGGCCAGGTGTTCAAGAGAAAGGAAAGAGGAGGTGTCCGAGAGCTGCCTCAATAGATGCTGCTTGACCCCACTAAGTTCTTCCATCAGTTTCTTTAATGCTCCATGTTCCAGCTATCTTTTGTGTCTGTTGTTAATTCAACCGCTTAATTTCAGATGCTCCAACAAGTCAAACTACCATCTTCATCTTTATTAACCGACTTTGCCAGAATTTACTGTTTAACTAATAATATAAAGAATGTCAAAAAAAACTGCAGGGAAATAAATATTTGTAATATAATTTAGTTATTTGAAACGCACATAATTATTTTGTCAGTTGATTAGCTGTTCTATGGGAGTGACTTACTTTAAAGTGCATAGCCCATTGTCCTATTTATTACAAAGAAAATAGTTTCACTTTTCCCTAATGCACCATAAATGTTCCCTTCATCAGCATTCTGCTGCTTTAATTCCCCCTGCATTACCATTTTTGGATCTCTCCAAATGCTAATCTGCTTGCAGGGAAGAGAAAGCATTCTGCATTAAAATAGAAGTACAGGGAGAGGAGAAAGCAGAACAACGAGGGACAATTTAAAAGCCTAATATAGGTTTAGTAAGCCTTAATAAAATTAAGAAGCAATTTGTCTGTAATCAATAAAATTCTGTATAACGTTCTATTCTCTTTTCAAGCATTTTTCTTAATGACCTGTCAAGGCCCAATCCTTTTATGGTCTTAAGATAAACCTATTTAGATGAAGGAAATGATTATAATTGATGTCCATGTACTGTGTGTGGCAAAGGTATCAGAATGACTGAGGGAACAACTCACTTGTTGTACTGTCATTACTTTCCTCTCTTCTTTTTAGGTGTGCGAGCTTTGGTCAGCATCCTACAGAGCTGGTACACACTCTTCACTCCAACGGAAGCAACCAGTATTGTGGCAGCTACTGTCACATCGCACAACACCATTCTTCGTCTGAATTTGGACTACACACAAAGGGAGGAATTGGCTAGCTGTGCCCGTACCCTTGCTCTTCAGTGTGCCATGAAAGATCCACAGAATTGTGCACTGTCTGCTTTAACACTGTGTGAGAAAGACCATATTGCCTTTGAGACGGCCTATCAAATTGTTATCGATGCAGCTTCTACGGGTATGACCTATTCCCAGTTGTTTACCATAGCTCGATATATGGAGCATCGAGGGTACCCATTACGGGCCTTCAAACTCGCCAGCCTTGCCATGACCCACCTCAATTTAGCCTACAACCAGGACACCCACCCAGCTATCAATGATGTTCTATGGGCATGTGCTTTGAGCCACTCTTTGGGTAAAAATGAACTGGCTGCCATCATCCCTTTGGTCGTTAAGAGCGTACAGTGTGCCACAGTGCTATCAGACATTCTGCGCCGGTGTACAATGACGGCGCCTGGACTTGCGGGTATACCTGGCCGGCGGAACTCGGGTAAATTGATGTCAACTGACAAGGCTCCTCTCCGCCAGCTCTTGGATGCCACTATCGGTGCTTACATCAACACCACTCACTCTCGCCTAACGCACATCAGCCCGCGGCACTATGGGGAGTTTATTGAATTTCTTAGCAAAGCCAGAGAAACATTTCTAATGGCACAGGATGGACATATTCAATTTGCTCAGTTCATAGATAACTTAAAACAGATTTATAAGGGAAAGAAAAAACTAATGATGCTTGTCCGAGAACGCTTTGGCTGATGCACTATTATAAACTTTTACTGTTTCCTTTTTTTTTGTTCAACTGTGATCTTGTCTCTTAGGAGTGGTACTTAGTGTCTTGGCACAGCCAATGGAGCCAGTCAGCTTTTATTTCAGCATTAACCAGTATAAACATTGTTCAGTAATTTCAGCAGCCACAAAATTAACTGTTCTGGCACATAAAACTCAAGGATTGTGGAAAACAAAGTTATACAAAGTCTCTTATGTTTTACAAGTGTACCCAGTAAACCAAATCCTAGCACACAAGGCAAATACCTCTAGCAAGCTCTCTATTTCTCAAATGTTTTGTCTGTGTGTGTGTGTGTGTGTGTGTGTGTGTGTGTGTGTGTGTGTGCGTGTGTGTGTCTCTCTCTCTGTCTCTCTGACTCTCTCTCTCTCCCCCTCTGTCTCTGTCTGTCTGACTCTGTCTCTCTCCCCCCCCCCCCCCCCGTCTCTATTTCTCTCTGTCTCTGTCTCTCTCTTGCTGTCTCCCATAGTCAGCTTTAATCTCCATGAGTTGCCAGGTTTAAAGCAAAGGAAAGAGTATGCATTTTTTTAAAAATGATTATGTATTAGCAAAGCAACACTAAACCTCACGCACCACCAAAACAGTTTAGTGAGATGGCTTACTCACACGTGACCATACACCGTGTGTTTTTGTGTGTGTGAAGGTACTTAAAGAAGAGACCATTCTCAGGGATGCTAAACAAAGTAGCAAAAGCATTTATGAAAACTGTAAATATTATATTATATGTGTCTATTATTGAAAGAATTGTAAAGTATATTAATTTATAATTAATATTCTATGTCATTAATGGAATACTTGAAATTCACTGTGGGCTGGAAATGTTTTAACAGGAGGGAGACTGCAGAGCACATTTCTCAGGTTACCCCCATGCATTGTGTGTTTGTATGTTAACGAGTGAAGGAGATGACATCTCTATGCAGAACTACTTATGTACTGTCCCCTGGATATGAACTGGTTCCCAAGGTTAATTTGGGAATAGTTTTTTTAATAAGTTTTATTTTTAGGAGCTGAAGATTAGGTGTAGATGAAAGAATTTGGACTTGGTACTTTATAAAAGTACACACAGGTATTAATTAAACTTGCCTCGTACCTCTGTTGGGACAGTATTCTGTGGTTCAAAAATTATTTAAAAATAAGAAGTCATGGGTGACTGTGAAGTAAATGAGCTGGTAGCACTCAGCGTCATTTGTTAGAACTTGCGTGTACAACCTCTCGTTACATAAACCATATTTCGTAACAACAACTCTGTCATGTTCTAATACCACAGATAATTAAAAAGAAAAGTTATTAAAAAGTGTTTCAACTTAAAAAGCTGTTGCCTTTCCAATGTCATTCATTCAAGAAAGAAAGTGTTTTAATTTTTTCCTCCTCTGTTGTGTTCCTGCGTCCACTGTTTTTCTTTTTACAAATAGCTGCTTCCCGTGAACAGTTTTGAAAAAATGTAAATCTTGTTGGTCCGGTTACATTGCAAAAAAAAACTTCTTTTGAATGTCTTTGTGTTAACTGTACCAGTGTCAGTTTGTCATAGTTTTAGGGGAAAAAATGCGCTGATAGAGAACGTTGACTAGATGTACCTACTGTTGAGATATGAAAAAAAGTGTTTAGTAAATGTCGCCTCTCTCTGCGCTACTGAAAGCTTAATTCAGTATTTGTTGCCACAAAGTATCTAATTTCATCAACAATTCATTTTTGTGTAACCTCTTGATCTGATGCTTAAAAAGACAAAAAATATGAAATTTAATACTATTTATGTAATGCTACTACCATTTTATATAACTGTGTCAAAAATTTCAGTGCTTTTTTAATGAATAAAGTGTGGAACACAACGACAGTTCTAACCTCCTCATTGTGTTTAACTGAGGCTTATTTAATGACAATACCTTTTCTTCCCCAGTACCTGCCCGAGTCGCACTGCTGTGCATATTAAAGATGTAATCAAGAGATGGGAATCCATTGACCTAACATGAAGGTGAAATGGTCAAGCCAGTCCTCTCACTGTCAAAAGCAATTTAGTGACCAGTGTCACTGTGTTGACTGAAGGTGAGATTCCTCAGCAGCATTATGTGAATGTCAACAGTACATTTAGAACTAGTGTGAAGATCGACGATATATCCAAAACACAAATTAACCCCTCATATTTTGTCATTTTTTCGTCTTCTGAGTAGGAGTGATTCTCCTACACCAGTCTCATCTATGATTACTGTTTTCACATATATGGGTTATTGAAGCCTATATCTCAAGTAACTGTGTGGAAAGTAAAATTAAAACTGGGATTGTTCTATTGGGAAAAGCAGAGGATCCCCACAGACATCTATACTTATTGGCATTTAATGTTTAAATTCACAACTCTGGATTGCTCTAGTACAAACTAAATCCTTAAGGTATGTATTTCCTGCTACGAGGCAGACAACACCTGCATAACCAGCACTTAATTTATTTTGGTTGATTGTAGAAAGCAAAGACTGTTCATCCAAAAAGGATCTCTTGATCTGGGCAGAAATGTGGAAATTGAAAAGAAAATGTTTGAATGATTTGATTCCATGTGATTGTGTCATGACGATAAAAGTGGCAAGCACACTTCTTGAAATCTTATCTTGAAAGTATGAGAATGAGGGCAACTAATTCTTGGTACTTAAACTACATTTTATAGAAAAGCATGGAGCCTCCTTGCACACATTTTTGTGCATTTATTTGGATCACCCAGGCTCGTGCTTTATTTGATAGTTTACGCTCCTGCTGACAACGTACCTGATCTTTTTAGTTGGTATCCTAACCTCAGAATTGGGATGGATATTGAAGAAAACATTAAGTTGAGACAAAAGGAAACAACCGAGTTAATAAAAAGAGGCAACCTTCAGGTCCCGTGTACTGTAATACTTCCAGATACTTCCTATGTTGATCCCATAACAATGCCTTAGATCTTCTATAGAACACGCAAAAATTTCTATAGTTCTACTGTGGAGAGCATTCTGACAGGCTGCATCACTGTCTGGTATGGAGGAACTACTGCACAGGACTGAAAGAAGCTGCAGAGGGTTGTAAATCTAGTCAGCTCCATCTCGGGTACGAGCCTACAAAGTACCCAGGACATCTTTAGGGATCGGTGTCTCAGAAAGGCAGCGTCCATTGTTAAGGACCTCCAGCACCCAGGGCATGCCCTTTTCTCACTGTTACCATCAGGTAGGAGGTACAGAAGCCTGAAGGCACACACTCAGCGATTCAGGAGCAGCTTCTTCCCCTCTGCCATCTGATTCCTAAATGGACTTTATGCACTACCTCACCTTTTTTTAATATACAGTATTTCTATTTTTGCATGTCTTTTAAAATCTATTCAATATATGTAACTGAATTACTTGTTTGTTTATTACTATTATTATTTTTTTTCCTTTCTTTCTGCTAGATTATGTATTGCATTGAACTGCTGCTGCTAAGTTAACAAATTTCACGTCACATGCCGGTGATGATAAACCTGATTCTGATTCCAAAATTGTCTGCTACAGGAATTTCTTTTGAACTAGTTAGCAGGATTACTCCCTCTTGATCTTCCAATATTTATGTGCTGCAAGACCCTTGCAACTCTACCACATTGGCAAAAGTGCTTTGGGACCCTCCCCAAAAAACTTCTGGATCTACCTCTTCATCCCATTCCTACAAGGCACTAACAGAGCTCCCAGATCTCAGGACCTGCCCAAACCTGTTGAATTTCATTCTCTAAACCATGTGCTATAATATAGTAAATCTCACTCATCATATATGTTTATCTAAAAACATAATTAATCATGTGATATAAAACAACCTAACAAAGTATGCAGAAGGACAAACCAGGATAAGACATGCCCAGTTAACAGTAGAGCACTGAGGAGTGCAATAGAACAAAGGGATTTGGGAATACAGATCCAGAGTTCCTTGAAAGTGGGGTCACAAGAAGGTAGAGAGATTTAAAAAGAAGTTTCTGGCACATCGGCCGTCATAGATCAGAGCATTGAGTACAGGTGTTGGGATGTTATGTTGAAGTTGTGTAAGATGTTGGTGAAGAAAAATTTGAAGTATTGTGTGCAGGTCTGGTCACGAACCTACAGGAAAGATATCAATAAGGTTGGAAGAGTACAGAGAAAATATACAAGGTTGTTGCCAGGGTTTGAGCATATGATTCATAAGGACAGATTCCTTAGGAGAATGAAGGGAGAATTGATAATACAGTATACAAAATATAGTATAGTAAATAGCATACAAAATTATTAGGGGTGTAGATAGGGTAAATGCAAGCAAGCTTTCTCCATTGGTGTTGTGTAAGACTAGAATTAGAGGTCATAGGTTAGGGGTGAAAGGTGAAATATTTAAGGGGAATTTGAGCAGGAACTTCTTCACTCAGAGGATGGTGGGAGTTGAGTGTGCTGCCAGCAGAAGTGGCGAATGCTGGTTCGATTGCAACATTTAAGAGGAGTCTGGGTGGGTACGTTGATGGGAGGGGTATGGAAGGCTGTTGTGCAGGTGTAGGTTGATGGGACCAGGCAGAATAACTGTGGTGTGGACTAGATAAGCTGAAGTTCGTGTTACTGTGCTGTAGTACTCTATGACCATAAAATGCATTCTTGTCAGGGTGCAGAATGGCTTGGTATGGCAACTACTCTGCATGTGACCTCAAGAAACTGCAGAGTTGCAGATACAGCACATCATAGGAACCATCCTCCCCTTTATGAACTCCGTCTAGATTTCTTGCTGCCTTAGAAAAGCTGCCGGCACAATCAAAGACTCTATCCACCCTAGACATTCTCTCTTTTCCCCTCTGTCATCGATCAAGGACAGCTTCTATCCCACTTGAACCCTGAACAGACCCTTGAACAACATGATGGACTCTTGGCCTCCCAATCTACCTTGTTACAATCTTGTACTTTATTGCTTGCTTGCACTACGCTTTTGGGCAGCTTTTACATTTTATTCTGCATTTCTTTTATTCTTGTTCAATGCACTGTGTAATGATTTGATCTGTATATACAGTATGTAAGACAAGCTTTTCACCGTCCATGTGACATGCAGAGCTCAGCATCAGGCACCCTGACTAATGATGAGATGCCAGACTAGAGAAGCTGCAATACAGAATTACACGTGTGTAAACAGCAAAGATAACACACAACATAACAGTGGGTAATTAAGTAGGAACATCTATTATCAACGATGGTGAGGCATAGCAAGTGAGCATTATAGCCAAGGCTGAAGAATGTGTAACCTTATTTTACCAGGAATGTTCAATTTATCCATTCAGTCGTTCTTACCTTCACAGAAGTCAGTTTGTTAGCCAGATTGCAGTCATCCACCTCATTTGTCCTGCTCATACATCTGCCTTATAACTGTTCTGTGTATTTTCTGTGCAGCACCTTGCAATTTAATTTTTTTGTTAGGTGTCTTAACATTTTTATTTATATTTTTCCCCCAAATTCTCCACTCATCTACCTACTCAATGCCACTTAAGGTGCATGATTAACCTATCAATATCCATGTCTTTGGGATATAGGTGGAAACAAGGGCACCCAGGGACGTTGCAGAGAACGTGCAATCTCCACATAGACAGCTCCAGAAGTCAGAATTGAACCTGGGTCAAATGGAACAGTGAAGCAGAAGTTGTACCAGTGCTCTCCAATCATTTGGAATCTAAGCACCTACTATCAATGGCACGACTGCTGCAGAACCTTACAAGGAAGAATCCAACTGCCTGCTCTTGGGTGCACTAACACTGAATCTCCAAACATAAATATCCTGGTTGCTGAGGAATTCAATGCCCAGAAACTCAAATGGACCAATCTGGGTGAGTGGGGAATTCAATGGCCAGAAACTGAATTGGACATGCTACAAAAATACTAGGTCTACACAAGCAATTCAGAGACTGGGTATTTTGAGGTGAATGAATAATTCAATTGTTAAGTATGTGGTGGATGACTGCAACTCTGGCAATCTTCAAGAACCGCAACGCCCCCATTCGATCAGTATCCCAAGAGGTACACTGAGCACACATTCTGTCCACCAAGAACACATAGTGGCTGCAGTATGTGCCATCTTCAAAATTCTCTGCAGTCACTGATGTAGCTACTCCAGTAGCACCTCCTATACCAATGCCCATTAGCGGCAGAGCGACAAGGACATGTGAGCTGACCAGCTGCAGCACCACTCCAAAATGCTTCCCATGCCAGCTTAGAAATATACGGCTGGTCCTTTACAGCTTCTGAATACCAAAACACTCTCCTCAACAACTTTGTGGGAATACCTTCACCAGCTGCTCTCACCTATGGTTCCTAAGCATCTCTAAGTTTCAGCTTAATGCAATCCTCTCTGTCACCAAAACATTTTGAAGACCTGTGGACAACTCCCACTAATGCCTTAAATCATTTGCCACTTCTTAGCTTCACCAGTCTGATTCCAGATCTTAATTTCTTCTGAACCAATATTTTTTTGTCCTGACTATTGTCCAGACTTCATTCTTTATTAAAATGGACACCTCAACTTCCTTTCCTTCTTGCTTGTACTTCTTAAATATCATTTTACTGAACAATAAAAATAATGTTACTGAGCCTACAAGGAAACATGATATCTCACATCTGGTCCTACACAAGAATACAGTTAAAATTAACAATTTTAGGCATGCTCTTAGAAAGAGTGATCACAGTAAGACTGAATGTTTATGCAAAATAATGATGCAATAATTTGTTCTAATAATCAACGTGTTATGTCTAAACAAGGGAAAATACATTGGGGTAAGGGGAAAGTTTGCTTCCGTAGACTGGGAGCGCAGGCAATATGTTGGGGGAGGGCCTTATATTTAGGCTATATTTGTGCCCGTTTTTAAAGATAGGATGTGTTGGCATTGGAGAGGGTTCAGAGGAGGCTTATGAGAATGATCCCAGGAACAGAAAGATTAATGTACAAGGAGCATGGGATGGCTCAGGGCCTGTACTTGCTGCAGTTTAGAAGAATGGGGAGGGGATCTCATTAAACCTATCCAATAGTCAAAGGGCTAGATGGTGTGGACATGGAGGAGATGTTTCCTATAGTGGAGAAGCCTTGGGGCAGAGGGCACAGCCTCAGAATAGGAGAACAGAGAAGATGAAGAATTTCTTTAGACAGAGGATAGTGAATCTGTGGAATTCATTGCCACAGATGGCTGTGGAGGACAATTCATTAGGTATAATTAAAGTGGAGGTTGATAGGTTCTTGATGACTATGGGCATGAAAGGTTATGTGGAGAAGGCAAGAGAATGAGGTTGAAAGGGATAATAAATCAGCCATGATAGCATGGTGGAACAGACTAGATGGACCAAATGGCCAATTTCACTCCTATGTATTAAAATCATGATGGGATAGTGGAGGAACAGTAAAAGACTCTCAAAGGGACTTTTCACAGAGCTCAACAAAAGTATATTAAAAGTTAAAAGCAAGAGTAGTATGGGTGTGGATAACTGAGTGAAAAGGGAAGACATCAGACTAAAAGCTCTCAGATACAAATTTGCCAGTGACAGTATGAGACTTACTTATATTAGGGAAACTTTAAAAGTAGCAAAGAACCACTAAGGGAACAATGAAGAAAATTATGAAAATGAATTAGCACAAAAATATAAGAAGAGTTTATAAATATATAAAGCCAAAATGAGTGGCTAAGGTGAATGTAGTTTACTTGGAAGATGAGGAGGGGGAATTAATCTGTGGTAATGTGCATATGGCTGAGGCTATGTACAAATATTGGTCTTCACAGTGGAGCAGATGTCTAACATGCTAAGGAGAGATGTTACAGATGCAATGGGAGGTGAGGACTGTGATACAATTACGAGTTCTCTTAGAGCCTGTCCTACTGCTCCCACCCAGCAACAGTGGCTGCCCTTGGCTGATGCCTATTTTTATGATGAAGGCTGAAGGTGTTCCTCTCAGTACTGAAGATCTTGTTTCAGCTCTCACCATCATGATAACTCACAACAGCACTCCAGCAATTATTAGCTTTTTCTATTGTTTTTGCCATTTCACTTTTGCTCCAGTTTTCAGTTCCTGCCTGGTTTAAATAGCGAGGCCCACCCAGGTGATGCGGCCAATCAGCTTTGCCCCTGCGGTAGCTCTCCGCTAGAAATTCCCTCCACAAATCAGCCAGAATTTGCTGAAGAATTTTCTCTCAGGAAAACCCAGATACTCTTGTCAGCAAATTCCAGCACTTGAATATTTTAGGAGGTCAGAGTTCAACATTCATGCCAGATTTATTCCACATTTAACATATGCCAAAAAAAAAGTAATTCAGCTTTATCTGGCAGTTGGTCAGCATGTGTCAGTCTTATCAATTATAGTTTACTTTTAGAAGCATGTCACGTACTTTCCACATCAAACTGTCTAATTCTGATGTTATAATTAATGGCTCCAATCAGTCAGCCCATTGCACACACCAAGCATTTGGAGCGAGTGGCACAGATAGTCCTGCCTTCCAACCTGACAGGCATTCAGTCATCTGTTAAAAAGCTAGATCAGCAAGCAGTCCAATTAATCCAGATTCAATATCTAGCGTATTCCAAGGTCTTGAGAGGTTTAACCGTCATTGTTAATTTACCCAGATAACAATAGCTTGCTTCCAAATGTTTGACCAGCATTCGGTCAGTTGATAAATGTGTCTTAGTAAATGGATGAACGCCTGCAAATCTTTATGTAGTGAACAAACAATTGCCAAAGCAGGAGAAGAAATTGTATTTTTAATAAGACCAGGTATTTTTCCAAAGCAGCAGCGATACATCCATAATTTCCCTAGCAAGGACTTGTCACAATTAATCTTGAGATGCTGTAACAAGGATCTTTTAGCATTTCAGTCATCAAAGAATGCTTTGAATGAGTTTGAGATTAAAAATGATGGAATAAAATCAGGATAAACTGTAGCTGCTCAACAGATTCACCAGCATTTGCAGAGAACAATAGAATTAACATTTCTGGTCAATGACCTTCCATCAGTGATATAAAACTGGCTCGGGTTTTGCAAGTGAATGCTTGCATTCCTTGTGTAAACGCCACCAGTTCTGAAACTTAGACAACTGCTGGAGAATGACTAAATCTTAAATTAATCCTAGCTGCCACTCCTAATAGGGCTTTTATGAATATGCAAATTAGGAGTGGGAGTAGACCAATGAGCTTGCTCTGTTGTTTAAGAAGATCGTGACTATAGTGATTGTCACCTCAAATCTACATTCTCATTTACCCAAGTTAACCTTTCACCCCCTTGCATTTCAATGATCTGTCACTGCCTTAAGATTATCCAGAGTCTCTTCTTCCATCCCCAGTTGTGGAACCACAGGAGAGAGAAAAGAATGACTCTCCGTTCTGAATGGGCAACACCTTGTATTTAAATCATGATGCCTTGTTTAATGTACTTTTATAAAAACTAACATCCTCTGCACATTCACCCTGTCAGGATCTCACCCTCAGGATCTTTTTTTATGTTTCAGTCAAGATAACTCTTAGTCTTTAATTGTTAGCAAACTGGATTCCAAAATTGGACCCAAGCAATGGATTTTGAAGTTACAATCATTAAATATACCAACGCAAAATGAAGGTTCACAGTCTTTGAAATGAGATCTAAGATGAAGCAACACATTTTCCCTCAAAAGGGGGCAACTCCATGCAACAAAAACACACCACCAGAGGAGCTCAGCAGGTCAGGCAGCATTTGTGGAAACCAAGGGATGCTTGAGATTTTGGGTCAGGGACTTGTATCAGGTCTAGATGTGTAAAGGGAAAATGGCTAGTATAAAGAGGGGAGGCAGAGCTGGTGAGCAACTGTAGATTCGGGTGAGGAAGGGTTACTGGACAATTGGAGCCAAAGTGGGGGTAAGTTGAGGTGCAGATAGTCCAGAGGCTGGGAGGTGATAACGGAGACAACAGAAAGCTGCAGATATTGGAATTTGACCTGTGGATCTCATTCCAAAATGGGGTTATAGTAGACAAGTCACTAAATGTATTTAAGAAGGAGATTAGTACATTTCTAGACATAAATGGAGTCAAGGGCTATAGGGATATGACATTGAGATTGTCAGCGAGACATGAGATCATATTGCATGGTAGAACAGGTCCAAAGGGGGACTTGCTTACAGCCACTCCTATTTTAAAATATTTAATTCAAATTTGTGTTCATTGGCAGTGCAGCATATGATTATTGTGAAATTCATGGAATAATAAACTGGAACTATTTACTTGCCCTAGTTTTAGATATGGGACTGTCCCATTAGGTTCTTGGTATAACATTAGGTGAGGTGTGTGAGGCTCTCTCTACAGAGCTGCTCTCATATAGCTGTCCCACCCCAGAATCCAGTTACCCAGTAATAGTGGACAAGGTGTAATAGTTTATCTATTTATTGAATTGAATTGACTTTATTACTTACATCCTTAGTAAAAATCTTTGCATTACATCTCTGTTAAAATGTGCAATGTGCAATTTATAGTAATTTGTAATAAATAGTACAACCGTATGTATGTACAACAGGACAGTCAATGTTGCATAGGAATGCAATTGTATCAGCATGAGTTAATCAGTCTGATGGTTTGGTGGAAGAAGCTGTCCCGGAGCCTGTTATTCCTGGCTTTAATGCTGCAGATGGTAGCAGCTGGAGCAGTTTGTGGTTGGGTTGACTTGGATCCCCAGTGATCCTTCGGGCCCTTTTTACGCACCTGTCTCTGTAAATGTCCTGAATAGTGGGAAGTTCACATCTACAGTTGTGCTGGGCTGTCCGCACCACTCTCTGCAGAGTCCTGTGATTAAGGGAAGTATAGTTTCCGTGCCAGGCAGTGATGCAGCCAATCAGAATGCTCTCAATTGTGCCCCTGTAGAAAGTCCTTAGGATTTGGGGACTCTGCTGAACTTCTTCAACCATCTGAGGTGAAAGGCACTGTTGTGCTTTTTTCACCACACAGCCAGTATGTACAGACCACGTGAGATTCTCGGTGATGCCAAGGAACTTAAAGCTGTTCATCCTCTGAACCCCAGATTCATTGATGTCAATAGGGGTTAGCTCATCTCCATTCCTCCTGTAGTCCACAACCAGCTCCTTTGTCTTTGTGACATTGAGGGAGGGGTTGTTTTCTTGACAGCACTGTGTCAGGGTGATGACTTCTTCTCTGTGGGTGAAGAATATCTGATAGAGATTCTACATGGAATAGCCCTTCTGGTCCTTTAAGTTGCGCTGCCAGCAACCCCCGATTTAACTCTACCCTAATTACAGGACTATTCATAATGACCAATTAACCTGCTAATCCATACATCTTTGGACTATGAGAGGAAACCAGATCATCTGGAAGAAACGCACACATTCCAAGTTGTAATAGCATCGTGCTAGCCATTACACTACTGTGACGTTTACTGACAAGGTCTGAAAATGGCCCAGTGCATGTAGGAAATACAATTCTGAGGTTATTGAAGGAGACTGGGAACACAACTCTAAAAGCCCAATGCCTGAAAAGCTACTCAAACATCTCTCTCCTATGTAAAATGATCCCATGATGGTAATTAAATGGGATTATATCCTGTCATCACCTCATCCTGATAAACCTCAGAGCTGCCCACCAAATTCAAACTATATTCGATAAATTACAGGAGCAAAATTCTGTCATTTGGCCCATTATGTCTGCTCCGCCATTCCATCGTGGCTTTTCAACCGTATTACAGTCTCTTCCAGTTTCAGGTGATTTACAATTCCATTAATGCAAAGTGGTTTGTCTGGTAATAATATCTCGGCTCTTCATTAATTAATAACTCTATCCTGAGGAGTAAGGGAAACCACATCCTTATTTTGTCAATAGAGTTCTGAAACATCTTTCACCAAAATGGTTTAGGATGGATGCCAGTATTTTAGTTATATTTTATTGGTTAAAACTGTCCATTAGTTTCCAAAATTTCATTTCATCTTGTTTTGACTGGGCCTATTTCTTACCCATAGAATTTGGACCAATCTATTAAAGGTTTAATCTATTCTTCATAGACTTTTATTTCTGTACATCACATTAATGAAGCAGAACCTACACTGTTATTTCCTTAGTGAACTGACATTGAAAATGTGTTGCATGATATATAACCCAATCAAGTGCTAATACCAAAGTGTTGTTGGAGCAAAGTCAGTTAGCAACAGCTGGAATAGGAACTATGACGAACGTGTAATGCGTGTGACGGAAATGTGCTTTACTCATTAGTTCATAACTGCACATCCAGATATCCTATTATCCTGCACCTGTGTGATCATTTCGCTTTTAAGGCGTGTACTGCTAAGATAAGAAAATGGGTAATCATTCCTTTAACAGATTGTACAACATCTCAAACTCAATTTTCATGATCTGAATTTATTAGAAATTTGTGTTAGACTGTCTTTGAAATTCAACATTAAGATTAAACCTACGGAAGGTAAGTTGAAAGGTAAGACCACACAGCAGGGTAGCGTACCAGCTACTTGGATTTCAGTACTGGACACGGGTTGTTTGTGTAATGTTTTGTAACTCCAGAAATTAATTGCAAGAAATACACAGGAGCCATGATGAATTTGGCTGCTTAGTTTTTCTTTAGTGAGGCACTCACGTATGACGTGGCGGCATAATGACGTATACCATTCACATACTTCTTACATATAACCTATAATGAATTATGCAAGCAACAAAGAATGCTTAATTAAATAATATATTTACAGTTACTCAAATATTACTGAAACATAAAATACACTAAACTCCTCCCTGCTTAGCTATAAACCCCTACTCGATTTAGAACAAATATGTAAAGCACTGCTCTCTGGTCATCTTATATACACCGTGTCCTATATAGTAAAGCTATTGCATAGACCTCCACAGCATAGTAAATTTTAAATTGACCCATCCTGGCTTGAAATGTGAAGGACTTGTGGAATAGCACCTTTTCTGACAAGGAGGGTCACTGCTTGACATGTAAGATGTGGCTGTGAAACAATTTCAGGTTCTGGAGCCTCTTATGAGGTGGTTGTAGGAGTTGACTCTGGGACCACAGAAGGTGGTTCTAACAGTTCTGGACACCTTTCTTCTCTAACACTTGACTCTGCTCTCCTCAACTGTTCGATGTGTTGGCTCCACATGATGTCAGATGCGATCTCCACTGTGTAGGAGAGTGGTTCAGTTCTGTCTTCATTTTTGATCGTCTCTGTAGTCCCTCACCAAGACTGTTTGTTCAGGAGTGAAGCATCAAAGCTCTTTGTTTGAGGAACACTCAGTTTCTCTCGGCTGTTTGTTGTGCATACTCCTTCTGAGATTGGGTTTGACAAGATCTGAACATAAACACAAGGGATGACCCAGGAAAAGCATAGCTGGTGAGTTGTTGGTTGTGAAGTGTGCTGCATTGCAATAGTCAGTGAGGAAATTGGAAAGCTTCTGATTCAGTGTCAGTGTAGTGTGTTCTGCTGACATTGCTTGCTGTGCGTTACTTAGACGGGACCAAATTTTCTGCCAGGGAAGATTCATATGGATTTTGGTGGACAATCCACTGGCACATATTTCTTGGTAGTAGTGGTAGTGGCCAGAAGTGTTCCAAATTGCCTCTACCGGCCAGTTCCAGAGATAGAATCTTGGCATCTTCTGGATGTATTGGATTCCCCCAAGCCATCAGACTCCTCAATGCCCAGAGTCTAGACTGGCATCCACATAATTTATTATTATATTGAAATTTGTCCTCTACTGTACCTATTGCCTTGTTAATTAATTAATTAATTAATTATTGTACTGCCCTGCACTTTTTTGTGCACTTTATGTAGTCTTGTGTAGGTCTGTAGTCTAGTGTAGTTTTTGTGTTGTTTTATGTAGTCTAGTGTAGCCTTGAGTTGTCTCACATAGTCTAGTGTAGTTTTGTGTTGTTTCATATAGGTCCAGGGTCCTGGAGGAATGTTGTTTCATTTTTACTGTGTACTGTACCAGCAGTTTATGGTCAAAATGACAATAAAAAGCGACTTGGCTTGACTTGATTTCCCAAAGAGTGCATCTATCCCAGGCCACCAGACAAAACTTTAAGACTGCAGTTTAATTTTCACCACACCAGCATGTAGCTTCTCCAACAACATGTTAGCTCTCAACTTGGACAGTACAACAACTTTCAACCCCCATCAAGGGCAAGTTCATCCTGGCACTGGTAAAAATGGGGAGCTGGAATTTCTGCTGCATCGTCCAGCCATTGTGGTTTGCCATGTAGACCTGGGACAGTCTGGGGTCTTTTCTGGTTTCCCTTTGGATCATCTCCGCATGATTGGGAGAATTCCAGTGTGCATTAGGGAATACTTCCAGAGGAATGTTATCTTCTGTAAATTTTTCAGTTATTTCCTTTGCTGGGTAAACAGGACAATCCACAGCATTTCCATGATTAGTTGTCCTCGTGAATTCGATCCTGTAATTTTGTCCTCCAAGAAACAGAGCTCATCTCTACATTCGTGCTGTTGCTGTTAGTGGATTGAAATTTAACACCAGTGGTTGATGATTAGTAAAGAGTGTGAATTCTCTCCCTTATAGGCGCAGTTTGAAACATTTTATAGCCCAAACCAGACTCGAGGCCTCTCTGTCAATCTGTGTGTAATTTTTCTCTGCAGCAGTTTCCATCACTCATAACATGTGACATGACTGCACCTATACCATATGGTGATACATCCTGGACAAGCTTCATTGAACCATGTGGATCATAATTTGTCAGTACAGTATCTGATATCACCACTTCCTTTACCTTTTGGAAAGCCACCTCACAATGTTTTGTCCATAAGACCATAAGATATAGGAGCAGAAGTAGGCCATTCAGCCCATCAAGTCTGCTCCACCATTCAATCATGGGCTGATCTAATTCTTTCAGTCAACCCACTCCCCTGTCTTCTCCCCATACCCTTTGATGCCCTGGCTAATCTACCCAATGACTCAGCCTCCACAGCTCCCCATGGCAACAATTTCCTCAGATTTACCACCCTCTGACTAAAGAAATTTCTCCGTATCTCTGTTCCAAGTGGACATCCTTCAATCCTGAAGTCATGCCCTCTTGCCCTAGACTCCCCTACCATGGGAAATAACTTTGCCACATCTAATCTGTTCAGGCCTTTTAACATTTTGAATGTTTCAATAAGATCCCCCCTCATTCTCCTGAACTCCAGGGAGTACAGCACAATAGCTGCCAGATGTTCCTCATATGGTAACCCTTTCATTACTGGAATCATTCTCATGAATCTTCTCTGAACCCTCACCAATGTCAGTATACCCTTTCTAAAATAAGGAGCCCAAAACTGCACACAATACTCCGTGTGGTTTCACGAGTGCCTTATAGAGTCTCAACATCACATCCCTGCTCTTATATTCTACACCTCTAAAAATGAATGGCAATATTGCTTTCTTCACCACCGACTCAACCTGGAGGTTAACCTTTAGGGTATCTTGCACAAGGACTCCCAAGTCCCTTTGCATCTCTGCATTTTGAATTCTCTCCCCATCTAAATAATAGTCTGCCAGTTTATGCCTTCCACCAAAGTGCATGACCATACACTTTTCAACATTGTATTTCATTTGCCACTTCTTTGCCCATTCCTTTAAACTATCTAAGTCTCTCTGCAGGCTCCCTGTTTCCTCAACACTATCTGCTCCTCCACCTATCTTTGTATCATTGGCAAATTTAGCCACAAATCCATTAATCCCATAGCCCAAATCATTGACGTACATTGTAAAAAGCAGCAGTCCCAACACCGACCCCTGTGGAACTCCACTGGTAACCGGCAGTCATTCTGAATAGGATTCCTTTATTCCCACTCTCTGTTTTCTGATGACCTGCCACTGCTCCACCCATGCTAGTAACTTCCCTGTAATTTCATGGGCTCTTAATTTGCTAAGCAGCCTCTTGTGTGGAACCTTGTTAAAGGCCTTCTGAAAATCCAAGTACACCACATCTACTACATCTCCTTTGTCTACCCTGCTTGTAATTTCCTTAAAAAATTACAATAGGTTAGTCAGGCAGGATTTTCCTTTCAGGAAACCATGCTGGCTTTGGCCTATCTTGTCATGTGCCTCCAGATATTCCATAATCTCATTCCTAACAATCAATTCCAACAACTTCCCAATCACTGATGTCAAGCTAACAGGTTTATAGTTTCCTTTCTGCTGCCTACCACCCTTCTTAAATAGTGGAGTAACATTTGCAAATTTTCTATTCATCCGGTACAATGCCAGAATCTGTCGATTCTTGAAAGATCGTTGTTAATGCCTCTGCAATCTCTCCAGCTACTTCCTTCAGAACCCGAGGGTGCATTCCATCAGGTCCAGGAGATTTACCCACCCTCAGACCATTAAGCTTCCTTTATCCATCGTTATTTCTTCCCCATCCATAGTAATGAGTTCATGGGGTGGAGCACAGTAGCCAGGTTTGGCAGGAACCCGTTGTAGTAATTGACAAATCTTAAAAGGAACCACAACTGTGACAAGTCCTTTGGCCTTGGGACATTCACCACTGCTTGAATTTTCTTAACACACTTGTGTAATTTTTGTACGTCCATGTTGAGACCACAGCAAGTGATGCTTGGTGTAAAGAATTCACAGTTGGAACATCAACATCAACATCAACATCTGAGGCCATAATCTTCTCATCTTTTTAATATTGTCTTGAGATTTTGGAGATGTTCCTTGATATCCTCACCAATAATACTGATGTCACCCAGGTAATGCTGAGTGCTTCTGCAGCCTGCAGCGCCTGGTCCATAGCTTTCTGCCAGAGTGCAAGTGCAGATACTACTCCAAAAATAAGCCTGTTATAGTAATAAAGCCCTTTGTGCATGTTTATGGTGAAAACACTTTCTTCCAACTTCATGTGTGGGTAGGCCCCAGGAAAGTGCATTTGCTGAAGAGTTTCCTTCCAGAAAGGTATGCAAGGATATCCCCCACCCTGGGCAGAAGGTATTAATCTGCTTTCAGTACTAGGTTGATGGTGACCTTAAGATCACCACATGTCCTGACAGATCCATCCTTTTTGGGTACTGGGACATCTGGCATTGCCCATGGGCTTCAATCAGCCTTGGAAAGAATTCTTTGAGGCTTCATGCGGTCCAGCTCACTGACTACTTTATCATGCATGGTATAAGGAACTGGACAGGCTTTGTAAAACTTACGCATGGCACTTTCATTTAACACTATTTTACCCTAGATATGTTTGAGTTTTCCAATGCCATCCTTGAACACTGCAGTGGCATCATCCAGTATCTTTCTTAATTTGCAGTCTTTAGTTGACTCTATTGCAGGTGTTGTGGTACGCAAATCGTGGATGGAACTCCAATCAGGTTGTAGTTGTCTCAGCCAATCAAGCCCCACAATTTTACTACATACAAGGCGAACATGGTTTATCAGCTGTTGTATTTCACTGTTATGAATGTCATTTCCACAGGAATCATCTTTTCTCCAATTTAAATACTCAGTTGTTATCTGCAGGCTTCAGTTTAGTATCTTTTAAATGCCATTCAAAGTCATTTTGTGGAATGACTGAATCAGCTGAGCCAGTGTCCAATTCTATTTCAATTAATTTGCCATTCACTTCTGGTGCAAGCCATATTGCATGTCTCTTGTTAGTTTTCACATTTTAAATCTTAAAACTACTCAGTCCTGTGTCACTCTCAACATTATCAGATTTTTTATCAATCGCATGCAGATTAGTGCTCGTTTTGGAACTGCAACTTGACTTGTTATCTTGTTCTCTTCCCTGTGCAGTCCATTTATGTTTGTCCTACCTGCCTTTTCCTTGTATGTGTCCTATCATGTTGCATTTTCTGCAAGTTTTGCCTTTAAACCTGCATTGGTCTGGTCAATGCGAGCCCCTGCCACAACAATAACACAATTTGGCCAGCTGATTTCTGTTGCGATGTTGCAATTTTGTTCACACTCATTTTCATTACGTACTGCAACTCAATTGTGGCTCTGGCTGCTGTTGCAACTGATACAGCAATTTCAATTCCTCTTTTAATTATGAGTTGTGTTTCAGTTAGGAGCTGTTTTGAATGTTTTCTTGTAAGATTCTACAAACTAATTGATCTCTCAGTGCATCATTAAACCTGTTACTGAACTGACAATGCTCAGACAATTTCTTCAGTTCAGCCACTCAAGATGAAATGAACTCCACTTGCTTTTGAATCCATTTATGAAACCTAAAGCATTCTACAATCAACAATGGTTCTGGTTCTAAATGTTCCTGCATTACTTTCACAATCTTAGCCAAGATCGTTTTGGCTGATTTGGTTGGATCATTTAAACATCTAAGCAAAACTGTATGCTTTACCACCTTTTGCACTCAGTAACACTGGTTCTCGTTTTCATTGGCTATTTCATTTGCTTCAAAATACAGCACAATTCATTCAGTATACTGTGCGTCACCCGGTTATCTGTTGTGAAATCGAACTTGTCTATCTTTACAAAGTTTCTGCTCTTTTTTATTTATTATTATCATCATCTGGGACTCACTATTTATGAACCCATGGCCAAATTTATTGCTTGTTAATTTTGTCCATTTTTTGCCTTTTCTTTAACTCAAGTGCTTCTCTCCTTCCAAAGGAAAACGTGTTGAGCTTCAGCGGGTAGGTCGGCATCTCGGATTAATTTTAAAACTTCCTCATCATCAAACACTGTTGTGTTTTGTAACTCCAGAAACTAAATACACTAGAGTTTGCTGTGATACTTTGCATGGAGAGTTAATAATTTCAAAGCCAATGAGAAAAATTGTCAACTGACCAGAGGTAAATGACAGATGAGTTAGGCCTTTGGATAATGTTACTTCGGGTTGTCTCTTCATTTTTCAAAATGTAGTAATTTAAGGAGAGGAAGAATAGAAGAGAATTTACAGAATCACATCTGAAAAATGGGAGATTAACTTAAAATTCTACTCATTTCCCTGAAGAGATATTTGGTATACAAACACCACTGTGAAAAGATATGCATTGGCCAATAGCAACATCCCTTTGAAAAATTCAGAAAAGACACTAAAAGAGAGCTTCTGTATCAAATCTGAAATGCAGCCAGCACCCGCACCCTTTCCACACTGTGAAGTATTTAGGTTAACCTCATGGAAAAATGTAATGATATAGACAAATACATCTGTAAAGAGGCCGTAGTAGAACAATTTCTCTTCCAGACACAACTCTTTCAAAATTTGGAAGAGAATGAAGCACTGCAAATAGCAGAGGAAACATCATTAAAATTATGCTCTTTAAAAAGACCATAAGATATAGGGGCAGAATTAGGCCATTCGGACCATTGAGTCTGCTCTGCCATTCCATCATGGCTGACTTTATCCCTCTCAACCCTATTCTCTCGCCTTTTCCCCATAAACTTTGATGCCTTTTTTAATCAAGAACTTACCAAACTCCACTTTAAATATATTCAGTGACTTGGCCTCCACAGAAGTCTGTGGCATTGAATTCCACAGATTCATCACCCTCTTGCTAAAGAAATTTATCCTCATCTCTATTCTAAAGGGACATCCTTATAATCTGTGGCTGCACCCTCTGGTCCTAGACTCCTCCACTATAGGAAACATCTTCTCCATACCCATTCTATCTAGGCATTCCAATATTTGACAGGCTTCAATGAGATCCACCTTCATTCTTCTAAACTCCAATGAACAATATCCCAGAAGCATCAAATGCTCCTTATAAGTTAACCCTTTCATTCCAGGGATCATTCCAGTGAACCTCCTCTGGACCCTCTCAAATGCCAGCACATCCTTTCTTGGATAAGGGACCCAAAACTGTTAATAATACTCAAAATGTGGTCTAATAAATACCTTATAAAGTGACAGTATCCTCTTCCAATCAAATTTGGCCAGCTTCTTTCTCATGCCTCTCTAATTCCCTCTACTCCACTGTTATGTCTGACTTTAGCTTCACCCTCTCAAAATGCAGGGTGAATGCTATATTGATCACTGTCTCCTAAGGGTTTCCTTACCTTAAACTCCCTAATAAAATTTGGTTCATTACACAATACCCAATCCAGAATTGCCTTTCCTCTAGTGGGTTCAACCACAAGCTGCTCTAAAAAGCCATCTCATAGGCATTCTACAAATTCCTTCTTTTAGTATCCAGCACCAATCTAATTTTCCCAATCTACCTGCATTTTGAAATCCCTCATGACTATCATAACATTGCCCTTTTTCTATACCTTTTCTGTCTCCTGTGACTATTTGTACGCTACATCCTAGTTCCCGTTCAGAGGCTGGTATTTAACTCACATCAGGATCTTTCTACCCTTGCAATTTCTTAACTCTGCCCAGAAGCAAATAATTAATTTCCCCAAGCTCTCCAACACATCATACAGTGAAATAGCACATTATACTGTAATATTACAACAGTTTTTTTGAGATTAATTCCAGCTGCACTGTTAAAAGGGGTAACAGCAACGACAGGAGCTGAAGGTAAGTACTTCCCCAGTAAACGTTAAAGTCAGAATAAATCACAAATAACTACTTGTATTATCATCCAGTGGCTATATTAGACAATGTGGCTGGCATGATGTGGAAGACATGGATACTGAATAAGAAATAAGATTTTAGAAATACATTTGAGCAAACTAGTTACAGTTAACTTATTTGGTTAAGAACAGAATATGTTGGGGATGTACTTTGTGATTGCTTCTCTAGTGTATTTGTAAGCAAATGAAACAAGAAGTTCCATGTTTAGACATGAATCCATGATGTTTCCTAGGGATGTGAGGTCTACTGAATATTAACCTTTGCCCAAATATCGATCATTGGGAAGTTAACACAACCACATTTTCTATTCCATCACAAAGCTTACATATCAGAAAGTAATTAGTAAGCAAAACACTGCATATACAGTAAATCTGAAAAAGAAGTAGAAATTGCTGGGGAAATTCGTCAATCAAACAATATCTGTAGAAGGAAAAAAAGCAGAGTTTACTTTTGGACGAATAACATTTCATCAGAAATGGAAACTTCCTTGATGGGCTATTATTCTGAAACATCAACTGTTTCTTTCTGCATAGGTGCTGCCTAACCTGCTGAATATCTCCAACATAATCTGTTTGTAGTTTTTTTAAGGTATCTACCTTTAGTGAAAGGGCAAAATTCAGGCTTTGGAATCTTATAATACTGGCAGCGTAACCACTTTAAAAATTGTATCATGTGGCCAACTACTCTATTTTGTTTGGCCATTCATCAGTTTGACAAGACAGAGTGGATTTTTCAGTCCAGGGGTTAATCAAACTAAAGATTCTATCTTTCATGTAAGTTTTTTTTGTTAATAAGCATATTACAATGTATATCTGTTTTAGGGTTGTAGCCTTTGACCAAATGCTCCTTCTACATTTTGTGACACGGGTTAGGAAAACGCTTCGAAGAAGTCTCTATTTCTCAAGCAAATGCCTTCTTGGATCCACTTAATAGAAAGGATTTGTTTTATTCTGTATGTTCTTTAATTTAATGAACTGTTTTGTTAGTTTAACTCACCATCTTAGAAACTGATACTGATGCACCTGCCACTGTACTGAACAGGATTAGCTTTACTTGTCAAATGTCCATCGAAGTGTACACTGAATTATGTTATTTGCACCCATTATTTTCCAATGAGATTAATCCAATTTATCTGACCTTATTAATAAAATTTGTGAAAATGTGGCTAGGTGAGGGGTGAAACAAGGAACGATATGTTGAGTATTGCCTAGTTACCATATGATGAGGATCAAAGGAAAAAGACTTACATTTATATGATGACTTTCATTTTCAAAATGGACTCCACCAAATTAATTACCTTTCTAAATGTTATCATAGCTTTCAAGAAGAAATAAATAATAACAACATCCCTGTATGAAGATTCCTTGTCTGAATCATGCAGGTAAAAAATGAGTGAAATCTCAGAACTGGCCTGAAGAGAAACAATTTTATTTTTTCTGGAATGAGCAAAGTGAATGATTCTTTGCACCACAGCATCAACAAAGTGACATAATCAGGATCACCTGGAGAGGATAAATGGTCACATAGGTGTAACTGGGTGCTGCGGGTTCATTGGGTCAGAAGGCCCTGTTACCGTGCTGTATCTCTTAAGTAAAATTAAAAATATTTGTTGTGGTACAAGCAGACATTAGCAATCTGACAGGCAGTACCTCCAGGTTGGTGGTGCAGTTTCTGTGAGGAATTGAAGCAAGCCAGAATAAATCCCATTGATATGATGATACCTCAGGCAAAAGAAAAATCTGTGCTGGTTTTTCCCACTGTCCACTTCCTGCTCTTTACAGCACTCCTGCCCTCAATCCTCATGACTGAAAGCAATGTTTTTCTTTCCTGTTGTACTTTTAAATTCTCATTGGTGAGATTGGCAGCACTTCACATGATCATTTTAATCAAGTAAAGCCCTCACTGGGATAGCACAAGTTGGACATTATTTGTTTTTAAACGGTTCCTTTCTTCCAAGCACAGCAAAGAGGATCTTTAAAACTGAGTGTTATTATGGTAGGATTTGTTCTCCATGGGATGTACGCCAAACTAAATTTAATCCGTCACTGTCAGTTTTATCTCCTGTGTTAATAAACATGGGAGAGATCAGCATTTTTAAGTTGATTTGCCAGAAAATGCTGCAATTAATTCAGTTATACTTTTTTGTTGTTCTTCTTTCTGTTAATATTTTTAGTGAACTGAGAAACTGTATTTGTTATTAATGTTGCATCCAAGTTTATTTTGGAAGAACTTAACAGAATCTGCTTAAACTCTTTAACTGCAATTTTTTTTAATGAACTGATGTTTTTATTTATGTATCTATGTCTTAACGTGTACGTGCAAAATGCGGCTCACTGCAACTGGTATGACCATCACCATAGTCCTGTTGTAAATATACTAGCATAGCTTTAAACCATAATAACCTTTCCTCGCTCAGTAGTTACTGCATGAAACACACTCTGTGTAAGCTAGTTCATACTGTATCAATTAATATCTGCACAAACAGCTCATAAAGTGCTTGGTACAGTCTTGAATTCCATTATTAACTATGTAATCCTTTAGATAAATTGTCAGATGTGAATAATCTTAAATCAGAATCTTTTTTTCAACAGATGAATGCCCGATGTTCATGATAGAATAGCCATAACATGTGGAGAAAAGTAGCTTTGAGGGGTTAGAAGAGCGAGGAGAACTCTTGCCTCACAGCTCTACTGACTCGGGTTCGATCCCAGCCTCCGAGCTACTTGTATGGAGGCAGTATCCTCTTACTGTGTTGACATGAGTTACCTCAGTGTGGTGTGGCATTGTCTGCTGTGCATAGGTAGGTGCAGGAACCAGGTGGTTAGGATGATCATGCTGATGGGAATGTGGGAGAAGGATTAGATTAGTGTAGCATTGGTATACCGGATTGAAGCAGATTCGGTAATCTACTGGGTCAGCTTCCATCTCGTATGTCTGCTTTTTTTCAGATGTCAAGTTTAGAACTGAAATAAGTTTCCTGCTACTGCCACAACCCAATATCTGGGAGTGTAGTTATTCTTGTGGACTTTCCAGATAATATTTCTAATTTCTGCCAAACTATTTTGTATGTAGTTTATATCAGCAGGAATTAATGTGGCCACATTAGTTTTCTTTATGGCCACCTGCCAAAGAAGGCTTTTGATTAATTTTGATGTTTTACTTTTCTTCATTCACTTTTTTTCGGATGGGTACTCAGAAATTAGAATGTAATTCATTTCAACCCTCCCACCCCCACCACCAGGGCACTTCTGTATAAATAGTGTCAGGCAAAATTCTCCAGGTATTGGCCTCCAGGCCTTGTCTTATATCTAAAGAAATAAAATAAATGATTTCTTGGTCTGACACCACAGATTTACAGGCATCTCTGTAAATAGATAATCTTCTCTTACTAAGTTTAAGTCACAAGAGAAGGTGCCTATTTATAGGAATATATATTGAAATCTTTAAAAACATAAGCTATGTTAAGCAAAGTTCCATCTTGGCTTTAGAATAGTACACAAAGCATTGTGTGATCTTAATACTTCTGTCATTATACAATTGTTTACTTTCAATGTTACCATGAAGGATGTCATCACAAACCGGTGATATTAAATTAAAAATCTTTCAGTACCTCCTCATTTCACATTGATTTTTTTCAAACAATTAATTCAGGAGGCTTTAGAATTAATATACTATGATAATAAGCTATATTGTTTAAAACAATTATTTGGAAAAAAAAATAACATAGCATCGGCATATCAACGTGCCACAGGATCATTCAAATATCAATCGGAATATGCTCCCTCTTTTCTGTTACTGAATAGACCTGTGTTCTTTCCACCAAATGCACAATGTTTGTAAATTAGCATTGACCCAGCAGTTCTGTTTAGCAATAAATACTGAAATTCTGCCTTGTATTTTTTAAACTGCGTCCTTACACATAAGAACTATCAGGCATAACTGAACTACCTTCAAACCCAGTTAATCAACACAGTGCAGTATTAAGAAGAGGTAGCATAGTGAGATTCAACACGAAGTGTTGACCAGAGAACATGTGGACATATGATCTTTATCAATATTTAAATACACGAAGTTTTAAAATAGAACAGTTGGTATTGAAACATTTGAGTGGAAGAACAATGGCTGTGAAAGAGTGAGTCCCAGTGAAGACACCTTTAGTATTCAAGGGGCCAGAGAGGGTTGTTTTCCCTTAAATTCTACTGAGCTTTTATCAGGTTATTTGCCTCAATTTGAAAACATGAATGTTTAAATAAATCAGGCCAAATCGCACTGGCTGTGACTGCTGGTTCTGTTCATCCAAGATTTCGGCTCATGCGCTGTAAATCTGGTATATGCTGACAATTTGAAGGGGCCAAATCTATCACTCAATTCAGATCTGGACTGGATTTCAAAGCTTACAGTGGGGATTCTAGTGCTGCAGATTAGGAGGCAGAAGAAAGACATCTTTTTTTAAAAAACTACTTCAAAAAACAGCACATTAAATCAGACTAACTTAAAAAAAACAAACTTTTTAAAGCTATATTATTAGCTTTTAATAATCTGTGGATTAAAATGAGATTTATTTCAACTTCAATATCATTTTAAGTATCTCTTTTAAATATAGTTAAAATCATTGACAGTTTTGCCAGAAAACCTCTGGCTTTGCCTCCTGTTAGGACCAGCAAGATCAGTCCTTTGTCCTCAGTCAAGCAAAACAAGAGGACTGCAGATGATAATTCCAGCTGCTGATCTAACCCAGAAAAATACAAGGTGTTGTGATGGTGCAGATGAATCTATCTATCTTCATTTGTGCATCTATGTCACATGCAGAAAGTGGCTGAGAATATATGTTGCTCTCTGGTCATTACTGGATTGGCTTCACTAACAGCATTTAGTGCTTAAAAATCTTAAAGGAACAAATTAGAGTTCAAGGTAAATATATGACCGAAGTTTATATATGTTACCATATACAATCCTGAGATCTGTTTCAGTACCAGCTTTTCAGGGGGGAGCTGGACAGAGTCTTTATAACAAAATCTATTGAAGGAAATAGGTAATGAGTTGTGGGTTTTAGTTTCCGACACTGAAGCTAAAAGAACTGTTCCAGAACAGAACATGCTGTACTGTTTACATCTACTTTAATATGTTGCTGCTTAAACAATGAGTACAGATGAAATGACCAGGGATTGAACTGATGTTGAGTAGGATTTAATCAGCGTTTATATACCAAAGTAAACATTCCATGGCTGTTCACGATGAAATCGGTGGTGAGCAGTTGTGGAACGAGGAAAAAGGAGAGTTGGAGATGGAGACAGAGAGAGAAAGAGAGAGAGAGGTTTTGAAGTTGTTTTCAGAGCAGTTGGTCACAGATGACAAGGATTTATAAAGACTAATTCAGGAAGTATAGTCATGATTTTAAAAGAATATGACTGGAGGAACTCTGCTTTTTGAGAGTTGGTGTTGTGATACTCTGCTTAAAAGGCACAGTGTGAAGAAGGTACACCAAGAATTAATACACTCAGAGTAAAGATCTGTGGTATATGCACAGAAATGCTGTTGGAAGATAATTAACTTGGTGGAAAATGCACTTTGGTCATTCAGTACAATGAATTGTCCATGGAGAATATTGCCAACTGGCACATTCCAAGTGGCTGAACCACTTGCCAAGAGACACACTGAAGTCTGGAGCAGTGAATGCAAAGGACTTGTGGATAAATCCAAGGTCCTTGTGTCACTGGACATCAAGGAGCCAAATCTCAAGTCTGATTATGTGTAAGAGCCTCAGATGTTTGAAGATTGTATCATCCATGGAGGTTGCCTGAGTGGCAATGCTGCTCTGAATGTGCTAACACTGAAAATGTATAAAACTGGTAACACTATGAATGCATAGGCTGACTGCCATCTTGAACATAAAGAAGACTTCTGCACCAGTTCTTATATTTCTTATAAATATTTTAAGAAAACTGTTTATTTTTGAAATTTGAAAAATATTCTTCAATAGTGGGTTGGGATCATTATAAAAAATCATAAGTAATGTCTGATAGTCATTGGGAATTAGTATCAGATTGGTATACAAATAGCCATAGAAATAATTAAGTTTTACAACAGGTAATTTTTAACTTTTCTAATATTGACTGGGACTGACTTGATGGGATGGAGTTTAAAACTTAAGACATAGGAGCAGAATGAGGCCATTCAGTCCATTGAATCTACTCCATCATAGCTGATTTATTATCCATCTCAACATCATTCTCCTGCCCTCTCCCCTTAACCTTTAATGCCTTGACCAATCAAGAAGCCTATAGGTGGCAGGGTGGAGATTCGTCTCTACCAGAGGAGGTGTAAGGCACTCCTTTAGCCTGCAGGTCACCCTTGGGCAAGGTGTAGCACCTGTTTAGCCTCCCAATCAGGGTCCTGTGAAGCCATGGGAACAGGTGGTGGATGATCGTATGAGCAGCAGATACATATAATAATAAATACTTTATTGATCCTGAGTGGGAAATTATTTTGTTACAGCAACAACACTTTAAAAACACACTTAACTAATAATAAAGTACAGTATAATAATATATAATAAGTCCTGGTTATGCAACTACTAACACCAGGCAGACAAGCTCTAAAGAGTATTGATAATGGCTCAGGTCACCTGTCTTGTAAATGCACCGCCCAGAAGAAGGCAATGGCAAACCACTTCTGTAGAAAATTTGCTAAGAACAATTATAGTCACGGAAATACCATGAATGCCCACGTCATACGACACAGTACATAACGAACAAACTATCAACCTTTGATATAAATATACATAATTTATGTGGCAATGAATTCCACAGATACACCACTCCCTGGCGGAAGAAATTCCTCCTCAAATGAGACGTCCTTGTATTATTAGAATGTGCCTTCTTGGACTAAACTCACCCACTGTAGGAAACATCCTCTCCACGTCCACTCTTTCCAGGCAGTTCAATATTCAATATGTTTTAATGAGCTCCTCACCCCCCCCCCCCCCTCCACCCGCTTCATTCTTCTAAACTCCAGTGAGCACAGGCCCAGAGGTATCAAAGTGTGTCCAGGTAAGTTTTTTCAAACAGTAAGTAACTGCTCCTGTCAGAGGGGGTGCAACGCTTGACCTACTTAGAAGGTGAGGCTGGGCAGTACACTGAAGTATCAGTGAGGAGACAGTGTCACTTTGGGAACAGTGATCATAATTCTGGAAGTTTTAACATAGTTATGGAAAGAGATTGGGCCAGTCATTAATTTGATGGTTTTCCCAGTGTCATGTTTTAAGATGAGAGGGGATGTGCAAAGGAGAAGTGTGGGGCAAGATCATCTGCACAGAAAGTGGTGGGTGCCTAAAAGGCACTGACTGGAGTGGTGATGAAGGCAAATAAATAAGGGCATTCAGGAAGCTTTTAGATAGGCACTTGAATGTGCTAGATAAGGAAAGACATCGCTATATCAAGCAGTACTAAATCAAGTCAACTCTTCTTGCTGTGTTGTCTAGAAGACACTTCGCCACTCATTTAAGAGGATTCTTCAGTTCTGATCCATGGTGGGTAGTCTTCCGGCTTATAAGCTCTGAGTTGTTTAAAGTGTAGCAATCACACGAGGGTCGTTAAGAGTTGTAGACGTAATGAGAGGGTCATTAGTCATCCTTGAATGAATGGAGATGTGAACTGTTGTGGAGACACTGGGGTAGAGATGTCAGGACTGCATTGTAAGTAGCTGATAGAGTGATGTTGTACCTCTCCCCTCTATAAGTTGGGAATTTTATTACTAATTTAATTAGGTTGGCACAATGTTGTAGGCTGAATTGCCTTTTCTTATTCTATACTGTTCTATGGGCTATTTTTGGTCTGCACTGATCTATGTTCTATTTTTGGTCCAGGTGTTAAAGCCCTAAATTGGGGACAAAGCTAGTTTTAATGGCATTAGACAGAGACGTGTTGACTGGAAGAGGCTTTTAAAAATGAGAGGGGGAGAATTCGGGGCTAACATATTCCTGTCGGGGTGAAGTGCAAGGCTAGGAAATTTGACAAAACCCTGGATGGCAGGAGAAAGGAGGAGACATATGTCCAGTGTAGGAAGTGATATCAAACCATTCTCTTCAGGGGTTTGAGCTCAGGTTTATTGGCACGAGCATACATAGCCAGAATATCAATGCCGTGAATGTTTGCTTTCTTGCAGCAGCACCGTCCATTAAGAACACGATGAACATAAATTAAGTAATCTTAAATGAACAAATTATATACATGCATGACATAAACAGAAACAGATATATTTCTCCCGACTTCAACCCTCCTCCTCTTCCTGGATACCCCGCCCTGGTCTTCTGCCTGGTCTGGACATTTTCATTGCCAACCATCTCGACTTCAACACTCCTCTCTCCAATTCCAACCTCAGCCATTCCAAATGCTCTACTCTCCATTGCCCCTGCACTAATCCTAACCTCACCATCAAACCTGCAGATAAAGGGTGTGCTCTAGTGGTCTAGCGAACTGGCCTCTACCTTGCTGAGGACCAGTGACAACTCTCAGAACCTCCTCTTACTTATCCCTTGAACAGGATCCCATGAAGGAGCATCAAACTATTGTCTCCCACATCATCACTGGCCTTATTGACTTTGGGGGATCTCCCATCCACCACCACCAACCTCATAATTCCCGTACCCCACACCTCCGGTTTCTACATCCTATCCAAGATCCACAACCCGCTTGTCCAGGCAGATCCATTGTTTGAGCTTGTTCCTGCCCCACTGAACTCATATCTGCTTACCTCGACTCTGTTTTATCCCCTCTAGTTCAGTCCCTTCCTACCTACATCCATGACACGTTACACACTATGCATCTTTTCAATGATTTCAAGTTCTTTGACCCCCCATCAGGATGCTCAGTCCCTATACACCTCCATCCCCCAACATTTCTTTCTGGACACCAGACCCAACTAGTTCCCCACAACCACCATTCTCCTCCATCCAGCAGAATTTTTCCTCAGTCTTAATAATCCTTCCTTTGGCTCCTTCCACTTCTTTTGAACAACTGGTGTTTCCTTTTTGTCAGATACATGGAACAGTCTATGTTCCAAGCCTACACGGATGTCTGTCCCACACTTCTCCTACACTATATCGACGACTGTATTGGTGCTGCTTCCTGCACCCGTGCTGAGCTTGCCAATTTCATCCAATTTGCCTCCAACTTCCACCCTGCCCTCAAATTTACCTGGTCCATTTCCCTCCACTTTCTCAATCTCACTGTCTCTATCTTTGGAGCCAGCTTATCTACTGATGTCTATTACAAACCCATGGACTCTCACAGCTACTGGGACTGTACCTCTTCCCACCCTGTTATTAGTAAGAACGCCATCCCCTTCTCTCATTTCCTCCATCTCTGCCACATCTGCTCTCAGGATGAGGCTTTTTATTCTATAACAAAGGAGATGTGCTCCTTTTTCAAAGAAAGGGATGTCCTTTCCTCCACCATCTCTTCCATTTCACGTACACCTGCTCTCACCCCATCCTCCCGCCACCCTACCATGGATGAGGTTCCTCTTGTTCTCATCTACCACCCCACCAGCACATGATTCTCCGCAACTGCTGCCATCTCCAATGGGATCCCACCACCAAGCACGTCTTTCTGCTTTCCGCAGGTGTCACTCCCTACATGACTCCCTTGTGCATTCGTCCCTCCCCTTCGATCTCCCTCCTGACACTTATCCTTGTAAGCGGAACAAGTGCTACACCTGTCCCTACACCTCCTCCCTCACTACCATTTCAGGGCCCCAAACAGACCTTCCAGCCGAGGCGACACCTCACCTGTGAGTCTGTTGGGGCCATGTACTGTGTTCGGTGCAGCCGGTGTGGCCTCCTGTATATCGGTGAGACCCGACATCGATTGGGAAACTGCTTCTCCGAGCACCTACACTGCAGCCAGAAGGAGCAGGATCTCCCAGTGGTCACACATTTTAATTCCACTTCCCATTCCCATTCTGATATGTCCATGGCCTTCTCTACTGTTGCAATGACGCCACACTCAGGTTGGAGGAACAACAGTTTATATTCCGTCTGTGTAGCCTCCAACCTGATGGCATGAACATCGGTTTCTCGAACTTCCAGTAATGGCCATCCCATCCCATCCCTCACCATTCCCTACTCCCCATTCCCTTTTCCCTCTCTCAGCTTATCTTCTTGCTTGCCTATCGCCTCCCTCTGGTGCTCCTCCCTCATTTTCTTTTTCCCATGGCCTTCTATGCTCACCTATCAGACTCCCCCTTCTCCAGCCCTGTATCTTTTTCACTGATCAACTTCCCAGCTATTAACTTCATCCCTCCCCGTCCCAGTTTCACCAATCACCTTGTGTTCCTCTCTTCCCTCCCTACCTTTAAAAATCTACTCCTCATCTGTTTTTCTCCAGTACTGCCGAAGGGTCTCAGCCTGAAACGTCGACTGTACCTTTTTCCATTGATACTGCCTGGCCGGCTGAGTTACTCCAGCATTTTGTGTGTGTTGCTCGGATTTCCAGCATCTGCAAATTTTCTCCTGTTTGAAAAGTAGACACAACAGCGTTTGTGCAAGTTGAAGGAAATATCGCCAGATTCTAGAATTAGAGTTCAAGGAGAGTTCTTTGGGTTAGTCCAAGGGCAGTAGGGAAAAAGCTGTTGTTGAACTTTGAGATGTTGGTCTTTAGGCCTCTGTACCTCTTGCCAACAGTGAGAAGAGGGTATTGTCCTGATGCTGGGGGTCATTAATGATGGATGTTACCTTCCTGTGATGATGCCTCTAGTACAGTAGATGTTCTCAATGGTGAAGAGGGTTCTAACTGTGATGGAACTGGCTGAGTCCACCATGTTTCTGTAGCCTCTTGCATTCCTGTGCATTGCAGTTTCCATAGCAGGCTGTGATTCAACCAGTCAGAATGCTTTTCATTGTATATGTGTAGAAGGTTTGTCAAGATCATCAATGACATACTGAACCTCCTTTAACTTCTAAGAACATAGAGATGCTGAGACGTAGGAAAGCAGTTAAGAAAGAAAATGAGGATTAAAAAAAAGACATGAGATATCCTTGGCATACATTTGGAGGAAATCATAAAATACTCTGTGGATATATTAAGAGCGAAATGATAAACTAGGGACAGAATGGATCCCTTTAAGGATTTGTGTAGTCACTAATGTGTGGAGCCATGGAAGACAGGCAAGGGCTTGAATGAATACTTCTCATCTGTATTTACCATGGAGAAGGTCATAGCTGCTGGGAATTTAGGGAAGAGACAGTGATGTCTGGAAATACATAGATATTACAAAAAAGGAGGTGTTGGCAGACTTGAATCATACATAAAAGTGGAGATCTCCCTGGGGCTTGGCCAAATGTATACTAAATGCTGTGGGAAGCAAAGGAAGAAATTGCTGTAGTCCTGCCAGAGATTTGTATCTTTAGTAGCCACAGTTGAGAGACTGAATGACTGGACGCTTGCCTAATGTTATGCCTTCATTTAAGAAGGGCTGTGAGGACAAATCATGGAACTATAGGGTGACACCAGTGAAGTGAAATACAGTGGCGGGGATTTTGAGAGATGGGATCTATCTCTATTTGGCATGGCAAGGATTGATTAAAGATAGCATAGCTTTGAGCCTTGTTGTCTCACAAACTTGATTGACTGTTTTTGAAGAGCTGACCAAAAGAAGGATGGTAAATATTGTCTACATGTGTTCTAGCAAATCTTTGTACTAGTTACCACATGGCTGATCCTGATAGTGAGAGCCTGCCTATTGAGTATAAAATTAACTAGGTGGGAGGATAGGGTTGTTTTTTCAGACTGGAGACCAGTGACCACAGATGTACAAAGGGATCAGTGCTGGTTCCTGTGCAGTCAGTCACATACAGTAAAATTTTGATGAGAATGTAATTATTTTACTATCGCCACATATACTGAGATACAGTGGAAAAATGTGGTATGATTAGTAGGCTTGTGGATAACTCCAAAATTGGTTTGTGGTGAACAGTATTATTTTGTGTCAGAAAGGTGTGATTAATTTAGGGACGGTACAGGAAAGATTCACAAGAATGTTGCTGGGATTGGGGAACTTGAGTTATGAGGGGAGTCTGGATAGACAGGGACTGTTATCCCTGGAGTGAAGGAGGATAAAAGGCAACTTTATAGAATTTTAAGATCATGAAGAGCATAGATAAGGTGGATGGATACAATCTTTGCCCAGTGTCGTGGAGTCTAAAGCTAAAAGGCATAAGTTTAAGACATATGCTTTAAATAGGAACTGATGGGCAAGTTTTTCCATACCAAGGTTGCTGGGTAAAAGGAACGAGCTGCCAGAGGAAGTGGTAGAGGTGGGTACAATTACAATGTTCAAAAGATATTCAGACAGGTTCATGGGTAGGAAAGGTTTAAAGACATATCATGTCAAATTTATTGCCATTTAACTATATGTATCTTCAAACGAGACAGTGTTTGTCTGGACCAGGGTGTATAGCACAGTAATACACATTTAACACCCATCGGCTGGTGGCATAGTCCATCAGCGCTGGACTTCGGGGTGAGAGGTCCTGAGTTCGAATCCGTCCGGCTCCCTTGCACGCTCTCCATCCGTGCCTGGGTTGAGTGTCGAGCTAGCGACTCGACCTCGTAAAAAAACACTTGGAGAGCGATGGGCTCTGCCAGGTTTCAGATGCCCAAGACACACTGTACGATGAGCAATCGCCAAAAAGGTCGGTGCAAATAGCTTGTGATGACAGCGTCCTGACGACTCTACCAGGAGTTAAGGATACACACACACACACACACACACACACACACACACACACACACACACACACACACACACACACACACACACATATATATAAAACACACAATAACTTAGGAAAGTAAGGATAAAAGCTAGAGTTGAGTTATGCATAAATAAAGTGCATAAATTAAATATTGCAAGGCACAGAACAGATTAACTGGTGACACTTCAAATGCAATGTGGCAGGGAGTTTGGAATCTGATGGTCCGAGGGGAGAAACTGTTTTCCAGCCTGACTGTTCTTGTTTTTATGCATCGGAGTCTCCTGCCTGATGGTTGAAAGTCAAGGAGAATGTTAGGTTGGGTGGGTGGGATCTTTGATAATACAAAGGGCCCTGTGTACACAGCACTCCTGATAAATGGTCGGGAGACCCCTATGATCCTCTCGGCCGTTCTCACTGTCCTTTGTAGGGACAGTCCGATGCCCAGCTGCTCCCAGACCAGATGGAGAGGCAGCCAGATGGGTCAAGCTCGGAAAGGCGTCATGGTTGGCAAAGATAAGTTAGGCCAAAGGGTCCATTTCTGTTTTCTAAGACAGTAGAATGAATTTCAAATAAAGAGTCCAATGCACTGAGCTTTCTATATAGCACATACTCATTGACCAGGGACAAATTCCTTGTTAGAACTGTTTATTGCTTGCACAGTATAAGTGACTCACAATGTAGCCAACGCAGTTCTGTATGTGACTGCACACAGATTCGCTTAAGGAAATTCTTGACAGGTGATAGGTTTTGCATTTTACAATGAGCAACATCCAAATCCTTTTCAATAAACAGAAAGGATTAGGTTTTGCATCTCAATCATGAAAGTTAATATGCAAATCAATTACAGTTTAGACTTTGCCAGAACCACACATCTGATGAAAGACCAACCGAATACATAATGACAGATGATCTACAATCTTTTTATTGCATATTGCAATCCCAATTTACTTTAGGTGCAGGAGAGAGGAAGAGTACATTCTCCCTGCCACCCATCCCCCGCATGACAGCAATATTATAATGAAGGCAACTTAACACAATGCTCACTGCTTTGCATTCTGCCTAATCTACATAATGAAAATTAGTGATACCGTGATTGGCGATTATACCTGGCAGCAGATGACACATAAAAAGGCCTGTGGATTTTACACCACTTTAGGCTGTGAATAGGATGCGACTGTGACACAGCTCTTCTCCAGGCAGATTGAGTTGATGCGCTCAGTCCTTACCAGAGCATTTCACTTGCTGTTTGAAGAAAACCTGATTGTGGAGTTGTTACCAATCCAGTCATTGTGCCTTAAAACTCTTGACAAAAGTGGAAAAGTGAAGACAAAGAAAATTTCACTGGAGGCATAATTCTAAAAGAATTCAGTTCTATTAAGAGATTTCTCTCTGCTGTGAGAATATACCTGATTGCTTCAGGCAACCCTGTTATAATGTGGGCAGGTATATGTAATCATGGCTGGAAAGTAATTTCAGGGTGGCCAATACAATGAGGGATTAAACAAAATTGTATTCATTTTTAGCTATTTCTGGATCCCATTCACGGAAGCATTTATTACCCATCCATAATTTTTCTTGAAGCTGTTGAAACAAATTCTTGGAAATTTTCACTTCGTGGTAGCAAGCAACACACACAAAATGCTGGAAGAACTCAACAAATCAGGCAGCATCTACGGAGAGGAGCAAACAGTCAGCATTTTTTGATGATACCCTTCATCAGGTCTGGGAAGAGAGGGGGCAGAAGCTAGCATAAGAAGGTGCGGGGGGGTGGGGAAGGAGTACAATCTGGTGGGTGATAGGTGAGGGCTAATCATTTCCAATGCTATTGAGTAAGAATTTCCAGGGCCTAGTACCTGCAGTAATGAAGGAACATCATTGTTTGGTCTAAGTGGGACTTAAATGGGAACTTGCAGGCAGTGATGTTCCAATGACGTGGAAGTTTGAGAGAGGGTGCAGAGATTTACCAGGATGCTGCCTGGATTAGAGAATATGTTTTACGAGAATGGGTTCAGTTAGCTAGGGCTTTTCTCTTCAGAATGAAGGAGAATGAGAGGTGATTTAATAGAGGTTTTTCAGGTGATATGCATTTGATGGCTCTGGGCCTGTATTCACTAAAATTCAGAAGAATGAGGGCTGACCTCATTGAAACCTATCAAATGGTGAAATGGATGTGGAGAGGATGTTTCCTATGGTGGAAGAGTCTAAGACCAGAGAATTCAACCTCCTAATAGAGGAGCATTCATTTAGAAAGGGGATGAGGAGTAATTTCTTTAGCTGGAGATTGGTGAATCTGTGGAATTCTTTGCCACAAGCAGCTGTGGAGGCCAAGTTATGAATATTTCAGGCAAATTCTTGATTGGTCAGGGCATGAAGGGATATGGGGAGAAGGCAGAAGACTCAGGCAGAGAAGAAAATTGGATCAGCCATGATGAAATGATGGGTCAGACTCAATGGGCCAAATGGCCTAATTCTGCTCCTATGGTCTTATAAGCGGCAGACAGAGTGGACAGCAACAGGCTTTTTATCCAGGGTGCAAATGGCTAAAACAAGGAGGATGGCTTAATTTTAAGGTGATGAGAATAAGGTATAGGTGACATCAGACATGATGTTTTGAAACAGGGTGGTGGATGCGTGGAATGCGCTATCACAGGTGGCGGTAGAGGCAGATACATGAGGGACATTTAAGAGACTCATAGATAGGCACGTAGTTGAAAAAAATGGAGGTCTTTCTGGGAAGGAATGATTAGATTAATTTTGGAGTAGGTTCGAAAGTTGGCAGGACATTGTGGGCCGAAGGGTCTGCACTGTGCTACATTGTTCTATATTCTGTGTTCTTGTGCACCAGCTGCACTCAATTTTTGGTGATAGAGGTGGTGGCTTTGGAAATCCTGTCAGGGTGGAATAGGTTCATTTTACCTTGGTACATTGACCTTTGACCAGTGACAAATCTGGTCAACAGAAATTTGAGAGGGAGGGATTTCACTCGGGTCCGCTGCCCGAGAAGAAAAAGGCAGAAGCAGATTGAAGCAGTGTAATTGAGTTCTGACCAGAGACCAATCCACTTTTGGGATTGATTAGCAAGAGCAAATTAAAGAAAGGCAGGGGCAAGCGCAGTGGCCATCATCTGAGTGGACAGAGTCAGAGTGGTGATCGTGAGGCTTTAGCTCTTCGAAGCTTCCGTGAAGGGAAACCATAAGGCATAGGAGCAGAGTTAGGCCATTCAGCCCATCAAGTCTGCTCCACCATTCTATCATGGCTGCTCCAGGATACCACTCAACACCCATACACCTGCCTTCTCGCCATATCCTTTCATGCCCTGACTGATAAGGAAATGATCAACTTCTGTCTTTAATATACCCATGGATGTGGCTTCCACCAGAGTCTGTGGCACAGCATTCCACAGTTTTACTATTCTCTGGCTAAAAGAATTCCTCTTACCTCTGTTATAAAGGTATTTTGAGGCTGTGCTGTCTAATTTTGGATACCCCCACTAGAGGAAACATCCCCTCCACATCCACCCTATCTAGTCATTTCCACACTCAGTAGGTTTCAATGAGATTCCCCGCACCCTTCTAAATTCCAGTGAGTACAAGCCCAAAGCTCCCAAATGCTCCTCATATGTTAATCCCTTCATTCCCAGTATCCTTGTGAACCGTCTCTGGGTTCTCTCCAATGACAACACATCCTTTCTGAGCTGCGGGGCCCAAAACTGTTGACAATACTCCAAGTGCAGCCTGACTGGTGTCTTATAAAGTTAAAGTTAAAATCTGTCCGGAGCTTTATAAGCTCATCAGGCTGTTGCTTATGCCGGTTTCTGTGACATGAAGTGACTGAGAGTATGAGACCCCCCACCCCCCCAGGATAGGATGCCAGTCTATCGCGAGGTTAACCCCCAGCATTTTGGGGCATTTTGCTGGTACCCATTTTTAGCTGGGTGGAGAGGAGCAATGTGTGGTTAAGTGCCTTGGTGAAGGACACAACACACTGCCTCAGCTGGGGCTCAAACTCACGACCTTCAGGTTGCTAGTCCAATGCCTTAACCACTTGGCCACATGCCAGACAGTGTCTTATAAAAGCCTGGCTTTATCTCCTTGCTTTTTATATTACATTCTCCTTAAAATAAATGCCAACACTGCATTTGCCTTCTTTACCACAGACTCACCCTCTAAATTAAGTTTCTGAGTGTCTTGCACTTTCTGAGTCCCTTTGCACTTCTGATGTTTGAACCTTCTCCCCATTTATATAATATTCCGCACTATTGTTCCTTTTACTAAAATGCATTATTGTACATTTCCCAAAACTATATTCCATCTGCCACTTTTTTGCTCATTCTTCCAATTTGTCTAAGTCCTGCTGCAATTGCATTGCTTCCTCAGCACTACCTACCCCTCCACCTATCTTTGTACCATCCATAAACTTTGCCACAAATCCATCAATTCCATTATCTAAGTCATTGACAAACAATGTGAAAAGTAGCGAAGAGGCTTCATTCAGAGAAAGCAACAAAAAAAGAAAAGCTCTAGGTTAAGTTTTTTTTTCCTTCCCTTCTTTATATCTGCTCTGTTAAGAGATGCAAAGCAGGGTAGTTGAATGTTCCTCTTGCACGATGCGAGATGGCAGGGAGACCTCCAGTGTTCCTGGCAACTACAACTGTGAGAAGTGCATCCAGCTGCAGCTTCTAACAACCTGCTTTAAGAAGTTGCAGCTAGAACTGGATCAGATCATTCTGAAGGGGTGATAGATAGGACATATAGAGAGGTAGTTACACCCAAGGTGCAAGACACAGGCAACATGGTGACAGTCAGGAAGGTGAAAGGGGCTAAGGAGCCAGTGCAGAGTAGTTTTGTGGCCATCCCACTCAACAACAAGTATATCACTTTAGATACTGTTGGAGGAGGGCAATGACCGAACAGAAGATAGTCACAGTGGTCGGGTCTCTGGCACTAAGTCTGGCTCAGCGACTCAGAAGGAAAGGGGGTGGAGGCATGCTGTGATGATAGGGGATTCATTAGTTAGGGGAATGGACAGGATGTGGGTGAGAGCAGGATTCCCGGATGGTATGTTGCCTCCCAAGTGCCAGGGTCCAGGACATTTCGGATCGGGTCTTCAGCACTCTTAAGTGGGATGGCGAACAGCCTGAGGTCATGGTCTATGTAGGTATCAATGACATTGAGTACAGAAGTTGGGATGTAATGTTAAAATTGTACAAGGCATTGGTAAGGCCAAATTTGGAATATTGTGTACAGTTCTGGTCACCAAATTATAGGAAAGATATCAACAAATTAGAGAGAGTGCAGAGACGATTTACTAGGATGTTACCTGGGTTTCAGCACTTAAGTTACAGTTAAGTTGAACAAGTTAGGTCTCTATTCATTGGAGCGTAGAAGGTTGAGGGGGGATTTGATCGAGGTATTTAAAATTTTGAGAGGGATAGATAGAGTTGACGTGAATAGGCTGTTTCCATTGAGAGTAGGGGAGATTCAAATCAGAGGACATGATTTGAGAGTTAAGGGGCAGAAGTTTAAGGGAAACACGAGGGGATATTTCTTTACTCAGAGAGTGATAGCTGTGTGGAATGAACTTCCTGTAGAAGTAGTAGAGGCCAGTTCAGTTGTGTCATTTAAGGTAAAATTGGATAAGTATATGGACAGGAAAGGAGTGGAGGGTTATGGGCTGAGTGCGGGTAGGTGGGACTAGGTGAGATTAAGAGTTCGGCACGGACTAGGAGGGCCGAGATGGCCTGTTTCCGTGCTGTGATTGTTATACGGTTATATGGTAGGACAGGTAACGAGGTTCTACATAGGGTGGTTGAAGGAATTAGGTGCTAAGTTAAAGGGTTGTGATCTCAGGATTGTTACCTAGGCCACGTGCTAGTGAGGCCAGAACTAGTAAAGTTGTACAGTTTAACACCTGGCTAAGGAGGGAGGGTGTAAGATCTTTGGATCATTGTGCTCTCCTCCAGGGAGGGTGAGGCCTGTACTGAAGAGACGATTTGCACCTTAACTAGAGTGAGACTAATACCCTAGTAGGGAAGGGTTGCTAATGCTGTGTTCTGGGGTTTAAATCAGAGCTGCAGGGAGATGAAGATCATAGTGCCAGAACAGTCAGTGGAGAGGTTGTAGAGGTAGATGCTGATAAGACCTTAGACAAAGTCAGGAGTCAAAAAGCTGGGCTGAGCTGCATATGTTTCAATGCAAGAAGTGTTGTATAAAGATGGATAAGCTCAGGGAATTATGATATTGTAGCCATTAGTGAGACGGTTGTTGGATTGGCAGCTCAGTATTCTGGTGTTCCGTTGCTGTAGATGTGACAGAGTGAGAGGAATTAAATGAGGAGGAGAGGCATTGCTAATCAAGGAAACTGTCACACCAGTGCTCCATAAGGACAAATCGGAGAACTTGGCTAGTGAAGAGTTATGGGGGAACTGAGAAATAAGAAAGGTACAACCACGTTATGGGACTATATTACAAACCACCGAACAGACCTAGGGATTTAGAGGAACAAATTTGTAAAGAGATCACAGACTGTTGCAAGAAACATAAGGATGATATAGTAGGTGATTTTAACTTTCCACATATTGACTGGGGATCGCATATTGTAAAAGGACTAAATGGAACAGAGCTTGTCAAATATGTTCAGGAATGTTTCCTTCATCAGTACGTACAAGTCCCAATGAGAGAGCATGCAGTACTGGATCTGCTATTAGGCAATGAGACGGAACAGGTGACATAAATTTGTGTACGGGAACACTTCGCATCCAGACTCCACAATGCCATTAGTTTCAAAGTAAATATGCAAAAGATAGGTCTGGTCTGCGGGTTAAGATTCTAAATTGGAGAAAGGCCAATTTTGATGGTATCAGAAATGATGTGGCAAGTGTGGATTGGGACAGGCTGTTTTCTGGCAAAGATGTATTTGGAAATTGCGAGGCTTTGAAAAACAAAATTTTGAGAGTACGAAACTTGTATGTGCCTGTCAGAGTAAACGGTAAAGATAAACGTAGGGAGGGAACCTTGATTTTAAAGAGATATTGAGGTCCTGGTTAAGAAAAAAAAGGAGGCACATAGCCCGTGTAGAAAAATAAGAGTAGGAACAAATAAGGTGCCTATGAAGTACATGAAATGCAAGAGAATGCTTAAGAAAGACATCAGGATGGGTAAAAGAGGGCATGAAGTTGCTCTAGCGGACAAAGTGAAGGAGAATCCTAAGGGATTCTATAGATATATTATGAGCAAAAGGATTGCAAGGGACAAAATTGGCCCTCTGGAAGACCAATATGCAGCACCATAACAGATGCAGGTGATCTCAAATGTAGTCTTTGCATCTATATTTACTTGGGAGATGGACAAAGATTCTATAGAAGTGAGGCAAAATGGTATCAACTTTGTGGACCCTGTACAGATTAGAGGAAGAGGTGTATGCTATCCTGATGAAAATGAGGGTGGATAAATCAGGGCCTGACAAGGCGTTCCCTCAGTATCAATCTCTTGAACAAGTGCAGAAATTGCTGGGGCCCTAGCAGAGATATTTAAAACATCCTTAGCAACAGGAGAGGTACCAGAAGCTTGGAGGATAGCCAATGTTGTTCCATTGTTTAAAAAAGGCTGCAAACAGAAACCAGGAAATTATAGACAGGTGATTCTGACATCAGTTACAGGAAAGTTATTGGGTGGTCTATAAAAAACACCCAGTAGAATTATTGACCCCTTCCTATTCCTAACTTCTACCCAAAGAGACTCTGTAGACAACCTCCACCATTTCTGCAGCCACGACACTATCTCTGATCAACAGTGCCACACCCCCACCTCTTTTGCCTCCTTCCCTGTCCTTTCTGAAACATTTAAAACCTGGCACTTGGAAGTAGCCATTCCTGCCCCTGCACCATCCAAGTCTCTGTAATGGCCACAACATCATTGCTACAAGTGCTGATCCACACTCTAATGCCTTCAATTATTCTTCAATTACACCTTCTGCTGTTATTTTGGTCTTGATTGTGATTCAGAAACTGTTGGACCCTATGACATGCAGTTTGGAGTTTGAACGAATGATCTGGTGCTTTTCTATTCCTGGAAAGGACCAGGAGGTGCCTCGTGGGGAAGACGAGAGATGGAGTGCAGGGCCATGATCAACTCCATTTTGAAGCATCAAGGAGGATTAAAGCACTGAGGTGATTTCGGAGGAGGTCAGCGGTTGCTCTCCACAGAGGCCATAGAGTTGTGTTGTATATACTTGATAGGTTGGTAGCATGGTGGCCACTCTTCATGGAAGGACTGAGTTTGACTCTGATAGCAGGATGTTTGTGAAATTCTGAGATTTATGTGGTTATTGGACTGCAGTTGATATTGCTCTCTTTCAGTTTTCCTCTTTCTTGTTGCAGATTGGCGAGTTGGGGTTCACGATCGCCAAAATGTTAGTTTTAGTGAGAGAGAAGGATTGGGGATTTGTGGTCTGATGTCCTTGTTAGATTTTCTGTGTGACGGTCTGATAGTTTTTGTGTATGGGAGAGTGGGTTAGGGGTTTGGTGCTATTGTTGCTGTGTTTTTGCAAGGGAGGGAGTTGGAGGGTCAGGCTTTGTGAATTTTGTTTCTCTTTCTTTTTCGTGCGAGGAGGAGATCGATGTCTTTTTCTCTTTTCAGTATTTCATGGTTATCTGGAGAAGACAAATATCAGAGTTCTTTTGTACATGTGTACTTTGACAATAAAATAAATTTTTGAATCTTTGAATCCACAGTTGTCTGTGGCAATGGATTCCAGAGATTCACCACCCTCTAGCTAGAGAAATTCCTTCTCATCTGTTCTTTGACATCCTCTGTCAGCCATGGTTGACTCATCCTCCCTTTAGAATACTTCTTCATTTTTTGGATGTATCTATCTATCCTGCCCCTTCTGAATTGCCCTCAGAAACTCCAACCATTGCTGCTCTGCTGTCATCCTGCTAGTGTCCCCTTCCAATCAGCTTTGGCCAGCTCCACTCTCATGCCTCTGTAACTACTTTTACACTATTGTAATGCATTTGACTTTATCTTCTCCCTCTTAAACTGTAGGGTGAATTCTACCATGCTATGATTACTGCCTCCCAACAGTTTGATCCTCAGCTCCCTGATCAAATCTGGTTCATTACACAACACCCAATGCAGAAATGTCTTTCCCTACGTAGGCTTAAACACAAGCTGTTCTAAAAAGCAATTTTATAGGCATTCTACAAACCCCTCTCTTGGGATCAGGCACAACCTGATTTTCCCAATCTACTTGCATTTTGAAACCCCCATTACTATTGTAACATTGCTCTTATTACATGCCCTTTCTATTTCCCATTCAAATTTATATCCAACATCCTGGCTACTTTTAGGGGTTTTTTCACCCTTGCAGTTTCTTAACTCTAGTCACAGGGATTCTACACCTTCTGATTTCTATGTCACCTCTTTCTGAGTGTTTAATTTCAGGTTTTACCAACAAATACCCCACCCCTTTTGCCTATCTGCCTGTTCTTTCAATGCTAGGTGCATCCTTGAATGTTAAGCAGAGTCATGCCATCTTCAGAAGTTTTCTGATGACTCTGCCATAGTTGGATGCATCAGCAAGGGAGATGAGGCTGAGTACGGGGTATGGGGAAAGGGGAAACTCTGTCACATGGTGTGAGCAGAGTCATTTGCAGCTTAATGTGAAAAAGACTAAGGAGCTGGTGGTGGACCTGAGGAGGGTTAAGGCACCGGTGACCCCTGTTTCCATCCAAGGGGTCAGTGTGGACATGGTGGAGGATTACAAATACCTGGGGATATGAATGGACAATAAACTGGACTGGTCAAAGAACACTGAGGCTGTCTACAAGAAGGGTCAGATCCATCTTTACTTCCTGAGGAGACTGAGGTCCTTTAACATCTGCCGGACGATGTTGAGGATGTTCTACGAGGTTGTGGTGGCCAGTGCTATCATGTTTGCTGTTGTGTGCTGGGGCAGCAGGCTGAGGGTAGCAGACACCAAAAGAATCAATAAACTCATTCGTAAGGCCAGTGATGTTGCGGGAGTGGAACTGGACTCTCTGACGGTGGTGTCTGAAAAGAGGATGCTGTCCAAGTTGCATGCCATCTTGGACAATGACTCCCATCCACTCTATAATGTACTGGTTAGGCACAGGAGTACATTCAACCAGAGACTCATTCCACCGAGATGCAACACTGAGCGTCACAGGATGTCATTCCTGCCTGTGGCCATCAAACTTTACAACTCCTCCCTTCGAGTGTCAGACACTCTGAGCCAATAGACTGGTCCTGGACTTAGTTCCACCTGGCATGATTAAATTATTATTAATTAATTATTTATGGTTTTATATTGCTATATTCACTATTCTTGGTTGGTGCGGCTGTAACGAAACCCAATTTCCCTCAGGATCAATAAAGTATGTCTGTCTGTCTGTCCTAACCGTGATCTTCTTTCAGCCACATCTCAGTTATGCCCACAACATCATATCGGCCAATCTCTATCTGCACTACAAGATCATCTATTTTATTCTGTATACTGAGTGGATTCAAATCTAATACTTTCAGTCCTGTATCCATCACCCTTTTGGATTTTGCCTCCATGTTCACCTCATACCACTGCCTGCAATTTTGCCCTATCATCTGCTGTCCTTCCTCACATTCCCATTACACACTACATCGACTTGTACCTGTATACCAACTGCTCTATCCACAGCTCTTATAAACCGATCCCCATCCTGGTTCCCATCCCCTTGCTAATTTAGTTTAAATCCTCCCCAACAGCTCTAGAAAATCTGCCCACAGGAATATTGGTCCTCTCATGTTTGGGTGTAACCCATCCTTTTTGTATAGGTCATACCTTCCTTAGAAGAGATCCCATTGATCAAGAAATCTGAAACTTTGCCCCCTGCGCAAATTCCTCAGCCACTCATTCATCTGTACTATCATCTTATAAAGCTGCAACATAACTTCCCAACTCTTGAATTCAGTTCCTCGATTAATAAAAGCAATCATACTATATGCCTTCTTTACTATCCCATCAAACTATGTAGTCACTTTTAGGCAGCTGTGGACTTGAACCACAAAATCTTCCTGCGCATCAACAGGTCTTGCTGTGAACAGTGTACTGTCTCTTTGTATTTGATCTCCCAAGTGCAACACTTCACAATTAGTCAGGTCATACTGCCGATCAGTAGAATTAGGTCATTTGACACATTGAGTCTGCACTGCCACTCCATCATGGCTGCTCAACCCTATTCTCCTGCCTTCTCCCTGTAGTCTCTAATGGCTCACAAATCAAGAACCTATCAACCTCTGTTTTGAATATACTCAATGACTTGGTCTCCACAGTTGTCTATGACAAAGAATTCCAGATTCACCACCCTCTGGCTGAAGAAATTCCTCTTCATGTCTGTTCTACGTGCCTCTGCCCTCTGGTCCTAGATTCACCCACTATATGAAACAACTTCTCCACATCCACTCTATCTAAGCCTTTCAATATTAGATAGGTTTTAATGAGATCCCATTCTGCTCCTTATTCTTCTAAATTCAAGCAAGTACAGGCCCAGAGTGATCAAGAGCCCCTCATACTTTAACACATTCATTCCCATATCATTCTTGTGAATTTCTTCTATATCCTCTCCAATGCCAGCACATCTTAAATAAGGGACCCAAAACTTCCCACGGTACTGCAAGTGTCGTTTGACCAATGCCATTTAAAGCCTCAACATTACATCCTTGCTTTATATTCTATTCCTCTCGAAAAGAGTTCTAATATTTACCTTCCTTTCCACTAACTTAACCTGCCTGTTAACCTTTCAGGAATCCTGCACAATGACTTCCAAGTCCCTTTGCACTTCTGATTTTTGAATTTTCTCCCCATTTGAAAGATAGCCTATGCCTTTATTCCTTTAACCAAGGTGCATGACCACACACTTCTCTATGCTGTATACCACCTGACACTTCTTTGCCCATTCTCTCAATACAGGTCCTTCTGCAGACTCCCTGCTTCCTTAAAACTACCTACTCTTCCACCTACCTTTGTATCATCCACAAGCTCTGCCACAAAGCCATCAATTCCGCCATCCAAATTATTAACATATAACCTGAAAAGAAGCAGTCCCAATACCAGCCACTGCAGAACACCACTCGTCACTGACTACATACCAGATCTATATCCTGCTGTATATCTTGCAAGTCTTCTGTGCTACCCACAACACCATCAACCTTTATTTTGTCTGCAGACTTACTAACCCGCTTATCTGCATTATCATCCAAGTCATTCATATATGTCACCAACAGCAGAGGTCCCAGTGTGAATCTCTGTGGAACGCCGCTAGTCATAAATCTCCAGCCAGGATAAGTCCCATTAACCACTAGCCTCTGTCTTCTATAGTAAGCCAATTCTGAATCAAATTGGCCAATGGATCCCATAGATCTTAACACCTTACAAAAGTCCATGTAGACAATTTACATAGCTATACCTTCATCAGTTACCCTTGTCACCTCTGAATTAGCTTCATCACCTTAAGCACTGAAGCAGCTGATTAGGCCTTTGGATACTTCAGGGGAACTCCTGCATGATTGAATTCTAATAATCACAGCCATTTTTCTTTGCACAAAGTCTTTTATCTTGCTGCCTATTGACGTCAGTTTTACCAAGAGTCCTTGACTTTAAAAAGTCAATTAAAGTTGCCCTGATGCCAAGGACAGAAATTCCTGGTTCATCACTAGAATCTGGTTGCAAGAGTTGGAAAAAGTCAAACTGACCAATGATAATACTATTAACAACAGCTCCAATCATGGAACTAGATGGCATGCTAATTAATAGAGGTAGATAGTTCTGTTTTATTGTGGGCGGGACACACCTGAAGAATCATTGCAATTGTATTGGAACAGCTTTGTCAGTGGTATGGTTCATTCTGTAGTCCTACTTTCATCTATTTCATGATACCATGTGGAATGAGAAAAATATTGTTTTAGTCTAGCTTGGTTACGATAGGTTGTACCATGGAAAGCCTTCTGACAGGCTGCATCACTGTCTGGTATGGAGGGGCTACTGCACAGGACCGAAAGAAGCTACAGAAGGTTGTAAATCTAGTCAGCTCCATCTTGGGTACTTGCCTACAAAGTACTGAGTGTAAAGCCAGCGTCCTTTAATGAGGACCTCCAGCACCCAGGGCATGCCCTTTTCTCACTGCTACCATCAGGTAGGAGGTACAGAAGCCTGAAGGCACACACTCAGTGATTCAGGAACCGCTTCTTCCCCTCTGCCACCGATTCCTAAATGGACATTGAATCTTTGGACACTACCTTACTTTTTTAATATAGAGTATTTCTGTTTTTGCACATTTTTTAAACATCTATTCAATATAAGTAATTGATTTTCTTGTTTACTTATTATTTTTAAAATGTTATTTATTATTATTTTCTCTGCTAGGTTATGTATTACATTGAATTGCTGCTGCTAAGTTAACAAATTTCACATCACATGCCGGTGATAATAAACCTGATTCTGATTCTGAAACTCAGGAGAAAGCTGAGATGCATTATCCATTTGGTACTTCTGGCTGAATATATCTCAACCTTTTCTTCAACACTCAAAGGCTTTTCTTTAAAACTGTTTGCAGTTGAATTGTTCACTATCATTCACAACCGGGTTGGGAGGACTACAGGATTTTGATCTGATCCATTTGTTTTTTTTTTCTGATCTGATCCATTTGTTGAGAGATCAGTTGGCCCTGCATGATGCGTGTTGTTCTGTGTTACTGTAGTCTGGTGTTGCAAGTTTGGCATCATGTTTCTTTGCTGCTGCTGACCTGGCCTTCTGAACTCATTGAATTTGGGCTGTTTCTTTGGTAAGACTGTAATGTTAGAGTGATGAGTATCACAGACTGACAGTGTTGATTGTGGAGGTACACATTTTGGCTGCTGATGCTGGTCGTCAAGGTTTGAGGTGTCTAACGCACTAAGCATAATGGTGTCCTTGGAGTGAAGACAGGACTTTGTCTGCATGAGGACCATCAGTCCTGTTAATGGCGATGTGGGCAAAGGAATCTGTAGAAGGTAGATGAGAGAGGATGCGGTTGAGGACATTTATTTTTTACTTGATGTGCTCACTGCCTGCTGCAAACTCTGCCTTGAAGCTGTGCCTTTCTCTACTGGGAGCTACAAGCAGCTATTCATAAAGGATATGCTGAAGTCCTCTGCAAATATTACAGCAATGCCCTCATTGCTTCTTTCAAGCTGATGCTATGAGACATTATGAAATCTAGAGACAGTATTAAAGACTTCCAAGCTTATTCCCTCTCAGCTGATTATCACTTGTCCACCCTCTTTGGCGAACCCCTCTCACCCATAGGAGAGAACATGCCAATACTGGGGGGTGAGAGGGGTGGTGGCTACACTGTCTACAAGCAGTCATTCTGTCATTCCATGACTGTTCCTCAATCAGGCCGTCACTTGATTAAGATGCAAGGAAATTTAAACCTGTTCCACCTTGATTATTCTTCTTTTTATGTTCATTTAGTTGTATATAAAATAAAACAAGAGAAGAGGTTCACGAGGATGTTTCCAGAATGAAGGGGTGAACATACAAGGATTTTTTGGCAGCTTTGGGCCTGTACTCACTGGAATTTAGAACAATGCATGGGAATCTCATTGAAACCTACTTAATGTTGAAAGGAATAGATAGGGTGGATGTGGAGAGGATGTTTCCTATGGTGGGGATATCCAGAGTTAGAGGGCATAGCCTCAAAATTGAGAGGTGACTGATCAGAACAGAAGTACGGAGGATTTATTTTAGACAGAATGGTGAATCTGTGGAATGCTCTGTCACAGACTGCGGTGGAGGCCAAGCCTGTGGGTATATTCAAAGCGTAAGTTGACAGTTTCCTGATTGGTCAGGGCATCAAGAGATATGGTGGGAGGACAGGTGTATGGGGTTGAATGGGATCTGAGATCAGTCATGATGGAATGGTGGAGCAGACTCGATAGGCTGAACGGCCTAATTCTGCTCCTATGTCTTACGATCATTGAAACATGGACAACGAGGAGCAGGAACATACCCTGCAATGCTCTGAGCTTGCTCCACCATTTCAATACAGTCAGGGCTGATCATCCATCTTACTACAATGTTCCCATCTCTCTTTTCCACACACTCCTTGTTGCCTTTTGTGTCTAAACAGCTGTCTGTCTTCTTAAATATATCCAATGACTTGGCCTGCACCACCTTCTGTGGATAGAAATTCTCTGAGCAAAGAAATTTCTCCCTCTTTGAGTCCTAAATTCTTATTCTTATATTCTACGATGTGACCCCTGTTTCTTGACTCCCAGCCTGGGGAAACATACTGACAGCATGTCAAATTCTGTCAGCATTTAATATGTTTCAAGGAGATCTCCTCTTATTCTTCTAAACTCTTGATGTTTATGGGTTGGTTGACCTCTCTTTCTTCATGTCATCCTGGGAAATAGAACCTTTCCCATTGCAAGTCACGGTGGTCTGATAGAGTGCAACATCAACCTAATTCCAGTTACATCTCTTCTTGTCAGCATGTGTCTACAGCAAGCTCAAAGCATTCTGAAGCAATATGACCTTCTTTGGTTTCATTAAACAAAAGTCACCTCAACACCTAAATGATAACTTTTCACTAAGTTAGGGATAGATTTTGTTATCAACCCTGACATCTAAAAAGGGATTTGAAATGGTCCAAAAGGTGCGAAAGGTTTCACTGCCAATGTAATAGTCTTTCTGTAGAAGCAGAGTTTGGATTATGGTTAGAGTTAACGGGTGCTTTGGAAAGTGAACCATCCAATGAAGGGAGCGTGTTTTCGTGTTGTGTGCCTGATACTGGGGTGAGCGGGATCTTCTGTTCAGAGGAAGATGAAGGGAGAAGATGCCAGAGAGAAGAGGTCATAGGACTTGAGTCAGAGCGGGGCCATAATCCAATGAAGCCCGGGGCATTGAAGGAGGATTGATGAAGGGGAAACTGTGAGCTCCAACTTGTTCATGTTAGACTGTTTCATAAAAATAGGTCCTTTTCTTTTTTTTTGCTTTGTCTTTTCTAATCCTTTAGTCAAATTAAGAATTATAAAGCTCAATCCTGTATTTGTATGTGGTGTACTGTTATTTTGTGCTTATTTGTAACGGGGTAACAAATCATGAAGCATCCACACAAACGGGGGGTTTTGTGGTGGGCTTGCACTTCAATCTCACATGTTTGGCAGGGGCAGAAATTGCCTTCCCTAGATTTATGCAGCCGATAGAACCAGTGTTTCATAGGATATTCACATTTCACTAGGATATTGCCAGACTTCCTGACTTTCAGCTTTTTGCGTGTATTGCTCAAGATTTCCAGCACCTGTGGAATCTATTGCATTTATCTCACAGAATATTTACAACTAGCAGAGGAAGCACTATCCTATTGATCTAAAATGTATTTGAACCAGGATTCAATGTGTTGAAAGGTTAACTACCAGCTTCAATATCTCTGTTTCTTCCAATTTTGCAGAAATGTTTTTAAAAAGCCATGCATTTGTTGTGCGTCTGGTGTTAAAGAGGGTAACTAAAGAAAGTAGGGAGTCTAATTTCAACAGAATTTGTTTACACGACCTTGTTAAGTACATTCTTTCCCAATTTGTGTTGGTCTCAATACAGTATATCTCCCCAGAATTTGGAAGAGAAGCTTTGTGGAATTATTCCCAGTCTTCCAAACTTCCAGGTCCTATTTTGAGTTTCGTGAAATTCATGCAGTTTGAGAACTACTGAATAGTTATTACCCAGTATTCAAAAATGGAGGACAAACCTATTATTTTTTAAATGTATGGCTTGACAGAAAAGGGTGGAAGCTTTCATTGGCTTTGGCAGATGATGGATTGAACAAATCACTTCCAGAACAGCAGGGCCTGAAGGACAACCATGTCTGACAGTCACAGTTGCTTAATGAAGACCACATGATGTAACAGATGACTCAGTGAACATTTTAAGATAATCTAAGACATACAGCTAGATTAAAAATTGCTACAAAAAGTCAAGTTTGGCTGTAGGTCAAACAATGTGTTCCCAATAGAAAGATGAGGCTTTAAGCATGCTCATCTCCTTAAGATATAGGTAAAATGTCCATTGAGGATTGTGCTATTAGTACAGTGGAAAACTTTACAAATTCATTCTGAATTTCCCATTTTGAATGATTTTTTCCCAGATTTTGATATTGATATATGAGGAATTTGTGCCAAGTCCATTGATTCCACAATCTGTCCATCCTTATGACCAACCTTCCCACCTCTCCACCCCACCCCTGGTTGTCTGGATTAGTTTTATTCCCATCACATTATATGTACATTTTTCGATCCCACTGAAACATTTGGACTGATTTGCTTTAGGCTGAATAAGGCTGGCTTTGACTTATTGTCCACAGTTCCCAGTGCCTGCAATTACTGGGTCCTGTGCACAGAACTGATTGAGCATGCAGGAGACAACTGTTTGAGCCTTGGTGATAAATGGACCTCGGGTGGTGAGGTTAGGCCACTGGAACCCCTTGTCAGCCTTTCTCAGCAGACAAGTAAGTTTTGGTTTCTGTCAAGGCTCTGCTGACGACTTTTAACTTAAAATTGCTTTAAAACAATGTATTGAAAATCAATTAAAACCATACTAAAGTACAAAGAAATAATTAAAACCATTGCAAGAAACAAAGTAAGTGGAAAGTAAATAACCTAGTTTTCTGCAAAAATCCATTCGAATTAATATAGACTCCAATTCTACGCCATATTTGACTGGCATAGGATTGGAAAGGTGGATTCCCCAGTGTAATATTTTGGGCCTATAGTAGCTTTCTACAAGTGTACAGTCTAGCACCGGTTAAATGTAAGCTGTTTCAAGCCAGAACAACCCTACGTCACTTTACTTCCATTGTACCTTGCATTGTAATTGGGTGTGAGAAGTGTTGTATCAGGATTTGACCATTATTTTGCCTTGAGGTACTTCTTGGGATTAAAAAGACCAATTGGGCTACTTCTCAGATGAGCATGTAAGGAATGTCAGGGGCAAAGCTTGCACCAGGCTTTTTGATTGCTGGAGAATCTGTAGTAGTCATAAATTTTTAGAATACATTTTCAGGACATAGAGATTGCTGAGTGGGCCAGTTTTTATTGTCCATTAATAATTACTCCTGCGAAAGTCATGTTGGGCCAACTTCTTGAACTATGGTAGTCTTCCTGCTGTAGGTACTTCCACAGTGTTGTTAGGAAGAGAGTGCCAGCATTGAGACCTAATGATGAGGAAAGTCTGGTGTATTTCCAAGTCAGGATGATATATGACTCAGAGGTGGTGTATTTCTATGCACCTGCTGCACTTGTCATTGGCAGTAGAGTTTGCAGGCTTGGGTGGCGAGTAACTACAATTCATTTTGTTGATAATACATTCTGTTGCCACATACACAATTGTGGATGAAATGAATAAATATTCGGGTCTTTTGATGGGTGTTAATCATGTCGGCTTCCTTGACGTTTACACCACACTCAACCAGGCAAATGGAGTATATTCATTACACCACTGGCAAGCATAGTAAATGATGGAAAAGCCTGTCAGGAGGTTAGTCACTCACCTTGGGAACCCCAGTATTAGGTCTGCTCTTGTAGCCATGGTGTTGATGTGGCTGTTTTAATTAAACTTTTGGTCAGTGGTAGCTGTCAGGATATTGATGCCAGGGACATCAAAATGGCTTTCCCGTGGCCAAGGATAAGTGGTCAGACTCTCTGTTGCCAATGGCCATTGCCTGGCACCTTGGTGGCATCAATGTTACCTTCCATTTATCAGCCTGTGCCTAAATGTTTTCTACAGGCAGGTGTAGGATGCTTCACTAATAGTGGAATTCAGAATGGAATTGTACACATGCAGTCTATATGAAAAGCATCCGATATGTTTTCTAGATCACTATTTTGAGCAAAAGCTATTTTGGATTTGGTTTTGTGCAAATGAAAAAAGGTTAATTAATGAGATTTTCAAGTGACCTTTGGGGAAAAGTGCTAATGATGGAATTTGACATTAATTTTGAAAGTGATGTACGTCAAATTTAAAGAAAGCTATGAAGGCACGAAAGGTGATTGACAGTGGTTGAGAGGGAGAACCTAATGGTGACCATTGTCCGATGGTGGACAGGTGGTTATGAATAAATAGCTAAAATATAAATTTCTTTGACATGCAAATCTCTCACTGTTCCCTTGGACCCTACAAGAGTTAAGTGCAGAAACTGTCGGAGTCTCAGCAGAGATACTTAAAACATCCTGAGCGACAGGAGAGGTACCAGAGGATTGGAGGATAGCTAACTTTGCTCTGCTGTTTTTTTAAAAAAAAGGCTCTAAACAGAAACCATGAAATTATAGGCCGGTGAATCTGACATCAGTTTTGGGAAAGTCATTGGGAGGTATTCTAAGGGACTGGATACATAAGTATTTGGATAGACAGGGACTGATTAAGCATAGTCAGAATGGCGGATTACAATGGACAGTGAGGAAGGCTATCATGACTTGCAGATGGATCTGCATTAGCTGGAAGAATGGGCTGAAAAATGGCAGATGGACTTTAATCCAGCCAAGTGTGAGGTTTTGCACTTTGGTGGGCCTTAAACAGTGAATGGTAGGGCACTGAGGAGTGTTGTAGAACAAAAGGATCTGGGAATACAATTGAAATGTCTTTCAATTTCGTAAGTTTTTTACTCTGAAAAACTTTGTTCTTGATAGCCCTATCTTACTTAATTTTTTTTTCAAACCTTCCTGGACAGATCAAGCTTTTAGCATATGGAAAAGGAAAGGTATAAAATGTTTTCGTGATCTTTTTTTTGAAGGTACTTTGATGTCCTTTGACCAACTTTCCAACAAATTTAAATTACCTAAATCTAATTTTTTCAGATATCTACAAATCAGAAATTTCTTACATAAAGTTCTACCATCTTTTCCCAATTCAACTTCAGTGGATTTCTCAGATTTGATTTTTACCTTAAACCCTTGTCAGAAGGGATTAGTAGCTTTTATTTATAATATGATTATGAAGATACAACCAGAAATATCAGATAGAATTAAACAAGAATGGGAAAAAGAACTTCGATATAATATTTCAACAGATAAATGGGAAAAAAAATTACAAATGGTTAATTCCTCTTCTATATGTGCTAAACATGCTTTAATACAATTTAAAATTGTACATAGAGCTTATACGTCTAAAGATAAGCTTGCTCGATTCTACTCTTATATTAACCCTCAATGTGACAGGTGTCATCTAGAAGTAGCTTCATTGACCCACATGTTTTGGTCATGTCCCACTTTACATAACTATTGGAAGGACATATTTGTTACCATTTCCTCAATTTGGAATATCGATTTACAACCTCATTTTATTACTGCAATTTTTGGTATACCAAATGAGGATGGTATTCAGTTTTCCCCTTCAATCAGACGAATGATTGCTTTTGTAACATTAATGGCCAGAAGGTCCATATTACAAAACTGGAAAGAAGTAAATCCTCCTACCACGTTTCAGTGGCTTTCCCAAACTATTTCATATCTAAGTTTGGAAAAAATCAGAAGCACTATTTTTGACTCATCAGTCAAATTTGAAGAAACTTGGGGACCGTTTATTCGACATTTTCATATGAATTAATCTGACCTTTTCCAGACCTTCTTTCTGCTTATTCTTGTTCAGGTATGGAGTTCCGGAGTTTTTTTGACACTATCACATATTTATAAACTGTTATTATTGCCCATGTTAGTTTAGTTTAGTGTTTTTTTTTCAATATATATTTTCTTTTACTTATTTTCAATTTTTTTTCTTTTTTGATGATTATTTTTGTTTTTTTTTTCATATATAGATATACAGACTTGATTGATTAATGTACTTTTTTCTGTTGATGTTTAATAGGATATTATTATCGTATTACCAATGTAATTTCAAGTCTATTGTATTCATAACCTATTCATCATTATGTTATGTTTTTCTTTATATATATATGAAACTCAATAAAAAGATTGAAAAAGAAAGAAAAAGAAAAGAAAATGTCTTTACTGGTAGATACATTGGCCTTCATAAATCAGAGTATTGAGTACAGGAGTTGGGATGTTATGTTGAAGTTGTATAAGACTTTGGTGAGGCCTAAATTGGAATATTGTGTGGAGTTTTGGTCACCTACCAGCTGGAAAGATGTAAATAGGATTGATGGAGTACAGAGAAAATTTACAAGGATATTGCTGGGTCTGGAGGACCTGAATTACAAGAAAAGATTGAATAGGTTAGAACTGTATTCTTTAGAAAGTGGAAGATTGAGAGGATTCATGCAAACTCATTAAAGCCTGGATAGGTACATGGATGGAGGTTGTTGGGAGTAGGCAGCTTAAATGGTTTTGGCGTGGCCTAGATGATCAAAAGGGCCCATTTCTGTGCAGTACTTCTCTGTGTCTCTGTCACAGTGGGCAATGCTCAGATTGGAGGAGCTATCCATCTGGATAGAAGTTATTTCATGAACTTCTGGTAATTTCAAGTTGGATAAGTCACCGGGACCGGATCAGATGTACCCCAGGCTACTGTGGGAGGCGAGGGAGGAGATTGCTGAGCCTCTGGCGATGATCTTTGCTTGATCAATGGGGACGGAAGAGGTTCCGGAGGATTGGATGATTGCAGATGTTGTTCCTTTATTCAAGAAAGGGAGTAGAGATAGCTCAGGAAATTATAGACCAGTGAATCTTACCTCAGTGGTTGGTAAGTTGATGGAGAAGATCCTGAGAGGCAGGATTTATGAACATTTGGAGAGGCATAATATGATTAGGAATAGTCAGCATGACTTTGTCAAGGGCAGGTTGTGCCTTACAAGCCTGATTGAATTTTTGAGGATGTGACTAAACTCACTGATGAAGTTAGAGCAATAGATGTAGTGTATATGGATTTCAGCAAGGCATTTAATAAGCTACCCCATGCAAGGCTTATTGAGAAAGTAAGGAGGCATGGGATCCAAGGGGACATTTCTTTGTGGATCCAGAACTGGCTTGCCCACACAAGGCAAAGGGTGGTTGTAGACAGGTCATATTCTGCATGGAGGTTGATCACCAGTGGAGTGCCTCAGGGATCTGTTCTGGGACCCTTAGTCTTTGTAATTTTTATAAATGAGCTGGATGCGGAACTGGAGGGATGGGTTAGTAAGTTTGCTGATGACACAAAGGTTGGGGGTGTTGTGGATAGTGTGGAGGTTGTCAGAGGTTACAACGGGACATTGATAGGATGCAAAACTGGGCTGAGAAGAGGCAGATGGAGTTCAATCCAGATAAGTGTTAAGTGGTTTATTTTGATAGTTCAAATATGATGGCAGAATATAGCATTAATAGTAGGACTCTTGGCAGTGTGGAAGATCAGAGGAATCTTGGGGTCCGAGTCCATAGGACATAGAAAGCTGCCACGCAGATTGACTCTGTGGTTAAGAAGGCATATGGTGTATTGGCCTTCATCAATCGTGGAATTGAATTTAGGAGCCGAGAGGTAATATTGCAGCTATATAGGACCCTGGTCAGACCCCACTTGGAGTACTGTGCTCAATTCTGGTCACCTCACTACAGGAAGCCATAGAAAGGGTCCAGAGGAGATTTACAAGGATGTTGCCTGGATTGGGGAGCATGCCTTATGAGAATAGGTTGAGGGAACTCAACCTTTTCTCTTTGGAGCGAAGAAGGATGAGAGGTGACTTGATAGAGGAGTACAAGATGATGAGAGGCATTGATCTTGTGGATAGTCAGAGGCTTTTTCCCCAGGGCTAAAATGGTTGCCACAAGAGGTCACAGGTTTAAGGTGCTGGGGAGAAGGTATAAAGGAGATGTCAGGGTTAACTTTTTTACTCAGAGTGGTGAGTGCGTGGAATGGGCTGCCGACAACGGTGGTGGAGGCGAATACGATAGGGTCTTTTAAGAGACTTTTAGATAGGTACATGGAGCTTAATAAAATAGAGGGCTATAGGTAAGCCTCGTAATTTCTAAGGTAGAGACATGTTCAGCACAACTTTCTGTGCCAAAGGGCCTGTATTGTGCAAAGGTTTTTCTGTTTCTAATTGCCGCCCCCCCCCCCCACTTCACTATTCCCATTTCCCTCTCTCAACTTTTTTTCTTATCTCCTCATCACCTGCCTCTGGTGCTCTTCCCTTTTCCCTTTCTTCCATGGTCCTCTACCCTCTTCTATCAGACTCCCCCCCTCTCCAGCCCTTTATCACTTTCATCCTTCAAACTTCCCAGCTCTTTACTTCACCCCTCCTGTTTTCACCAATCACCTACTGCCTTGTACTTCTTCCTCCTCTCCCCCCACCTTCTTGGTTTTTTTTACAATCCTGATGAAGGGTCTCAGCCTGAATTGTCAACTGTTCTCTGTTTTTCATAGATGCTGCCTGGCCTGCAGGGTTCCTCCAGCATTTTGTGTGTGTTGCATGGGAATTAGCAGGTTTAACATGGGTATATGAAAGGAAAATTACGTTTGACTGATATGCTGGAGTTGTTTGATGTGTGTAGAATACACATGGGGAAAACCATTGAATGTAGTGTATTTGTATTTTTAAGAGGATGTTTAGTAAGGAACATCCTTACTAAGCCATAATATTGGCTTATTACTGTCACATGTAATAAGGTTGTAAAAAGCTTGTCTGATAAACTGTTAATGCAAATCAATTCAATACACAGTACACTGAGGAAGTGGAAGGTAAAATAGAGCAGAATGAAGTGTAAAGCTAGGGAAGTACAGTGTAGGTAATAAGGTACAATATTACAATGAGATATAATGTGAGGGGAAGAGTCCATCATATTGTACTAGGAAACAATTCTATAGCCTTCAAACAGTGGCGTAGAAGCTGTTTAAACCTGGTGTTATATGCTTTCAGGATTTTATATATTCTGGCCGATGGAAAAGGGGGAAAATGAGGGAATGTCTGGGGTCGGTGGAGACCTTGATTACGCTGGCTGTTTTACCAAGGCAGCATTTCAGGAACATCAAAGATTTTCTAAGGTAGCCAGGCAAATGCATGATTAGCAAAAGGAAATTAATTTCCCTTCAAAATTTGTTTTAGGACTTAGTGTAAAAAATGAGAGAGGGCCACAGGTGCACAAAATTCAGGGAATAAATGGTAGGAAACCTAGCAGTGGGGTCTAAAACTAGAGGCTTAGGTTCAGACTAAGGGGCAAGAGGTTTGGAGGAGGAATTTTCCTTTCCACCCATGGCTGGTTGCAATCTTGAGCACTGGAGTTAGCGACAATCACAACATTGAAATATCTGATTGAGCAAACTAACTGCCAAGGCATACAAGTTAGCATCCAAGCTATGGCCCCACCATCCAGGTCATGCTCTCTTCTCACTGCTGCCATTAGATATGAGGAACAGAAGCTTTTGGTCCCACACTACCAAGTTCAAGAAGTTATTACCCCTCAGCCATTAGGCTCCTGAACCAGTGTGGATAATTTCATTCATCCCAACACTGAAATGCTTCCACAACCAATGTACTACAGTTCGTTATCAATATTTATTACTTGTTTATTATGATTTTTTTTAATCGTTCTGGTATTCATACTATTTGTTGTCTTTTACCTTGCTTATCTGTGCTTGTGTGCAGTTTTTCATTGATTCTATTGTTTGTCTTTGTATTTACAGTGAACACCTACAAGGAAATGGATCCCAGGCTAACTTTTGTGCTATATGACTGTAACAAAATTGAAGTCTCCATTTAGAAGGCAACTTTGGCTGTTTTTCTCTCCACCATCCTGTTCATGTCTAGGTGAAGAATCACCTTTTGAAACCAAGAAAAACGACAGATGTAGTTGAAATAACATTTATTTCACATGAAAACTATTCTTCTGATGAACTAACAGTTGACATTTAACTGTTCCTCAGTGCAACTTTTCTTGTTCCCTGTGTTTATGCTGAATTCACTCCACTTTATGGCATACCAACCGCTTTACTCATTCTTGCGTTTTTCTTGTGAGTACATATGTACAGATTCCACAAACGTGGCCACGTGTTCAGGATCCATATCGGGATACATGCCGTGTCCCAAATTTGCAATGTAGCGCTGTGTACCAAACTCTTCAATCATTTTCTTCACAATTTCACTTATTTTATCCTAAATTTAAACAGAAGGCATTGAGATTTGAATTCAAAATGTATCCCCTCAACTAAAACACAGAGGTCTGCTGCTTACCTTGGGTGCATAGAGTGCACAGGGATCCATATTACCTTGAAGAGTCACTTTTCTTCCAGTTTTTTCACTGAAAGAGAAGGAACAAATGCAATTATTAAATTTCCCCATTACTGCTTCATATATTCCTGTAAGGAAAATAGTGACAAAGGCAGGAGACTTCCAGAATATTTGGCTCAGCTGAAGTGTTATCTTTAGGCACCGGTGACTGGGAAGGTGTTACTTTCAGGATGCACAGGACAAATGAAGCAGTTGTGATGTATGACTCCTGTTGTTAATGGGAAAACATTTAAAATCCCAGCAATTTAAACAAAAGAATATTGTTTTCTGGATGGTTAATGCAATAATTTTATAACATGATTAATTGAAAAACATTTTTTCTTGGATTAACCGCTCTTATGTAAACTAATCCCTATTTTAATTTGTTTGGATTCTGGCAGGTTGCTAGGTTCCTGGCTGCAATTACTGAGCAACTGCAATAGTTGGTAAATACTGTCTTGCAACTTTCTTAAAATTTAGTACAGCTATATCATCTATTTCATTACTGATTTTTTTCTTTGTGTGGATTTTACAGCATTAGTTGTTGCAGCAGTAGAAATGAATAAAAACTCCCGGTTTCTTCCCTCCATTACATATTGATAACCACAGACAGGTTAGATTTTCAGTTAATTTCCTTCATCTCCTGTTCTTGACACTGCCAAGTGAATCCATTTCACATTTCAGTATTGGAAGTGGTAACGTCCTTGAAGTGTCTAGAGGTCACATCACCCCCTTGCACTTTTCGTTGAAGGTCTGGCTCAGCTAAAACCAACAGAAACTTTGATACATTTTTTGGGGTCTTTCACGGTATTAAGTTTGGTTTTATAATAAAAACAAAAGGTCAACTGGTATTCTTTGTGTATCACTGAACCTGATCTTGTGTTCTTTTCCATCAGGGTCAATGAGAGACAATAAGTAGGAATTTTTTCCATCTTCTCCCCCCCCCCCCCCACCCATTTCTGTACTCAACACCACTGACTTGACCTGATTAAAATCCTTTAACACATAAGATTACATAGATTTTAATAGTGGAAGCCAACTACTTAGCTGGTATTTTTGTTCTGAAGATTTAGCTTGCATTCCCTAATCAGTGCCTTTTAGCAACTCTTTCATAGACCTGTCAAATACTCTGAGAAGTATCTAATCTATGTGTCCTTAGCAGCAGGTCCACTATTCTAACTGCTCCGAAGCAGATTTCTTAATTATTAGTAACAACTTTTCATTCATGGCACCTAGTATTAGATCTCTGACAGGTGGACCTGTCTATTTATAGCAAATTTTACCAGGTCATCTCTATTCTATACCTTAATAAGGATAAAACCAAGCTTACAATGGAAGCTGTAGTTTCAAAATGGTTTCTATTATTACAAATCATACTTGATTTGCCATAACTTGAGATCAAAACCTGCATGACTCAATGAGGTGTGTAATTTTCTGTGTTGCTTTTGACAAATGAAATGGAGGAGAAATATTCTATGGGTATAACAATAGATTGTTACCATTATTAGAGAAACAAGGTAGTGCAGCTGCTGGTAAAAAAGGCTGGAATAACTAAGTGAGCAGCTAGGGAAATAGACAGATGACATTTGCCTTGTCTCAGCAAGGATCTGGACCCATTGCAATTTGCCTACTGCCATAATAGGTCAATGGCAGATGCAGTCTCAATGGCTCTTCACACAGCCTTCGACCACCTAGACAATACAAACACCTACGTCAGGATACTGTTCATCGACGATAGCTCAGCATTTAATACCATCATTCCCACAATCCTGATTGAGAAGTTGCAGAACCTGGGTCTCTGTACCTCCCTTTGCAATTGGATCCTTAACTTCCTAACCAGAAGATCACAATCTGTGTGGATTGGTGATAATAACACCTACCCGCTGACGATCAACACTGGTGCACCCTAGGGGTGTGTGCTTAGCCCACTCCTCTACTCTCTATATACCCATGACTGTGTGACTAGGCATAGCTTAAATACAATCTATAAATTTGCTGATGATAGAAACATTGTTGGTAGAATCTCAGATGGAGAAGAGGAGCGAGAGATGAAGGAATACATACCAATCCTCAGAGGGATTAGAAGTGGAGAGGGTGAGCAGTTTCAAGTTCCTAGGTGCCAAGATCTCTGAGGATCTAACCTGGTCCCAACGTATCAATTGCAGTTATAAAGAAGGCAAGATACTTCACTGGGAGTTTGAAGAGATTTGGTTTGTCAACAAATACACTCAAAAACTGCAATAGATGTATTGTAGAGGGCATTCTGACAGGCTGCATCACTGTCTGGCAAGGGGGAAATGAGGGTGTAGGGGCTACTGCACAGGGCTGAAAGAAGCTGCAGAGGGTGGTAAATCTAGTCAGCTCCATCTTGGGCACTAGCCTACAAAGTACCCAGGATATCTTTAAGGAGCAGTGTCTTAGAAAGGCAGCATCCATTATTAAGGATCTCCAGCACCCAAGGCATGCCCTTTTCTCACTGTTACCATCAGGTAGGAGATACAGAAGCCTGAAGACACACACTCAGCAATTCAGGAATAGCTTCTTTCCCTCTGCCATCTGATTCCTAAACGGACATTAAATCTGTGAACACTTCCTCACTTTTGCACGATTTTTAATTATTCAATATACATATACTAAAATTGATATACTTATTAATTATATATTATTTTTTTCTATATTATGTATTGCATTGAACTGCTGCTGCTGAGTTACAGATTTCACGTCACATGTCGGTGATAGTAAACCCGATTCTGTTTCTGACAGTTTGGTTTGAGACCCTTGCAGCCTCTCATCATTTCTACTCTTCCCTCCTCCATATGCCTGCCCGTCCACATGTCCTCACCTCATTCCTCCTATTGCTCGTCAGCCCTGGCTCCACTCATAGCTCTTAATACTGATAACCAACACTTCACTCTCAACCCAGATGAAGGGTCTGAACCAGAAATGTCAATTGCCCCTTTCCCTCCACCAATGCTGCCTAACCCACAGGGTTCCCCCAGAATTTGTTTTTAGATTGGCACATTCAGTTACATTACTCAACTTGTTATTTCAGGAAGCTATAAAATTAATGCCAAGCCATGGCATTTCTCAGAACTAGTTGAAGTAATCACTATTTGCTTTGCTGTCAACTCTTCAACATCCCTCATTTTAATGAGGCATTAAAGCTTTTCTGAAGTAGGCCTATTACGGAGTCATTGTGAAACATGAGGCGGCCTTTGAAGTTGATGTTTTTCTCCACTTCCCCCACCCCCATACAGTAATATAATTTCCTACTCAGCCTTGCAAAACTGGCTGACCAAGTAGCATTATGAAAACTCCACTCTCCAGAACTGGATCAAAGTTCAAAATAAATTTATTATCTAAGTATGTACAGTGGCATGCAAAACCCCTGGTCACAATTTCTGCAGAAGTTTGGGTATCCTTGGTCAAAATTTCTGTTACTGTGAATAGTTAAGTGAGTAGAAGATGAACTGATCTCCAAAAGTCATAAAATTAAAGAAGAAACATTCTTTTCAACATTTTAAACAAGATTAGTGTATTATTTCTGTTTTGTACAATTTTTGAGTGAAGAAAAGGAAAGGAGCACCATGCACAAGTTTGGGCACCCCAAGAGATTTGAGCTTTCAGTTAACTTTTACCAAGGTCTCGGACTTTAATTAACTTGTTAGGGCTATGGCTTGTTCACAGTCATCATTAGGAAAGGCTACGCGATGCAAATTTCAAAGCTTTATAAATACCGACTCCTCAAACCTTGTCCCAACAATCCGCAGCCATGGGCTCCTTGAAGCAGCTGCCTAGCACTCTGAAAATTAAAATAAATTATGCCCACAAAGCAGGAGAAGGCTATAAGAAGATAGCAAAGTGTTTGCAGGTAGTTGTTTCCTCAGTTCGTAATGTAATTAAGAAATGGCAATTAACAGGAACGGTGGAGGTCAAACTGAGGTCTGGAAGACCAAGAAAACTTTGAGAGAACTGTTCATAGGATTGTTAGAAAGGCAAATCAAAACTCCCATTTGACTGCAAAAGACCTTCAGGAAGATTTAGCAGACTCTGGAGTGGTGGTGCACTGTTCTACTGTGCAGCGACACCTACACAAATATGACCTTCATGGAAGAGTCATCAGAAAAAACCTTTCCTGCATCCTCACCACAAAATTCAGCGTCAGAAGTTTGCAAAGGAACACCTGAACAAGCCGGATGCATTTTGGAAACAAGTCCTGTGGACTGATGAAGTTAAAATAGTACTTCTTGGCTGCAATGAGCAAAGGTATGTTTGGAGAGAAAAAAAAGGTGCAAAATTTCATGAAAAGAACATCTCTCCAACTGTTAAGCATGGGGGTAAATCGATCATGCTTTGTTTGGGCTTGTGTTGCAGCTAGTGGCGCAGGGAACATTTCACTGGTAGAGGGAAGAATGAATTCAATTAAATACCAGCAAATTCTGGAAGCAAACATCACACTGTAAAAAAGCTGAAGATGAAAAGAGGATGGCTTCTATGACAGGATAATGATCCTAAACACACCTCAAAATCCACAATAGACTACCTCAAGAGGCGCAAGCTGAAGGTTTTGCCATGGGCCTCACAGTCCCCCAACTTAAACATCATCAAAAATCTGTGGATAGACCTCAAAAGAGCAGTGTATGCAAGACGGCCCAAGAATCTCACAGAACTAAAGGCTTTTGCAAGGAAGAATGGGCAAAAAACCCCCAAACAAGAATTGAAAGACTCTTAGCTAGCTACAGAAAGCATTTACAAGCTGTGATATTTGCCAAAGGGGGTGTTAATAAGTACTGGCCATGTAGGGCGTCCAAACTTTTGCTTCAGGCCCTTTTCCTTTTTTGTTATTTTGAAACTGTAAAAGATGGAAATAAAAAAAGTAATCTTGCTTAAAATATTAAAAATGTGCCATCTTTAACATTATGCCTTTGGAAATCAGGTCATCTTTTACTCGCTTAGCTATTCACAGTAACTGAAATTTTGACCAGGGGTGCCCAAACTTTTGCATGCCACTGTATATGTCACCAATATATGATCCGAGATTCATTTTCTTGTAAGCAATTATAGTAGAACAAAGAAATAAAAGTAATATCTATGAAAAACTTCAAACAACCAACGTGCAAAAGACAACTGCGCAAATACAAAAAAAATAATATTGTGTACAGTTCTGGTCACCGAATTATAGGAAAGATGTCAAAATACAGAGTGCAGAGAAGATTTACTAGAATGTTACCTGGGTTTCAGCACCTAAGTTACAGAGAAAGGTTGAACAAGTTAGGTCTTTATTCTTTGGTGTGTAGAAGGTTGAGGGTAGAAGGGGGAACTTGATAGTTATTTAAAATTATGACGGGGATAGATAGAGTTGACGTGGATAGGCTTTTTCCATTGAGAGTAGGGGAGATTCAAACAAGAGGACTGAGTTGACAGTTGGGGGCAAAGGTTTAGTGGTAACACAAGGGGGAATTTCTTTACTCAGAGTGGTAGCTGTGTGGAACGAGCTTCCAGTAGAAGTGGTAGAGGCAGGTTTGGTACTGTCATTTGAAGTAAAATTGGATAGGTATATGGACAGGAAAGGAATGGAGGGTTATGGGCTGAGTGCAGATCGGTGGGAGTAGGTGAGAGTAAGCGTTCAGCACGGACTAGAAGGGCCGAGATGGCCTGTTTCCGTGCTGTAATTGTTATATGGTTATAATACATAAATAAAAACTGAGAAGATGAGTTGTAGAGTCCATGAGAGTGAGTCTGTAGGTTATAGAGTGTTGAGATGAGTGAAATTATCCATGCTGGTTGAAGAGTGATAGTTGTTCCTGAACCTGGTGGTGTGGGTACTAATGCTTCTGCATCTCCTTCCCAAAAGCAGCATTGAGAAGAGAGCATAACCCAGTTACATTGGGTTTCTAATTGGAAAAGATGAAGCAAAGATCTAACCAAATCCATTTGCAATAGTCTTAGTGTGCTCCATTGCATGAATTATGATTATTTAAATTGTTTATTAGCAACATGCTGCTACAAATGCATCAAATGAGAAAGGACCCATGTGTCACATACTGGAGGTGTATTGTACTAAGTGAACTTGAAGCAGTGCTGTTAAAGAAGTTACAAAATAGTGAAATATAGCTGCAATAAGATAAGATATGAAAAAACTGCTGGTCAAAAAGAAGATCTTCTAGGTGAAGAGGAACAGATTGAAAGGTGAAGTCAGTCCATGAAGACCAAGGTGGTCACAAGTTCGTCTGGGAAACTACAACAACCCTGATAGAAGCACAAAAGAAGAAACCAAGAAAATTCTTAGAAGCTTGGTTCTCAATGGAAAAGAAGTACACTGAACTGGACGAAATCTATGAATTTACGAGATCGGGGCCAAAGGGTGCGCCACGGACACCCAAGGAACCAAAGGTCACAACGACCAATAACCAGGGATATGCACTAGCAGAGATCACTCAACCATCCAGTTGGCTGGGACTTAGCGGAGGCTGGCAGCCAGCGTGACAGCCAAACAATCTAAACAACAAATCATACTAATATAATTGCTGGTACTTGTGAAACAACAGTCAACAGCATGCTGATAATGTCAACTCAACTGATGACGAGATGTTTGCAACTTATCCTCCAGGCTAGGCAAACAACCCAATAAACAAAGTAAATACAATACGGCTGGCAATGAAAGAAAATAACAAATTTTTAAATGGAGCAATTGGCCTCATTAGGTTTGTCTTATAGAAGGTTGGATTGTCTTGCATTAAAGAAATGTTTACTCCAATATTTTTTTTTAAATGTCCTAGAAATACCTGGGTAAATACGTAAAACAGTAAATGCAGAATCTTATTAAAATTCAGAATGGAAAGGAGCACTCAGCAGCATATGAGAAAGAGAGGTTTGTTCATCTGCAGGTTAAAGAACCCTTTTTCATCCACTTGCTAATCTACATACATTTGGTGAGATTATTAATAGAAAATTTATCCAAATATATTTAGATGAGGAAATAGCTACAATACATAAATGCACAAGTACTGAACTTAACTGTGATTATCTTTTCAGACTTTATGTTGTTTAACTGTACCAGTTTCCTCTCCCTTCCTCAAAACTATTTCAGTTTTCAGTTCATTTTCTGATATTGGCATGAACTGTGCTAAACAAGATCATCTCAGCCACATACAAGTATCACTCAGCAAGTTAACACAATAGTTCCCTCAAATACCTTGCTAATTATTAGTCTGTATGAAGATTCTAGAATATGTTTTAACTTGTTGTTTTCTAAATATTTGTACCATTGCTTTTTTAAAGTTTACTCCTATGAAAATATCTCAGTTGAAAAGACATTTCGGCATTTATAGGATTTATTTCTGCCCAAATAAAGTGAGCATGCCGTGGGTATCCTACATGGATTTATGCATTCTCAAGACCAATCCAGTATCTTTCACTTTCTGTAACTCTACTGCATGTATCCTGACTTGCACTAGTTCAACCATTTTCACATTCCACTGGATTACTTGGCCCTTATCTCCAATTTAAAGTGGCTATTATTGTTTCAAATCCCTCCTTACGTCTAGCCTCCACCAGATCCACTGGACAGCCAGCATTGCTTTGTGCAGGGCAAGTCATGTCTTATTAACTTGACTGAGTTTTTTTGATGAGGTGACAAGGGTGAACGATGAAGGTAGAACTGTGGACGTTGTCCACATCGATTTCAGTAAAACGCTTGACAAGGTCCCTCATGGGAGGCTCATCCAGAAGATTAAAAATGCATAGGATCCTGCGTGAATAGGCTGTTTGGATTCAGAGCTGGCCTGCCCATTGAAGACAGAGGATAGTGGTCGAAGGGACTTGTTCTAGCTGGAGGTCTGTAATTAGAGGTGCTTTGTAAGGGATCTGTACCGGGACTTCTGTTGTCTGAGATGTATATAAATGACCTGAATAAAAAAGTTCAAAGTACATTTATTATCAATGTATACCATATACAACCTTGAGATTCATCTGCTTGCAGCAGCCACGAAACAAAAAAAAATACTAGAATTCACAAACAAAAAGTACATCACAGAGACAGTCAACCATCCAATCTGCAAAAAGGAACAAACTGTGCAAAAAAAAGCAAACTGACAGTCCACAGAACATGGAGCACAGAGTCCCAAAAGCATGTAACCAGTTGGGCACTGCAGTCAGTCCAGGAACCTGACGGCTGCAGGCCACAGCTGTGGATTCAGGTGAGTTACAGGCTGCAACTGCAGAGTCAGTTCAGCACTAAGGTGAGTAAAGCCTCCTGGAGTAGTGAGAGGAGCACTGGTTCGTCCTCCACTCTCAGACTTGATGCCTTAAATCCTTTCAATATGGCTCTATGCTTAAATCGGCAAAAATCAGTTTGTTATCTGCTCTTCAGAACAGGTCCCGCCACTTCAGTCTGGCCGGAAGATTCTATCTGGCCTCAAGTTTACTCTAGCAATGGCCGCCACGGCCATAAGTGCATTCTCGAGAGTTTAGTTTGCCGACTATTTCAGGATATCACAAAACTGCTAGGTTGTACAGACAGTTCAAAAACACAACTCCCAAGGGGAAATTACAGTCTGGGGCTGCAGTGATCATAGTCCCAAAAAAGTATATTTAGTGGAATAGTTAGTAGATTTGTTTGCTGCCTGTAAAGCACGTCTCTCCAGCACCACCTTTGCAGCATAAATAATTGGGCTAGTAAGTTTGCATATGATATGAAGATTGGTGGTGTTGTGGATAGCGTAGAAGACTGGCAAAGAATACAACAGGCAATAGATAGTTGCAGATACAGGTGGAAAAATGGCAGATGGAATTTAACCTGGCCAAACGTGAAGTGTTGCACTGGGTAGATCAAATTCAAAGAGCAGAACTTATGGCATTCTTGCCTTTATTAGTTGAGGCCAAAAATCGGGAAATTAGGTTGCAGGTTTATAAAACTCTAGTTAGGCCGCATCTGGAGTATCGCATACAGCTCTGGTCGTCCCATTATAGGAATGATGCCGTGACTTTGGAGAGAGTACAGAAAGGTTTACCAGGATTTTGCCTGGATTAGAGGGCATGTGCTACAATGAGAAGTTGGACAAACTTGGGTAGTTTTCTCTGGAGTGGTGGAGGCTTAGAGGAGGGCTGACAGAGGCTTATAAGATTATGAGGGACATAGATAAAGAGATGAACAGCATCTTTTTCCAATGATTGGAATGCTAGTTTATTCAGAGTCTTGAAAGATACCCCAAAATAACCTCTCCATAACCCACTAACATAAAAACTGAAATAGACTTTGATCGCAGGCTCTGTTGAATTACTATCCCATAAGGCTGAAAAGGAGCTTAGTTCTTTGGCAAACACACCTTCCCAGAGGTGCGTTTGACAGCAAGCAATTATTTACAAAATGTTAATTTGTTTGTTAATGGTTCCCAGACCTATTAAGACTCCTGATACTGGTGACATTTTAATTGTCTTTTATGTTTAAAATAAAATTGCAGCTAGGACCCAAAGACCATAACAGTACAAAAAGGCTTTAAGTACAGTGAAGGACAAGGAAATTGTGCAGGAAGCTCCAACAACACATATTTCAAAACTCCTTGTTAAATTTCCACTTGCATGTCACAAATTTGCTAATCTTTTTAAAACTGGAGTATTCATTATTGAAGGAATTGAACTCTACATATATGGAGCTTAGATTCAAATTCAGCCCCTGCAGATAATGATAATTTTGTATCTAAATTATAAAATTTCCAAGTGCAATAAGTTTCTTGGCTTAATTGTACCATTTAATATATGGCAACTTTCAAATTTTTGCTCAATATCTAGCCTGACTGGTTGCAAAATATCAGATGATGCAGCACTGAGTATCCCTGAATAACATGATTAGAAAACAAAAGAAAGATGTTTTTATTGTTATCTATAGGAATTATCACTTAAAACAAACTAAAGAGTAACTTGTGCCTTTAAACGTTGATGGTATATAGACAGATGTGACAATTTGCAAGCAACCATGTCCAAAATAGAAAACAGTTAAGATAAATGTTGGCCAGAACACAAAACAATTTCAGCTCCTCCTTTTCTTTTAATAGAACTTCTTATCTACCTGTGGCATTTATCTCCAGATTCACCATGCCCCTTGCATCTTCCCCAAAATTCCCTTTATTGTTACTAATTTAGCTCAAATTATTTTACATTAGTTACTTCTCCATGAAATTCCTCAAATTCTGCTACTTTAACGGTGTTACTTAAGCATTAGCAGCTGTTATGTTACTACTGCTAATTGCTGCTATCATGACTGTTTAATTTCCTGTGGAGTATTACTTCATGTGTGAAGATGGTAAGAAGCAAGGCAAGGGATACAAATAGGATCAGCTAGAAGAAACTGGAAGGTTTAACTTTGAAATAAGAATAATCCTACATATTCCTCTAGTTATAAAGATTTTCCAACTAAGAATTCAGATAACATTATCCTACCAAAACCAGCATATGGTATTTTTATTCCTCCTTCCGGAACAGAAGTTACTTTTAAATGTACAGTTTCAATTCTATACATTGCTTATCATCAGATATCAGTACAGATGCAGGGTTTCAATCTGAAACAATGGCCACCCCTTTGCCTCCACAGACACCGCTTTATCTGCTGAGTTTCTTCAGCAGACTTATTTTGCATGTACATATTTCTTAGTTGGGTTCAATCCAAATGAGTGGCTGCCTTTGCTCTGCCTTTCAGTGCATCTTTTGCTGCTATTACTTCTATTTGTAGGTTAGTAATTGTTAATAATAAAGGATTTAATCCTAAAGTCTATGGTTGATGAAAGAGCATTAAATTTCCTACATTATTGATGCTGCTGGGACAGATTATTCTTGTTCATAGTTTGGATCTTGAACAAATTAAGTGCTGAATAAATATTTTTGTTTATTATACAGATGCCTTTATTTTGAGTGTAAGCCACTTATCTAACAAAGCAGAAAGACTATTCTGTTGTAATTCAATGTATACAAGACTATTCCTCAAAGAACTATTTTCATATGTTCATTATAGTTCACAAACAAAATTTATTGCCTAAGTGTTTTGTTTCTAGCCCACTCTCACCTATTTTCATGGCTCAGTGGATGTAATTTGCACTCCAGACCTTGGGCCTCTGTTAGTGCTATTCTGGAACCAGAGGCATCCGAAAATTGCTCATTGGCAATGCCCATTCTCTTTTCTCTGCTAATCAAAGACTGAAGAATTACAGGGCAGCAAAGAAAACACAAATGTGGCGGGATTCATGGCTCAAGAGAGTAGGGAAGGGGAGGTGTCACAAAGGTGACACTGAAGCTTCCAAGATTAGCAAGTCAAGAGGAATGCACAGGAATGTGAAGCTGGAATGGGATGTGTGGGTTCAGCATGTTAATAGAAAGGAATAAAATCTACTTCTTGCTTTTAAAAAGTTAGTTACAACTGCAATGGCTTTAGATTTACATCCAACCACTATTACTCATTTACTGTACTGAACTCAGCTTTACTATTATCTCTCATACTAATTATTCATCCTGGTACACCTTAACTTTGATTTGACAAGTTCAAGGGGTACATAATGAAGCATATGTGGCATGCAACTAGGTTAGTCACCAGGCTTATGACATAACATCTTTTCAATGTATTAAACTGTATTGTTGCCACAAAACAACAAATATCATGATACATCTTCATAACATGAAACTTGATTCTGATATGCAGATCAGGGCATGACAAAATCATGCAATTAAACATCCAAATAACATTAAAGAATTGGATCTCAACATTTGAATGGCACAACTTAAATTTAAAATTCTGAACTTAATCTAATGTAGAACTTTCATTCTTGCAATTTTTGGAGTGGCAGGTGGTGTTTAAGAGTGCAAAAATAGTATTGCTGTGCTCAGTGATTTTTTAAATCCCCACTATTTGAATCTTTTATAATGGTAGTTTGCCTGGTAAATTACATCCTTTCAAAAGCTGTTTTAATTGCTGCTCTGCTTACCGTGCAATTTTCGGCTGAATAGTCCAGTCTAGCCCCACCACTTCATACCCAGAATCTGAAATGTCTTCCAAAGCATAATGGGCATCCTTTGCAAACACAATCTGGAATAGGAAACATAGTGGGCTATGTTACTTGGAAAATGAGTAAGCCTCATATTTGAGGACCAGGGTTAACTTTCTCAGACTAGTTGTACAGGAAAAGATTTCAATGGCTTGATCACATGTATGGCAGCTCCATTTCCATTTAAATCACAGTATGAAAACAGATATCTTATTTCTAATTTCCTGCATCACTCATACAGATGGGAATGAATTGTACATGATTTGTTTGCCTCAGTTGCATTATTTTGCTTAATATATTGGCCTTGCTTTGAATTCCACTTGGATTTTCTGGCCCATGAGCTCAATAATTTTGGTTCCAAATGAAGTGTTATTTTGGACCAGCTGCTTTAGTATATAATCCTCTTTCCCTTCAGGGCTCCTGAATCAAATGAAGGATTTTATCTGTACTTGAGAGGAACAAAATACTTGGTTTGCACTTACCAAGCTTTGTAAGACACCATGATGTGCTAATTCATTATAGTGCTCTTAGTCATCCAGTCAAAACTCAGGTTTATTCTTCCCTTTTAAATAAAAGGGTCTGTTCAGATTATGTGCTGGGAACCGGACACAATCCTGTCCTTCCATTAGTGCTTTTCCTCTAATGACCAAATTCTGGCCACGTGAAGAAACTACATGTGCGAGATGGTGTTGGGCACATAGGGGCAAACAAAGCTTCTGCTCATTCCCAAGATATGGTGTGGGGATGCACCATGGCTGGCCAGGTGAGTGCAAGTATTGTAGGTGAAACTATGGACTTGTTTTGGGGGGCTTTGAGATTCATGGTGTATGCATTTCTGGATTCTAGTTACTGTTTTTTTTTTGCAGTTGTTCAGTGGTTTGATTGGTGTAATTGATGTGGCCTGGGGCGCTATAGTGAAGAATGCTTTGCCCTGCTGGCCAGCAGCACCAAGCTGAACCGAACTAAACTGAATACCTTTGGACTTGGATATTCTGTATTGTTTGCTTGCTTTTTGCCATTTGCACAATTTGGTTTTTTTTTGCTTGTTGGTGTTTGATGTTTTCTTGAACGGGTTCCATGGTGTTTCTTTGTTTCATGACGAATCTTAAAGTTGTATTCTGCATGTAGACTTTGATAATAAATGTATTTTGAATCTTTGATACATCAGCCATGCTCTACCCCTTCCATCATCTCCAGTTGAAATTGATGCAAGCTACTGTCTTCCTGTTTGGTTTCATGGTCCAAATGGCTCATGCTGTTAGGTAAAAGAAGAGCTGCACTTGTACTTGAAGAAACAAATGACTTTTTGACACTTCATTTAAAATCTATGCCTGCCCACATACAAACTTAAATCTTGTCTGTCATCTGTTATTATTTATAATCTGATGTTTATTAGTTCAAGGGGCAGATTTAAGACTTAAAATACCTCAAATTTTCCTTTCAAAAAAAGCCAACACCAATGAAGATTTGAAAAGGAAAAATTAAGCCACAGCTGGAAAATCAGGACTAAAGTGATAGGTAGATCAAAAAATGAAGAGCTATTTATCCAAGATAACCAGGCATACATTTCTCTCCAGTTTCTGTTACTGGCTCCAAAGGCCAGTGTAAAATTTATTTTCTATCATTTGTGAAGTTTCTTAACTTTGTCATATTCTCCCAGCCACTGAGATAAAAGGTTAGATATTCTACAACAACTTGGTACAGGGAGACCGCAGATATTGGAATCTAGAGCATAAAGCAAATATGCTGCAGGAATAACTCAGCAGTCAAAATTCTTCTTCTGGATTGTCAGCTGTCCACTTCCCACCACAGGTGCTGCCTGACCTGTTGAGTTACTCCCCCAGCTAGTCTTTTTTTGGCTCAATTTACACTTTGTTGCCAATGAAGGAGGACCAGTAGAATCCAGGGAAGAAATCTGCCACTTGCAGCTAGTTACAGAAATTAAGGAGTTGCAACAGAAAATAGGGAGGAGTAAGAGATTCTCCTCTTTACACATCAAATGACTTTTTTTTTGGCTAAAGTGGCTAGTCCTTTAAACCATCACACACAAAATGCTGGAGGAACTCAGCATGTCAGACAACTTCAGACATCGGCCTGAATCGCCCACTGTTTACTCTTTTCCATAAATGCTGCCTAACTTGCTACCAGCATCTTTTGTGTGTTAATTTGTATTTCCAGCATCTGCAGATTTTCTTGTGTTCCATTTAAATCATGCCTCAGTATCATAAAGCAGGGCTCATCCACACCTCTCTCTATCATAGCTTTGGATGCCACACGTGGAACTAAACCAGTTCACAGAAAAGTGATCTCAACTAGTAAGTGAATGGAAAGTACGCATGGCTGCAAATTCTTTTGGCAAATTACACTTTGATTATAGGAAACAGACTGATATTGTGCAACTTCTTATACAACAAATTTGATTTCCTTTTAAACATTCAACATGTATTGGCCTGAAAACCAGACAAAATATGTACAATTCTCAATTACAACTATGGGACACAAAGTATACATGCATATGCTGCAATCTGTCTTGGTCAAAACTAAGATCACAATGATTACAAAACATGCAGATGAATTAAAATGTCAAATTGGAATCCAAGTCGTTATTCAGAATGTCCAAGAGGCATGCAAACTAAACCAGTGTTAGGACTAGGAAAGCAATCACCTGTATTTCCCTCTCCTAGTCACTGACATAAATAAATTATATTAGCATTTAAACTGTTAAATCAGATTTAAAGGTTGAATTTGTGTAATGCAGCATCTCCGGTATAATTAAAAATATTTTCAAAATAAAATCTGGGTTACCTACTCACCTTTCACCTAAGAATTCAGCTCAGCTTAAGCTGACAGAATGAAATCCTTGCTGTTTGCTTGTGCAAGTGTTCTCAGTGAAATTGGTTTCAACATATTCTGTGTTTGCTAATTAATGGGCCAACTTACAGGGGCTAGTATGATGCCTCTGAGATTTGTGTTGATGCATATTATTGGCAACAAAGCAGTACATTCTATGGAGACAAAAAGACCGCAGATGCTAGAAGCTGGGAAGAAAAACAGGAGCTGTTGGAAAAACTGAGTGGGTCAGACCGCACCTGTGGAGGGAAATGGACGATATTTTAGGTCAAGATTCTGCATGTGGGCAGTAAGCATTCTAAGCTGTACTAAACTATACTAAATTAAACATTCTACACCTTACTAGTGAGTGCTTGATAATGCATGGCAAAATGGAAAGCATATTTCCTAACACTCCATCACTCTTATAAAATTAACCTATTTATTTCAGAATTGAAGGCAATTCCAGGTCGTCTCTTGCTCTTCCCTGGTTGAACTGAGCCACTCTTGGTTTGGAGTGATATGGTTTGTATGCAGGTAGATGGGACTAGGCAGAAGATTAGATTGGCATAGACTAGATAGACTGAAGGTCTGTTTCTGTGCTGCACTACTCTGATATATTTGACTTGTACATTTGGAAAGCACTCACTTTTTAAAAATAGAAAGGATTTTTCATAGATGCTGCCTGACCTTCACTCAGAGGGCCATGAGAATGTGGAACAGGCTGCTATATAAGTGGTTCACGTGAGCTCAATTTCAAAATCTAAGCAAAGTTTGGATGAGTACATGGATGGTAGGGGTAAGGAGGGCTATGTTCCCGGTGTAGATCGATGGGAGTAGGCTCTTTAAATGGTTTAGGAATAGACTAAATGAGTTGAAGGGCTTGTTTCTGTGCTGTACTTTTCTATAACTCTACGGCCTGGTGAGTTTCTCCAGCGTTTTGCATGTGCTGCGTTAGATTTTCCATCATCTGCAGACTTTCTCATGCTTGTGATAAAAAGGATATGGCAGTTTCTAGTGATATTTTAAAAGCTGAATTACATTTTAGAGCAGGCTAAACAAGAACACTCAGCCTAAAGTTTACATAGTCTTATTTAGTGAGCTAGTTCAATCCACTCCATTATACTTGCTCCATCCCTGAAGTTTCTACTCCTTCAAGAATATATCCAGTTGTATTTTGAAAGAGACAATTCCATTTGTTTTCATTACTCAGCAGCATTTCCAAATCTGAACAATTTGTTGCATTAAGAAGTTTCCTAATGTTGCCTTACAACATTAGCTGCTGCTGTTGCTGGTAAATTTGAGATCATATTAAGAAAGACTCAAGCCAGAACCATTTTGTCAATAGCATAAGAAAAGATGACAGTTTATCTTTTGACTAGCAAACTTAAGTAGTGTAAGACAAAGGACAAATCTGCTGTATCTACCTGGCTAAAAATTATAGACACATCATAGGAAGGAAAGCTACACTGATGGAAGTTAATTATAACAGATACTACTGCTTCTTGAGTACAAAACTAGAAGCTGAAGTTAAAGATGAACAGAGAGAAGGAAACAGTTAGTAAAGTGAAATCCTGAGAAACAGAACCTTTTCACATGGACAATAGTTAAGTTACTAGCAACCTGAGCCTTTGGTAAACAATGCAAGCTTGGTGGATAATGTGCAAGAAATTAATTTTTTTAAAAAAATCAGCAGCCAAGCTTTGAAAATCTATGGAAAATATTAATACTTTTTTAAATCCTGGAAATTGAAATAAAAGTTGACATGAGCAATATCATTCCATTATTCAGCTTGTCATGCCCCAGAAACATTCTGGATGTTTCAATGAGATAATTTTTCTAAACTCAAGAAAATGGAACTAGCTTGCATTATGTCTTGCAGGATAATTTCTCCATCATTGGAATTAATCTAGTGTACTTTAGCTGCACTCTGATCTTTGCAAGAATCTTTCAATAAGTAGAAACCAGATGTGTATACTATATATAAAATGCAGCCTCACATGAATGCAACAAGGCATTCATGCTGTTACAGCTAGCACCATCATGGGCACAACCTTCCCAACCATTGAGGACAAACATCAAGAGGCAACGTCTCAAGGTGGCAGCATCCATCATAAAGGAACCTCACCATTCCCTTCTCTTGTTACTACCATGGAAAGATGGAACAAGATCAACACTTTCATATTAACTTCCATTCATTTCTAAGAACAATCTGGTGCCTTTAAACACCACCAGTTTAACCTTTTATTTTTCCAAAGTCTCTTTACTTTTCCAATTTTTTGTTTTAGCCAGAAGAAGGTGACTTTAGATTTCTGTCTCCATATTCTATCATGTCCTCACCCGTTTTACTTAGCCTGGCTCTATTTCAGTGAAGTAGATAAGGAGTATTTCAGGTAAGGAGGGCAGCAGAGATCACAGAGATTAGCAGTGACAGAGGATCTCACTAAATTCCTGTCAAAATGCAGATTTAAACCTCTTCAGGATAGACATGCCTTACAGTAGAGTAGCATGAACCACAGATTCTAGTTAATCTGTATCAAAGCTTCCTTTAAAAAAAAACACACATATCTACAAGTATGGAGGCTTGTTGGTTAATTTTCAGTAACAGCTCATTTCTGTGAGATTGGATATGGTCAGACTGTGAGGGCATAAGTTTTACCATGAGCGGACACTTGGAATTGTCTAAAAGTCATTTATTTATGCAGCTTATGAATCATCTTCCTACATTCACTGTTTTGTGAATGGGATTTATTAAAAAATTTAGTGAGGTTCTAAACATGTTCCACTTAAAAATAAGGAAAAAAACGGTTAGAATTGTGATAGTGGATACCGAATCACAGCCAATTATACCATTTTTAATTAAAGGAAATCTGTGCCGATGAATGCAGTAATAAAGTTGAAAGAAGGAAGATGCTCAATCAGAGTTTGGATTCCAAACTATTCTTCCTTAGAGTGAAGACTCAATGACCATGTGAGGAAATATACATACAAGCAATTATTTGCATTCAGAAACCATACAAGTCTTTACTAGGGAGAGAGATGAAAGTCTGTGGATACTGCAGAACCAATTTGACATTCAAAATAACCTAAAGTCAATGTATTTTCTGTAACCCAAAGAGCAATAACTTACAAATCAAGGGCCTCAACTGCAGAATAGAATCTTCTAAAAACTAAATATTTATTTGAGGAACAAGATTACATGTCAGATCTAAACTACAGCAATGCTATCAGCACAATTGGAAACCATTAATGAGCACTTTTGTTCAAATGGAACAAAATGTTTGTTTAATATTGCACTAAACAAAAGACCTGTGTTCACATTAAAGGGGTATTGTATCTGTGAAAAACATGTTTTGTTAGAAATGTTATTCCAGGTTTTTAACTGAATAGAGTGGACAGGGAAAATAAATCTAAATGAAGGAGCAAAAAGCACATCAAGCCAAACTCTTGCTTGACTGTGCCCTTTGAGAACATCTCGCAACCAAATCTCACACACAGCCCAAAAATTCTTCAGCTCCATCTAGTGGTGCATAGAGAAATGGCAATTATATGGAGCTTTTCAAAGAGTGTACTAGAAAATTGGACTATAATGTCAACTGTTTGCCTGTTAAAGTTGAAACTAGACCTCTCAGCCAATCGCCAGAGTACTGAAGCACAAAAAGAAAACTGATCACTTACTTTCCTTACCATAGGGCATGAATTCCATTTCAATAGTGGGCAAGAGAAAACTGTATTTCTTCTTTGGAAGCTATAATCAAGTTTCCATTTGCCTTGCTTAGTAGTCTTGCACTAGCTAGATTAATTCATCATTATTTGATATTAATTCATGATTAATATCATGATTAACTTTCACTTCCTGCCAATCCATTCTGATCATTATCCTAGTCAACACCAATTAAGAATCTCTACCTCTCTCTCCAGGTAACAATTTAAGATCAAGGACTTAAATAAATACCTTCTGGTATTACCAATGTTAGAGCAGAAGTCACTCCAAATGCACACCCATCTACATTTTAACTCCAAGATTGCAAGCCTTCTGCTAAACTAGTTGAAGCAATAGTAAAGAAGAGTTCAAGGAATACTGGAGAAATAAAGAGGGAAATTAGGAGGAAGAGATTCTGTAGCTGCTGAAAAATCAGATTAACACACAAAATGCTGGAGGACCTCAGCAGGTCAGACATCATCTATGGAGATGATTAAACAGTTGAGATTTCAGGCCGAGACACTTCAGGACCAGAAAGAAAGGGGGATGGAGCCAGAATAAGGAGGAGAGGGTATTGTGAGAAGCTGGAAGGTGATAGGTGGAAAAGGAAGAAGGAATCTGACAGGAGAGGAGAATGGACAATGGGAGAAAGGAAAGGTGAAGGGACACCAGAGGGAGGTGTTAGGCAGGCAAGGAGAAGAAATGTGAGGGGAGCCAGAATGGGGATGGAAAAAGAGAAGGGGGAGGGGGAGAAGTTATCAGGAGTTAGAGGAATCGATGTTCATGCCATCAGGTTGGAGGATAATGTGTACAAGTCTTAAAAAATCTCAAAAATACAGCCAACAGCAAAACAATTAGGATCAGGTAAGTGGGTTGAACAAATATTGTTAAAGTAGATATGAAAGATATAATCAAAAATGTTGTTCACATGGCTTCAAGAAATAACTTAAAAGAAACCTAAAGAATGGGAACATTGTGATGGACAATTCCATATGGTATTAGGAGCAGAATTAGGCCATTTTGTCCCAGCAAGTCTTCTCCACCATTCCATCATCACTGATTTATTATCTCTCTCAACCACATCCTCCATAACTTCTGATACCCTGGCTAATAAAAATCCATCAACCTCTGCTTTAAATACAGTCAGTGATTTGGCCTCCACAGTTGTCCATGGCAATCAATTCAAGATTCACCACCATCTGGCTTAACAAATTCCTCCTCACCTCTATTGTAAATGGACATCCCTCTATTATGAGTCTGTGCCCTTGGTCCTAGATTTAACCATTATAGGAAGCATGCTCTCCACATCCATTCTATCTAGGCCTTCCAACATTAAATAGGTTTTAATGAGATCCTCATCATTCTTCTAAACTCCAGCAAGCACAGGCCCAGAGCTATGAAACGTACATACATTAACCCTTTCATTCCTGGAATAGTACCCATGAACGTTTTCTGGATGCTCCAATGCCAGCACACTTTGTCTTAGATAACGCGACCAAAACTGCTCACAATACTCCAAGTACAGTCTGACCAATGCCTTATAAAGCCACAGTAATACATCCTTGTCGTTATATTCTAGTCCTCTGGAAATGGATGCTACATTGCATTTGCCTTCCTTACTACCGACTCAACCTGCAAGTTAACCTTTAGGGAATCCTGTGTAAGGACTCCCAAGTCACTTTGCACTCTGATTTTTAAAAATTTTTTCCCCATTAAAAAAAATAGACGTTTATTCCATCTACCAAAGTCGTAACGATACACTTCCCTACACTATATTCCATCTGCCATTTCTTTGCCCATCCTCCCAGTCTATCTAAGTCCATCTGCAGGTTCCCTACTTCTTCAACACTACCTGCTCCTTCACCTATTGCCTGCAAACTTGGCCACAAAGCCATCAGTTCTGTCAACCAAATCATTGACATGTAACATTAAAAGAAGTGGTCCCAATACCGACCCCTGCGGACACCGCCAGCCACCAGCAGCCAACTAGAATAGGTCCCCTTTATTCTCACACTTTGCCTTCTACGAGTCAGCTAATCTTCTATGCGTGCTAGTGTCTTTCTGTAATACCATGGTCACTCATCTTGTTAAGCAACCTCGTGTGGCACCTTGTCAAAAGCCTTCTGAAAATCCAAATAAATATCATCCACTACTTTATCATGTGCCTCCGAGTACCCCGACACCTCATCCTTAATAATGGACTCCAACATCTTCCCAGCTGCTGAAGTCAGGTTAACTAGCACATAATTTCCTTTCTTCTGGCTCCCTACCTTCTTAAAGAGTGGAGTGACATTTGTAATTTTTCAGTCCTCCGGAACCATTCCAGAACCCTGGGGTGTAGTCCATCTGGCCCAGGTGACTGACGCTAAATACTTTCCAAATTTATCTGCTATTTCTTTGTTCCTCCATAACTTAGGGTAGCATGGTAGCGTAGTGCTTAGCACAACGCTTTACAGTACCAGCAACCCAGGTTCAATTTCCACCACTGTCCATAAGAAGTTTGTACGTTCTTCTTGTGACCGCATGGGTTTTTTCCTCTAGGTGCTCTGGTTTCCTCCCACATTCCAAAGACATATTGGTTGGTAGGTTAATTGGTCATTGCAATATGTCCCTTGATTAAGCTAGGGTTAAATTAAAGGGGGCTGGGCAGCGCGGTTTGAAGGGCCTATTCTACACTGTATCTCAATAAAAAAATAAATAACGACATCTCCAGCTTCATTTTCCAGCAGTCTGATATCTAATCTCGCCTCTCTTTTACTCTACACAGTATATCTGAAAAACATTTGATATCCTCTTTGATATTATTGGTCAGCTTAACTTAATATTTAATCTTCTCCCTTCTTTTGGCTTTTTATTGTTGCCTTGTTTTTTTTTACAAAATAGTTTCCCAAAATTCCATCTTCCCACTAATTTTTGCTCTATTATATGCTCTCTCTTTTCCTTTTATATTTGTCTTTGACTTCCCTTGTCAGCCACAGTTCCTTCAGCCTCCCTGGAATACTTCATCTTTGGGTTGTTTCCATCTTGGACCTTGTGAGTTAGCCCCAGAAACTCCAGCAATTTTGCCATTGTCCCTGATAATGTCACCTTCCAAGCAAGTTTGGCCTGCTCCTCTCTCATGCCTCTGTAATTCCCTTTACTCCACTGTAATACTGATACATCCGACTTTAGCTTTTCACTCTCAAATGGCAGGGTGAATTCTATCATATTATGATCACTACCTCCTGAGGGTTCCTTTATCTTAAGTTCCCTTATCAAACCCAGAATTGCCTTTCCTCTAGTGGGCTCAACCATCTTGTAGACATTTTACAAATTCATTTTCTTGGGATCCAGCACCAACCTAATTTTCCCCATCTGTCTGCATATTGAAATCCCTCCCACCAACTATCCTAATATTGCCCTTATTACATGCTCTTTCTATCTCACATTGTAATTTATATACCACATTCTGGCTACCATTCAGAGGCCTGTATATAACTACCAGTTTCTTTTTACTCTTGCAGCTTCTTAACTCCACCCACAAAGATTCTCTATCTTCCAATCCTATTTTTTTTTGGCCAAGAACCACATCACCACCTCTACTTACCTGCCTGTCCTTTTGATACAAAATGTATCCTTGGATGTTAAGCTCCCAGCTATGACCTTTTTTCAGCCACAACTCAGTGATACAGACAACACCATACCTGCCAATCTCTAACTGCGCTACAAGGTCCTGCTCTTCAGCCTTTTCCCTAACCTCACCACGCAGGACCTCTTCCCCTTTCTACCTACATCACTGGTGCAAAGGATGACCATGAGCTCTGGGTGCTCATCCTCCCTCTTGAGAAACTTCTGCAGCTGCTGGACCCTAGCAGCTGAGAGGCAACACCCATCCTGGCATCTATGTCACAGTTACAGAACCTCCTGGATATCCCCCTCACTATCAAGTCTCTTATCACTACCGCTCTGCCTGACTTTACCCTTCCCTGCTGAGCCCCCCAGCAAGACACAGTGCCACTAGCCTGGCTGCTGTTGCTGTGCCCCGATAGGTCAAATAGTTCAACTTAATATCAGAGAATGTATGCAGTATACATCATGACACTCACAGACATCCACGATACGAGAAATCCCATAGAAATAACAGAACCCCAAAGCCCCTCTCCTCCCTCCCACGCACAAGCAACAGCAAAAGCATCAACCCTTCCCCCACCCGCCTCTTGTATCAGCCCCCCAGCAGTGTCCAAAGAGGTACTTTTGTAAGTGACAAAAAAGATTACAAAACAAAGCCAAAATCTTGCTATTTTATGTTTGGAGGGGGGGATAAATTGCAGTAATACATAGGAGTAAAAACTCACATTTCAAGTTGTTCTGGAAAGCCAATTCAGAAAGTTGAGTCACACACCTCATTTTTGTAATATGCATCTAACAGAAAATGCTAATGGAGAATGGAAATGAATTGATTAAGTTAGAGCAGTGGATGTGTTGTAGATGGATTTTAGTAAGGCATTTGAAAAGGCTCCCCATGGTAGGCTGATTCAAAAAATTAGGAGGAATGGGATCCAGGGAAACTTGGTTGTGTGGTTTCAGAACGGCTTGCTCACAGATGGAGTGTATTCTGCCTGGATGTTGGTGACCAGCAGTGTTCCGCGGGGATCTGTTCTGGGACTCCTGCTGTTCGGGATTTTTATACATGACTTGGATAAGTAAGTGGAAAGGGATAAGTTTGCAGATGACACAAATGTTGGTAGAGTTATGGATAGTGCAGAAGGTTGTTGAAGGTTACAAAGGAACATTGAAAGGATGCAGAGCTGGGCTGAGAATTGGCAGATGGACTTCAATCTGGAAAAGTGTGAAATAATTCACTTTGGAAGGTCAAATGAAAGCAGAGCATAGGGTTAATGACAGAATTCTTAAGTGTGGAGGAACAGGGGGATCTAAGGGTTTGCATCATTAATTTGTTCAAAGTAGTGGCTTTGTTTATAGGGTCGTTAAGATGGTGTTTGGTGTGTTAGCCTTCATTAGTGGAGGGGGAGGGGATTGCTTTCCAAGAGCCATGAGGTAATGTTGCAGCTTTATAAAATTCTGGTTAAAGCACACTTGATGTATTGATCACCTCCTTATCAGAAGGATGTTGAAGCTTTAGAGATGGTGCAGAGATTTACCAGAATGCTGCCCGAATTAGAAAACATGTCTTATGAGGATAGATTGAGCAAACTAGGGCTTTTCTCTTCAGAAAGGAGGAGGATGAAAAGTGACTTGATAAAGGTATAAAAGATAAGATTGTAAGACCATAAGAGGTGTACAAGATAATAAGATGATAAAGTGGACAGTCAGAAACATTTTCCCTAAGGGCAGAGATGGATATATGAAGCGACATAACTTTAAGGTATTTGGAGGAAAACATGGGGGGGGGGGGGGGGGGGGAGGGGGAACATTGGAAGAAGTTTTTTTTAAAGAAAGAGTGGTAGGTGTGTGGAATGTGCTGCTGGGGTCATGGTAGAGATAGATACAATAGGGATATTTAAGGTACTCTTAGATAGGCACATGGAAGAAAGTAAAATGGTGGACTATGTGGGAGGGGAGGGTTAGATTGATCTTGGAGTAGGTTAAAGGGTCCACACAACATGTGTGAGGGAAAGGTCAGTACCGTGCTGAATTGTTCTATGTCAAAGATATTTTCGCTGCATTGTTATTCTTCATTACTTGTAGATCAGCAAGTCACTGCAGCAAGCACCAAGGACGTTCTGAGGGCTGGATTACTAGGAAAGTCTGCAGTGGAATACATCCTAAAAAGGTTTCTAAAACTAGTGCTTAGATATTATTTTTGGTTCAAATATACAACATTGGTCCTCAAAGGAGCATTCAAATGGAAGCTGCAGCAAGGCCCATTGCTTGGTACATATACACAAAAACAAAAATCATTATGTAATGTTTGAAGAACTCATAGCATAACTTTCAACCACTTCAATTGATCAACTCTCTATGGCAAATGTTTCCCTCTCTTGAAACGCCTGCTGGACTTACAACTATGTCTCGGAGGGATGCTCCTATTGTGCAATGTATTTCTGTCAGCCATTGAAGTTCAAGGAGTATGTCTGAGATTACAGCAAGATAGAGAGCAAGGAAAATGTAATCATTTTCTAGTCCTAGAAAAAAAACAGGTTATTCAGCCAAGACCTGTTCAAGGTGAAACACAATAGATTAAAGCAATATGTACCTTGCCTAATTCCAAATGTTCCCCCCCCCCCACCACCACCCATCAATAACCACCAGCCATTCATAGAACAACACAGCAGAAGATAGAGGCTATTTACTCCATCAAGGCTAATTCATAATTACTCCTGATCCATCCACTCAACTACAGTTCCTTGTAGCATTTATCCAATTCACATTTGAAGACAGCCATTAAATCTTTTTCCAATACCTTTTCAGGCAAAGCAATCCAAGTTTATCAGACTGGGTAATTTGTTATAAAAACCTTTCAAACCAGTAGGATTAGGCCATTTGGCCCTTGGAACTTGCTCTGGCATTGAATTAAACCATGGGCAATCTGATTGTAACCTCAATGTGGTCACCTTCAATCCCTTACTAATAAATATTTACTCTAATTTATATATTGAGATCCTACTTCAACTTTTGAGTGTTCCATGAACTCATGACTCCATATTTCTGCCGCCACTCTTGAACAGTGACCTCCACAAGAGGAAACATACTCAATGCATCCACCCATCCTCTCATGATCCCATATGTTTCAATCAAGCAGTTTCTTTCTTGTTTATATTTCAGTCAATAAAGTCTTGCCTTTTCAATTTTGCCTCAGATACAACTTGCCCCTTTCAAAAGAAGAGTAGCCATTTTTTTGTGAATCATGTTGCAAGACTCTGTTTCCTCTGTATTTGACACCACTGTCATTGAATTAATTACCAGAAGCAACATAGTCAAATACCACCAGGAAGTACACAAGTCAGTGTACTGGTGCAATCACAAAAACCTGGACCTGAAAGCTCTCAACTGCAGAGGTGTATATTGTCTTCAGGAGAAATGTTTCTCCTCTCCGTTCACTCATCATTAGCATCCCTTCTGTCAGCACTATTTCAACATTCAGGTTCCTGGGGATCATTATTTCACAGGATCTCATGTGGAACTGTATCTCCTTCATTAACAAAAAGGCTTGGCAGAGCATGTACTTCTAAAAATCCGTCTTCCCCAGAACAAACTGGTACAAATCTACACTGCCATCATAGAGAGCATCCACACAGCAGCCATCACCATCTGGTTTGGTGCAGCATCCTCTCACAATATACTACAGCAAACTGTCAGGTCAGCTGGAAATGTCATTGGCTGCAATCTACCATCACTGCAGTACTAGTATGTGCCCAGGACAAAGCAGGCAGGAAATCATGTGGAAACTACCCACCCAGCAAATTGCCTTTTCCACAAGCTCCCTACCTCCCACTATCTATTACCTCAATCACTGCACTGCATTCACTTTAGACCACTTTTTAATAATGTTATTCACATTGCAAACATTGCTGATAGTGATATACTGTATATTTTATTCCATTTCTAAATTAATGGGAAGTTAGAGGATTGGGAAGCTTTTACAAACCAACAAAAGAGAATATTAAAAAAGCTACAAGGACAGAAAAGATGAAATATGAAGGTAAGCTGGCCAATGTTATCAAAGAGGATGGCAAATGTTTATCAGACTGGGTAATTTGTTATAAAAATATTCAGATCACTTTTTATAATGCTATTCATATTGTAAATACTGCTGGTAGTTATGTATATTTCATTTCATATCCATACTTTAGTATCTAACTTTATTTTTATATAACTCTATGTAATTGTTGACTGTTCTGTTGCCTGTCATGCCAACACACCACAGCAAATTCCTATACATGCAAATGTACATGGCAAATAAAGTTGATCCTTGAGTTCAGAGCTCTGTAGTTTAAGTGTTGCATTTTAAATTTGCCTGCCAAATGAACAATTTACATTTTCCACATTGCGCTCGCTTCGTCAGTTCTTTGTGCACCTGCTTAACCTATCTGTATCCCTTTGAAGCCTTGTCATCAACAAATTAAGCAATTTTCATTTATGTGCCAATTCATTTATATAAAAACTGTAAAATAAAACAATCACCAGCACAGATCCCTGCGGCACACCACTTGTTACATTTTGCAAAATTGACCCATTTATATACATTTATCCTATCAGCCAACCTATCCTGCCAAAATATTGCCTCAGTGAGCTTATTTTCTGTAATAACCGTTAATGCGACATCTTATCAGATGCCTTCTAGAAATCTTAGTAAATCTACCAGCTCCTATTTATCTTCAAAATACAACTTCTTTAAAGAACTCTAATAAATTGGTCAAATATGATTTCCCCTTCACAAATCCAGAAAAGCAAATAAACACTTGACAAATAAAACAAAAAGCTGGAAGTTATAACAAGTTTAACAACTGAAAAGAAGCAAGCTGGGTATATGGCAAATGCTATACTTGCTTTATACTTATGACTGTAAGGCTAAGCATAGCTCCAATAGCATATTTAAGTTTGCTAATATTTTCAGCTTTGGTTGTTGAGGAAACGCTGAACTCAAAATTGTATCAAGACATTTTACAGAAGAATGTTAGGGCAGCAGTCCATCACCTGAAGTTTAATAGAAGTTGAATAATGCAACAAGACAATGATCCGAAATACAAGAATAAATCAACAACAGAATAGTTTAAAAGGAAGAAAATTCAAAGTCAAAGTCCTGACCTTAATCCTATAGAAATATTGTGGAAAGTCCCGAAGTAAGCAATTCACGCAAGGAGGCCCATCAATATCCCAGAATTGAAGCAGTTTTGTAAGGAGGACAGGCCTAAAGTTCCTTCAAGTCGATTTGCAGGACTGATCAAGTTACTGGAATTGTTTGAAGTTATTACTGTCCAAGTAGGTTACACCAGTTACCAAAAGCAAGTTTGACATACTTTTTCCAACAAATACATGTAATATTAGATAATTTTCTCAAGAAATAAATGAACATGTTTTTTGTGTTATTTATTTAATTGGGCTCTCTTTATGTAGTTTTAGGATTTACATGAAGATATGATCATATTTTAGGTTACTTTTATGCAGAAATAAAGAAAATTCTACATAGTTCACAAACTTCCTAGCACCACTGCAGTTAAATGACAATAAACTTGACTTGACCTGACTTTTCAATTTAGACTCCCTTCCCCATTCATCTACCGTCCTTCAACTTACGCACATTGTCCATATGTACAAGAATGCTAAGGCTGGGACAAGTTGCTTGTCAGTTTTGTTAACAGAGGGAATGATGCTTGGGAAGAGGAGCACAAAATAAAACAAAAGCCAGAATAAAATCTCTGGAATACTTCATCTCCCCAATCTCTCAGTTGTCTCTCAATATTCCAATATTTCTGTGTTGACGTGGAAAGAAATACTTTTCATGGCAAGGGGGAAATTAAAACTAATATTTTCAATTCTTAAAAATTACACTACATAACACAGATGGTATTATTAAGAAACATACTTGAAGTCTGAAATTTTTTTTCTGCTGTCTCAAGTCCTCATAATGCCATTTAAAAAATTCCTTTCCCATCATGAAATCCTGTTGAGTCTGCAAACATGCCCAGTGTTCCAGTTGCTCATCAATCCAGTGAATTTACAGATCTGCAGGTCTGTTCATTAAGTCTTTCACATATGAATTTAACGTTAAAATACAAATTTAATCCTATTTTCTATTACATGAAAGTGTTTTCCCTTCCTCATTTAAAAGAGAAACTTACTTTTAATTCCATGAAGTGTTGTGTCAGCTGTTTTTTTCTGTGACAGCACATCTGTGCAGATGAGATTCTGATATTGTTAGACTTTTATGCTGGTGCTCTCATTTAAATAAGGAACTCCAAACTCTTTTAAAGGGTGTAGGGGTCACCTTATGTATATGTAAAGATATGATAGAAGAGTGAAAAAAAAAGCCGACTACTGAGGAATTTCAAATAAAGAAGATAGATTACTCCGCATTGTCTCATGGGATTAACTAATAGTGTTTTATAATTTTAAATGAAATAAAAAAAGTAGCTGTCTAGGCAAAAAGAGACAAGAGCAGATTTAAGCATTCAGAATTGAATCTTTCATTTTAATAGCGCACCATAGTAAAGGGCTTTAAGATTCTGATTTCTGCATATTGGCCCATTTAGTTAATAAGGCAACAATAATGCAGTTGAGTAACTTAGTTCTTCATTCCGAACAGACCAATGGGGGGAGGACAAGTTAGTTAATACCAATGTTGACTTAAAAGCCATGATTTATATTGTATACAAAATGGCTTACAGGAGATTGAATTAATGATCAAATACTACAGGCCATTATAATCTATAATGTTTTAAAGATCAAATGCCAAAACTAAGATTAGACTAAGAATATAAGCTTTCACAAGTGCAGTAATGTAGAATAATTGAAAGAGCTTCCAAAAAAAACAGATAAGGGAAAGAAATGAGACCATGACATTACTCTGAAGGTTTATCTGGTATGCACCCAAGATACAAAAGTATCTGTTTTCTAACCCAAAATAAATACAGTAAACTGTTTAAGACCAGATAGAGCTTTAACTACATTTAAATTTAACTAAATATAAAGAATAGACTACTAACTAAACATCTTCCAAAGATACTGCAAGAAAGATGAGCTACCTTACCATTGGCACTTGATTTATTGCTGAGGCCTTTAGTTTTTCCTTTACTTGTTGGGCAATTTCTCTGAGGTAGGGGAGAGAAAATTCCCTGAACTGCTCATATCCCAAATGGCCAGCATGAGATTCAAACACTTGCAGCGCCTGTGAAACAAAAAAAAAGGAAATTATTTCAAGGAAGAGAGAAATAAAATACATCAGGAGCTCTGATGCAACATTTCATTCATAGTTCTTTCTGGTACAAGGTCACCAGCCCTCACTAACCCATAATCTAATCTTATTTTCAATATACATCAACCACAGATTTTTCATTCTGCTTTCAAAGAGTAACATGATCTTGTTTGAATGGTGGAGCAGGCTTGAGGGGCTGATTGTCCAATTTTGAATCATGCCTCTTATACTGTTAGCATTTGACACAATCAAGCACAGTTTTATTCTTATAAAAAATGCTCACACACATGCACTTTCCTGTAGGAATCAGTGTAAATTTGATGCAGAAGTCATGGCTAGTTTTTCTTCCTTTGTTCTGAAGGCACTGGGGCAGCTTCTGAGGAGCCACTACCAAGGCACAACTGATAGCAACTAATAGTACTGACAAGGGGTCAATGCTAGCTCCTATAAACTTCTGGTTCTGCCAGTTGGAAAATAATCTTAAATCAAAAACAAGAGATTCTGCAGATGCTGGAAATCCAGAGTCATTATCATCATTATGTGCTGTGTCCTATGACATGGTCTATGACCATGATTGTTCTTGGCATGCCACTGCCTTCTTCTGGGCAGAGTCTTTACAAAACAGGTCACCCCAGCCATTATTGATCATTTTCAGAGATTGTCTGCTTGGCATCAGTGGACACATAACCAGGATTAGTGATCTGCACCAGCTGCTCATATGCCCATCCACCACCTCCCATGGCTTCACGAGATGCTCACTGTGGGGGTGGGGGGGGGGGGGGGCGGGAGAGGCTAAGTAAGTGCTACACCTCGCCTCAGGGTGAGCTGCAGGCTAGCAAAGGGAAGCAGTGCCCTACACCTCCTGTGGCTGAGATATATCTCCATGTCACCACTCCAGGAAATTCAGAGTAATGAACACAAAATGGTAGAGGAACTCAGCAGGTCAGGCAGCATCTATGGAAAAGAATGCAGAGTCGATGGTTCAGGCAGAAACCTTTCATCGGGACACGGGAGCCCTGTTTATGAAGCTATCACTTTGGATGGTGGATATGTGATAGCTGGGCTGCTCATATATAACCTGGGAACCTATATCATTGGGGAAACTCATTGCCTCTTCCAAATCGCAGCCTTGCAATTCATCTCAGCAAGTAATCACAGAGCTCTTATCGCATGGCAGGAAGGCTATTTGGTTAGAGTCCATAATGGTTCTAAGCAAGATCCATAGTGCTAATCTTGTTCCCTTACCCCGTTTTCATTGCCCTAACAATTCATTCCTCTTTTGCAGCTCACTTTTGAATGATCCAATTGAATGAGTTACCAGCAGTGCATTCCATAAGACCATAAAGGCTGAATTATACTTCTGCGTATGGGCTATGCTGTCGCCTACACGGTAGGCCTACTTTATACGTCTGCGTAGGCTCTACGCCGTAGCGAGCATGTGCTGGTGTGTGCCAAAATGCTAGTTGGTGGGTGGGGTTTCTATACCACTGTGTTGAGTTTCTTTGTGAGAGACGTGGACGAGGAAATGCATTTCAAACATTTTTGCATGTTGGCAGGTAGATTTGACGATTTGGTTCATCTGTTTTGCATTGGTGTACAGGCATGGCGGAGAAGAAGCAACCGGAAATGTGATGCTACCAAGTACACCAATCACAGTTGTTGCAGTCTGCATCGCCGTCAGGCGCGAGTTACTTTTTTGGGGAGGTGCATGTCACCCTACAGCATAGGGTACACTGTACCTATGGCGTAGATGTGACGCAGAAGTATAAATCAGGCTTCAGACACTGGAGCAGAATTAGGCTATTTGGCCCATCAAATCTGCTCCACCATTCCATCATAACTGATTTACTATCTCTCTCTCAAGTTGAGTCTCAACATCATCCTCCTGCCTTCACCCTTTGACATCCTGTTTAATCAAGAACCTATCAACCTTCATCTTAAACATACCCAGTGACTTGGACTGCACATTTGTCTGTGGTAATAAATTCCATAGATTCACCACCCTCTCCCTAAAAATTTTTTTTCCACATCTGTGTTCTAATCTGATGTCCCTCTATTCTGAACCTGTGTCTTCTAGTCTTACTCTCCCCCAGTACAGGAAACAACCACTCCACATCCACCCTATCTAGGTCTTTCAATATTTAATAGGTTTCAATGACAACCCTGCCCCCCCACCCCCATTCTTCTATACTCCAGTGAGTTCAGACGCAGAGCCATCAAATGCTCATATATTAGCCCTTTCATTCCTGCAATCATTATCATGACTCTCTCCAATGCAAGCACTAATTTTCTTTGATAAGTGACCAAAAACTGCTCTCGATACCGCAAGTGTGGTCTGACCAATGCCTCATACAGCCATAATATTACATCCTTGCTTTTGTATTCTAGTCCTTTTGAAGGGCATGCTAACTTTGCATTTGCCTTCTTAAATACCAACTCAACCTGCAAGTTAACCTTTAGGGAATCCTGCAGTCAGACTGCCAAGTCCCACTGCATCTCTGATTTTTGAATTTTCTATCAATTTAGAAAATAGTCCACATTTTTATTCCTTTACTGAAGTATATGACCATACACTCTCCTACACTATATTCCACCTGCTGCTACATTGCCCATACTCCCAATGTATCCCTTTGCAGACACCCTGCTTACTCAACACAACCTGCCCCTCCACCTATTTTTAATATTGCCCACAATCTTGGCAAAAAAGCCATTAATTCATGAGGAACACCACTAGCCACCGGCAGCCAACCAGAAAAGGCTCCTTTTATTCCCACTCTTTGCCTCCTGCCAGTCCGCCAATCTTCTATCCATGCTAGCGTCTTTCCTTTAATAGAATGGGCTCTTATCTTGTTAAGCACCCTGATTGATATGCAACACCTTGTCTTCTGAAAATCCAAATAAACAACACCTACTGATTTTCCTTTGTCTATCCTACCTATTATTTCCTCAAAGAGTTCCAACAGATTTGTCAGGCAAGATCTCCCCAAACCATAGCCAGTTGGTGATGTGGTCATCAGACAAGGCGAATGGTCCCGAGTTCAAGTCCAGCCAGCTCCTTGCACACTTTCCATCTATGCTCAGTTGAATGTTAAAAACAGAGTCAAATGCCACAGAAGTGGCAAAAATGCTGCCCGATGCACCGCAGGGCGTCAAAGAACAACAATTAAACCATGCTGACTTTGGGCTATTTTGTCATGCGCCTCCAAAACCTCATAATAATAGACTTCATCTTTTCAACCACCAAAGTCAGACTAACTGGCCTATAAATTCCTTTCTTCTGCCTCCATCTCTTCTTAAAGAATAGAGTGACATTTGCAATTTCACAGTCCTCTGCAACCAGAACAGAATCTTGTGACAGTCTCTTTAGCTACCTCTTTCAGAACCCTGGAATGTAGTCCATTTGCACACACTCCAGACACTAACCACTTGTCAGAAAAAGGTGTCTCTTTTGTGGTTTTAGCCATATCCAGAGTTTTGAGCCCTTTGCTAATGACAGTGGCTTCTCTCCTTAAACCCTGTTTAGGCCCTCATTACTTTCATCAGGACCCCTCAACCTCAACCCCCTCTGCACCAAGAACTGCTCAATTTCTCCAGTCTATCCACAAAGATCTTCACTGTTGGAATCGTTTACCAAAATCCTTTACCCCACCTTCACATCTTGGCTGAACTCCAGCATCCTGAACTGGAATCAAAAATCCAGTTGTGACCAGTGTTTTTAAAAAAAGTGCCAAGACAATTCCTCACAGTTAAAACCGCAAAACAACTTGGAAAGCTGTCCAAATCAAAAAAAAGGCACCTCCTGTCAATGAAGCAGGAGATATTCCTCCAGATCTTATTCCAGTTTTGATCTATTGTCTGAGGCTGTCAAATAGATTGACAATGGTGCCATGAAACCCCGATTACAAGAGAGTTATATCCATCAAATCACTTGCCATAGAACTTATGGCAATATAATAATACAGCCAAAAAGATCAGAGTTACAGTTATACAGCATGGAAACAGACCCTTTGGTTCAACTGGTCTTTCCTTCCTACTGGTCTCAGTTGCCAATGCTTGGCCCATAACATACCAAGCCCCAACCTCCATGTGCCTACCCAAATGCTGCATAAATGTGCAAACTGTATCTTCCTCAACCACTGCTGCTGGCTGCTTGTTCTAGCTACGCACTACCTTCTCAGCTCTCAATTAAGTCTCTACCCTTTAATCTTGCATCTGTACCCTCTAGTTTTAGACTCAATGCCAAAGACTGTGACTGTCCACCTTATTCATATCCTTCATATTTTATAAACGTCTACAAGGCCACTCATCATTCTACGACACTCCAGCGAATTAAGATCCAATGTGGCCAATCGCTCCCTATAACTCAAGCCGTCTAGTCCAGGCAAGATCCTTGCAAGTCTCTGCTGCCCCCTCTCCAGCATGACAATGTCTTTCCTACAACAGAAACTGTACACAATACACCAAATGCTGCTTCACCAAGACTTCACAACTACAATACATTCCCCTACTCCTGAACTTGATGGCCCAATTAATAAAGACTAACAGGCTAAACATCTTCATCACTTTGTCCACTTGGTGGCATTTTTGATTGACAGCACTCTGCTCTGCCATTCACTGCACAAGTCCTACCCTGACTTGACTGTCCAAAATGCTTCACCTCACACTTACCCATTTGTCATTTCTCAGCTCATCTCCCTAACTGATCAAGATTTCTGACATTCATTATAATCTGCTTCACTTATCATCATGACCTCCTCAATTCTGTATCATCAGCAAACTTTCCAATCCTGCCTTGTTCCATTTCCATCCAAATCATTTAGATAAATAATGAATAACAGAAGCCCCAAAACTGACTTCTGGAGCACCAGAACTCCAGTCAGAATCAGCCTTCAAACATCACCCTCTGCTTCAAATCATCTAGCCAATTATAGACCCACTTTGCAAGCTCCCCCTGAATCCCATACATTCTAACCTTCCACATCAGTATGACATACGGGACCTTGTCAAAGGCCTTACTACAGTCAACACTGATGATATCCACTGTCCTACCTTCACCCATCCCCTCAGTTGAAACACTTCAAGATTTGTCAGTCAAGACCTTCTATACATAAAACCATGCTGACTATCATGATAAGACCTTGACTACCCAAGTGATGGTGGATCTTGTCCCTCAGAATCTCCTCCGGTAACTTCCCTACAACTGAAATCAGGCTCACCAGCTTGTCCTTGCTATCCTTCTTGAACAATGGAATATCATGAGCTATCCTCCAGTCTTCTGGATTTCACCAATGGCTAATGAAGAAACAAATCTCTACAAAAGCCTCCATAATTTCTTCCCTGCACTTGGTCAGGCCGTAGAAATTATCACCTTAACGTGCTTCAAGGCTGTAAATACCTCCTTCCTCATAATAGACTTTTGATCCAAAACTTTACAACTTGTTACCCTCATTTCTCTGACATCTGTATTATTCTCCTTAGCAAACACCAAAGAGAAATAGACCTTAAATATCTCATCTTCTCTTGCAGCTCCACACATAGGTGACCCTAGTCACCCTTTCACTGTTAATTCCAAAGGCATCAAATCATTCTCACAGATAGGCGATTAAAAAAACAGTAACAGTTGCTAAACCAGTCTCTTAGACAATCCATATGCAGCTATGCAAAGTTCACTTTCATTATCTGAATGAAGTGCATTCGCTCAATAAAGTAATACTTACAAATTCAAATCCATTACATCAACAATGCAGAGATTGTTGCTGACAGGATTGCAGTAATATTGACTGTTGTAAGTAACACAGCTTCTTAAAGAGGATATACAAAATGTACACACTATTTTTCTCTCACGTTCCAAATGGACCTGTCTCAGGGCATAGTAACATTAATATCTCAGCCATCAAATTTCCTGAGGAAGATAGTTGTATGGACTGAAGTTATTACCCCAGTAAATGGCCATAGTATAACATTTTGAACAAAAGGTGTCCGATAATGGTGAGGTACCAAACTATAAATAATAAAAAAAAACAACAATGCCTTTCCTTCCCCACAGATACTGTTTATTGATTGAGGATTATGAAGAAACCATGAAAACTCCACTGGTGCTTAACAATGTTACCTCCCAAATGGAGACTCATTGTCACGTAATCTTCGTTCACCTATAGCCTATCAATTGTAGCATTGCTTCTTTAACCCATCAGCTGAACATGCACAACATTCAAGACTGTGTGTAAGTGCTGCCATCCAGTGGTGAATTGTAGATATTGCCAGGCCTACCTTTATGAAGTTCAAAGTTCAATAGCACTGAGCATCACCATTCCTAACTTACAGTTTGGAAGCAATAGAACAACAGTTACCTATTTGAAGTATCTGTCAATTCCTGAACAAGGATAACAAATACTTCAGAGAACTGTTGTTCAATTGCAAAAATGACTGTTACAGAAAATATAAATAAAGGTTGATTCTGAAGGAACTTGATTAAAAAGATTGAACTGTCACTTGCCTGAGCTCCTGCTGCCACTTGTCCCACCAGATAATTAATGATAACATTGGTGAGAATTTTCAGAAGTTTATGACAGACTAGAGGATGTTGATATAACCAGCGTTTTGCTTTCGACATTGTATTTGAGCCACCTCCTTCTATCATGTAAGCCATCAAAGTCCACTATAAGAAGAAATAAAATGAAACTTATTTTCCAATTAGTTATTGTAATTAACAACTCATTTTTAAATTGCTGTCTATCCCTCCTGAAACAAAAAAACTAAAAGATTATAGGGCTTGGTAGATGGAAAGGAATCTCCCCTTTTGGTAACACGGTCAGAACTAGGAAATGGAGTGTATACTCCATCAATCAGATCAATCATAGATTGGGAAAAAATTAAAAAGAAAATAAACAGCTGCAACAACTCAGTGAGTCAAGCAGCATCTGTGGAGACCAATGTTCTGGGTCAAGACTGGCATCAGGAGTTACATCCTTTGCCTTCACAGATGCTGCTTGACTCACTGAACATTTCCAACAATTTACTTTTCGCTCCAAATTTCAGCATCTGCCATCCATTACGACTCCAAATCATATATTGAGTGTGGTTTTTAAATCAGGAGTAGTTGAAGACCCATTGAAACACATGGACAATAAACTATGTAATTTTGATTTTTGTTCACATTGTGAAAACAATTAACTCAGATGGGGCCTGTCAGCTGTGGTTGGCAGCTTATCCAAGAGAAGGAAAACTCTGGTCTCAAACCTCCGCTGCCTTGCTGCTACTCCCACTCATGGGGAAGGCTTCTGGAGTAAACCCAGAGGAAAATTCCAGAGTTGGAGTCCCTAAGGCAGTCCTACATTGAATTCAACGCTGACTGGCAACTCCCGCAATGCTGCTGGTGCCAAACTGTATGAGTCTGACATTCTTTTGAATTCATCAGCTATGAGGAGAGGGGGAGCTTGCTGTATGGGGAACAACTTGTTCTCTGTATTGTACTGCCCTGGCTTGTGTACTGAACGTAGATACCTAGTGTGCAACATCCATGATTGACCATGACCAAGGGGCCCCTCATGTGAGACAATAACTTGTTCAAACATACAGTGTAGAAAGAGGAAGAAATGCTTCTAATGGCAATAAAAGTACCTTCAATTTCGAAATCTTAGCTATGTTACAAAAATAAAATTACCCTATTTATAACCTTACTTAAATACTGATAAAATTCTACATACATGCTGCAAACTACTTTAGTTTGTTTAATTTGTTAGACCTTGTGCTGTTCACTATGAAGGCTTGTCACTTTCACCCCAGTTAGTACAACTGTAATGTTTTGCCAGCATACCGGGGCTCCTGAGAAGCCGATAAGAGGAACATCTCCGTTCAGCTTGTGACGTGTCAATGTTATAGCTTGGAACACATATGCCAGCTTCTGATTTACATCCACGTTCTCATTCAGTTTCTCCAGATCAGCAGGTTCATTCAGTGGGTCTGGAAACGTAGGACCTTTCCCTGGAACCATAGTCACCTCCATCCCCAGTGCCTTAAAATTTAAAATAAGTAGAAAACAGTTCAAATGTAACCAACAAAAAAAACTTCAATTAGGTTTGCTGATATCACAAATGTTTGGTTTTCAATGTACATTTCAATTATAAAAGTTTCTTTATCTTTTTTCTTCACAAGAGGAGAATCAATTATCCTTTTTATTATATACTATTAGATTAATTCTATGTTTGATTGTGACCATTTGTATTTTTCCTTCTACTTGAATTATGATATAGAGTTTTGAGACAATTCTCCTCTTGTTTATATATATGTAAGGGGTTTCTTCTTTATGTTACTGCATATGTTAATTAAAATGGCTTCTTTGTTATGTTAAAAGTAAAAATGCTTCTGTTAACTGGTGAGAGAGTGCTTTCTCTCGCAGCTTGTTTGAGATATAATTGCTGATAACGAGAATTGTATTCATCTGTTAACCAATTGGGAAAGATGTTATTCTTTCTTGTGGGGTTGTAAGCTAGTGTTGTGCGGGCTTTGGGGAGAGTTGAAGGGGAGATCGAGAGGAAGACGGACGTGCTGGGAGTGCTGTGGTTGATCACTTTGGCTGGTCCCGAGCTACGAGTTGTGGGGTCAGAGTAGATCGCAGGGGAAGAAGGAAGTCCTGAGCTCCAACTGTGTGCACACGAAGAAACTGAACTTTGATTAGTCTGGCACCATTTTTTGTTTCCATTCGTTCCTTTTTGTATTGTATCTTTATAAATCTTACTTGGACTATGAGATTAATAAAGTGTAACTTGTAAAATGTACATTGCGTGCTGGCTGATGATTGATGTTTGAGGCTGTATCAGAAGGCATTGCACAGCAACAGATGCAACCGTGAGACAAGGTTGGGTGGGGGACGGGGTCTCCCCGAGGTACGTACGAGCTCATATAGCTGAGCGTTACATATTATATATATATATTACTTTTTTTATTTAACAAAAAAAAGATTGATAAAGAAAAAAAAATGTTTGGGGTAGTAATGGGTACTTATGCCTACATCTGAAAATGAATTTCAAAAAAATCATATTCACATTGCATAATCATAGTAATTAAAAGCAAACTTCAGATATTTATTCTAGCAGTTATTATTTGAAGATTCAACATTTGTGCTGTATTAAAGTGTCACTTAACTGTCATAAATGTGACTTAAGTAGTTATCAGGCCTGGATTCACGGTCACAAATTGTCTGATGCCTCACTTTGGTGGCATTTATATTTATGGTTGTCACTAATATTCTTGACAACATGAATAACCAATGTTTAGTAAATAAACAGCTTTTCATCTGCACCAGAAAATGATAGCACTGTACAACCATGGACCCTGCAGAGTGAAAACCATTCTAAATCCATAAATGCGAGAAGAATGATTATATGAAATAAAACCTTATTGTCCACATGTAAAAATCTCCCTTATGCAATTATACTAGATTATAGAAGGCTAGAGATTAAATCACATATAGAAAAGATTCTTTTCTATGCTTTATCCAATTGGTAATAGCTAAACTGTGACAGAGCCAGCCCTTCCACAAGATACACTGCCTGAAAACATCAGCTCAAGGTGGTCACTTTTCAACAAATAAAGGACACAATAAAGGTCAATAAAGGACACAACATTTGTGCCTGAGACACACACTCAACGTTTTAGGAAAAGCTCTTTCTCCTCCGCCATCAGAGTTCTGAATGAACCAATAAACATTACTCCACCTTTTTGCACTACTTATTTTTTCCTTATTGCAACTTATAGATACTTTAATTATGTATTGCTCTGCACTGCTGTTGCAAAACAATTTTCATGACATTTCAATGATAATAAACCAGATTCTGATACCGTTTCAAAACATCTCATCAAAAAAGGCACTTTTGTGTCTTACCTGGGGAATCACCAAGATGTCAGAGAAAATGATAGCAGCATCTAATGGGAACCGCCTGAGGGGCTAAATGACAAAGGAACTCTGATTACAAATAGGTTAATATTGTACAGAATCCAAATTTAAAAGGGCAAGCACAGTAATATCAGATTTACTAAAAGTAGAATCATTTAAATCTGAATGAAGAAAAACAGACCTGACTCAGTACATTATTTAGTAAGTTTTACCTATTCAAATCTATTGTGCTGACAGAAAACTGATAACCTGAAGTAAGAAATCACACGAACTCAAGTAGAACAGTTAAAACAGGATCACTTGTATCCCCCACCCCTGTAAACAAATAAACAGGAATGCACATTTAGAAAGATGAAAGGGCTTTAAAATGCAAGCTAGTGTATTGTCAGCTTGTGAAATTCTGGCATGGACATTGAATTCACAGTCTCCGACTCAAAAATGATGACAAATTTCCATTCTCCAAGACAAAAGTATGGCAGTCAAAAATATTCAAAGAAATTATCATTGAAATTACTTCAATCCTTGGTTGCATTGATTTGTTTTTCAATTTGTACATTCCCTATCTGGAAAACGTTTCTTTACATTTGATAGTATCAAATCGAATGAGAGTGGTAAGAAAGGTGTTTCACTTTTCAATCCAATACCACCTTTTCTGGATAATTGGAATTTAAAGAGTACGATTTCTTAATATATACAAGATCCTCTGTTTGACCAACTCACCTGCAATGTCAACTCACAGCAGATCGCCGGAGTGCGACAGGTTGTGAAGAAATCCTGAGTGGCTCGGGTCTCTCGGAATTCTGTGAGAAGGAACAGAAAAGGCTCTTCTACTAAAGTAGCATCTAGTACATTGGAATCCATTGTTGGGTACAGCAACTCTTACCAGGAAAAAACATGTATTGGGAGCATAAATTAGCAACTGATTTACTCTGGAAAAGCACATCAGAAATGTGGAGACTGTTTAGAAAGCACTTGCATGGCGTTCTGGATTTGTACTGTTGAGGTAGAGAAAGGGTGGTAGGTTCACAGCTGACAACATAGAATAGGAAGAAAAAGCATACTTAAGGGTTAGGAAGTAAGAGTCAGACAGGGTTCTACAGAAAGAGGTCAGGAAAAAGCTTAAGAAGGGATTTAGGAAAGCTCGGAGTGGAAACGAGAAGGTCTTGGTGAGTAGGATCAAGGAAAATCCCAAGGCATTCTACACATTCATAAATAACAGGATGAAACCTCGAGTAAGGATAGGACCAATTGGGGATAAAAGAGGAATCATGCCTGGAGTCAGAGGAGTCAAGAAAGGTCCTTAATGAATACTTCGCTTTAGTATTCACCAGTGAGAGGGACCTTGATGAATGTGAGGACATCATCAGGCAGGCTGATATGCTGCAACATGCTGATAATTTTTTTTTTAAAAAAGAGGATGTGCTTGAACTTTAAAAAAAAAACGAGGACAGATAAGTCCCTGAGGACAGAGAGGATACAAGATCATAAGATATAGGAGCAGAATTAGGCCATTTGGCCCATCAAGTCTGCTCCACCATTTCAACATGGTTGATCCAATTTTCCTCTCAGCTCCAATCCCGTCTTCTCCCCGTAACCTTTCATGCCCTGACCAATCAAAAATGTATAAACCTCTGTCTTAGATATACATAAAGATTTGGCCTCCATAGCTGCCTGTTGCAAAGAATCCCACAGATTCACTATTCTCTGGCTAAAGAAATTCCTCCTCATCTCCGTTCTAAAAGGATGCCCCTCTTTTCTGAGATTCACTGTTACATAACAAGTGTTTTGAGAAAATATCTGTGCTGGAGAATCTTCAAACTTCACACCAGGACTTCAAATTCAAATGAATTTGATACACTTAAGATCTGCCCAACACTTACTGACTTAATGGTTCTGTTCCTTACCTGGGAGATACCTTCCCGCTTGCCTCATACACCAGACAGGAACATAATCAGTCACTTCACCCCATGCTGCTTTGAGAAATGTATCATTTTTCAGGGCAGGAAAATCTTTGGATCTGAAAAATCATTCCAATAAATGCAAATAAAAAGTTGCACAAGTATAGAAATTTTTAATAATGATTCAACTATTCAAAGCATATTTATTATCAAAGAATGTATAAATTATACACCTTGAAACTTGTCTGCTTGTAGACAGCCACAAAGTAAAAAACTTGAATAACCAAATTAAAAAAGGCAAAAAAACAACAAAAACCACTGCGTAGAGAAAGAGAAAAGAAACACATTGTGCAAGCAACAGAAGCAAGCCAACATCATTTGCGCCAGACTGAGTCCCAGAGCAGCCGGAGTAGGCCCAAGCCTCAGTCCCTAGTTTTCACACCAGTGGGGCTAAACACACAACAGCTGGACCAGTTCACAGCCTGTTTGCCGCAGAGAAAGGAACAAACATTTGTACAATGTCCTGGGTATGTTACTCAAAATGGCCTCTTTGGTTTGTTACAAGTAGGAATGTTTCTTTGTCGGATAAGTGTTTCTCTCGCCGTTGCTTCACTTTAGAATGGCTGATATGGTAATTGTATTCATTTGTTAATCAATGGGGAATGTCATTGTGTCTTGTGATGCTGGGAACTTGGGGGAGGGGTTTTCGCGGTTTTTGGAGAGGCCGAGGAAGATGCTGAGGAAGGTGGACATGTGCTGGACTGCTCGTAAGACCACCGGGGTGGTCCCAGGTGCGACGGCCGGATGGGTCGATTGGTTCGTTGATTGAGCTCCAACGAGTGCACTAAACAGACTGAACTTTGATAAGTTGGCGCCTTTTGTTTTTTTCCTTGTGTGTGTGTGTATATATATATATATATATATATATATATATATATAGTATTGCCTACTATTTTTTTAATTTTAGTAAACTCTTTAAAGTGTATTTCATAACGGTATTTGTTGTGGGTTTGATACTGTTGGCGGGTGCGAGGCATTAACTCGATTCTCACAGCACCTGCGTGCACGGAAGGTGGGTTGGAGAGTGGCTGGATCTCCTTTTTCCCCTAGACATATACCAGCCTGTTGGGTAAGGGTTACACATTCATCAGAGAGTGAGCAAAATCAGCCTGGCCTTTGCCTCCATACCAGACACTCAGAATTCGTCTATCTGGGCTGATGTTTAAATTGTCCAAGCACCGGGTAGTGCCACATTCTAGGACCCAAATCCAGGCGCCCCGACGTGCCTGGGCCGCTCCTCCCGAAACCGTATACAATCTCACCAAAATCGGCTCATCACTTGGGCTCACACCCGGGCTAGGTGGACGGGCACCGAAACTTCCGTGTTGAGTCCTCTCCAAATCACTCACTCCATCTCATACAGCGATTCCACCAGCTCAGTCAGCAACCATAGCTCAAACATGTTGCAGCTCACAATGTCCCAGAACAGCTTATCCCCTGGACCAGCCTCACCTCCACCTGCCTCCTCACCAGGTGTGGCAATAGTTCTCCACAATTTGCTTTATGAAAGATGTTATAAATAATGTTTTTAAGTTGATTCCCTTGCCTTATTATTTACCAGTAATCTGTTGCACATCTTCAGTAGCACCATCTTAAACCGGAATAATTTTAATCAATACTAATAACAAAATCAACTCTCCGTTAAAATACTCTTCATCACATTTGATCAAGCTCTCTAAATGTTCAGTGTAAAATATCACAATATAGAAAAAGTATACATATGTATATTAGTTAAATCAAAAAATAAGAGCAAAAACAAAAATCATAGAAGTGAGGTAGTATCCATGGATTCAATGTCCATTTAGTAAGCAGGTAGCAAAGGGGAAGAAGCTGTTCCTGAACCACTGAGTGTGCACCTTTAGGCTTTTATACCTCCTTCCTGAGGGTAACAATGAGAAGGGGGCATGTCCTCCCCAGAAATGTATCTACATTTTCCTTCCAACACAAATTGCCACTCAGCTTAGTATCTATACCATGCTCAGATATAACACACATTCGTTCTGTCATCCACTAACTTCTACCCATATTGCTAATAGAGGTGTTCTCTCACTGAGTGATGGCCTTCAAAGAAATAACAGCCCAATAACAGACAAATACATTAAATGTTTGCAAGGTAACTTTGAAGCTAAAATGCTCTTTTTAATTATTTAAAAATCAATTGCATTCAACCTAGGAGGCAAATAGAGCCTAGTTTGGCTGGCAACCACAGACAGAAATTAGTGTGGATTTGACCTTCAAATTGATTTGCATTTACACTTCTTGGGGTAAATCCAGAAATAATTTTTCCAGAGTAAAATAAAGCAATAACATTTAAAATCAAGTTCCTCGTGTCAGCAACAGGCAATTCCTTGAATGCTTCTAGTTTTCAAAATAAAAGTAAACACAACACAAAGCTCAGTGCAAAATGCTTTGCAGTTCATATCTTTGTAAAAAAAAATGTAGAGACAAAAAACATCAATGGATTTATTAGCAAGAGGAAACAAACTAACCTTTCAATTATAACGAGCTTAGGTATTATCATAGGTTGTTATAAGACTTTTCCTCTCCTGTACTTTTTTCTCATGCTGCCCGTTAGTTAACAGGACAGGCATCTAGTCCACTAACTTTATCAGGCTGGGCAGACATTAAACCGCACCAAAGCAACAGCGTGCACAAGAAACCGCATATGGAATTATAACTGTAAATCAGTAACCCAATGACAGTCTATTGAGTTTTAAGAGTACTATTGTTGCACCTTATTTTTGACCAATCATGCAGAATATATAGTCTCTATACTTCTTTAATGTTTCAAACCAAGTTACAAAACATACTTCCTTTGGATATAATTTAAAAGCAGAAAAAAATGAAGTGCTTTCATTTTCCTTTCAGCATATCTGAAGTTTTTACAGTCATTAAGCACTTTAAGTGCAGGGTGTATCTTAATGTTTAAAAGTATGCATTTAATTATGTAGGTACAGCAAGCTCTCAATTAACCATCACATTGTAATAAGTGGATAATTTCCTTTAGTGTTATGAGTTAAAGGATAAATAATGGCCAGAAATTACTGTTCTGCAAAGCAATGCCCTAGAATTTTTAATTTTTTTTTTAAAACTCTCATTCAGGGGATATAATCTTATTTTTAAGATGATATTTTTTGACGGTGCAGCACTCCACCCAGTACCACACTTGGTTTTGAATAAAACCCATTTCTGTGACTATATTGCTATCTTCTTATTAAAACATAAAATGTACAGGCACTGCAAAAAGAGAATACATATACTGCAAATGAATTACACACAAATATTACTTTGGGAACTCAAGGCTGGAATAATAGGTTTTCTGAACCATAATTCTTCATTTTGTTTGAATTTGGAAAAAAAAACAGGAAATAGTCTCGGCAATGATAACAATAAAAGGAACTAAACTGATACAAAAACCCAACTGCTTCAGAGAGGGTATCTGCCGTCCTCATTGAGTTTGCTGAAATCTACTTGTGGTTGAATCTTAATACCTACTGAAATAGCTGAGCAAAACTAAATAAAATAAATTCTCAGTTAAATCAGTGATTTTCATTTTGATCTTATATTACATCAAAGATACTTGTATTGTTAATCAAATGGCATACATCGGCGCTAGAAAGTTTGTGAACCCTGTAGAATTTTCTCTATTTCTGCATAAATATGACCCAAGTGTGATCAGATCTTCATGTTAAGTCATAAAACTAGATAAAGAGAACCCAATTAAGTAAGCGACACACAAAAACATTATACTTGTTCATTTATTTATGAGAAAATTATCTAATATAATATCTGTTGGAAAAAGTATGTGAACCTTTGCTTTTAGTAACTCGTGTGACCCTCTTGTACAGCAATAACTTCAACCAAAGCTTTCTGGTAACTGTTGATCAGTTATTTACATCGGATTGGAGGAATTTTAGGCCATTCCTCCTTACAAAACTCCTTCAGCTCTGGGATGGTGGTGGGCTTCCTTGCATGAACTGTTTGCTTCAAGTCCTTCCACAACATTTTTATACGATTAAGGTCAGGACTTTGACTGTCATTCCAAAACACAAATTTTCTTCTCTTTGTATACCATTCTGTTGTTAATTTACTTGTCTTTCAGATCAATGTCTTATTGCATTATCTGGCTTCTATTAAGCTTCAGATGATGGACTGTTACCCTGATATTTTCCTGCAAAATGTCTTGATACAATGAATTCAAAATTGTTCACTCAACAATTGCAATCTGTCCAGTCCCTGAGGCAGCAAAGTAACCATGATGTTCCTTCCATATTTCACAATTGAGATGAGGTTTTGGTGTTGGTGTGCAGTGTCCTTTTTCCTCTAAACGTAGCCATGTGCATTTCTGCCAAAAAGTTCAACAGTTATCTCGTCTGTTCACAGAACATTGTCCCAGAAGCATTGTAGAACATCCAAGTGATGTTTACAAACTTGAGACATAAAGAAATTGTTTTGGAGAGCAGTGGTTTCCATGAACATCACTAGTGTTCAGTGTTTTTCTTATGATGGATACACGAACAAAGACTTTAGCAAGTTCTAGAGATCTCTACGCGTCTTTTGCTGCTACCCTTGGGTTCTTTTTCACCTCCTTCAGCATTGCACGCTGTGCTCTTGCTGTGATCTTTGCAGGATTCCAACGCCTAGGGCAAGCACTCTTTCCAGTTTAATAATGTCATGCCTTATAAGGGCGATCAGAACTCCAAGTGCTGTCTCACCAATATCTTCTACTAAGTTGGTTACAACTTTTCTTTACATCCACCTTCTTATAGATCACTGTTAATTAATCAGAGAATAATTTCCCACAGTCCACTGAACCCAAAAGACAGTGATAGACAGGAAAAAGAAAAAAGGCCTAGAATTTTTTTCTATTGACTGAGATGGTTGAAGTAAAACTGAAAACCTGCAGAGTCCAGCTTAGATCAATCTGATTGTAGCTACCAAAATTGTCAGCTGGTACAATGTTGATAGAGATGAGTACGCCCTTTGTCCCAGATAAAAAGCATGTTGCAAGCTGGTTAACTGAAGAATCGAGATTCTGGGAAGTGGACTGGGGAGGGTAGTAACTGGAAGAACACCCAGAGACCACATTGCTGCACTCAAACACCTGCTCCAGATAAACTGCCATTGTTAATATAGGCATGGCACGATTCCTCAAGATAGTTAACACCAGCAAGTAGCTCCAATAAGTGTAAAATCAAATTAAACCTTCACATTTTTTTCTTGATACAAAGGTGGAATTAAATATAAGAACACAGATACTTTTGCTCTTATTTCATGAAATGAAATGTTTCTTTATTAGGTTAACTGACTGATAACTCTGAATATGGTGAAACTTTTGCAAATAAATATTGTAGAAATCAATCATTCATTTTCTGGCCTCTGTACAAGGCACCATGATGTGCAGCTTGGAGACAATGTACGATAAGTAGGAAGCAAGCCATTGAGCACAGAGGTTATGTTAAAATTTTGTAAGTGTCTGGTAAGGCCACAATTGGAAGATTAAATCTAAATTTGATCTCTACATTTGAGGAAGGAAGAATGCCAAAGACATACAGCACAGAACCAGACCCTTCAGAACAATTTGTCCAGGCTGACCAAGACACCTATCTAAGCCAGCTGAATTTGCCACGTGGCCTATTTTCCTCTAAACTTCTATCCCTGCACCTGCTTAAATATCTTTTAAATGTCGTTACTGTAATTGCCTCCACTAGTTCCTCTGGCAGCTTGTCCATATATACACCAGCCTAGGTGCGTAGAGGCAACCCCTTGGGTCTTTTTAATGTATTTCCTTCACCTTAAAACTATGCCTTCTGGTTGTTGATTTAACAACTCTGATTTAAGACAGCACTGTGAAGCATGGCGCCAGCTTGCTGGCACAAATAAAATCTATTAATTACTTTATTAATCACACTTTTTCTTGAAAATTATCAAGACAATCAATAGCCTGTAATTTCCCTTTCGGAGTTGAGCTTTCGAATTGCCTGCACAACCTGGCATTTTTGTGGTGTGAACTGAAATATCGAAGGTGCAGGATGGTTACGACATGGCGTGTAGAAGTTGAACTGAGGTAGTGGGGCCCAGGCCTGAGAGCAGGGAACAAGTAGAAGGTTAACTGACTTAAGCACTAGGCTAAGTCAGGTATAGGCTGATTGAAGGCCACAGATCCCAGGCCTTGAGAATGTATTGAAGCGGTAGGGCCTGGGTCCGAGAGTGAGGATCGACCTGCTGTTTGGCAGATTTAAGCACCGGGCCATATTGAAAAGGTCACAGTGTCAGGGCTAGGTTCATTTTGCTGCATTGTTTGGTTTACGTGTCTCTGCACTGAACTGAGGCTGTGGCCTGCAACCATGGCCTTTGACTGGCTTTATGGTGGACTCACTTTGGTGAATTTCAGTTCTGAATGTTATTTGCTTACTTTCATTGTCTGCGCAATTCATTTTTCTCTGCATATTGGGTGTTTGACGGTCTTTTTTTAAAAATGATTCTATTGGATTTCTTTGTGCCTGTAAGGAGATGAATCTCAAGGTTGTATCTAGTATACATACTTTAATAGATGTACTTTGTGTTTGTTGATGACTTTTCCTTGAATAGAAAGTCTCTGTGTATTCACCCTATCTACAGCTGTCATGAATTTATATACATCAAGGTCAGCTCTCTGTCCCCTAAATACCAAGGAACAAAGGCCTAGTCTGTCTAATCTCACTCTTTAACTCATACCCACATGTTCTACCAACATTCTCAATCTTCTTTCCACTCTTTTCAGCTTAGGTAACCAAACATTGAACAAAATACTCTTGGTGGAGCCTCAAACTGCAGCATAACATCCCAACGTTATTCAATGCTGTGCATTTCTTCAGTATTCATTGACTGATGCCATTTTCAGGGCATGTCTAAGACTTAGACAATGTAGGAAAAGAGTTAGTAGAAATGTTTTAGAATGAAGAGTTTCACTGGAGAAATTAGAATAGTTTCCCTAAAATCAAGGGAGACTTAGAAGAGATTTAATAGTAGTATGCAAGATCTTGACAGGTTTTGATCAATTGAATAGTGTGAAGTTGTTCTTGCTACATGTGCTACAAGGGTCAAAAGACAAAGATTCAAAGTAATGGGCAAAATTTTAGTGGAAGGGGTGCAAAGAAAATTCCCTTTAATAAAAAAAAAACTCACTGCCAGCAAGAATGGTGGAAAAACAATCAGAAACAGTTTTTTCCAAAGGAATTATAGACCACAGAGAAAAAGTAATAGTTTAAAGAGCTAGTGAACAAGATTAACCAGGCTGATTTACAAGGCGCTAGTGGGGATTCAATGACCTGTAAAAATTATATTGTGTTTAATTGTAAAATACAAACTCTTTTTGCTGCAGAATTATATTTCCAACATTAACGTCTCTCTTCTCCCCTCTCACATCAGGCAGGAGATTCAAAATCCAAAAAGCACATACCATCAGGCTGAAGGTCAGTTTCTACACCCCTGTTATAAGACTATGAATGGTTCTCTTGCAAAAAAGTAGAGTTCTCAACACACAGCGTGGACTCTGGTTACACAACTCCAATAACTCAGTGATCACATACATACAAGTAAACACTAGACATGACCAACAATGAATTTAATATGCTTCGTTACTTCTCACAAGTTGAAAACTTGCTATTAAACGACACAGAAGGGACTTCAGAGAGCTTCTTTTGAAGTTGCGGCCACAGAACTGGAAAAAAACCCATCACTGTTCAATTAGATTAAGAACACAGTTGCTGAACGATTCGGGCTGCTTCCATCACAGATGATGGCTGAGAATGACCAGTAACTTCGGACCTCAAGGAGCCGCCGAGTTGACACTGACCGGCGTTTGATTTAAAACACGGCTTACGCCCGGGGCACTACTACAGGCCACCCTCCTCACTACAAGCCCACACGTCCGACGACGATGTTCCTATCCCAAACAATTACTTCTGTATAAAGTTGCCCCTACCTGCAGAGATCTCCGCGCTCCATTGCTGGTGCTCGGCGTCTACCGCCGCTCCCGCCCGGGCACTGCCATGTTGACAGGGCGCGCCTGCCCACGTGACAGCTCCAGCCAATCGCCTGTCGGGGATCGGTCACGACCCGCACGTGACCGCGCTGGCCCAGTCCGCGAGCGGCGGCGGCGGTCACGTGCTCTCGCCCAGCCCCGCGGAGGGGTCCCGGAAGGCGAAGACAGGGGATGGCACCCGGCTTGTGAGCGGGAGGAGGCAGGGTGCGAAGTAAGTGACAGGGCAGGAGGGGAGGGGAGCTGTCAGCGGGAATGATTGCTGCGGAGGTATTTCATAAAACAGCTATAATGGCCAGTTGAGGTCTTGGATTATTAAGAAATTCCATTAAATATCAAGTTTTGGAAAATAACATGTAGTAAAACACATTGCACAAAAGGGATTCCTGCTGAGTTCCTCCAGCATTTAATGCGTGTTGTTTAAACTCACCGTATCCCTGATGTGGAGTGTAAATATTGTAAATGACTCTGCAATACCATTGGAGCCCTGGCCTTCGTCAACTTGAATGCTGAGCTCGAACTATACATTGCATTGATTGCGTGACTTCATTCCTCTGACTCTCGCAGAAAACCCTTCTCTACAATTTCCTAGCCTTTATGTCTAACTTGGGTGTTTAAAATAAACTATTGTCGCTCTGTGTTGGTCCTGTGCTGGTAATCACAATAATTCCTGTTAATTCCTGTTCTTTGAAAATTCTGTTTAGTCTTTATCGATCCACTTATCTAGTTTATGTATTTGTCAAAAAGAAACTACTTCTGTTATCCATTTCATATTTTTTTCCTTTTATGTTTTTGAAACTGCACTAGACTATCAGTCTAGGTTCTGTGTTTGGCCCTGTAGAACTTAAGGTTTTTGCTGTACAAAGATTACTCATTTTTTTAAAATGTTCTTAACTTTGCCTAACTCTGCTCCATTTTTTTCCAAGGGTCTTGAATGGAAAAGTTTATAAAAAGTAGTAGATACAGCCCAGTCCATCATGGGTAAAGCCCTCCCCACCATTGAGCACATCTTCTTGGCATACTGTTGCAGGAAAGCAATATCCATCATCAAGGGTCCCCATCATTTAGGCCATGCTTTTTTCTTGCTGCTGCCATCAGGAAGGAGGTAATGAAACCTCATCCCACATCACCAGGTTTAGGAACAGTTATTAACCCTCAACCATCAGGCTCTTGAACCAAAGGAGATAATTTCAATCACCCCCAACACTCAACTGATTCCACAATTATTGGACTCACTTTAAAGGCTTAATGTTCTTGATATTTATTGCTTATTTATTATTATTTTATTTCTCTTTATTTGCATTGTTGTCTTTCACATATTTGTTGCTTGTCCAGTAATGTGCAGACTTTCATTGATTCTTTCATATTTATTGTGAATGCCCACAAGAAAATGAATCTTGTATATGGTGACATACATTTACTTTGATCTACTGCTGTGGCCTCATTCATGCTGTGGATGCCTTATAGAACACAATCCTAATGGCTTCTTAAATTGTGTTGTCCAGGAGCTCTGCTTGACCTATTGAGTTTTTCAGCAATCTGTTTTTGTGGTTTAAGTTTTTTTTTCATTATTTAAAAATACTTCCATGAACCGACCTCTCCCAGGTGAGTGGTTTCCTCCAATCCTGCAGTTTCAATGTTCCCTGCATTTCAGTAGACCCTACATCTGCATTAGCATCTGTGTTTCTTGATCGTTTGCTCTGATATACATCCTGGTGCTGTTGAGCACAAAGTTCTTTTGGGTAATCCTACTATGAAGTACCATGGGACATTTTGCTGCATTACAGTTATAAAATAAAAGTATTGTGTTATCCACGGTGAAAAGCGTTTCACAGTCTTGTCATACAATAAATTATTTGATGTAAACTAGTAACATGCAAAGCTTGAAACCTTTCTCAGACTTACCTGTCTCCAAAATTTGCACCGTCATGGTATAATATGTTTTGTAATATGCTTTCAAAAATAATGAAATTAAGTTTCTAAATATAAAAAAAATTATAAAGAGCAGTAAACTCCTAAACACTATCAAATCAATATTTGGACATCCTTTGCCTTTAAAACTGCATCATTTCTCTTAGGTACACTGCTGTGCAATTTTTTTTTAAAAAAGAAAATTGGCTGGTAGGTTATTCCAGTCATCTTGGAGGACATGCCACAGTTCTTCTGCAGACTTTTGGCTGCCTTGCTTGATTCTGTCTTTCCAGGTAGTCCCAGACAGCCTTGATGATGTTGAGATCAGGGCTCTGTGAAGCCCATACCATCTGAAAGCATATATTTAAAAAAAATCTAAACAACACCTTGTATTCTGTCTGGGTAGCCTCTAAACTGATGGCATGAATGTTGATTTCTCGAACTTCCGGTAATGTCCTCCCTCCCACTACACAAGTCCCCATCCACTTTTCCCTCTCTCACCTTAGCCTGCCTTACACCTCCCTCTGGTGCTCCTTCCCCCCCCCTCACCTTTTCTTTCTTCCATGATCTCTGTCCTTTCCTGTCAGACTCCCCCTTCTCCACCCCAGTATCTCTTTCACCAGTCAATTTCCCAGCTCTTTACTTCATCCCTTTCCCCTCCCGGTTTCACCTTTCACCTTGTGTATCTTTCTACCCTCCCCTCTTTAAATCTACTCATCTTTTTTTCTCTCCAGTTCTGCCAAAGGGTCTCAGCCTAAAATGTTGACACTATTTTTTTTCCATAAATGCTGCCTGGCCTGCTGAGTTCCAGCAGTTTGTGCGTGCTGCTTTGATTTCCAGCATCTGCAGATTTTCCATTGTTTGTAAATAAAAACCTAGGGTGCCTTAGACTTTTGGACAATACTAAATATAAACAAAAGTGAAGAAGGTTATTAGGATCCTCTGAAAGACTGAACTGTTGGGTAAGTAGTAATTGAATTCAGAAGTTGCTTGGAACTCATTGATGGGCCTTCCTATCCTTTATGTAGTTGTATAAATGTAGTCGTATAAATTGTTAATCATTAATAATAATAATTTTATCTTTCAATTTAGACTACAATGAATCCTGAAAATCCACGCTACATTTTGGGAAGGATCAGATTTCTCATTGAATGTATTGATTGCTTCAAGAACAGCAAGCCTTTGCCAGAGGCTCTGTGCTATGTACCCAGAGAGGTCCTGTACAAGTTTTGGAAGGATTCGACCTTCTCTAGTGCATCACTGGGCCGATCACAGTACATTGTTTCAGTTTGGCAATTAGCCTCCCAGTCTCAACGCAAAAAACTCTTTGATATTGAGTTAAAGAGAGGAACTTGTATCAAAGCCACAGGCGAGGAATACTGCAATAGCCATGGCCTCTGGGTGAAGATGAATCAGGTGAATTTTCTTCCAGTTTGCCATCTTTATATTGGTTTATAATTTGTTAATTGTTTAAGACATATGATTCTATGAATAGGTTGGGGCTATTTTTTTCCTTTGTGTGCGTTTCTTCAGAGTTTACATTTCAATTGTGAGATTATTTTGTTGATTTGTGTTTAAAACAGTACACAGGATTGAGCAACAAAGCATTTGATAAAGAATAGTTTTGTTGTTGTGCTTCACTGCCACAGAATTGATTAGCTTTTAGTAAAGCATAATGTTGGTGCTGTATTTCCACCTCTTACCCTACAAACCACTTCAATGATTATCTACACATTATATAACCAATAAAAAGAATAATCATTCTGTTTCTATTTTAATATGATGTTCTACAGTAAACAATTTAGAATAAGTCTAACCTGTGTGAACTGTAGCTGCAACATACTTCAAATGTCTTTTAGGGATTTGCTTAACTTTATCATCATTCTTTATGAACCAAATGGCTTATCCTAACAGCCCAAAATGCCAGTTAATGTTTGGTTAGGAAGGCATGACTTGAGACCTTTACTTGCAATGATTCTTCCAATTATGAAGATTTCTTTGGTGATGAATGCATCATCAGGGACCCCGCATTCCTGGCCATTCTTCCTTCTCGCTGCTGCCATCAGGAGGTATAGGAAGCTTATGTCCCATAACAGCAGATTCTGAAACTGTTATTACCCTTCAACCATTGGGCTCCTGAACCAACATAGATGATTTCACTCACCTCAGATCTGAATTGATTCCATCCTTGCTCAAGAGATTTCCATTTTCCGTAGTTGATGGTGGTTTTATTATTCACCAGTGCATTGTAGTACGCAAGTTGCCAGTGTAAAAAGACAGCAGTTCTTGGTATTCTAACAAAAGGCAAACTCAAATATTGATTAAAATTCCTTTGGCTTCTAACTACTAACTGTTGTACGAAGATATAAAGTGCCTGACTTGATGACAAAACCTAATTGCTTAACAATTTGACAATGAGCAATCAACAACAGCTGTTAACCCACAAGGAAGCAGTGAAGTCCAGTAATTAGAAATAAAATAACAATCCAAATCGGGAAAGACATAACAAATGGACTCACTTTCAAGAACTGTACAACTCATGTTCTCAGTATTATTTAATTACCTACGAGGGTTGATTGATAAGTTGGTGGCCTAAGGTAGAAGGTGTCAATTTTAGAAAACCTAGCACATTTATTTTTCAACATAGTCCCCTCCTACATTTACACACTTAGTCCAGCGGTCGTGGAGTATACGGATCTTGGACCTTCAGAAAATGTCCACAGCAGGGGTGATTGATAAGTTTGTGGCCTAAGGTAGAAGGAGATGAGTTATTAACTTCATACTTTCTGCATATTCACTCAAAGAGCTGACCTGCATGTGCGTGTAACAAGAGCTGTATAACTCATCTCCTTCTACCTTAGGCCACAAACATCACTCACCCATCTGTGGACACTTTCTGGAGGTCCAAGATCCATATACTCCACGACTGCTGAACTAAGTGTGTAAATGTAGGAGGGGACTATGTTGAAAAATAAAAGTGCTAGGTTTTCTCAAATTGACACCATCTACCTTAGGCTACGAACTTATCAATCACCCCTTGTATTTATTTTTATTTGCACATTGTCTTCTTTTGCTTCTTGGTTGTTTCAGTCTTTGTAGCATTTTTTCGTTGGTTCCATTGTATTTCTTCGTTTTCCAGTGAATATAAGAAAAAATAGTACATATATATAGTTTGATAATTTACTTTGAACCTTGAGTGTCCAAGTTGCAGTAAAGTTTATCATAGCTATTCACATCAACCAGTGTCAAATAATTCATAATTATACTTTCAAAGAGGAATCTGTTCATGAATATTAACCCTTTATCCCAATGATACTACAGGAGCAAATACAGGAATATAACAGCAGCTGTCAGAGTAAAGAAGGCTGGATTCTTCTGTGTAAGCAGCCAGAAGGTGGTGAACGACTTGTGCCAGTAGAAACACCTGAAAGGCTTCAGAAACAGCAACAGCTTTTTGGTTATGACTACAGGCCGTGTACAAGGTCAATTGAAATATTATTTAACATTAATTGCAAATATAATGATTTATACATGATGGGGAATGTATCAATGACCCGCATTCAACTATCCCAAGCTATGTAGGTGTAATTAAATAGAAATGATTTCTGGAGCAACAACTCTCACGTTCAGAGAGGTGAAAGAATTACTTTTTACAGACTTAAAAAGGAGAGGAAGCTACATGACCAACAATATTCAAAGTCTAATTCCAGCGTGTGGGACTTGGCAGATGAAACTATGACTGGAAGTCTCCGGTCTAAAGGGAGGAAATCCCTAAAAGGGAATGTGGTCGAAATTTCTTTTGGTGTGGTGGATAAGTGAGGGGAAGTCCATGAAATAATTTATTGTTATAGGTCTGAGAGCATGGGCTTTAGGAAGGGGATATGAGCAGCAAAGATATTAGCTGAACTTTTTAGTTAAACATTGGAAGAATTGGAAAACAGTGTTAACATTTTCGATCAAGTACCCTTTTTAGGCTTAGAAGTGACAGGCTTAAATGGAGAGTGTGATAACACATCTGTTGTATAGAGGCAACGGAGGTAGAATTAACTAGTCTCTGTGATGGAGAGGATGTGGCAGTGGAACTGTTGGGTTACATAATTAACCAAATAATCACATTCAGAATCCAGAGCTTTCTATCTTGTATGAGGAAGCTAGCAATGGAGCCCACCCCACTCCCTCAGATTGTGGATAGATAAATCCTTTTTTGTTTTGAAACAGAAGATTATCCTCCTCAGTATCCACAACCATTAATCTCCTTGCCAGCTACAAATTTACTAATCAGACCTCCTGCGTTTACATCCTAATTGTTAATGTACTGAACAGTAATGCATCACTGATTACAGGCTTCCAATCACAAAAACCAACCCTTTACTGTCACACCCAAACTGCTGGAGGAGCTCAGCAGCCCAGGCAGCATCTGTGGAAAAGAGAAAACATTTGACATTTCAGGTTGAGTCACTTCATCAGGACGAGGTTATACATTATATTTGCTTTTATCAGGTGTTGATGAAGCATCTTGGCCTGAAACATCGACTGATTACTCTTTTCCATGGATGCTGTTTGGGTGGCTGAGTTCCTTTAGCATTTCGTGTGTTGCTGGGATTTCCAACACCTGCAGATTTTTGCGTTTTTGTCCCTTACTGTCATCCTTTGTTGCCTGCCATCAAGTTAATTTCAGATCTAATTTTTCACATCTCTGAATTCCATATTTTCTTAACTTTTGTACCCATCTCTCATGTGGGACCTTGTTAAAGGCCTTGCTGAACTCCATGTAGGCTACATCAGCTGCGCTTTGCTCTTTCAACAATTCATTTAAAAAGCCATGTAGGCAGGGTAGTCCCATAGCAAAGCTGTGCTAATTATTCCTGATCAATCCCTGCCTCTCCAGGAGCAGATTAGTTCTGTCCATCTAATTGTTTTCCATTAATTTCACTACTACTCAACAGCCTTTAATTACCTGGTTTCCCCCAGTGCCTTTTTTTTTGGACCAAATGTGCCGTATTTTCTGTTTTTGGTCATTTTGCACTTCTGTAGTTAGTAAAGTAAGAAGATAGTAAATAGGCCTTTGGGAGCATTGATATGCAGAGGGATGAAAGTCGATAGCAGCCTGAAAGTGAAAGCACAAAAATACAAGGTTATAAAGAAGGCGAACAGTATACTGGCCATTCATCAACTAGGGCATAGAGTATAAAAGTTGGCAAATCAGCTTTGATTAGGACACATTAACAGTACTGTGTGCATTTCTGTTCCCTGCATTACAGGAACAATGCGGATGCTTTGGACAAGGTACAGAAGACGTTTGCCAGGATGTTGAATGGATTTGAGAATATTAGCTACAGGGAGAGCTTGGATAGACTTCAATTATTTTCTCTGGAGCATTGGAGGCAGGGGAATGACCTGATAGAAGTATATTAAATTATGAGAGGCTTGTATAGGGTAGATGGAGCCTTTCAATCATGATAGAAATGTCAAATCCTAGACGACATTCCTTTAATATAAGAGGAAGAAAGTTTAAAGGAGATCTTAAGCTTTTTTTTTACACAGAGAGCAGTTTTTCCCGCAAACATACTGCCAGTAGATGGAATGCAAGTAGATACAATAGTGACATTTAAGATACAGTTAAACAGGTTTATGAACAGATAGGGATTGAGGGAAATAGACCATGTGTGGGCAGATGGGATTAGTTTAAAATGGCATCATGGTCAGCACAGACATAAGCTGGAGATCCTGTTGCTGTGCTGTACTAAGTTCAATGTATCTTATGTTCTGGAATTCCACAGTCTGCCTCTTTGAGTAGTCCAACTACATTGTACTTTCTGCATCATGAATCATTTAAGACCTCACTGATGCATGGGTTGTCACTTTGATGCCTTTTATGCCCTGCTCTTTCTCTGTTAATCTACTTAACCTAATATACTTCCAAAATACTTGGCATTTTCCTTTATCTTGCATAGTAATGCCATTTCATGTTACCTCACCCAACTAATTATTTTTTTTCCAAGTACTTCCACCTACATACTCTGTAGTTATGTAGGCCTTCCTGTTAAGTTTATAGCAGTGTTTACATAACTGAAACCACCTTTGATATCATTGACCAATCCGGGTAACACAGTTCCTATCTCTTGTTGTTAGTTGTCCTTGCCTCCCAAACTCAGTGAAGTCTTTTCTGGGGATATGCTAGTTTTTTCAATAAATTCCAGATACTCTGTTTTTTTTTGTCTGAGATGGTCTGATACAGACCCCAACTTCTGGAGAGAGCCACTGACACGTGTGATGCTTTAATGGGTTAATTTTCATTCCCAGTGAGGACTCTATTTTGTTTAAGGCTTCATTGCTTAATGATCCTTGTAGCCATTTTCTTTCCCAGCCTTTGGTATGATCCATGAACTCCATTTTAAGGGCACTTTAATACAGTTTCTTCTTTAGCTCTGCGCAGCTGAAAGCCTGTATATTTTTTTAAGTTCTTAAAAACTAATAACTATTTGTAAAATGATTACTTCTGGAGTGTTAAATGTGCCTTCCATATAAATCAAAATCCACGAACTGTTGCATGATGACCTGTGATGATAGTTTTATACAATCATTCTGATGCAGGTATTTTTGTTCTTTGGTTTAGATGGGAGCAGGTGGTTGATGCACAATATTCCTTACACCTGGGGGCAAAGCCGAAGGTGGCAGCAAGGGATGAAGCGGCAGTGCAGAAATTAAGGTGGGATTACGTCCAGAGTGTTTACTTGTCTCCTGCTAAGCTGTAATTAAATATTTTGCGGTATAGTGTATTAAAATGCAGATTTAAGCCACGACACACCTGTTAAATTTCACCATCTAATCAGAAATATCAGAATGTTTCCCATTATTATTTATTGTTTTGAGAATATTCAGGCTCCTGGTGGAACAGTCACATTAGTGCCACCTTTCCTTTATTTCCCTGGGACTTTGAAACTCATTCTTCATCATTAGCCCTTTGACTTTGACTTTTTTACTGATTGCCCACACTAATGGGTCATGCAGGAGTCATTTAATCCACCAACACATCTTTAGGATGTGGGTGGATACATGCGTATGCAGGTTCTAGCTGTGCATTTCCATGAAAAATAAGATAGTGCTATTTGTGAAAAAGAGAGTCCATGACTTTTCCACAATGAAAATTAAATCCCTTTCAGTGCAGTTGAGGATTAATTGACTGTGAGTGTGACGTGCTGTTTCCACAGAACTGCTTTGATTGCATTCATTAGGCCTGGTAAGATTTCAGACGTATTACCCTGAGTCAGATCGGATGAATAAACACAAAATTATCTTTGTTGGTGACAGCTTTGCCAGGTGCATTATATCCCAGATTGTTCATGCCTTAATAGAAGTTTTAAGTTCTTTGAATGAAGTCCATCCAACGAAATTCTTTACTTTTATTACTTAACTTTCCTTCATTTTACTGGTAATGCTGCACTGTTTCAAAACAAAAGGGTGAGCTGGCTTCCAAGTTTGTTAGCCTCCCTAGATTCTAAAAACACAGGATAAGATATTAATATCCCTTGTGCCAAAGGGTTGTGAACACTCTCAAGGCAGCCTGATGTTGAGAGGGCAGTCAGTTGACACGCAGGGCTTTTCAAGTGGGCACCTTGCTCCCTTGATGCTTCATCGATTAGCTCACTAAATCTCTGAAGGGCTTAATGGACTTCTGGCATTCCAGAGTCAACCACCCCCTTCCCCCCCCCCCCCCCCAGTTGTGTCCTCCCACTCTCTTGATGCTATCATGGAGCCCAGGAGTGGTCTTTTCACTGGAACCAAACCCGGCGATTGCTTCTTTCTGCCACCTCTGATGGTTGCTGTAGAATCTGACCATGGATCCCTAGCTGTTCCAGTAATTTGATGGTGATGTGGCTATAAATCCCCTACATCCCACTTCCACAGGACAAGCTTTGGTTTTCCTGCCCCGTTGTTGAGCTTGAGGCATAGCATAGCCTCTTATGCTCATAAGCCTCAGCCACTGAATCCTCCTACGGGACTGTGAGCTCCACGATGCTGAAGATTTGTAATGAGTTGGACCAGAGAACCAATTCTGGCCTAAGGCTGGTGGTAACTATTTCTGGTGGATAGGTGAGTTGTTCATTGACATCAGTTATGGACCATGTTCATCTGTCCTACTTCTGGCTTAGGAGGGAGATTAATTGGTCTTTTCACTCCATCCTGGATAAATGCATTAGTCGTTCGAGGGGGCAAGGAATTGGTTGCTACCCTCTTGGACTCTTCAAGACCTGTTTGTGACGCCATATATATCTGCTGTGTGAGAGGATGGTTTTGCAGCTTGTTAGGATATGCCTGAGGGTGGCCAGAATCGGGCAGAAGGCACGAGTTGGGTTCTCACCTAGCCACTGGTGGAAGGAAGAGCCTTGTGTGTAGCTCTGAGGAAAAAGCTAAGTCTGTTCGCTTCCATCTCCCATATGTCCTTCCTCACTCATTGCTTTCCCACTGCACCCATTGCCCCCGCTTAACCAGGGAGACAGCCTTCAAACTTCTGTCATACTCCTCTTGTCACCACACTTCCTTGACAACCATCTTCCTTTGCTCTGGAATTATGACCTTGTGCTAGGTGGATCCACTTGCTGCCAGACCAGAGCCACCCTTGCCCCACAATGTCTCTATGCCTAAAGGCTGCTGTTGCTTGCTGCACTGCATCAGCTGGGGTCCATTTCCACCCAGCTGATAAGGTGCATGCAGCGTTACTTATGGTCTTGTCACGAGTGTCTTTGAGTGTCATCTGTAGACGCACCTTAGGACACTTGAATTCCTCTGTGAGGCCAGTGAGAGGTAGTTCAAGCACTCCTTTACCATACAGACTGGTGCACCTTGGGACACCGAGCCACTTCTTCACGAATGATGTGATGGTTCGCTCAAGCTTCTTCACAGCTGTTAGTGTTGCTTTAGGTGCAGCACCTGCTCTTTGTGAGGCTAGCATTTTACCATCTACCGAGGCTTTTGACAGGCTGTTCAGACACTGCTGGAATTGCGTCATCACCGATGGAAAAACTTTGTCTTTCAACATTCCCTTGACAACAGAGGTGCTTTGTGACTTGCTGGGTTTGGTTTCCATTCTCAACCACTTGATGTTTTCCTGTGGATTTCCAAGTAGTCACTTGATTCTTGCCACAGTGGTGGTCAGTGTTGTTATATTGTCCATGTATGCCCTAGCAGAGCAAAAACAAAGTCCAACACATGTTCTTTCCCCACCTACCACCCATCTTGAAGCCCCAGTAATGACCTCCTTGGCCATTGTGAAGGCCAGGGATGGTGTACTGCAACCTGTCATAATGCCTGCTTCCTATCTTTGTCACGTTGTGGTAAAATCAGAAGGTTCATGAAAACACCATGGAGTGTCAGACCTTTAGATTTTATTGTTCTTCCCACCCTGGAAGTGGCAAACATCTTCTGGCAGTTTACTGTTGAGATTGGGTGTATTGTGTGGAGAGTTTTCTGTGCTGAGACTTTGCTATACTGACACTATTTTGTTTATGTAGGAAGCTCTTGTGGTATTAGAATTAATAACTTTGAAGTTTTAATTGTGTGATTGAGCGTAGGTTTGTTCCTCCCACCTGGACATTTGAGTGTGATGAAGACTTAGTACATTACTTCTATGACCGCATAGGGAAGGAGGATGAAAACTTGGGCAGCGTCAAACACCTCGTTGACAGCATCGAGGCTTCTTCTTTCTCGGTAAGTTTTTTGCCCTAATGGAGTAGTACTGCAAGCATGAAAATGACCTTTGAAGTTTTTTTTTACATAGGGCATATTTTTCTCCCCACAGGGTGTTTGCTTGTAAAACCATTACATTTGTTTTTTCAGATGCTTAACATTTTGCCAACACAGTGAATTCCAATGACTAAAGCTCATCTGTATTTAAAAACCTATAAAAATGCCGCAGTTGAAATGGTTCTTAGTGATTGTTTATATTAGCATATTTTTGAGATGTAGTTTTCTATATATTTTGAGGGTAACATTGGGATCTCACTGAAACTTGTAAAGTTTTGGAGGACTCATATGAGTAGATAAGGACTTTAGAATGAGGTATCCAAATCTCAGGATATGGGTAAAAAATTGGGGCTCAGATAAGGAGAAATATATTTAAACAGAGGGCGGTTAACTTGTAGAACTCTTTACCACAGGAGTTGATGGAAGCTAGGTCACTGAAAACATTTAAGAAGGAGATACCTTAACAGATTCCTAGCTGGAATATGGTATTGTGAAAGTTGATCAGTGGTGATTATATTGAATAACAGAGTTGGCTCAAAAGACTGAATGGCCCACTCCCAATATTTTCTACAGATGCTGTAAATGTTCACTTGTCTAGAAGTGTTTATAAAACATTCAACAGCATAAGCAGAAGGATCTTCTTGGAAGCTAAAACTTGGGTGGAGTGGTGAAGGAAAGAGTATGTTTTGGAGTATGTTTCAAAGCCATGTGTATTGCAGACATTCATTGCAAATGGCTGGGCATTTGGGAGCGAAGACAGGAATGGATTATTACATATGCCTTCTGTATTAGCAAACCACTTATTTTAAATAAATTATTGTTCAAATACTTACAAAGTAAATGAAGCTCGGTATCACGTATTTTCTGACAGAATTAATTGCAATATGTGAATAGGTGCTCTTCACACCATTGAAATAGTTAAAATAATGAATTGGATTCAAAATTTTTTTTTTGTGAACTAAAGATGAAGGTTTTGAGCTGATAACCAACTATTGAATCAAAATTTGAATAAGATCTGCTTGGATGAAAGCACCTCTTCTGTTTTGTCCAACACTCTTATACTTAACAGGATGAAGCCAACGTGTGGTGCTTGACGGATGGAGACAACGACACATTCTGGGAGAGCGAGGGGAACCAGGGCCATCATTGGATTCGATTGCACATGAAGAAAGGCATCATTATAAAGTATTAAAATTCAGTTTTGTGTTCTAACAGTTGCAAACCTAATATGCAGTGTTATGTTAGGTAATTGAATGAACATCTTTCCTAATAGAAAAGAGTGGTAATGTTGTAGGTCTGATACAATCCAAAGGATTAAAACACTGATTAAATATGAGGAATGCAGAAACAAAATAAAACTTAAAATGATTTTTTTAAGTGTTGTTACTTCACTCCTGTTCCTGATACTTTTTGCACTGTTCATTTCCAGGAAGGAAGAGAATGTGCTCATGTGAGGTCCTGTGTTATTCTATAAATTTCTATTTGAGGTTTTCAAATAATTTAATTTCCTGTGTTTTATTTTTAACCCTCTTCACGTTTCTCTTTTTCTCTCTCTATTTATTGAATAGATAACACACAGAAACCCAGTGGATGTCCATTTGACACAATTATAGACTTCTAATAAACAATTTCTTGCCTTTGTCCTTATTTTTGAATATATTTTTCTAATTTGTCAGCTGCAAATTTAGAAGTGGTTTCCATTTGACAAACTAATGTAATATAAAATGTACATAACCGTAGTCCAAGTGTTGTTACCTGTGATATTTCACTTTGTGCCTCTCCCACTCCGAATAGCTATTTCTTAATATTATTCCCTGCTTTCATTTTAACCGCTGACTAAATATGCTTGTAATTATGTGGTTGATTCCTTCTCTTTTCTGTTGGCTCATTTCTCTGTGCTCCTACACCCCCCCATCCCTTTTTGCTCTGCACCCCTCCCTGTCTTAACATTTCTAGGTCCAAACCTGTGCTTAATCAAATTATGTTTGTTTATTTTAAAACATTTATTATGTCTCTGGAATCCAGCTCCATTTCTACTACATTCCCCACAAATTGATAGGCAATGGACTTTTGTCTGTGAATCACCCTTTAGTGTTCATAATTTGAGATATTCTATCATTTAGAGTATGGGGAAGAAATCTATAAATTAAAAGGTAGCCACTATTTATCTTCCAAAAGTTGGAGAAAATGCATATCTTGGAAAGATTTTGGGAGGTACACTAAAGAAATTAATGATATAATCAGCATCACATTGCTAATAGAAACAAATTAGTTTCTATTTGAATATGCAGCTTAGGTTAATTACAAAATAGACACTTTTGTGTAACTCAATTATCCGAAACAGCTGTTACATGGGTAAAATACCAAGGGATTACTTAGTGTAATTAATGGAATATATCTGCTATCTTTCTTGTAGAAAGCTGTTTCTCTCAGTCGATGCAACGGATGACAACTACATGCCAAAAAAAATTCAAGTCTACGGTGGTGAACGTGATAATTTAAAAAAGTTAAATGATCTCACTGTTGATGAGTAAGTTTAGAAGATTTTAATATAAAATGCCATTCCCTGGTAATTTTTAAAAATTTCTACCAGTTAAATAGCACATTTGTGGTATAATAGTGAATTTTCTTCCTGCAATATTTCTTCTACCTGCTGTTTACTTCCTAACCATCATTCTACTTCCATCATATCCCATATTCTCGGATTTTCCACTTATACCAAAGTTTTCGTTCTAATCTCCTCTTTCTCCCATTCGAACTGAGTTGTAAGTGGAGTTTCTAAATTGTTGCATACCAAGACCATCTGTTGAAGTTAACATTTTACCCAAACGTAATTTGGATGTTATATTAAATATATTGTGTTTTTAAGATGATTATGCTTTTAAGATTTTTAGTAAAGAACCCTGCAAAATGAAATGTCGAGGCCATCTTTTCTATTTTAGTGACCTCACTTGCATGTTGAAATGACAGCTATTTTGACTTTGTAGTTCACTCAAGAAATAATAGAAGTAGGCTGATGCCATACTAAAGTCTAAAACTTTGTTACCAGCTGGTGATCTTTTCTTTCTCTGTTCCAGGACTTTAGTTGGTGACCTATGTGTTCTTGAGGACATGATGGTACATCTTTCTATAATTGAAATTCGCGTTTTAGAGTGTGTAGGTAAGTTGTTCGGTTGTTCGAAGAGAAAGGTATGACCGTAGTAGTCAACTGTCTTCTCAGACTGATGCATTGGATGACAAAAAGATTTTCGGAGAGAATGAAATAATGAAAGAATAAATTACAATTGCAATTTTTCTTCTGAACAAGACTAATGTTAAAGTGCCAGGGAAATGTTTAAATGTATCCAAGCAGGATACATTTACGTCTGAGGAGGCTCATGCTAAATAGCTGGCCAGTTAGTCATTGCCTGTACTAGCCTGCAGCCACACTAAATCATTGTAGCCATCTGGCTCCCTTTGCACTGCTGGTGACATCATCATAGCCCTTTGTGCTGCCAAGGACTTTTGACATTTGCTCAAAGGCATTTCCAAAAGGTTGCTACAATAATTAAAAAGACTTTTAAATTATTAAATGCACATGATACTGCTGTTAATTTATTTACAGCATAACTAAACATTCAAATAGAAAAAAACTTGTCTTTTAAGTTCAAGTTCATGCTTAATTGTCATTCAATCATACACATAAATACAGCCAAACAAAACAGTCTCTCTCTGGGGCAAAGATGCAAAGCACAAAACCAACAATCACACAGCACATGTTGTTATGATAGCAGAAAGCTTACAGTTACCCAAAAAAAATAACCCAAATCCCCCGACAGTCACGGCCTGTTGATTGATGGTGCATGCATGTTTGAATCTGGAGCCACAATTCGGCAAGAACAGCCCACAACAGTTCCTCAAATCACACAGGGCAGCCGCGGACAAAGGCAGTCCAGCTTGTCTTCCACTGAGCGAGCATCGGAGAGCAGCACCGACAGGAAGGTCAGCCTCCACACCACTGCGGTATGCTGCAGCACGCAAAGATATGCATTCCATTCAAGTGAGAGCGGCCACACAAGATACATAATGTGCATTCCCAGCTAGTGCAAAGCTGACGGACCAGATACAAAGTGTATCCAAGTCCTCAGCTATATAATTTATAGAATGCCCCTGCACTCGGTGATAAATCCAGGGACAGAGTAAGTAGGCAAATGAATACACATCTGAAGCCCAGGACATTCTCAGTTTACAAACTGCAACATAAAAGTGCAAGACTTGCAGAACACATTACCAACCTGATAATTAGCTGTCATTGCATTCTGGCGCAATCTAATTCAGACCCTGTCTTGGTGGATTTACAAGTGTTCTCCTTAGAATTCCTATTTTGTCCAGGAAGGCTGGCAAGATTCAATCTAAAGGTCATGTGTGGGACCTGAAAGATGCTGTGATGGTAATTGCCATTATTTTTTTTAACCCACGTAATTTAGTGAAAGCAAATGGCAAGAAAACTGTGGGCATTTCTAATGTAAACTCAGGCAGAACAGTAGAGAAAGAAAATGGAGTAAAACATTAACATAATTTTCCACCTTTAGATTTATGAATGGACAATTAACCCACGAACACGATCTCACTATTTTTGCTCTCTTTTTTCACTACTTATTTATGCTTCAATATATATATTTATAATATTTCATAATATAATGCATTGTACTGCTGCCACAAAACAACAATTGTCATGATATACTGTATGTCAGTGATGATAAATCTAATGCTAATTCATATTTCAGAACTGCCTATGCATAGGCAATGATAATGATTGCAAAATTTTTGCAATTCTGAGATTACTCAAACTGCTTAAACATAGGAATATTTTTAATAATATGAAGTTTTTACTTCTCAAAACGATTAACTAAAATGATACAATGTATACTTAGTTCTCATAATGTTTATGCTATTTATTGGTAGGATGAACATCATTTTCCTTGATGATGAACAACAGAGGGGGAATATTTAGTTAGAAATTAGGTTTTAGATCTTTCTGAAGGTGAGTTTAAGTTACCTGAATAGCCTATAGAATTGGGATAATAAATCAGCAATAATGGAATGGTGGATTAGACTTGATGAGCGGAAGGGTGTAATTCTGCTCCCATGTCTTGTGGTAGATTAGGTTCATACCTCATTTGAATTATCAGTGTATAAAATGGGGAAAAGAGAAGTTCTTCCCACAACTCAGTCCCAAGTTTCGTGTGCTGGATTGTAGGTTCATTTCCTTGTGCACAAGAGTCATCTAAACCCTCATTCAATTTAATTAAGTAGTCTCTGTTACTTAGAGCACTAAATGGATTGTAAATGATTGTCGGTCTAAGTCCTTCTTCCACTGTGAAGCAGATGTCAGTGTTCATATCTCTTTCAGAGAATAACATCTTCAATATTTTGCAACAGATGGAGGGATAGATGTCCGACTGCATGGCCTCAAGATCAAATCTTCAAGAGAAAGAGACTTGGGACTAAACATTGATATGTTTCAAACAGCAAATCTTGTTCGTTATCCACGTCTAGAGGGACATGATCCTGATATGTTATATAGAAGAGCAATGGTAACCCACAGGTATGTCTGCACCTTTGCTTCGTCGAAACAGGAGAGCACACAGATGGTTCAGCCTGGTAGTTAAGAGATTACAGTGTTATGTTTGTAATACAAATACATCTGGGAAAAGGCAAGAATCTTTCTGGGATAGGTTTTGAAGAGATTATTTGACCACACCTATCTTGAATTTAAGAGGTGTTTCACATTTGCCATAGTCCACAGATACGTTTAACCAATATAAGGTAAGCAATAGAAAAGAACAGAATACCTCATTGTCCTAGTTGAGGAGTACAGTGAGAATTAAATAAGACAAGTAACATGTCTGACAGGAACAGGTGGTTAGTTTTAAAGTGTCTACTATATAGAGTAACTTTAAGAATTGAGTAATATAGAGAATTGATCATATGATAATGAGGTGATCATTGTTTAACGTTACTTTGGCCTTCCCTATTTATCCTCCATTAACACTACAGCTGAAGTTGAAAAGTGGCATTCATAAATTGTAACTAATATTCCCTTTAATCACAGCATTCATAAATTTGTATGGAAAATCAAACTATTGAAATCTTTTACATAGTCTGCTATCACAGATCACTTCAAAAATAATTTCAAATAATTGTGATCTGCCAAGCAGAAACTCATGTTACTGTAACATTTTTTTAATGTGGAGAAGCATGTGATGACACTGCCCAAAGGAAGTAAAGATTTGCTTCCAAACCTTTATAGAGAGTAACTGGAGATGTGATCATTAAAATTGGATGGGTAAAAGAGTATTCAGAAGGCATTAATGATTCAGAAAGGCATTGATGGGGAGAAGGAATTACAAGGCAACTTCAAAATGCACAGAGAAAGTAACCTGAAGAATCTATGGCTAGAAGTGGAACAGAGGAGGAGGAATTCACAGGATGTCATAGTCAAAGTCATTTTGGTAGGGAATGGAAAGCTGGTAAAAGTTGTATAGTTTATTTCTTTGTATTTAAATTCAATTAATTTATTTAAATCTTATATCCATCCCACAATGGGAGGGAATAAAAATCTTTGTTATTTGGTGAGATGGGTTAGGAACGTGCCCATAAGACATATGAGCGAAATTAGGCTAATGAGTTTGCTCTGCCATACTATTTTGGCTGATACTTTTTTTTAATCCCTTTCAACCGTATTCTCTTGCCTTCAACCCATAACCTTTAACACCCTTACGAATCAAGATCCTATCAAAACCTGTTTTAAATAACCCAATAACTTGATGAATTCCACAGACTGGCCATTGTCTGGCTAAAGAAATTCTTCCTCAACTCAATTCTAAAGGGACATTCTTTTATTCTGAGGCTGTGCCCTCTGGTCCTAGGCTGTCACTATAGCAAACATCTTCATTGTTAAACTGTTTGCAACTCAGTGGAAGATTTAAAATTTGATTGTTCTGGTGTTGTGTATCTATGACTGTGTGATAAGATGGAAACTGTTCTGGATGTTTTTTTTAAAAGATTTATTTATTAAATTTTAGAAATTACGAAGAATAAATATAATAAAATAGTAAGAAAAATAATATTAACCCTCCCCCCCTCCCCTTAACCCTTATCTAAAGAAAGAAAAAAAAGGGAAAGAAGAGAAAGATTGCCTGACTATCGGACGGGGTCCCCACATGCTCCATGGAGTTCAAAATAATTTTGATATTTATTTTTACTTTCCCCAATTACTATAATTTTATCTTCAAAGGACCTATGTATTTAATCCTATTTTTCGTAAGTATGGGAACCAAATTTTCCAAAATTTATCATATTCATTTCTTAGATTATATGTAATTTTTTCAAGTGGAATACAACTATGTATTTCATTATTCCAACAATCCATAGTTAAATATAAATCAGATTTCCAAGTAACTGCGATAACTTTTTTGGCTACTGCCAATGCAATTTTTATAAATTTTTTCTGATACTTATCAATTTAAATTTTGTTATTGTCCCTTCAATATCTAATAAAAATAATAGTGGACTATGTGGGAGTTGTACTCCAATAATTTGTTCCAATAAAAGTCTTAAATTTATCCAAAATGGTTGAATTTTAAAACAAGACCAAGTAGAATGTAAAAAAAGTACCAATTTCTTGATTACATCGAAAACATTGGTCAGACATATTTGAATTTAATCTATTTATTTTCTGTGGTATATATAATTCTTTCTTTCTTTTTCAATCTTTTTATTATCATTAATAATATGAACAAAATACAATTGATATATTAATAAAGGGATTACAATCATACAAATTCCCATTGCGCGTGAAAGAATACATAAGCAATGATTACAATATAAATGAGTTTTCCCAAAATATGAACCATACAGTATATGTATGAACAAGGTAAATCTAGGTATTTCATAATATATAATATAAAAATAACACAGAAAAAAGAAAAAAAATGTCATGCAAAAATAACTAAACTACTAATCTAATAGCTAATAAAGAAGAAAAAAAAGCAAAAAAAGAGAAAAAAAAGAAAGAAAAACTAGAAAAAGAAAAAAAAAGGGCTGTTTATAATATCTCACAAGAATACATAATCATCAGTGTCATCAACTCCGATCCTCTCAACATAAATAAGATTAAAGCTGGAAAATCAAATAAGCTTGGAACAGGGTCATATTACGTCATATGAAAATATTGAATAAATGGTCTCCATATCTTTTCAAATTTAATAGAAGTATCAAATACACCACTTCAAATTTTTTTCTAAATTTAAACATAACATAGTTTGAGAAAACCAATGAAATACTGTGGGAGGATTAATTTCCTTCCAATTCAGCAAAATAGATCTTCTAGCCATTAGAGTGAGAAATGCAATCATTCGGCAGGCGGAAGAAGATAAATGCAGTGAGTCCATCATTGGTAAACCAAAAATTGCGGTAATAGGATGGGGTTGTAAATCGATGTTCAATACCGCAGAGATAATATCAAAAATATCTTTCCAATATTTTTTCAAAAGCGGACATGACCAAAACATATGAGCTAAAGACGCAGTTTCAAATTGACATCTATCACAAATAGGATTTATATAAGAATAAAAATGAGCTAATTTATCCTTGGACATATGGGCCCTATGTACGACCTTAAATTGTATTAATGAATGTTTGGCACATATAGAAGATGTATTAACTAATTGAAGAATTTTATCCCAATTCTCAATAGGAATAATGAGATTAAGCTCTCTTTCCCAATCATTTTTTGTCTTATAAAGGGGCTCTGAACGTATCTTCATAATTATATTATAAAGTTTTGATATAAGCCCTTTTTGAAAAGGGTTTAATTCCAACAAACTCTCCAAAATATCTGAAGACACAAAATTTGGAAACGTAGGAAGTACAGTACTTAAAAAATGCCTAATCTGTAAATATCTAAAAAAAAATGAAATCTAGGCAAATTATATTTATTAGATAATTGCTCAAAAGACATAAAACAATTGTCCAAAAATAAATCAGAAAATCTTAGTAATCCCTTAGTTTTCCAAGCTGAATAAGCTTGATCTATAATTGAAGGGTGGAAAAAGCAATTAGATACAATAGGAATATTTAGAACGAATTGAGTCAACCCGAAAAATTTCCGAAATTGAAACCATATACATAAAGTATGTTTAACTATCGGGTTGTCAATTCGTTTCGGCAATTTAGAAAGAGCAAAATGGAGAGAAGTCCCTAAAATAGACCCCAGAGCATAACCTGGTACCGATTTAATTTCCAAACTCACCCAATGAGGGCCAAAAGATCCATCCCAGTCTTTCAACCAAAATATCTAATATTAAGTGCCCAATAATAAAATCTGAAATTAGGTAATGCTAACCCACCTTCCTTCTTTGTCTTCTGTAAATATATTTTACCTAACCTGGGATTTTTATTCTGCCATATATATGAGGAAATTTTTGAATCAACATTAGTAAAAAAAGATTTCAGAATAAAAATTGGTACCGCTTGAAAAATATATAAAAACTTAGGTAAAATAACCATCTTAATAGCATTACCCCTACCTATCAGAGATAAAGATAATGGTGACCACTTAGTAAACAAGCCTTTAATCTGATCAATTAAGGGTAAAAAATTAAACCTAAATAATTCTTTATGGTTTTTTGTGATTTTAATCCCTAAGTAAATAAAAGAGTCATTAACTAATTTAAAAGGTAAATTTCCATAAATTGGGACTTGTCTATTCAAAGGAAACAATTCACTCTTATTAAGATTTAACTTATACCCAGAAAACTCACTAAATTGAGCCAACAATGATAGAACTGCTGGAATAGATTTCTTAGGGTTAGAAATGAATAATAATAAATCATCTGCATACAAAGATAACTTATGAATATCTGTCCCACGATTAATACCCGAAATAGCCTGTGATTCTCTGATGGCAATTGCCAAAGGTTCTAAAGCAATGTTAAATAGTAATGGGCTAAGAGGACAGCCTTGTCTAGTGCCCCGAAATAAACAAAAAAAGGGAGATCTTTGATTATTAGTAAACACTGAGGCTACTGGAGTGTGATAAATCAGTTTAATCCAGGAAATGAAAGTCGGACTAAAATTAAACTTCTCCAACACATTAAATAAGTAAGGCCATTCAACTCTATCAAATGCTTTCTCCGCATCTAATGAAATAACACATTCTGAAGTGCTATGTGAAGGAGTATAAACAATATTCAGTAATCTCCTAACATTGAAAAAAGAATAGCGATTTTTAATAAAACCGGTTTGATCTTCCGAAATAATTTGGGGTAATACCTTCTCCAGCCTGGATGCCAGTAACTTGGAAAAGATCTTGGAGTCTACATTCAATAAAGATATTGGTCTATAGGATGCACAGGTCTTTATCTTTCTTCAGTATTAAAGAAATGGAAGCTCTATAAAAAGATTGTGGCAAATTCCCCAATCTAATTGCTTCCTCAAAAACCCTGCATAACCAAGGAGAAAGAGTAGCGGAAAAACATTTTAAAAATTCTACTATATACCCATCTGGACCTGGTGCTTTCCCAGAATTCATTGAGGAAATAACCCCTTTGATTTCTGCGTCCGTAATAGGAGTATCTAATATTGAAAGATCATCGGATGATAATTTTGGAAAATTCAGTTTCCCAAGAAAATCACACATGGTATTACAATCCTGAGGAAATTCAGATTGATACAGGGAGGTATAAAAGTCTTGAAATGACTTATTTATCCCATCATGGTTAACTGTCAAATCCCCATTCTGCTGACGAATCTTAGTGATTTGACGTTTAACCAAAGCATTCTTCAACTGACTGGCTAACAGTTTACCTGATTTATCACTATGTATATAAAAATCAGATCTGGTTTTCATTAATTGATTTTCAATCGGAGATGTAAGTAATAAACTATGAAGTTCAACCCTTTGTTTGTAAAGCTCCTTACTAGGAGTGATCGAATATTTCTTGTCAATCTCTTTAATTTTATCGACTAATAAAAGAGTTTCCTTCTTAATGCGTTTTCTCAAACCAACGGAGCAAGAGATAATCTGTCCACGTATATACGCTTTAAAAGTGTCCCAACGTGTTCCGCAAGAAATATCATCCGTGGAATTAGTTGAAAAGAAGAAGTCGATCTGTTCCTTCATAAATTTAATAAAGTCCGGATCTTGCAGTAAGGTAGAGTCAAATCGCCATTGTCTAACATTAGAAGCTGTATCCGTAAATTTAATAGAAAGTTTTAATGGAGCATGGTCAGAGACAGCTATAATATCATAATTACAACCGATTACCGATGGAATAAAACAAGAGTCAATAAAAAAATAATCAATTCTCGAATAAGAATGATAAACATGTGAGAATAAAGAAAACTCTTTGTCGTTAGGATGCCGAAATCTCCAAATATCAAAAACACCGTTATCAGTCAAAAAGGAGTTAATACAAGTGGCCGACTTATTGGGTAAAGTCTGAATAGATAAAGATTTATCCATCAAAGGATTTAAACAACAATTAAAGTCACCACCCATTATTAACTTATATTCATTTAGATTAGGTAAAGAAGTAAATAAGGACTTAAAAAAATCAGGACAATCCACATTTGGAGCATAAACATTAACCATAGCAACCTTTTTATTACAAAGTAAACCCGAAATTAACAAAAATCTACCATTCGGATCCAAAGAGATATCGTGTTGAACAAATGCAATAGAGGAGTCAATAAAAATTGAAACTCCCTTTACTTTGGCATTCGAATTCGAATGATACTGTTGACCCCACCAAGACCTAAAAAAACGATATTTGTCCTCCTTCCTCACATGAGTTTCTTGTACAAAAATGATATGAGCATTAAGTCTTTGGAACACTTTGAAAATCTTCTTTCGTTTAATCGGATGGTTTAAACCATTAGTATTCTAAGACACAAAATTAATGGTCTGAGCCATAATTCTAAAATCAACCCTTTGGTATAAAAAGGGTTAACCAAATTATAAACTCATGCACCCGGAAGAGGAACAAAAATAAAGAGTGGTCCCGGAAGTGACGACATCGTAGACATAGTTGAAGTTCAAAAACAGCCCAAATGAAAAAAACTAAAACAAACTGGTAAAAGAAAAATAAAATTAGAAAACAGACCATCCCCCACCCCCACAAGAAAAAGAAAAGAAAAAGCCAAAATATGGCTAGAAAAAGGAAAAAATTAGACTAATTCTACCCCTATATCAGCGGAAGACCACTCCGTATATAAAGGATATATATATAAAAAAAACCACCCCGACTTTAAAAATTATAATCACTATACTAAAACCACACTTCTTAATATACTTGGTTGTAGAAAAAATAGAATATAATCACTAAAAGCTTATAAATGGGGTTATAACCCAGACAAAACAAAAAATATTTAAGCTATGATAAGTGATGCATTGTAGGAAGAAGACAAGCGGAAAAAAATACCGCCATCTTAAACAAAACCAAAAATATTTTTCAAAAAACCACCCTTAATAAAAAATAATTCACCTTCGAAGGGTTAAAAATACACCTTCGAAGGAACAAAAATAATAGTCAAGAATATAGTATAATGGTTAAAGTGTATAAAACAGAGTGATTAATAGTTGTATATAATGGATGTAAAAAAACTATATTGTATTAATCTAAGTCAAACATTTATTGTATTTCTCATACTATCAGAACATAATCTTGACCAGTTTTTTCCATCAATTTTAACATTCAGATCAGATTCCCATTTTTGTCTTGATTTATGAATTTCTAATTTAATTGTCTGCTTTTGAATCAAATTATACATACAAGATGTAAATTTTTTAATTTTTCCTTTCTGAATTAATATTTCTATTTCACTAGGTTTTGGCATCAACATTGTCCCAACTTTTCTCATAAATAGGCTTTTAATTGAAAATAACAGAAAAGAGTGTTATTTGATATTTTATATTTATTTTTTAATTGATCAAATGACATCAATATACCTCCTTCAAAACAATCACCTATATATTTAATCCCCTTTTGAAACCAACTATGTAAAAGTTTATTATCCATTGTAAAAGGAATAAGCCTATTTTGAATTAAAGTTCTTTTTGCTAATTAATAAAGATTTCTTTATCTCATCGTCCATATTTACCTTATTCCATAAATCATTCAAGTGTCTTAATGTAGGAGATTCTTTTTTTTCCTGTATCCATTTGGATTCCCACTTATATATAAAATCTTCTGGTATGTTTTCTCCTATCTTATCTAATTCTATTCTAATCCATGCTGATTTTTCTTCATCAAAAAAAGACGCAATAAATCTAAGTTAATTTGCTTTATAATAATTCTTAAAATGTGTAAGTTGTAACCCTCTTAAATCAAATTTACATGTCAATTTTTCCATTGATATTCTTGACATCTTTCCTTTCCAAAGAAATTTCCTTACATATTTATTAAGTTCTTGAAAAAACTTCTGAGGTAATTGTATTGGTAAAGTTTGAAATAAATATTGCAATCTAGGAAATATATTCATTTTTATAGCATTAACTCTACCTATTAATGTTATTGGTAACATCATCCATTTATCAAGATCCTCTTATTTTTTTTAATAATGGCAAATAATTTTGTTTATATAAATTTTTTACATCATTATCAACTCTAATACCTAAATATTTTATACCATTTATTGACCATCGAAATTGAGTTGCTAATCGACATTGATTATAATTTCCTTTGGTAAGGGGTAAGATTTCACTTTTATCCCAATTTACTTTATAGCCTGATACTTTCCCATATTCTTCCAATCTAAAAGATAATCTTTGCAAAGATTGCAATGGGTTTGTTAAATAAATCAAAACATCATCAGCTTATGTGAAATTTTTAATGATGCGTTTGCTAAGAAGAGATTACCTCAATCTTTTTATGAAGCTAATATTTCTCTAATTCTTAAAAAAGATAAAGATCCTACTTTATGTACATCTTATCGCCCTATATCATTATTAAATGTAGATTCTAAGATTCTTACAAAAATTTTAGCTATTAGATTAGAAAAAGTACTGTCTCAGATTTATTTCAGAAGATCAAACTGGTTTTATGAGGAATTGGTATTCCTTTTTTAATGTTAGAAAATTGATTAATATAATTCATACTTCACCACCCACAATCCCAGAATGTGTTATTTCATTAGATGCTGAAAAAGCTTTTGATAGAGTTGAATGGATATATTTATTTAATACATTGAGAAATTTTAATTTTAGTCCTAATTTTATATCATGGATTAAATTAATATATCATAAACCTGTTGCTTTTGTTTTTATGAATAACCACAGATCCTCTTTTTTTCAATTATCTCGTGGTACGAGACAAGGTTGTCCCTTAAGTCCTTTATTATTTAATATTGCATTAGAACCTTTAGCTATTGCTATTCGTGAATCTCCTAATATTTTTGGTATTACCCGTAATGAGAAGTTATATAAATTATCTCTTTATGCTGATGATTTGCTGTTATATATTTCTGACCCTGATAGGTCTATTCCTGCTATTTTATCCTTGTTGGTTCAATTTGGTACATTTTCTGGTTATAAACTAAATTTAGATAAGAGTGAATTATTTCCTTTAAATGCACAAACTTTATTGACTGATAGGATACCATTTAAAGTTGTTACTGATAACTTCACTTATCTAGGTATAAAAATTACCAAGAAATATAAAGATTTATTTAGACTGAATTTTTTACCTATGCTTCATCAAATTCATCAACTTACTACAAGATGGTCTCCTTTGTTTTTATCATTAATTGGTCGGATTAATGCTATCAAAATGATGATTTTACCGAAATTTTTATATTTATTTCAAGCCCTACCAGTTTTTATTCCTAAATCTTTTTTTGATAACATTGATTCAAAAATTTCTTCATTTGTGTGGCAAAATAAAAACCCTAGGTTAAGTAAAAAGCAATTACAAAAATCAAAAAAAGATGGTGGTTTAGCTTTACCTAATTTTAGATTTTATTATTGGGCAAATAATATTCGTAATTTATTGTATTGGAAATTAGATTTGGATTCACCACTGTGCCCACAGTGGGTAAATTTGGAATGTAATGAGGTAAAGGGATATTCTCTATTCTCTGTTCTTGGTTCTTGTCTTCCTGCGGATTTAGTTAAATTTAATAAACAAATATTTAATCCTGTTATTAAACATACATTACGAATTTGGTTTCAATTTCGTAAGTTTTTTATTTTGAAAAACTTTGTTCTTGATAGCCCTATCTTATTTAATTTCTTTTTCAAACCCTCCTGGACAGATCAAGCTTTTAACATATGGAAAAGGAAAGGTATAAAATGTTTTCGTGATCTCTTTTTTGAAGATACTTTGATGTCATTTGATCAACTTTCTAATAAATTTGAATTACCTAAATCTAATTTTTTCAGATATTTACAAATTAGAAATTTTTTACATAAAGTTTTACCATCTTTTCCTAATTCAACTTTGGTGGACACTACAGATTTGATTTTTACCTTAAATCCTTGTCAGAAGGGATTAGTAGCTTTTATTTATAATATGATTATGAAGATACAACCAGAAATATCAGTTAGAATTAAACAAGAATGGGAAAAAGAACTTCAATACAACATATCAACAGATAAATGGGAAAAAATTTTGCAAATGGTTAATTCTTCTTCTATATGTGCTAAACATGCTTTAATACAATTTAAAATTGTACATAGAGCTCATATGTCTAAAGATAAACTTGCTCGATTTTATTCTCATATTAACCCTCTATGTGACAGATGTCATTCAGAAGTGGCCTCATTGACCCATATGTTTTGGTCATGTCCCACTTTACATAATTATTGGAAGGATATATTTACTACTATTTCCTCAATTTGGAATATAGATTTACAACCTCATTTTATTACTGCAATTTTTGGTATACCAAATGAAGATGGTAATCAGTTTTCCCCCTCAATCAGACGAATGATTGCTTTTGTAACATTAATGGCCAGAAGGTCTATACTACAAAATTGGAAAGAAGTAAATCCTCCTACTACATTTCAATGGCTTTCTCAAACTATTTCTTATCTGAGTTTGGAAAAAATTAGAAGCACTATTTTTGACTCATCAATTAAATTTGAAGAAACTTGGAGACCGTTTATTCGACATTTTCATATGAATTAATTTGGCCTTTTCCAGACCTTTCTGCTTATTCATGTTCAGGTATGGAGTTCCGGAGTTCTTTGACACTATCTTATACTTGTAAACTGTTATTATTGCCTATGTTAGTTTAGTTTAGTGTTTTATTTTTTTTTAATATATATTTTTTTTTCTCACATATTTTTTAATATTTTTTTTTCTTTTTTAATGGTTATTTTTGTTTTTTTTTCATATAATCATGTGGACTTGATTAAGGTATTTTCTTTTGTTGATGTTTAGTAGGATATTATTATCTTATTATCAATGTGATTTCAAGTCTATTGTATTTATAATTTACTTATTACTATGTTATTTTTTTGTGTATATGTGAAAATCAATAAAAAGATTGAAAAAGAAAGAAAACATCATCAGCAACTAAATTAATCTTATATTCTTCTTGATTAACTCTAAAGCCTCCAATATCTGAATCTGTTCTAATTAATTCAGCTAATGGTTCTATTGCCAATACAAATAAAGCAGGTGATAATGGGCAGCCTTGTCTAGTTGACCTCGTTAAGCAAAATGGTGTTGAAATCTGACCATTTGTAACTACTTTAGCTTGAGGATTAGTATTTAAAGCTTTAATCCATTGTATAATAGATTTTCCTAATTCATATTTTTCCAATACCTTAAATAAAAAATCCCATTCCAATCTATCAAATGCTTTTTCTGCATCCAAAGCAACTGCCACACTCATTTCCTCTCTTTTTTGTGCCAAATGAATTATACTAAGTAACCGGGTTATATTATCCATTGATTGCCTATTTTTAATAAAACCTGTTTGATCCATATGTATTAATTTTGGTAAATATTTAGATATTCTATTAGATAAAATTTTTGCTAGTATTTTATAATCTGTATTCAACAAAGAAATAGGCATATATGATGTTGGTTTTAAAGGATCTCTCTTCTTTTGGCAATACAGTTATGATCACTGTTAAAAAAAGATTGTGGGAGTTTATGCATTCTTTCCACTTGGTGTATTAATTCCATAAAAGGAGGAATTAATAAATCTTTAAATTTTTTATAAAACTCAGGAGGAAAACCATTTTCTCCTGGGGATTTATTACTCTGAAGTGATCCTAAAGCTTCTTCAACCTCTTTTAATGTAAAGGGCATATTTAATCCTTTCTGTTCTTCCAAATTTAATTTTGTAAGAGTTATTTGTGATAAAAATTTATCTATCTCAGCAATCTTATTTTTTGATTCTGATTGATATAGTTCAGTGTAAAAAAAATTTAAGTTTCATTAATTTCTAAAGGCTTATAAGTAACCTTATTTACACTTGTTCTGATTGCATTTATTGTTTTAGAAACCTGTTCTGTTTTCAACTGCCAAGCAAGAATTTTATGTGATCTTTCACCTAATTCATAATATTTCTGTTTAGTTCTCGTAATTACTTTTTCTGTACGATATGTCTGTAGTGTATTATATTGTAGTTTTTTATTAACAAGTTGTCTTCGTTTTTCTTCTGTCATATATCTTTGAGATTCTTTTTCTAACATTATATCTTTTTCCAATTGATCTATTTCTGCTGCGTATTCCTTCTTAATTTTAGATGTATAACTTATAATCTGACCCCTTAAATATGCTTTCATCGCTTCCCATAATACAATTTTATCCTCAACTGAATGTAGATTTGTATCCAAAAAAAATTGAATTTGTTTTTTCACATGTTCTGGATGTTTTTGTAGCTTTAGCTTCCGAATTCCAACCATCTAATAATGCCAAAATGTAGGTTAAAATTGTCCTGCACTCCCAGTAATATACAGCAAGTACATGAATCAATGGAAATTAGGACTGCAGAAGATGAGTACTTAAGTGAGTGACTAGATCTTGAACCATTGAGATGTCCAGACATCAGATAATGGAATATTAATGTCTAACTGCTTACAGTGAAGAAATGCATGTTCCATAATAAGTCTGCATTAAACTGAATTGAAATTTAATTGATACATAGTAGATAGAATAATCATGGGGATTCTGATATATAGTTTTTTTTTATCATTGTTGTGTTTACATATTTTAAATGTTTAATTATAAAAATGTGACATGCTACATTGTCCTTATTAATTGAATTATTCTGTTGCCTAGATTCCTTAAACTCCTGGACAGCCTTATTCACTATCTAGTGCCAGCTTGGGACCACACAGTGGGATCATTTGGTCACTTGAAGGTGAGTAGTTCAGCAAAGGAATACGAGCAAGTGTGTCTTCAAAGTTTTGTTCTAATTCTGATGAATGTACCCTCTAGCTTCTCCAAGTCTTCCAAGAGGGTCACTGACTAAAACAGTTCAATTTCCTGGATATGATTTGTCCTTCAGCATATAAGAAATATAAGCAGGAGGAGGTCATTTTTGAAAGTGGAGAAAATCATGCCCAAATCTCTGGGAATGGAATGAGTACTGTTTTCCAATGCATTGTCACTGCTCCATTCACTCTTCCATTTAAGTCTGATGACTTCTACTTTCTTCACTTGTGTAGTTTACTCAATGCATCTGATCCTGTCTTTTACTTAGATGCTGATAACTATTCTGACAAATGGCTAATTTGGAGTCTCAATTCTTTCAAAAATTAATTGTATTGCAAATTAAATTTGTTTTTAAAATACTGTCCCTTTTCTCTCAAAATCCCAAGCACTTGTCTGTTCTTTATTCTTCTTGTTTGGTATGATTTATACCAAATTGTACTTCTTGCTTAATGGTTTCTGTTTAAATTCTGCATGTCTTAGTGAGGGTTCTTGTATAATTTGTAGCAGAGCTATTGCTATTGCTATTGCTATTGCTTGTACTGCTTATAGATTCCCTCTAGAAGTTTGGGTCAGGCACCAAATTAGAACAAGCTTCCACTCTGAGGCTCTCTAAAATCCAGGCCGCCAAACTAATGAGTTTTTTTTTTGCTTTCCAGTACATCAAACAATTCCTCCTGCTTTCAAAACGGCGCACTGCTCTCATTACACAATGCCTCAAGGATTCAGAAACCAACAAACCCAGCTTCATGCCAAAACTCTATATAAATCGAAGAGTAGCCATGGAGCATCGTGACAACCCTTCCCTTGATCCCTCCTGCAAGAATACTGTGTTCACGCAGGTACTGTGTGTCAAAGTAATCCAAAGCAACGCACACGAAATGGAGAAACAGTCAATGTTTCGTGCCAAGATCCTTCATCAGGACTGGAAAGGAAGGGGGAAGCTGCTAGAATAAAAAGGTGGGGGAGGAGAAGCTAGATGGTGAAAGGTGAAGCCAGGTGAGTGGGAAAGGTAAAAGGCTGCAGAAGAAGGAATCTGACAGGAAAGGAGAGTGGACTGTAAGAGAAAGGGAAGAAGGGGCATCGGGGCAAGTGAAGAGAAAGAGTTAAGAGGCCGAAGTGGGGGAAAGAGAAAGAAAAATAATATTGAAAGGAGAAATAGATGTTCATGCCATCAGGTTAGAGGCTACCTAGATAGAATATGAGGTGTGCTCTTCCACCCTAAGAGTGGCCTCTTCATGGTAGAAGGGAGGTGATGGACGGGCATGTCAATATGGGAATGGGGATAGGAATTAAAATGATGGGCCATCGAGAAATTCCACTTCTGGTGGATAGAGCTTGACAAAACAGTCCCCCAATTTATGTCAGATCTCACCAATGTAGAGGAGGCTGCATTGGGAGCACTGGTTACAATAGATGATGCCAACCGATATGTAGGTGAAGTGTTTCCTCACCTAGAAGGACATTTTGGAGCCCTGAACGAAGGTAAGGAAGGAGGTGAATGGGCATGTGTAGCATTTCTGTCACTTGCAGAAGGGAGCTTAGTGGAGAGTGGCAAATGGACGCATGAATCACAGAGGAAGCAATCCCTGCAGAAAGCAGAGAGTGGGGCGGAGGGGAGGTAAAGATGTATTTGGTGGTAGGATTCCATTCAAGATGGCGGAAGGTATGGAGAATGATGCATTGGAGTCTCATTGGGTGGTAGTTGAGTATAAGAGGAACCTTATCCCTTTTAAGGTGACGGGAAGATGGAGTGAGCTCAAGTTTGCAGAAATGGAGGATATGTGGGTGAGGGCAACATCAATGGTGGAAGGAGGAAACCCTATCCTTTGAAGGAGGAGGACACCTCTGATGTCCTCGGAAGGAAACCCTCATCTTGGGAACCTATGTGGCAGAAATAAAAGATCTGAGAACAGAGAAAAGCATTTTTACAGGAGACAGAATGGAAAGAGGTATAGTCAAGATAGCTGTGGGAATCAGTAGGTTTACGAAAGATGTATAAAGAGTATGCAAGATATTGTTCCTTGGTACATGTGACAAGAATAAATCTATTCCAATTCCAGTTCCATTATATTATGCCAGCAGTTTTGTTTACCTTCCCAAAGACAACCATCCAAATCTTGTCCAGAATGTGTAGCAGTGGCTGAGCTTGCCCGGGTGGTACATCAAGGTGTCTACTTCTCTCTTGCAAGTGGTGAGGACACCAAGAGATTAAGTTTGGGACCTGTACAATTATTTATTTCTATTGTAGGAAATCTAAAAAATACAGTTCAAGGCAACGTGAAGACTTGTAAATGGTTATTTGAGGAGTGAAATGTCTCAATTTCATGAGCATGCTAACAATTGAAATGATTTTGATTTTTTTATTTTATCCACTTACAAGTTCTATATACCAACAATGCTGAATGTTGAGCCAATACTAAATTTCAATGTGTTTACTACTTTTATAGATGTTTGAGGGGCTGAAGCCTTCGGACAAGTGCGAGAAACCTTTAGATTACAGGTACTGTTTGGTAATTCAGGATTTACGAAAAGTTAAACTGGGATTAAGATTTTTCTAATAGTTGGTGGGGGGGGGGAGCATTCAGGCTACAAATTGGCTATTCTGCTGATGCACTATAATCACATACCACAGTACTTTGGGTGCTTTAAAGTCATACTTCTGCCTTATAATTCTAAATTACAATTGCTTACATCAAATTTTGTTTAATTGATCCCACCCTTCTGATTTTACTCTTTCATCTCAGTGCCAGAGACCATTCAACACTACCCATTGCCTTTGTTGCTTCCGCTGACAAAATGGGTCAATTCGATTTTGTTTCCTGCCTTGAAATCAAGTATTCCACTAAAGGATGCTGAAGGCATGCAGTGCATAACTGTTCATGTTATTTTATGGCTACACTGTGGAATGGGGCTTCGGGATTTGACTCTGCTTTTTTATCGCTCCTTCATTTTCTTATCGATGAATTATTAAATTAAAGTAGGAACAGAAGAAAGCAAAAAAAAGAGCCTCAGTGGCTTCTGATGATTGTAGATGACCAAATGAAAAGCAGTTTTATCAAAAAAAGGCTTTGAAAAGAGAATTCTGAATTCTGAAAAGTTAGAATAAATTATCTAAAATTTGTATTTTGCTTTTCGACTTTGGTAGGCGGTATGCTGCCTATCTAATTTGCTGTCTGTTTCAAAATTTCTTTAGCTTAGTCCCCTGTTAACAGTATGGTATGGCCACAGTAGCGTAGGGGTTAGTGCAACGCTATTACAGCTTGGGGCGTTCCGGAGTTTGGAGCTCAATTCCGGCGCAGTTCTGTAAGGTGTCTCTGTACGTCCTCCCTGTGGAATGTGCAAGTTTTCTCTGGGTCCTCCAGTTCCCTCCCTCAGTCTAAAGATGTACCGGTTAGGTTTAATTGGGATTGTTGGGGGTTGCTGGGGTGGTAGGGCTGGAATGGCCCACTCTATGCTGTATTGCTAAATAAATATAAGCAGGTATTTTCATTCAATGTAATTGCAAAGCATTTTATTGCAGTAATAACAGTTTAACTATTTAATTTTTGAGTGAGATTTTTAATGGTGTTGAATTTAACTGATAAAGTTTTTGTGATGTTTGATGGAGAAACTTACCTTCCTAACAAACTTAGTGCCTCCTTCCCATTATTGAGCTAGGTGTTTATTGAATGATCTTTGGAAGGCTCTAAAATTGAGTGGCGTGGATATAAGAGCCTAAGAAAGATGTCTAAGGAGAGAGAAATGAAAGAACAGAAGATGCAGGCAAGAGACAAATAGGACCATGGAACAAAACAAGCTGTTTAAAAATGAATAAAACAACAAGCCTGACCTCTTCGTAACTTACTGTATAAAGCATTTTTTTTAAAGTTAATTCAGCATTTCAGCATGTGAATCAGCATAGAGGAAAGGGAGATTGAAAGTCTGACTGAGTGGTGCCACAACAACCTCTTACTCAATGTCAGCAAGATCCAAGGAGCTGATTATTGTCTTCAGCAGGAGAAAACCAGAGCCAGTCCTCATCAGGGGATCAGAGGTGGACAGGGTCAGCAACAGTTCCTTAGTGCTATCATTTGTCCTGGGTCCAGCACGTAAATGTCATTATGAAGAAAGCACAAGTAGTGCCTCTGCTTTCTTAGAAGTTTGCAAAGATTCAGCAAGACGTCTAAAACTTTGACAAACTTTTATAGAAGTGTGGTGGAGAGTATATTGTATGGTTGCATCATAGCCTGGTATAGAAACACCAATGCCCTTAAACCAACCATCAGGCTGTTGAGCCAAAGGGGAAACATCACTCAGCTTCACTCAAAGTAGATTGGCAACCTTTGACATGTGGAGTACCGCTAGGACTACATCTGTTTACAATATATGTTAATAAATCATGAAAGAAAGCGAATGAGCTGTAAGAGTTGCATACCATGCAAAAATAGGAGAAAAGGCAAGTTTTTGAGTTTACAAAAAGTTTACATGTGAATAATGACAGGTTAAGTGAGTGGGCAAAATGTTAAGTGAGTATAAAATGAGAAAATGTAAAGTACTTCGTTTTAGAAAAAAGAACAAAAGAACTTTATTATTCCGGTAGTGCAAAGATACAGAAAGTTGCATAAAAGGAGATTTGAAGGGTCCTTGTGAACAAAGTAATGTAAACACACAAGTGTGATTGGTAATGGGAGGACTAAAAGAATATTAGCTCATATTTCAAGGGATATTTGGTATAAAAGTAGCAAAGTCTTGCCAGCACTTGGTACATTTGCAGTGATACCACACCAAGAACAACTTTGCCTTCCTCTCCCATTTAGGGAAAGATATTATTTCATTGGAGGCCGTTCAGATGAGGTAGACTAGGTTGATCCTGGATGCAGAGGTGTTCCCCATCATGGGAGAGTTCAGAACCAGGAGACACGTTCTCAGTGTGTGAGCTCCTGTTAATGATGAGGAAGAATTTTGAAATGCAAACTCATGTTCAAAAATAAACAGTTTTAACCTTTATATATCTAAAGGTGGCCGGCGCGCTATGACCAGTGGTGGGAATGTAAATTTATCTCTGAAGGAATCATTGATCAAGGTAAGCTCTACGCAGTCATGTTCTCTCCACAGATTAGGATTGAGTATTTCCATTAGTTTATTTATATTTCAGATTCAGAGCACCTGCTGAATCAATCAACTTTCTAAATGCTTTTCTAAAGTTATTGTACATCAGTTGTAACACATGATATGAAAAGATAAACCAGTGAGTTATGTAGAAAATGAAGAATGCACAATAATATTTAGAAGCAAAAACAGTCATGAAGGAAGCACTTGAGCCATGATGGATATATCTGTGAAACATTTTCCTCGATAATTGATATGATGTCTTAAGTACAACTTTATTTCATATTTTGCTACCTTGTAACTCATAATTGAGTAATTGTGATCCAATTGCAAAGTAATAATCTCCAGCTAACATTGGAAAATAAGTCAATCATTGCAGAAGCTGTACTGTTACTAATTATGACAAATATAACATTTCAACATTGGTAATCATTTAAGGATTAGACAAGACTTTAAATAAACCATTTTTTTAAACCAACAGGTGGTGGATTCCGAGACAGTCTCTCTGATATCTCTGAAGAACTTTGCCCAAGTTCTGGAGACAGTCCTGTACCTTTGCCCTTTTTTGTAAGAACATCCAATCAGGTTTGTTTGGAGAAGATAATTTTCTGGGGTTCTTCTGATTTTCATTTGCTTTGCATTTGAAAGGAATGGGCTCATATAGGAGCATGTTTCTTTAGTACTCAGATCTTTTAACTCAGATTTTTAACACATGACAGGAAATTAACAAATCAGTTTGCAGGACTGCAGAATGCACTAGAGTGAAAAGTGCAATATGGAATAGGAGGAATGATGGAATATTTTATAGTGCGCTCTAGAGTCCTCAGCATGGAGTTGTACCCTGCATGGTGTTGCAGTTAGGTGCTGACTGTGTAGCATTTGCAACAGCTTGTTAGTGTATGGATTTCCTCCGGATACCCTGTTTTCTGCTCATAATCTAAATTATTCCTTGTATATAGGTGAGTGGTTGAACCTGGAGGGATAGATGAGAATAAATTGAGATTGCAGTATATAGGCACTCGATGGTCAGTGTGGAATCGGTGGCCATTTCTGTTCTATGACTATTGCTTTATAAGGCATCATTTCTGGTCAACCATCATAATACCAGACATTGACCGTAACTGGACCAGCCTCAAGGACAGGCTGAGTGCACTGTGATGAACCCACCTCCTGATGTCCTTCAAACCTTCCCGGTAATTACAAGGCACCTAGAGGTTCAAAGGTTCATTTTATTGTCAGCGTGCTTGTACAGTATAACTCTGGTGTTCGTCTGCTTCAGATAACCATGAAATACAGAAAGACCATGGGAGTTAATGAAAGAAAAGACATCAATTCCACCCCCCCCCCACCAGCACAAAAAAGAAATGAAACAAAACTTGCAGACCCCAAATTCCCCACCCTCTTCCCCACAGAAAAAAACCCCAGAGACAATAACAATCCCTGACGCCTTCACTCACAGAAAGGAACAGCAACAGTAGCATCAACACCCCCAATCCCCCTCTTACACACACAAGATTAACAGATCACCTACCTGCCAATCGGCCACAAGAAAGAAAATGCAGAAAATCTGAAGAAAACCAATATAAAGTACAGTCCTGGAGTCAGCTGGAGACGCTCATGGAGTGAGTACCGTTTTGGATTCGCTCCATAACTTTTACTTTTTTTAACCTTTGATCACCCTTATTCAGCTTATTTTTACCTATACCGAAAGTTTCTTTATTCTTTTTTTTTGGATTTACTGCCAAGCGTTTGTTGTGAACTTTTGATGATATGCAAACAGAAATGTCTCTCAGGTCTAAGGGACGGGATCCCAGACGTAATCCGAATGGTAACGGAAAAAAGCAGGCTCCGACACAACAAACACCATTAACTTTTGAATTGTTTATGGAGGTTTTGAATCAAAAATTTGCTGAACTACAACAATTTTTTAAAGAAGATATAAAGGCTTTTCAAGAGTACATGGTTAAGACGGATTTAGTAATTAAACAGCAACAAGCTCTTATTACGTCTCTGCAAGAAGAAGCTCGGAAGCGAGATTTGACTATTGGAAAACTGCAACAGGATTTAATTTCGACCATTAAGCTGATGGAAGCCCTTAAAGCCAAGAGTGACGATTTTGAGAATCGCTCCAGAAGACAGAACGTACGTATACTTGGTCTTCCAGACGGCATAGAAAAAGATGACCCTTCGAAATATTTTGCTCAACTTTTAAAAGAAGCGTTTCCGACAATTTTCCCGAATAACCCTCCTTTATTGGATCGGGCACATAGAATTCGGCGTCGATCACTGAGTGTTACAGACAAACCTTCGGTGATAATTGTCCGGTTCCATTATGTACATGACAAAGAACAAGTTATAAGAGCAGCTCGTCGACTAGGAATGATTAAAATCAAAGATTTTTCCTTCCGCCTGATCGAAGATTTTAGTTCAGATCTTTTAAAAAGAAGGCTTCTTTTTAAACCGTTGATGGCTGAATGTTATGAGAAAAATCTGAAACCTGCGCTTCTATACCCTGCGAAGCTTCGAATTTCTCCGTCGAATGCTCCACGACAAGTTTTCCTTTCAACTTCAGAAGTGAGAAAATATCTGGAGGAGAACTTCCCTACTGCTACAGACACCAGTCTTTAATAAATGAATGATTCTGATCGTATAAGATGGTTCTCGATCTCTTAAACCAGAATTATAATCTGGTTATTGGTGTAGGTTCATTCTACACTTTATACTCAAGTTAAAGTGTGTTTGCGTCATGTTAATTGTTTTGCCTTATACACTTTAATCATTTAACTACATACTTGTCTATTAACTTTGTTCCTTCGAAGGTATATTTTTAACTCTTTGAAGGTAAATTTTTCCTTGATTAAGATGGTGGTTTTTTGGAAAAGATTTTTGGTTTTGTTTAAGATGGAATTATGTTTATATTTTTCGTGTTTCTCCCAGACAAGGCATCGCTTATCTCAGCTTAAATATTTTTTGTTTTGTCTGGGCCAGAGCCCGAGTTATAATTGTTTTTAGTGATTATATTTTTTTTCTTTTTACAACTAACTATACTTAGAAATATGGTTTTTATTATAGCGATTTTATTTTTAAAGTCGGGGTGATTCTTTTATATATATCCTTTTTATATGGAGTGTTCTTCAGCTGACATGGGGGTAGGATTAGTCTTACTTTTTCTCTTTTTAAGTCATATTTTGGCTTTTTCTCTTTTTCTCGGGGGGTGGGGGGATGGTCTGTTTTCTAATTCTATTTTTTTTGTACCAGTTTGTGTTAGTTTTTTTATTCGGGCTGTTTTTGAACTTCAAATATGTCTGTGTTGTCGTCACTTCCGAGTCTTCTCACTACTTTTGTTCCTCTTTCGGTGCATGAGTTTATAAGTTGGTTAACCCTTTCTATACCAAAGGGTTGATTATAGAATTATGGCTCAGACCATTAATTTTGTGTCTTGGAATACTAATGGTTTAAATCATCCAATTAAACGAAAGAAGATTTTCAAAGTATTCCAAAGACTTAATGCTCAAATCATTTTTGTACAAGAAACTCATGTGAGGAGGGAGGACAAATTTCGTTTTTTTAGATTTTGGCGGGGTCAACAGTATCATGCAAATTCGAATGCTAAAGTAAAAGGAGTTTCAATTTTTATTGACTCCTCTATTTCATTTGTTCAACATGATATTTTTTCGGATCCGAATGGCAGATTTTTGTTAATTACGGGTTTACTGTAATAAAAAGGTTGCTTTGGTTAATGTTTATGCTCCAAATGTGGATTGTCCTGACTTTTTTAAGTCTTTATTTACTTCTTTACCCAATCTAAACGAATATAAGTTAATAATGGGTGGTGACTTTAATTGTTGTTTAAATCCTCTGATGGATAAATCTTTATCTATTCAGACTTTACCTAATAAGTCGGCCACTTGTATTAACTCCTTTTTGACTGACAATGGAGTTTTTGATGTTTGGAGATTTCGGCATTCTAATGACAAAGAGTTTTCTTTTTTCTCACATGTTCATCACTCTTATTCAAGAATTGATTATTTTTTTGTAGACTCTTGTTTTATTCCATTCGTAATCGGTTGTAACTATGATATTATAGCTATCTCTGATCATGCTCCGTTATTACTTTCTATGAAATTTACGGATACAGCTTTTAATGCTAGACAATGGCGATTTGACTCTACCTTGTTGCAAGACTCTGACTTTATTAAATTTATGGAGGAGCAGATCGACTTCTTCTTCTCAACTAATTCTACAGATGATATTTCCTGCGGAACACTTTGGGACACTTTTAAAGCTTATATACGTGGACAGATTATTTCTTATTCTGTTGGTTTGAGGAAACGTATCAAGATGGAAACTCTTTTATTGGTTGATAAAATTAAAGAGATTGATAAGAAATATTTGATTGCTCCTAGTAAGGAGCTTTACAAACAAAGGGTTGAACTTCAAATGGAACATACTTACATCCTCGATTGAAAATCAATTAATGAAAACTAAATCTGATTTTTATATACATAGTGATAAATCTGGTAAACTGTTAGCTAGTCAATTGAAGAATGCTCTGGTTAAACGTCAAATCACTAAGATTGGTCAGCAGAATGGGAATCTGACAGTTAATCATGATGAGATAAATAAGGCATTTCAAGATTTCTATACCTCCCTGTATCAATCTGAATTTCCTCAAGATTATAATACCATGTCTGATTTTCTGGGGAAATTAAATTTTCCAAGGTTATCATCTGATGATCTTTTGATATTGGATACTCCTATTACGGATGTAGAAATTAAAGGGGCTATTTCCTCAATGAATTCTGGGAAAGCACCGGGTCCTGATGGTTATACAGTTGAATTTTTTAAATTTTTTTCCGCTACTCTTTCCCCTTGGTTAGGTAAGGTTTTTGAGGAGGCCATTAGATTAGGGAATTTGCCACAATCTTTTTATAGAGCTTCCATTTCTCTAATATTGAAGAAAGATAAAGACCCTACTAATTGTGCTTCTTATAGACCTATATCTTTATTGAATGTAGACTCCAAGATTTTTTCTAAGTTACTGGCATCTAGATTGGAGAAGGTATTACCCAAAATTATTTCAGATGATCAAACTGGCTTTATTAAAAATCGTTATTCTTTTTTTAACATTAGGAGATTGTTGAATATTGTTTATACTCCCTCACATGATACTTCAGAATGCGTGATTTCATTAGATGCGGAGAAAGCATTTGACAGAGTTGAATGGCCTTACTTATTTAATGTGTTGGAGAAGTTTAATTTTAGTCCGATATTTATATCATGGATTAAATTGATTTATCATACTCCAGTAGCCTCAGTGGTTACCAATAATCAAAGATCTCCCTTTTTTCGCCTATTTCGGGGCACTAGACAGGGATGTCCTCTTAGTCCATTACTATTTAACATTGCCTTAGAACCTTTGGCAATTGCCATCAGACAATCACAGGATATTTTGGGTATTAATCGTGGGACAGATATTCATAAGTTATCTTTGTATGCAGATGATTTATTACTATTCATTTCTAACCCGGAGAAATCCATTCCAGCAGTTTTATCATTATTGGCTCAATTTAGTGAGTTTTCTGGGTATAAGTTAAATCTTAATAAAAGTGAATTGTTTCCATTAAATAAACGGGTCCCAATTTATGGAAATTTACCCTTTAAATTAGTTAATGACTCTTTTACTTATTTAGGGATCAAAATCACAAAGAACCATAAAGATTTGTTTGGATTTAATTTTTTACCCTTAATTGATCAGATTAAAGGTTTGTTTACTAAGTGGTCACCTTTGTCTCTATCTCTAATAGGCAGGATTAATGCTATTAAGATGGTTATTTTACCTAAGTTTTTATATATTTTTCAAGCGATACCAATTTTTATCCCAAAATCTTTTTTTACTAATGTTGACTCTAAAATTTCTTCATATATATGGCAGTATAAAAATCCCAGGTTAGGTAAAACATATTTACAGAAGACAAAAAAGGAAGGCGGGTTAGCATTACCTAATTTCAGATTTTACTATTGGGCAGCTAATATTAGATATTTGTTATGCTGGTTGAAAGATGGGGGTGGATCTTTTGGCCCTTGTTGGGTGAGTTTAGAAACTAAATCGGTATCAGCTTATGCTTTGGGTTCTATTTTAGGGACTTCTCTCCCTTTTGCTCTTTCTAAATTGCCGAAACGAATTGACAACCCGATAGTTAAACATACATTGCGTATATGGTTTCAATTTCGGAGATTTTTTGGGTTGACTCAATTCGTTTTAAATAGTCCTATTGTATCTAATTGTTTTTTTCACCCTTCCATTATAGATCAAGCTTATTCAGCTTGGAAAACTAAGGGATTACTAAGATTTTCTGATTTATTTTTAGATAATTGTTTCATGTCTTTTGAACAATTATCCAACAGATATAACTTGCCGAGATTTCATTTTTTTAGATATTTACAGATTAGACATTTTTTAAGTTCTGTACTCTCTACGTTTCCAAATTTTGTGCCTTCAGATACTTTGGAGAGTTTATTTGAATTAGACCCTTTTCAAAAAGGGCTTATTTCAAAACTTTATAATATAATTATGAAGATACGTTCAGAGCCCCTTTATAAGACTAAACAGGATTGGGAAAGAGAGCTTAGTTTTAGTATTTCTAGTGAGAATTGGGATAGAATTCTTCAATTAGTTAATACATCATCGTTATGTGCCAAACATTCACTAATACAATTTAAGGTTGTACATAGGGCCCATATGTCCAAGGATAAATTAGCTCATTTTTACTCTCATATAAGTCCTATTTGTGATAGATGTCATTCTGAAATTGCGTCTTTAACTCACATGTTTTGGTCGTGTTCATTTTTGGAGAAATATTGGAAAGATATTTTTGATATTATTTCTGCGGTTTTGAATATTGATTTACAACCTCATCCTATTACCGCAATTTTTGGTTTACCAATGTTAGATTCACAGCATTTATCTTCTTCAGCCCGTCGAATGATTGCATTTTTAACTCTGATGGCTAGAAGATCTATATTGTTGAATTGGAAAGAAATTGATCCTCCCACTGTATTTAATTGGTTCTCTCAAACTATGTTATGTTTAAATTTAGAAAAAATTAGAAGTGGTACTTTTGAGACTTCTATTAAATTTGAAAAGTTATGGAGACCATTTATTCAACATTTTCATATGATGTAATATGACCCTGTGCCAAGTACATTTGATTTCCCAGCTTTTAGCTTATGTATTTTGAGAGGACCGGAAGTGACGGCATTGATGAATACTTATTTTTGTGAGATATTATAAACAGCCCACTTTTTTTTTCTCCTTCTCTTTTGTTTGTTTTTCTTTTTTTATATTACTTATTAGTTATAGTTATTAGATTAGATTAGTTAGTTTTGCATTATATAAATTTTTTTTTGTTTTTTTTTCTTTCTTTTTTCTGTTTTTTTTATATTATACATTATGAAATATTTAGATTTACTATGTCCATACATATATTTTATGGCTTATGTCTTGGTAAACTCATTTATATTGTAACTATTATGTATGTTTTTTTTCATATGTAATGGAATGTGTATGTTGGTAATTTCTTTATCAATATATCATCTGTATTCTGTCCATATTACTAATATTAATAAAAAGATTTAGAAAGAAAAAAGAAAGAAAGAAAAAGTACAGTCCAATATTGGAAATGTGTTTTAGTCTGCATATGAAGAGAGGAGCTGCATGAGCTTAGTCTCTCGGTAAAGAGTGACTGCCCACCCAAAAGTGGAAATGGGGAAATGTGCTCTACTCATCCAGTGCCTGATTTGAATTGAATTGCCTTTATTACTACATCCTTTATATTCATGAGGAGTAAAAATCTTTACGTCTCCATCTAAATGTGCAATGTGCAGCTATAGTAATTTATAATAAATATTATGTACAACAGAACAGTCAATATAACAGAGAAATACAATTGTATCAGTGTGAATTAATCAGTCTGATGGCCTGGTGGAAGAAGCTGTCCTGGAGCCTGTTGGTCCTGGTTTTTATGCTACGGTACCACTTCCTGGATGGTAGCAGCTGCAACAGTTTGTGGTTGGGGTGACGCGGGTCCCCAATGATCTCTTGGGCCCTTTTTACACACCTGTCTTTGTAAATATCCTGAATGGTGGGAAGTTCACATCTAGTGATGCGCTGGGCTGTCCACACCACTCTCTGCAGAGCTCTGCGATTGGGGGAAGTACATTTCCCATACCATGCACCTTCTCTTCACCTCTGGTAAATGAAGTCTTCAAATGTATGTTATTTCCCGAAGTGTTCTGCAAGTACTCAGCAGTACTTGTCAAACCTAAGATCTCAACTAGCTAGATGTGTATAGGTATTGGTGCATGAGCGTGACATCTCAGGTGGTTGTGAGAGATCTCAAAGCATTTTTTCTTTCAAAGAACAGTAAGAAATTGGCACCAATATTCATCTCTCCTAAGACTGTTTTAAATAGGTTAAAATTTGCAACAAAAATAGCACATTATGAAATAATGTGAACAGTTGCAGTAATAGTAACTTGAATTCTGGGTAGTCTCCAGCCCCTTGGCATGAACATTGTTCTCCAACTTCCGGTAATTCCCTTCCTCTCCCTTCCCCCATCCCAGTTTCACTCTGCCTCCTCCTCCCTGCCTATCACCTCTCTCAGGATTCTGCCTTCTTCTACTACCCATTGTGCTTTCCCCTTACAGTCCTTCTTCACCTTTCCTGCCTATCCCTTCCCTGCTTCCCCTCCCCCACCCCTTGATCTTTCCCCTTACTGGTTTTTCACCTGGCATCTACCAGCTTTCTCCTTCCAACCCTCCCCCACCTTCTTTATAGAGCCCCTGCCCCCTCCCTCTTCAGCCCTGATGAATGGTCTCGGCCTGAAAAGTTAACTGCTTGTTTCCACGGATGCTGTCCGATCTGCTGAGTTCCTCCAGCATGTTGTACGTGTTGCTTTGACCACAGCATCTGCAGTGTACTTTGTGTTAACTTGAATTCTTTGGTGTCCAACAAGCCAATTAGACCTGTGTGCTGTTGTATGGACTTGGTTGCATAAAATAAAGGCAGCTGGGAAGGTAATGGTTGATGATCACCCATACAAGTGTATAACTGGGATAGTTCAATATGGCGGTAAAATAAACAGGTTTCATTTGTTCTTTATTATTCTTGCACTAGGGCAACAGAACTGGAGAAGCAAGAGATGTGTATGTTCCTAACCCATCTTGCAAAGAATTTGGAAAGTTTGAATGGATAGGCCAGCTGATGGGAGCGGCATTACGAGGGCGAGAACTTCTGGTAATCATTTTTTTTTCCTCCCTAAGTAAAACCTTGGCATTTTATCAAAGGATTTTTGACATGTGCTGTCATTATAAGGCAAGCTTTGGAAAATTAAAACATGATTTCAAGTATACCATTTCCCACATTGCGTAAAGACTAGAAAATGCTGGAAACATTCAATAGCTGGGCAGCATTTGTGGAAAGCTAAACAGCGTTAATGCTTCAGTTGAAGACTTTAACCTGAAATATTAAACTGATTGTTTTTTCAGTAGATGCTGTCTGTTCTGTGTTATTTCTTGTTTGCATTTTTAGATTTCAAACATCTGCAGTTCTTTGATTTACATAACTGGGCAAGGGTGAAGAAACAGGAAAATACATTTTCTGGAAAACGATAAAGTCATTTGCCAATTATATTGATGGACCTTTCTTCCACAGGCACCCACCCTTTCAGAGTGTCTGGAATGGATCATGAAATGAAGAGAGAGCTTCATGGTTCATTGAGACTAGTTTGGGCCAAAACTAGGGGTTGCTGGCGCTGAGTTGGACAGATGAAGAAAGTGATCTAGAAGATTATGAAGATTGGTTAACGGGAAGATAACTACCAGCTAGAGAGTCAGCTAAATTGTTGGGTGAAACAGTCATTAACAATGGAATGAAGGCATCAACCTGTATTCGATAGACAGGCATGTTGGACGGTCTTAAATAGAGGGATGTAGATTTGAATCCTTTAGCTGATGCTAACTCAAATTTCAAGTATGATTTAAACCTGCTTCACAGACCAGGGGTACTCATGACATAATTATTTACAAGTGGTGTCCAACAATGTACCCAGTGGACTATGAACTAATTCACAGTGTTCCTGTGTTGCCAGGAGTGAATTTAGCTTGCAGTTCAGCTTGATCAAACCTGAAAATGCACTTCTAATCTAGGTTAATGCAAATAATGTATGTTTGTCAGGTGCTGGCTCTTCCTGGAATTGTATGGAAACAACTAGCAGGTGAGGAGGTGACGTGGTCCAAGGACTTTCCTGAAGTAGACTCTGTCTTGGTGAGTTGCTGATATTCTGAAATTTGGTGTGCAGACAAAGTACTGTGGGGCAGATGTTGAAAGCTTGCTTTTATGAATATATTTGGCACTGTTTCAACCTCCTATTTAAGTCCACAACACGCACTGCAACTCTAGTGTCAAATGTGCATACATTGTCCATTTTGAAACGTAGAGCGTTGAACGGTACAGGCACTTCGGCCAACTACTATGCCTACTCTGTGATCAGTCTAACCCTCTTCTCCGAACACAGCCTGTAACCCTCCATTTATCTTGCATCTATATAGCCATCTAGGAGTCTTTTAAATGTCCATATGGTATCAGCTTCTACCCCCATCTCCTGCAGAGCATTCCAGGCACCAATAACCCAACCTACCTTCGACATCTCCCCTAACTTTTCTCCACTCACCTTAAATGGGTGCCCTCTCATATTGGTCATTGCCATGCTGGCTGTTTACTCTTTCCTTGCCTTTCATAATCTTGTACACCTCTATCAAGTTCCCTCCCATCCTCCTGTCACCCCAAAGAGAAAACTCTGAACTCACTCCACATAAGGCATGTTATTTAACCCAGACAGCATCCTGGTAAATCTTGTCTATCCCCTCTCTAAAGTTTCCAGAACCTTCCTCCAATGAGGCAACCAGAAATGAGAATGACACTTCTTAAGTACAGTCTAACCAGTATTTTATAGAGCTGTGACATTACATCATGGCTTTTGAACTCAATGAAGAGCAGCATATCATAATGCCGCCTTAACCGCTATTAACATGCACAGCAATTTTGAGGGTTTGATGGACTTGGGGCCGCAAAATTCCTTTGTTCATCTATGCTGTTAAGAAATCTGCCAGAACCCTTGTACTCTGCCTTCAACTTCCATCTTTCAAAGTGTATCACTTCACACTTTTACAGATTGAACTCTATTGCCATTTCACCCAACTCTGTATCCTGTTGTAACCTACAACAACCTCTTACACTATCCACAACACCTCCAACCCTAGTGACATCTGCAAACTTACTAACCCACCCCTCCACTTCCTCATCCAGGTTATTTATGCAGATGGCAAAGAGCAGGGACCCTAGAACTGATCCCTGAGGAACACCACAGGTCACCAACCTCCAGGCAGAATATGCTCCATCACACTGCCTTTTGTGAGCAAACCAATTTTGAATTCACCCAGCTAAGTTTCTATCACTCGTGATTTTCTGGTGAACCTTGTCAAACAGTTAACGATAAAATCCATTATCACATCCTCCGCTCTACCTTCATCAATTTATTTTGTGCTGCATTCAAAAACACTCAGTGAGGCTCATGAGACATGGCCTGCCACTCAAAGTCAAGCTGACTATCACTAACAAGACCATGCTTCACCAAATGCTTGTAAATCCTGTCATTAAGAGTTCTCTCCAGTAGTTTGTTCACCACTGACGTAAGACTCATTGGTTTATAATGTACAGGATTATCCCTATTATCCAAGATGCAACACTGAGCGTCATAGGAGGTCATTCCTGCCTGTGGCCATCAAACTTTACAACTCCTCCCTCGGAGTGTCAGACACCCTGAGCCAATAGGCTGGTCCTGGACTTATTTCCACTTGGCATAATTTACTCATTATTATTTAATTATTTATGGTTTTATATTGCTATATTCTACACTATTCTCGGTTGGTGTGGCTGTAATGAAACCCAGTTTCCCTTGGGATCAATAAAGTATGTCTGTCTGTCTGTATGTATTACCTTTTTGAACAATGAAACATACTTAACATCCTCCAGTCATCTGATTCCATTCCTTTGGCCAGGGACAATTAAAATATTATTGTCTTACCTGTCTTTTAGCAAGAAGAGCAATCTTGCTTAAATGGAAGGAGTCTACCTCTCCTGCACATCTCCAATGGCTACGTGATATTATGTCTTATTTAAATTTAGATAAGATCCGCTGCTCAGTCTTAAATTCGAAACAACCTTTTTATGATATTTGGGGATCTTTCCTAAATTACTTTTGCCAATTTATAAAGTTTAACAGTGCACAGACTTTTATGTATATTTTTATCTTCTCTTCTGAAGTGAATATCTTTTTTTTTCTAATTATCCATTGTCATCCATCAGCTTTTTTCTTTGGTAGTTGGTAGGGGATTGAATAAAAAATAAAATAAATATATATATATTATTGTCAATGCCCCATTGAACCCTTTAACACAATCTCTTTTGTATATATATATTTTTGCATGATTTTTAATCTATTCAATATATGTATGTTGTAATTACTTATTATTTTATTATTTTTTTCTTCTATATTATGTATTGTATTGAACTGCTGCTGCTAAGTTACCAAATTTCATGACACCTGCTAGTGATAATAAACCTGATTCTGAGTAGTCTCTTCCTTTACTTCCCTTTGGGAACATTGGGGTTTTCTCTAATTTCACTGGGTCCTTCTAGCTCTTATGAGCCCCTTCTTTAAATTCCTTCTGGGTGACCTAATAATTCTCAAGATCCCAGGTTTTTATTTCCAAAACCTTAAGTATGCTTCTTCCTTCCTCTTGACTAAATATTCCACTTCTTTTATCTCGTTTGTTTCCAGTATCAGTGGGACAAACTTATCCAGGACCCCACGCAAGTAATCATTACAACCTGTGCATTTCCCTGAAAATATCAGTTCTCAATTATTGGTCCCAAGTTCCTGCCTGATACCACTGTTATTAGCCCTTTCGCAATTAAGTACTTTGCCATAGTCTGCTCTAATCCTTGTCAACGGCTATGTTACTGATTTTATCTCTGAATCTCTGCTTTGAATTTTCACGTTGGTATAAATAATCTTAATTTTTTTTCTCTCTGGCTGTGATGATCAATGTGAATTGGATTGGGACAGTTTCAACAATAATTTACACTTGTTTAGCACCTGTAAGATACAAATCATTCAGGAGGATTTACTGACTTACAACATAAAATTTTGATCAAAGTGGGAGGTTCTAATTACAGTCTTAAAGGAGGAGAGAGGAAGAGATCAGTATCATCTGGATAATGTGTACTATACCCCGACTAAAGGCAGTAGTAATTTTTGTTCAGCTAACAGTTTCTTAAAAGCTATGTATCCATTTAGATGTCTTTCCGTAGCCTCTTCAAACTTAATAAATATTTTGATAGTTTTATATTATTTTGCTCCCTGCACTGCTCTAAAAAGGAGGGGAAAGGTGATGCAAGTGTGAGAAGCAGAGAGGAATAAGAAAAAAGATGAAGATCAAACTAATGTAAAAGCTATACTGAGAATGTGGGAAATGAAAAGTGAAAGAGAATGCAGCAAGGATAATGTGTGCTTACTCTCTGTCATATTTGATGAACAAGTAATGTACTAGGTTCTGGAAGAAAACCAGAAATCTTCCTCTCTTAATTTCCAAGTACAAGATTTACTTTTGACCTCATATAGCAGCAAAATATGGCCGTCAGAGGAGCTGGAAACGGATGCTTATCAGTATGGACAATCCAGAGAGAGAGAGAGAGAGAGAGAGAAAAGGGACATTGCTATCTGATAAACGTATGGATAATCAGAATTTTTAAAGGGCAATAATGTGCCTGCAGATTAATGGTAGCACTGTATTACTGACTATTTTTCCTCTTTAAAATATTTGTATTTTACCTAGAGCTTGGCTGCATAAATTATTTGTATGGTTTGGAAACTAGTCTGTCTGATTTCTTCTGTGCAGGTGAAACTTTTGGAAGCCATGGAAACGATGGACAAGGAGACATTTGAATTTAAATTTGGGAATGAGCTGACTTACACCACAGTACTGAGTGATCACTCTGTTGTGGATCTGAAGCCTGATGGCAGTAACACTATTGTTCAATATGAGAATCGGATGGAGTTCATTCAGCTGGTACAGAAAGCAAAACTGGAAGAGAACAAGGATCAGGTAAACCGACTACAATAGCAGAGGAAAGGAATGAACTGGAAGAGATGGGGACAAGATATAGAAATGCTGGCAAAAATGTCATATAATTGTATTTTATTAACTCACAGACCATATTCCATGCATGCAAATAACCTCGTTTCATCCCATTGAGAGGTGCAAAATAAAAGGGAAATGTTATTGAAGGATATTCAAAATATGCTCTGGCTTGATCTGTGGAAGAAAGCATGATGATCTGCTGCCCCTTCCCTTGGATGGCAAGCACATGGCAGATAGAATTAAATTAATTTTTACTTTAAAAATGTTAGGCTTCTTTATCAGCATCCTAATAGGCATAGCTTATAAAATCACTGATGACTGATGCCTGTGCTTGCATGTCTCTCAGATTCAGTCAATGAGGGTTGGCTTACTGAAGGTGGTTCCTCAAGCTGTTCTTGATCTGCTGACCTGGCAGGAACTGGAGAAGAAAGTCTGTGGTGACCCTGAAATTACAGTGGAAGCTCTGAAACGTTTGAGTGAGTAATAAAAATGCCTGTCTTGTGTTAATTTTCCATTTTTGCTTTACATCCAAATATGATGAACGAGTAATAGCCTAAGTTCTGGAAAAGGATGATAGAGAAACCTCAGTTCCTACTTTGCAAGTACAAGATTTCTTTTTGACACCACATGATAGCAAAATATGGGTTTCTGGGAAGCTTCTAATGGATGCCATCACAAATTGACCATTGCTTAACAGCCCAATTATGACAGTACATTTGGTGATTCATTATTGCAGTTTCAGGAGAAGTTGCATTTTAGGGGTATACCATTTTGTCTTTTGTACGGTACGTGATGTAACAAATGAGGACGATGCCTTTCAGTTGTTACCCTGATGTCAGCTGGAAGCACAGAAATTACTTCCAGCTGACATCAGCTTTGATCAACAGCTTCCTACAAACCTTAACAATTTCTCTTTCAGCTCCTCCCACTTTCTCAAAACTCAAGATGTATCCAAGGGCACCTATGCCTACCTTATTGTTGGCTATATGGAGCATTCCATTTCAATGCCTTCCCTGATCACGCTTGCCAACTCTTTCTGTGCTACTCTGACGACTGCATTGGTTTACTTCATCACGTCAACTGTACTCTGTTCCTAGATGCTGCTTGCTGAGTTCCTCCAGTATTTTGTGTGTGTTGCTCATCAATTTTATCAACTTTGCCTCTAACTTCCACCCTGCCCTTAAGTTCACTTGGTCCATATCTGACACCTCTCTCCTTTTTCTCAACCTCTATCTCTGGAGACAAACTGTCCACCAATATCTTTTATAAGCCTACTGATTTCCATGGCTATCTTGACCATACCTCTTCCTATCCTGTCTCCTGTAAAAATGCCATTCTCTTTCTCCCTTCCTTCATCTCTGTCGCTTCTGTCCCCAGAATGAGGCTTTCCTTTCCAGGGCGTCAGAGATTTCCCCCTTCTTCAGAAAATAGGGTTTCCCTTCCTCCACCATTGACACTGCCCTCATTTGTATCTTCTCCATTTCGCAGATGCTGCACTCACCCCATCTTCCTGCCACATTAACAAGGACTCTGGACCCCTCTTACCTCTCCTCTTCTCCTCACCTGCCTGTCACCTTCCCCTGGTGCCCCTCCTCCTCCTCCTCTTTTTCCCATGGACCACTCTCTCCTATCAGATTCCTTCTTCTTCAGACCTTTACCTTTTTCACCTATCACCTTCCAGATTCTTACTTCACACCCCTTCCCCACCTACCTGGCTTCACCAGTCACCTTCCAGTCTGTCATCTGGAGTTTTGGTATTTCATTTGATCTTGTATCACTGGATGAGGTTTTAATAGCCAACTTTTGTCCACATTTGTTATTCCAATGTTTTCCTGACCATTCCATCTCAAACTCCTGCACAAGCCTGAGTTCATCTAAAACCTACAGCCATTTTCTAGAAGTACATTATCTAGTCCATTTTATTCAACAGATTCCCCGAACACCCCCCCCCCCCCCATCCCTTTCCACCCCAAAAGCAAAACTAAGTGAAGAACGTTTATAGCTTTGCTAGCCAGAGTTCTTCCCTGGACTATTATAAAATCAGTGAGCTGGATGTTTCAGGCAGTTGCTACATTCAAAATGTTTGTCCTTTTACTAAGTGGAATTAGCTGTGGCCCATTAGGGAATGCGCTCAAGTCTCCAACAAAGCAGGATGTTACTTAAACTCGGTAATGAACCGTGCTAGTGTCTTTTATTGAGATGTTAAGCAAAGGCTTGCTGTATTGGAAGCACAAGTAACTGCAGATACTTGGATCTGTAACAACAAAAAATCTGCCTGAGGAATTCAGTGGGTCTTACAGCATCTATGGAAGGAAAGGAATTGTCAGTGTTTTCTTTCCTCCCACAAATGCTGAGTAACTCACTTCCAGCAGATTATTGCCCAGTGCATTCAGGTGTACTTGTATAGAGATGCGGCACAGTTACAGGCCCTTCGAGCCCAACAACTCCATCCGTGCTGCCCAGTTACACACGTGACCAAATAACCAAATAACCCATATGTGGGAGGAAACTGACGTAGGTGAAGGAAGCCGACATGGGCACAGAGAGAGGATGCAAACACCTTGCAGAGTGCAGTGGAATTAAACCCCAATCACTGGCGCAGTTATAACATTACTCTAACCACTATGCTACCATGCTGCCCTCGAAAGTTCCTTGGGAGTGTTTTGAAGAAGACACTCCCTTGATTATCATGTTGGAAATCTGAAACAAAATTGAAGAATGGTCAGGGAGCATCCACAGAAAGTGTAACTTTTGTTTCTACCAGAACAGGATTGGTGAGTTGAAGATTCCTATCCTATGTGTTATTACACTAGGATCAATTCAGGTTTATGGACAAGCTCTTAAAATTTAAAATTTGTGTGAAAGTATCTCTGGCTAACTCTTTCCTCCTCTAAACCTGTTTTAGTTTTCAGACCAGGTGAATTATCTGCTTCCTTTGTGTGAACATCAATGTCTATGACATTCCAATGATGGTTCATCAAACATTAGCCCATGACTCCAAATTTTTAGCTGTCAGTACACAGCAGTTTCAACTTAATGTTGCATTAGTTTTTAGCTGCCAGGTAGTCTTTCTGCGAATGAGCTGGTCTGTTAAAATCTGGCACATAATCGCAAAGTCAAATCAGTTCTGGATGTTTCTAAGACATATTCATTCAAGATAGTGCCAGCATCATCATTAATATAGTGTTTCATTGATTCCATTGTATTTCTTTGTTCCACCCCGAATGCCAGCATGAAAATGAATCTCAAGGTACTGCATATGGTGATATGTACAGCACGTATTTTGATAATAAATTTACTTTGCAAAATTACTGAATTACTAGTTATAGACTTTTGTGCATCAGTTAAGCAGTATGACAGTGACATCTATTGGCAATAAGTAGTACTGTGTTTGATAGCAAATTAGGGGACTTTTAGGGTAGTAAAGATTTTTAGAGTCTAGAAACAGGCCCTGAGACTGAACTTATTAACTTATTTGTCACAAGTATGTTCACAAGAAGGTTCACAAGGATGATAATGAGGTTCATAAGGATGATTCCAGGAATGAAAGGGTTATCATAGGAGGAATGTTTAATAGCTCTGAGTCTATATTCACTGGAATTTAGAAGAATGGGGGTGGGATATCATTGAGACCTTTTGAATGTTGAAAGGCCTAGACAGAGTAGTTGTGGAAAGGATGTTTCCCATCGTGGGGGAGTCTAGGACAAGAGGGGTAAGCCTCAGGATAGAGGGGCATCCATTTAAAACGAGACGCAGAGAAATGTCTTTAACCAGAGGGTGTTGAATTTGTGGAATTTATTACTATAGGCAGCTGTGGAGGCCAGGTCGTTGAGTGTATTTAAGGCAGAATTTGATTGGTTCTTGATTGACATGGCATCAAAGTTTTCGGGGATAAGGTCGCAGAGTGGGGCTGAAGAGGGGCAAAAGAGATCAGTCATGATTGAATGGAAGAGCAGACTCAATGGGCCAAATGGCTTAATCTTGCTCCTAAGTCTTATGGTTTTGTCCACCTGAGCTAGTCCTATTTGCCTGCATTTGGCCCATATCTCAAAAACTTTCGTGTCTAAGCATCTGATTAAGTGTCATTAAACAGTGTACAGGACATCTCTACCAATTCCTCTTGTAACTCATTCAATATACACACCATCCATTGTGTGAAATAGTTGTCTGTTAGGTCCCCCTGAAATCTTTCTCCTCTCACCCTAAAACTTTGCCCTCAAGTCTTAGACTCCCTTACCCAAGGAAGAGTATTCATTCATTTTATCTGTGAAACTCATGATTTTATATACTTTCAATGAGAATTTGTGCACAATTAACGAATGTTGAATGTTAACAAATGTAAGTGAGCTAGTTACTCAGCTAATTTCTTATCATAGTTGCATATTTCCATTGGTATTTGTTTTAGAGTTGTGAGGTCATTCAAATTGGTGTATAAATCTTTTCCACTGAATGTTCTCCAGCATTGGTAGTGAAACATGAAACCTACAACCAATGATACCATATTGGGTATCCTTAAACTGTTCGCCCGTGGCCCCCTCCTTTTTGAGAATCGCAACATCACTATTAAGTCAGGTTGGGAGACCCAGGAAATGAGAGAAAGACATGCAGAATCCACACAGAGTTTGGAATGTGTCATGGCCTCCGAAAAGCGGAACCAATGATAACAGCTGTTGTCTCTTGGAGACGGAATTGTGTATTGAATACTGTACGATGCATTGAAGCCCCCAGGCAATGAACCGAGGGGGGTTGGTGGAGGGATTGCATCATCCCAACCTGATTGACATCTGAGACCCTGTGAGTGGGGATAAAAGAGGGTCTGGGGAACAGCCCCTTAAGACGCACCAGAAGAAACGCTAGAACTCCTGTAACAGCGTAATAGTGAAAGCTGGTGGAAAAGCCCACGTGCGTCCTTTTCCATTTGCCTCGGAATTGGTAGGCCTTTACCACGGAAGCACGGCTTTAGCTAACCACGAAGGGGAAATCAATCCCCAACGACTCTCGAAGGATCGACATCATAAAAGGAATGGGCAAGTTAAACCTCCGTCTTTCTGTCCAACCAAAAAGCTGCAGCTTGAATGAACTTGAGTGACTTTTATATTTCCATCGGACAATACATTATCCCCTAGACAACAATAGAGCTATTTCTTATTGATTATTATTATACCCGTGCTTTTAGATTTAGTATTGACGACGTATATTATCTGTAGGTTTGCATTAATATTATTTTTTGTGTATTTTTATCAATAAATACTGTTAAAAATAGTACTATCAGACTTCAGACTTCTATCTTTGCTGGTAACTGACCCAGTTACAGGGTACGTAACAAAACCAAACAACTTGCTATAAATAATACCATTTTGGGTATCCTTAAACCAAGCAACTTGCTATAAATAAGACTGTGTGAGTGATCTGCTCTTAGTTATCGGACTTTGTATGAGGTTATGTGCAAAAATGGTGCGGAGTCCCACCATCCCGGTATTGAGCATTCGAGTCTACACACTCGAGACTTCCTCTGGTGTAGGTGAGGGTAGAGCCGCCTGTTGTGGAGAGATTGTATATGTAATCCTGCATCTTCTAGCTATGGCACATCATAGTCTAACGCTCTTCAGTTTCCTTTCACTTCAGGACTGCGCGTTAATTTAGCATAGCATACAGTATCTATATCTACTGACCCAATAGTGTTACTAGGATTATTTCAGTTGAAGCTCTGGTACATGAATAATAGTGGTTCGAGAAAGCAGCAAACTGCTACCTCGCCAGGGCTGCTTTTTTTTTTGATGAATAAATAATTTCTCATTTGCCAACAAAACCTGCATGTGCAAGTTAAAAGCACAAACGATTCATTTTTTTTAAATCAATTGTCAACAAAACAGAGGTGCTTTGACTTATTCAGTACATTCATTTGGCGTATATTTTGCTTTTGAAGCTCGCTTTGAAGATTTGGAGCAGTCTGATACTAGAGTCAAGTACCTTTGGGAAGCACTCACAAATTTCACCAATGGTAAGTGGTTTTATTGGCTGCCATCAGAAGACTTGTGTATGTGAGTTCACATGATGAATAATATCTGCATGATTCCTAAATCGGGTTATTTTATGATGGCCTTTTATGTTCTATTTAAAGCTCCTAATTCCATTTCTGGATAATGTTAACAATGATCATCTGCTCGCCATGGGGCATTGAAGTACTTTTTCCATTTCTAACTGATTGAAATTTCTCTAAATCCACAAAATATGATAACATTAGTTTGATATTTGCTTTGTTTAAAAGCATAATATATAATCAGTGAAAATCATCGGGCTGCCAGGGTGTCCCGCAGTCATCGCCATTCCAAAATAAATTATTAACATATTAGTTTATTGTTTGTGGTAAGATCCTGCAATTCATCATTAGCTGGAAATCAGTTTGGGAATCCTAAGAGTGTGAAAGATGTTCTAAAGATCGTTTTTAACTATGGCCAACACAGATGAATTCAATTATACAGATGAATTCTTTCTGCTGGCCTAAATCTGAAGTGAAGGAATGTTGAGACAATTTCAGTTGGTTCTTTGTGTGAGATCTTGACAGTAAACTGCCATTAATAAGATGTTCTTTGCTTTTACACCAGTGCATTTGGCTGTTTGATACATATGAAGTGGGTTACTTGAACAGCGAGATCCTTAGTCGCTCTAATTAAATGGTCATTCCTAATAGATTAATATAGAGGAAGGTTTGCATGCAAGGATATAAAATGTTTTCCTCCTTATCTATAGTTAAAGAATTGGTGAATCAGCTAGCAAATACAGTTGACTTAACCCATGTAAGCCAGCCTCAGATGTTCTTGTTTATTCTTTGTTTTCGTTCATTTGCATATTATAAGGTAATTTCAAATTTCAAACTTTATTGTCGCCAAACAATTGATACCAGAGTGTGCAATCATCACAGCGATATTTGATTCTGCGCTTCGCGCTCCCTGGTGTACAAATCAATAGTAAGTATAATAAAAATGATTTATAATGGTAGCCGCCGTTGTCTTAGAGCAAAAATACATACAGCTCATGCTTGGTGTAGGTAGAGTTTGAATCTAAATCTTTCGAGTGGGAGAAGACAATCAGAAATACTTGTTGGTATTTTCTTTTTAATTTCTTCTTTGCTTTTCAGAGGATCGGAGCCGATTCTTAAGGTTTGTTACAGGCAGAAGCCGACTGCCAGCCCCTATTTTCATCTACCCGGATAAATCAGGGTAAGCGGTTTGGATTTTGGTTGGTAATTGCCCCAAAAGATGAAAACTAAACTTCAGATGGTAGAATACTAGCATTCATATCAGGGACAAAATAAAAATCTTTAGTGGAAAAATGATTAACTTAACTACTTACTGTCGTCGATCTTCTTGATCACCTCAATGCAACTTGATTAGAGACAACCAACAATGAATGTTAATTAACAGTTGGATGTATAAGAAAGAAACAATCTCTGGAATGTGCTTGTGTTCATTGTTGAGCCTCGCTGAGGGGCTTGTCCTTGGATATTGGTCCCCCAAAGTAATAAGTCATAAAAAGAATCCAAAAAAATTGAAAGGGGCTTAATATGTAGCATACAGTCTCATGAGAGAAATGTACCAACTAAAGCACCAAGATTTAAAGCACATTTATTATCATAGAATGTATATATTTATATACCTTGAGATTTGTCTGCTTAAAGGTAGCCACAAAGCAAGAAACTTGAATAACCCAATTTTAAAAAAACCCAAAGTCAGTGAAAGTGAAAAAGCATATCTGCTTTCCTTTAGCCAATTTTAGACTGCGTCCTGAGATGTATGTTGGTAGGGAAAGGGTGGAGTAGTGAGGAAGTACCTTATCTTGATAATCCACATGATTTTACGACACGTCCTATAGTAATTCCCAGACTAATTTTGTTTCTAGACAGGATATTAACTGTCTCTTTCATTTTCTACGTCAGACTATTTTATCTAGATGGTCCAGATGTCGCTGGGGAGAGAAATAAGTTGCAGATGTTTCTTTTATTACATATAGAAAAATATCTATTTTAAAATGCTATAATTTAAAACATTTACTGCAGAAACTTTTAAAAAATGTTCTTTAACAGATCAGAGAAAGCAGATGCACTCCCAGAATCTTCCACGTGTTCCAGTACACTTTTTCTACCAAACTATTCCAGGTCAGTTGCTTTTACTCAATTACTTTTTCTTACATTTCTCCCTTTGTTTTCTGGCGGTATTAACCCTTTTGCCTCAATGCATATTGCCAATCCATTGATTAAGTAATAGTTTAATAGTAAATCTGCAAGTGAAACAGACATTTAACATATTACAATTAAACACCAAGTATTACTGTCTTGAGGTCTGTATATGAATTCTACAGAGTGAGAAAACAGTGTTCAGGAGCTTTATCTATTCTCCTAATGGAACTGTAGTGCCCATCTGCTGCCTCAATTAAAATGTGGTACTTCAGTTGTAACAGCACTTCTTGTAGTGTGGTGAGTGACATCTTTCATGCATAAATATAATTCTGTGTCTGTGGGCAATCTACTGTTTCCCCAAGTGGTGACCATGTGTAGGAACAGAGCCAGGTAATTCAATAACTGCAGTAGTTTGCATTTTATTAGTGTTTTGTAGAGTACAGTTGTAGAGGTGGAGGTTAATTCAGACAATTATCGTTGCATTGATCTGATCATCCATGATAAATTATAGGATGGCTTAATACAGGTGTGTGACTTAGCCCAGACTGAGACTGCGCCAGTTGTCTTGAAATATTGTTGAATATTTTTCACCTTCATTTATGTATCCAGTTCATTTTTACCATTTTGTTAAGCTACTCATTCCAAATCCAAATCATTGCTTGAATGTTTTTCTTCAAATTACTCGGGTTCTTTTCCCAGTCATATTAACCCTGTTCCCTCTGCCCTACGCCTTGGAACACAGAACATAGCACACAACAGGGCCCTCAGCCCATGATATCTGTGCTGACCATGCCAATTTTGACCAGTGCCTACTACCTGCATGATCCATATCCCTTCATTCCCTGTCTGTTCAAAGGCCTCTTAAATGTTGCTATAATTTCTGCTTCCACCTCTTCCTCTGGCAGCATGATCTAGCCACCTACTATAAAATGGGGGGAAAGAAATACATGCCTCAGAAATCTTCTAAACTTTCCCCTTCACACTTGCTCTCTAATGTTTCACATTTCCATCTTGGGATAAAAAGACTCTTTTATTATCTATCCCTCTCTCATATTTTTATACTTGTGTCAATTTGCTCTTGGCTTCTGTTGCTCCAGGGAAAAAAAACAACCCATGTTTGTCCAATCTCTCTTTATAGTTAACACCCACTAAAGCAGGCAGCATGCTGGTTAACTTCTGCACCCTGCCCGCAGTCTCTACAGTCTTACTGTAATGCAGTGGATGGGAGGCCAGCAAGAACTGGAACATTGTTCCATTTAGGGTTGCTATCTTATTGTTAGCACTGAGGCATATTGCCAAATGCAGTTCATCTCTGTGATGCTGACAGTATGTTCCAAAACTGAAAATCTTTATTCCCCAACTTTGCTGTATATAAATTTGGAGAGAAGGATTGTTAAACAGAAAATTAATTTTTTAAAAAGCTCTGTAAGAAATTTCAATGCATTGAGTAATTTGACTTGTGTCTTTTATCAATAAATTGCTTTTTCTGTGTGTCAAATAAATAGTTCTTTTACTTTAACATGTTATAAATGTATCTGTCCTGAACAATTGATCCAAGGAGACATTTTCTTTTGAACTGCTACATCATCTTGAACTTGCCCGCTCTATATTGTCCAATAGTTATTTTCCTTTCTAAACAAAATGCAGTCATTGTGTGGTCAGTAGGAGTAATTTGTAAAGCACTCTGTGTTAAGATTCCTCAGTAATAATAATGTAAGGCCAAACAGATGTATACTGTTGTACGTGTCTATAAGTATCTTCTAATTTATTTTTTAAACTTGCATTTTCTTTTGTAGTGCGAAGCTTTGTGAAGAAAAGTTGCGATATGCAGTCTATAACTGTGTAGCTATCGACGCAGATATGGTACCATGGGAGGAATGACGACGCATGGTATCTGCTGCATTTGAATAGAATATTGTGATTGGTGAAAGAAATAATGGACCACAGTTGCTTTAAAATTTTGTTGTCCTTATCTCTCCCCGACGCGCGCGCGCACACACACACACACACACGCACATCCATTTTTGAGTTTCCATGGTGATTTGTTGATTCACTTTAACCAATTGGAACAAAGAAGCTTTCACATGTGAGTCACAAAAATGACCAATAAAGCTCTTCAGTGCTGCTGTGGTGTTCATTTAGATCTATGTGGTAACATGGCTTGTATTCCTGAGGTCACTGCTTTTGATACAAAAAAATTCTTAAGCCTGGGGATAGAGTAATTATTTGGAGAAAAAGTAAAAATGAACACTTTGTTCTTGGCTAAGCTTATAGAAGCAACTTACAAGTCCAAAGTGCTTTGTAGCCAATGAATTGTATTTGAAGTGTTGGAGCATTATTCTGAGTATAAATAGGGTTTATACAACATCAGAGTTCCACAACATCACATGACATGGACAACTAGAAAATCAATATTCTTTGGCGTTAGTCTAGATACTTTAGTTGAATCACTAGAAAGGACTTGTTTCCTCCATGCAGCAAACTACTACTAATCCATGTTTCAGGGCTGATACTCAATCTTGCGCAAATTGTTGGCCAAGAAATTATGCACCCTAATTTAATATAAGTGACTGGAAAATTTGTGCTGTGGACTTTGTCATTGCCATGATTCACTGCAAACATTACTCCACCAAGCCCTTATTCACTCATACCTAATCAATGAGTCTTGATCCCTCAACCATTTAAAATAGCAATAGGCTTCCATTTGCAACTTATTCCAAAATGGCATTGCTAAAGAAATATTTGCCTGAATTGCACACAGGAAGCATACATGATTAAAATATGTTACTGCAGATCAATGCATTCCAACAAATAAACAACAGCAAATGCAATGCTCTACTTGGAGGAGAATGAATATTGTTATCTTATGAGTTGGATTGATAAACATGTTTTAAGTGATTACACTGAAACTGATGTTCTATAATATATGTGACAATTTGGCTTCAGAGTTCACAACAGAAGAATTGGTAAGGTAACTGTCATTCTTGACATTATATGAATAAATAACTTCCATCAGTCTTGTATCTGACTATCCTTAAATTGTCAGGTAAATGAAGTGAAATAGCAGAAATGGTTGGAAATTCTCCATTTTGTATGTTAAATATCAGTCACCCCTCATGTTGCTCTACTGTCTACCAGGGTGACCCTTTAGTACAGCCCCAGTGAAACTCCAGTTAATGAAGTGCCAGATAACTGGATGTTACTGTATAGCCAATTAGATTTTGAGTATTTGTCTCAGTAGGGAAATGGAACTTGATGCACTTTGTTACAGGGTTCTGGCCTTGTGTGAGAATGTATTACCATCTTTTTGTCCAAGTATTCATCTTAGATAATATAATAATTCAAGTTTAAATGCATTGTATCCAGTGTCTGAAATTTTATACAAATACATTCTGTACAGTTTAAGTAATCATTTGTTTTCTCTGATAAAACCATTTGAAAACTACTTCAAAATATGTATTGTTACCCAGATTATAGCTCCTGTACTTGCAGTGGCAACCCACAGTATAAAGAAACTTGGGTTGAAGAATCATCACTGTTTTATACACTCCCTTCATACCTGGGGTGCTGTGAATTACAGAATTTTTTTCATTGAGCTTTGCTATCTCCCAGAAAGACCAGTAGATGGGAGCACAGCATTAAGAGTCTCTTCCAGCAGAAGTGCTGTACATGGTGACAAAAAAATGTGGCTGGGTTTCTATAAGTAATGATAATCTTGCCCTCCCTTGCTGCTAAAATAATTGTTGCTGTTATTGATGATGCCAGTGAAACCAAACAGAAGGAAATACAAGTTAATCGGTCTATTTAAATGTGGAATTCATGCAACCTAGCTATTTAATACTGTTGGGTATGATCTTATAGTTAATACAATTCATCTGCACAGTTGCTTGTTCAGCAAAATATGTAAATTAAAATGTTTAATACTATATTAAAATCGAAGCTGTGAAATGATATTTTGTCATATATGCTCAGTGGAACTGCGTTTTGAATAGCATGAGAAGTTTAGAATTTTATAGCAGCGAGAAGTGTTTTTGATAAAATAAGTTAACCAGTCTCATTTCAGTTCCTGTTGTCATGAGTATTAATCATAAGTATTTCTATGGATAATGTTCATTGACACGGATCATTGATTTAACTGGTTGCAAAGGTTGTGCACAACAGATGTGAGGATAAAAAGCATGGAGTCTGATACAGACAGACAGACATACTTTATTGATCCCGAGGGAAATTGGGTTTCGTTACAGCCACACCAACCAAGAATAGTGAGGAAATATAGCAATATAAAACCATAAATAATTAAATAAAAAATAAGTTAATCATGCCAGGTAAAGTCCAGGACCAGCCTATTGGCTCGGGGTGTCTGACACTCCGAGGGAGGAGTTGTAAAGTTTGATGGCCACAGGTAGGAATGACTTCCTGTGACGCTCAGTGTTATATCTCGGTGGAATGAGTCTCTGGCTGAATGTACTCCTGTGCCTAACCAGTACATTGTGGAGTGGATGGGAGTCATTGTCCAAGATGGCATGCAACTTGGACAGCATCCTCTTTTCAGACACCACCGTCAGAGAGTCCAGTTCCACACCCACAACATCACTGGCCTTACGAATGAGTTTGTTGATTCTGGTGGTGGTTTATTCAGTGAATGGTGATGACAGGATTGACATTCAGAAAAGCATTGAAGGATGTGGGATGGATATTTCTGTAGTGTTGAGGAACTGAGTAGGTATGTTGGACTGACAGACCAGCTCCATGCAGGGCAAAGGAGAAGTTGCCCTTCTCGAATGTTGTAAACTATCTCCTCACCCAAGTCTGCCGCTCAAGAGCTGATGTGGTGGGGTGAGGCTGTGTGAGACCGTTGACTGCAGGGAGAGACTTCATGGATCACCACTGCATGTTGAGAAGAGGTCAGGCACATTTAATGAATGGGCTTTGGTGTGATCCCAGCCTTTGCATCGTGCTGGTTACTAAAGTGAATTGATGCAAGATACGGAGTTTGAAAGCTAACAAACTTGCAGAGCAATGATTATATTCATTCAGTAGCGAAAAAAATAGATATTGTAAAACTGCAATAAAACAGGAATTGAGGGTACTCATGGATTAGTCAGTATCTTTGAAGAAATAGACCATTAATATTCAAGTTAATGTCCCCTCAGAATTACAATTGTGCGCGTTAATGACTGCTTGGAACTATAAACATGCTGAACTTCACAAGACCATAAAACATTGGAACAGAATCAGGCCATTCAGTTCATCGAGTCTGCTCTGCCATTCTATCTTGGCTGATTTATTACCCCTCTCAACCCCATTCTCCTCGCTTCTCCCTGTAACCTTTGATGCCTCGCAAGCATATGACAGTGCTATGTCAGTAGATTAACCTCCATTAGACAAAATAATTTTCAACTGTCTGAACACGGTGAAAGTTGTCCCTATAGATAAGTTTAAAATTTGGCAGTGCATATTTCTCTTTCCACCTTTAATTCCTTATGTTTCCAAACTGAGCTAAAGCCCTCTACCAAGCAATTCCAGCTGAGAGTTTGGGACTAAGAACTTCCTTATGCAGCTTGTTCCTTAATTATTGAGCCAGGGTGACAAATTGCTTATTATTTTGAGCTATCAAACCCATATGTGTTTTCTTCACATCTTGTCTCAGTTTTTTTGTGTGTTTGCTTTAACAGCCAATGATTAACTGTAACTTTTCTCTAATAATCCTGTTGAAAAGGTCCAAAGAAATTCCTGAAATACAGCAGTTAATAGTCACAGCTGGATCAATGAAGCTAACTATTTTGGAACGCAGATATAGTGGATGCCTTATTATGAATATATAATAGCCTCCAGTATGTGAATATTGTACATTGACATGCAGTGAAGATTGCCCCTTTTTGTCTATATACTTAGACCATGACACATAGGAGCAGAATTAAATCATTCAGCCCATTGTGTCTTCTCCATTTTGGTATCCCTCTCAGCTCCCTTCTCCAGCCTTTTCCCTGTAACTTTTGATGCCCTTACTAATAAAGAACCCATCAATCTCTGCTTTAAATATACCCAATGACTGGTCCTCCACAGCCATCTGTGGCAATGGATTCCATACAATCATCACCCCCTGGCTAAAGAAACTCCTCATTTCTGACCTAAAGGCGCATCCCACTATTCTGAGGCTATGCCCTCTGGTCCTAGACACCCCTGCTATCGGAAACATCCTCTCCATGTCCATTCTCTAGGCAACTGAATATTCAGCAGGTTTCAGTGAGAGCCCTCCCATGCTTCAGAGCTCTGGCGGGTCCAGGTCCAGAGCCATCAAGCACTATTTGAGATTTAGTAACAATCCAATTCCTTTGAACACCCCAAGTGGAGAAGACGTTGCTAACTCTTGCTTTATTTCTTTATTGAGATTCAGTGAGGAACAGGCCCTTCAGGCTGCACCACCCATTAAACCCCGATTTAGCCCTAGCTTAATCACAGGACAATTGACAATGACCAATTAACCTACTAACTGTCTTTGGAATGTGGGAGGAAACCAGAGCACCCAGAGGAAATCCGCACATTCATTGGAAGAATATAAAAAAACTCCTTTCAGACAGCCAATGGAAATGAACCCAGGTCGCTGGTATTGAAGAGCATTCTGCTAACAACTAAGCTACCATGCCACCCATATTTGCAAAACTAAATACAGATACTGTCAATGTTACATAAGTTAAGGATAAGGGCATATCAAATATTGTAAATAAATTTTAGGCAATAACGTTATACTGAAGTTAAGCTCACAAATGATTTAATAGCTTAATAATACTATGCTACAGAATACTGGTTTGAATGTTCTGAGTTATTCAAAGTCATTGAAAAATAAAGCACAGGCCCTTTGGTCCATCTAGTCCATGCCGAACCATCTAGCCGTCACATGAGTATTTTCTTCTATACAGCATAATATCTGAAAGTCCAGTGCATTGGAGAGGGCAGATGATGGATGCTGCCTGGAGGAGATTATCTGAAAGAGATGAAAATAAATTGGTTTTATGGAGGGTTTTGAGGGTAGGTAAAGTGTTGGCAAGATGGTGACCTAGCATAGAAAATTCAGACAAGGTAAAATGGAAAAAACAGGTACAAATGAGAAAACAAATTAAATAAGGCACTGCTGCAGTAAATATTTGCATCAATTCCATCTCAGAGAAAGCCACAAGGCTGGAGAATAGAAATATAGAAAATAGGTGCAGGAGTAGGCCATTTGGCCCTTCAAGCCTGCACCGCCATTCAGTATGATCATGGCTGATCATCAGAACCCTGTACCTGCTTTCTCTCCATTCCCCCTGATCCCTTTAGCCACAAGGGCCTTATCTAACTTCCTCTTAAATATAGCCAATGAACCAACCTCAACTGTTTACTGTGACAAAGACTTCCACAGATTCACCACTCTCTGTGTGAAGAAGTTTTTCCTCATCTCGGTCCTTAAAGGTTTCCCCTTTATCCTTAAACTGTGACCCCTCGTTCTGGACTTGCCCAACATCGGAAACAATCTTCCTGCATCTAGCCTGTCCAATCCCTTTAGAATTTTATATGTTTCAATAAGATACCCCGCTCAGTCTTCTAAATTCCAGCGAGAAAAAGCCTAGTTGATCCAGTCTTTCTTCATATGAAAGTCCTGCCATCCTAGGAATCAATCTGGTGAACCTTCTTTATACTCCCTCTATGGCAAGAATGTCTTTTCAGATTAGGGGACCAAAACTGCACACAATGCTCTAGGTGCGGTCTCACCAAGGCCTTGTACAACTGCAGTAGAACCTCCCTGCTCCTATACTCAAATCCTTTTGCTATGAGTGCCAACATACCATTTGCCTTTTTCACCACCTGCTGTACCTGCATGCCCACCTTCAATGACTGGTGTACAATGACACCCAGGTCTCGTTGCACCTCCCCTTTTCCTAATTGGCCACCATTCAGATAATAATCTGTTTTCCTGTTCTTGCAACCAGTGGATAACCTCACATTTATCCACATTAAATTGCATCTGCCATGAATTTGCCCACTCACCTAACCTATCCAAGTCACCCTGCATCCTCTTAGCATCCTCCTCACGGCTAACACCACCGCCCAGCTTCGTGTCATCCGCAAACTTGGAGATGCTGCATTTAAATCCCTCGTCTAAATCATTAATATATATTGTAAACAACTGGGGTCCCAGCACTGATCCTTGCGGTACCCCACTAGTCACTGCCTTCCATTCTGAAAAGGTCCCGTTTACTCCCACTCTTTGCCTCCTGTCTGCCAACTAATTCTCTATCCACATCAATACCATACCCCCAATAACATGTGCTTTAGGTTTGCACACTAATCTCATGTGTGGGACCTTGTCAAAAGCCTTTTGAAAATCTAAATATACCACATCCACTGGCTCTCCCCTCCACTCTACTAGTTACATCTTCAAAAAATTCTATAAGATTCATCAGACATAATTTTCCTTTCACAAATCCATGCTGACTTTGTCCGATGATTTCATCTCTTTCCAAATGTGCTGTTATCACATCTTTGATGACCGACTCTAGCATTTTCCCCACCACCGATGTCAGACTAACTAGTCTATAATTCCCCAGTTTTTTTCTTCCTCCTTTTTTAAAAAGTGGGGTCACATTAGCCACCCTCCAATCCTCAGGAACTAATCCAGAATCTAAGGAGTTTTGAAAAATTATCACTAATGCATCCACTATTTCTTGGGCTACTTCCTTAAGCACTCTGGGATGCAGACCATCTGGCCCTAGGGATTTATCTGCCTTTAATCCCTTCAATTTACCTAACACCACTTCCCTACTAACATGTATTTCCCTCAGTTCCTCCATCTCACTAGACCCTCGGTCCCCTACTATTTCTGGAAGATTATTTATGTCCTCCTTAGTGAAGACAGAACCAAAGTAGTTATTCAATTGGTCTGCCATGTCCTTGTTCCCTATGATCAATTCACCTGTTTCTGACTGGAAGGGACCTACATTTGTTTTGACCAATCTTTTTCTTTTCACTTATCTATAAAAGCTTTTACAGTCAGTTTTTATGTTCCCTGTCAGCTTTCTCTCATAATCTTCTTTCCCTTTCCTAACTAAGCCCTTTGTCCTCCTCTGCTGGACTCTGAATTTGTCTCAGTCCTCAGGTGTGCCTCTGAATATGTAGGAACACTTATAAATTAATTTATCTGTGCTCCTTTACTAAAAGCATACCCTTACTGTTTACAAAACTTCATGTCAAATTTATTGATCACACTTAATTTTTTTTGCTATCACATCTTGTGTTAAGAACAATGATAGCCCAAGAAAATGACTTCTGCATTCTGTGCCTCCCTGGTGACCCCGCCCCCATTCTGTTATATTTCACTCCACCACCCCTTCATCACTCAACCATCTGACTGTTCATCCAAATCATTCTTGAAGCTCTCTAAAATGTTGCATTCCTTTTCTTTAAATAAAATCTCCACTATCCAACAAGGGTATAATTTCTACCCAATAATGGGTAGAATATCTTGTATAATAATGTCATTGGATTTCCATTGAAATGGTTATATTAATTACACAATTTTATTTTCACTTGAAAACTTCATGGCCTAAGCTTTGAGCTGAACTTAAATCTAGGTATCTGCATTGCAACTAAATTCCTTGTAATCATCAGCATTATTCTAGCAGCTTATGCTTGGTTGTTGGGATTCTCATGAGATATTCCTCATGATTATTGCATTAAACATTGTAGGATAAATTTTAGATCATTGAAAAAAGTTTTATCTAAATACAGAAGGCAGCAAGTAGGCTTCATTTGTGCTGCGTTTGACATTTCTTCATTTTCCTGTTACACTTGTATTTCCATCTAGAAGGGAATAACATTAAAATATTAATGTAAAACAACAACCCAAATTAAAATTAAAATAACAGAATAAACACACACACACATGTTCATGTAATCAACATCATATGGCAGCTGCAGTTTTCTTAGACATAAGCTCACCTGTTCAATCTCCGTAATTTTTGTGTGTCATATTATTAGCAACAAGCCAGGCAAAGTACACTCACCAGCCACTTTATTAGGCACACCTGTAAACCCTGCTAATGCAAATGAGTCAATCATGTGTCAGCAACGCAATGCATAAAAGCACGCAGGCATGGTCAAGAGGTACAGTGTTATTCAGATCAAACATCAGAATGGGGAGCAAATGTGATCGAAGTGACTTGGACCACGGAAGAATGATTATTGTTGCCAGATGGAATGGTTTGAGTTTCTCAGAAACTGCTCATCTCCTGGGATTTTCCACGCACCGCAGTCTCTAGATTTTACAGAGAATGGTGCGATAAACAAAAAAACACCCAGTGAACAGCAGTTCTTGCTGGATGAAAGTGTATTGTTAATGAAAAAGATCAGAAGGGAATGGTCAGACTGGTTAAAGCTGGCAGGAAGGCAATGGTAAATCAAACAGTGACTCGTTATAACTGGGGTACCAAAGAGCATCTCTGAATGCACAACACATTGAACCTTGAAGTGGATAGGTTACATAAACAGAAGACCACACTGGGGTCTACTCCTGGACCTAATAAAGTGGCCGCTCAGTGTGCATTGAGGAAATAATTGAAGAATTTTAGGTTGGGAAGTACAATACAGAATAGTGAAGTTAATATTAAAGACTGAAGCATAAACGAGTAAAGCTCTTCAACTTCAACAACAATTAAAACTTGAATGGCTCAGATTCTGCATTTTCAGCACCAGAGAAACTGAATGCTGGATGAAAAAAAGTTGTCTTTAAAGATATAGGGCTTTGCCTTAAATAAATTTTGTGCTAAATTTCCTTCATGGGTAAAACACAAAGAGAAGATTCTGAAAATCATTAACAGGATTGAAGCTGAGAAGCTGGTTTCTGTCGTTGAGGTTGTTAAACTTGTGAGTTTCGTGGAGATCTAAGATGAGATTTTTTTAAGGCGTTTAAATCTTTGGAATTTTCTACTCAGCGGGTTGTGGATTCTCAGTCATTGAATATAGCCAAGACATTGATTTTTGAAAGCTAATATATTCAACACATGGATTGGTAGATTTTTAAAAGCTAATGAATTCAAATGGTATGAGATTAATTATGGTCATGGACTTTAGGGGCAGAATCGGCCAAGCTGTTACTTGTTACTAAGGGGCTACATTCAGTCCCTCTTCCTTGTATATTTATTTCATTCTGTTAAACAGATTTGAGTAAGGAAGTGAACAGGATTAGAACTTGTCTTGACCCTGTTCTGAAACTGAATAAGGTCCAGACTGATCTAATCTTGGCCATCACTCCGCTTTACCACCTGTTCCTTATAAAGCTACAGTTGTACAATAGTTCAGCAATCTGAATCAGATTTAAATATTCTTAATGACTTTGCACCCAGGGCTCTCTGGATAGAGAATTCACAGGATTTACAACTTCTGTATGAAGAAATAAGAAACAAGTAGTGAGATGCTTTAAGACCATAAGACACAGGAGCAGAATTAGGTAATTTGGCCCATTGAGTCACCATTCAGCATGTCAATTCATGTCCTCCTTTATTGTCGCGATGAGGCCACACTTAGGTTGGAGGAGTAACACCTCCTATTCTGTCTTGATAGCCTCCAACCTGATGGCGTGAACATCGCTTTCTCAAATTTCTGGTAATCCCCTCCCCCCTTCACCATTCCCCATCCCCTTTTCCCTCTCTTCCTTATCTCTTTACCTTCCAATCACCTCCTGGTGCTCCTGCCCCTTTGTCCTATGGCCTCCTATCCTCTCTTATTAGATTCCCCCCTCTCCAGCCCAGTATTTTTTTCACCAATCAACTTCTCTACTCTTTACTTCAACCCCTACCCCTGGTTTCACGTATTACCATGTGTTACTCCCTCCCATCCCCCCCCATGTTCTCAATTCAGTCCTGCTGAAGTGTCGCAGCCTGAGATGTCTAGCTATATTCTTTTCCATAGGTGCTGCCTGGCCTGCTGAGTTCCTCTAGCATTTTGTGTGTGTTGGTTGGAATTCCAACATCTGCAGATTTTCTCTTGTCCAGCATTCAATCATGCCTGATCTTTTTTTCTCCTCTGCAGCCCCACTCCTCGACCTTCTCCCTGTAACCTTCGATGCCATGGCTAATTAAGAACGTGATCAATCTCCACCTTAAATACACCCAACAACCTGGCCTCCACAGCTGCCTGTAGTACAAATTCCACAAACTCACCACCCTCTGGCTAAAGAAATTACTCCACACCTCTGTTTTAAATGGATGTCCCTCTATCTTGAGGCTGTGCCTTCTTGACCTGGACTCCCCCACCATGAGAAACATCCCTTCCACATCTACCCTGTCTAGGCCTTCAAATATTAAAAAGGTTTCACTGTGATTTCCACACCCCCCCCCCCCCCCCCCAGCTTCCATCCTTCTAAATTCCAGCAAGTACAGGCCCAGAGCCATCAAATGTTCCTCATACGATAACCCTTTCATTCCGGGAGTCAGCTACTCTCTAAACCCTCTGCAATGCCAGGACAAATTTTCTTAGTTAGGGAGCCCAAAACTGTTCATAATACGGAAGGTGAGGCCTCCCCAATGCCTTATAAAGCCTCACATCACATCCCTGCTGTTGTTTTCCAGACTTCTTGAAATGAATGCCAACATTGCATTTGCCTTCCTCACCACCAACTCAACCTACAAGTTAATCTTCAGGGTGTTCTGCATAAGGTCGTCCAAGTCAGTTTGCATCTCAGAGTTTTGGATTTTCTCATTTACTTCTCATTTCATAGTTTATTTATTTACTTACTTGTTGAGGTACAGTGCAGAATAGGCCCTTCCTGCCCTTCAAACTGTGCCACCCAGCAAAATCCCAATTAAATCTTATTCTAATCATGGGACAATTTACCAAGACCAATAAACCTACCAACTGGTATGTCTTTGGAATGTGAAAAGAAACCGGAGCACCCGGAGGAGACCCACACATTCATGGGGAGAATATATAAACTCCTTACCGGTCACGGAGGGAATCAAACCTGAGTCGCTGGTACTGTAAATTATTGTGCTAACCACCTATGCTACCATGTCCCCCAAAATTGTCTAACCCTAATAAAATTTAACTGGTTTGCCAAGAAATTGCACAATTGCTTCAAGCATTCTGCACTGGGGAGATAGAGGAAAAAAAACAACTGCCTATAGAATCAGAAATTCAACAAAATAAATAAGAAATGCTGAACAAAACTGGATTTTGTAGTGATTGATTAAAATCTCTAGATGGCATTTGACAATAGAACAATACAATACTGGAAAAGCTGTTTGTTCCACAGGGTTGTGTCATTTTTGATGTGAATTTGTACTACACATCCTCCTCCTGTGTATTTCCCATATCCCTCCATTCCCTTTGTATCTAAAATCCTCTTAAACTCCATCAAACTATCTGCTTCCACTACCATCCCTGACAACCTATTCCAAGCACCTAGCACTCTCCACATAAAAAACACAAAAAAACTGCCCTTTACATCACCTTTAAACTTCCCAACTCTCTCACCCCCAACCTTAAACATGTGTCCTCTGGTATTTAACATTTCTACCCTGGGGAAAACATTCTGAGTGTCTACTTTGTCCCTACCCCTCTCCGCTTTTCGCAGCGATCATTCCCTCCGCGACTGCCTGGTCCACACGTCCCTCCCCACAGATCTCCCACCTGGTACTTACCCCTGCTAGCGTAATTGGTACACCTGTCCCTACACCTCCTCTCTTACCACCATTCAGGGCCCCAAACAGTCTTTCCAGATGAGGCAACACTTCACCTGTGAGTCTGTTGGGGTCATCTATTGCATCCGGTGCTCCCGGTGCAACTTCCTCTACATCGGTGAGACCCAACGCAGATTGGGGGACCGCTTCGTCGGGCACCTCCACTCCATCTGCCACAACAGACAGGATCTCCCAGTTGCCACCCACTTCAACTCTCCCTCTCATTCCCATTCGGATATGTCCATACATGGCCTCCTCTACTGCCACGATGAGGCCAAACTTCGATTGGAGGAACAACATCTCATCTACCGTCTGGGTAGTCTCCAGCCTCTTGGTATGAACACTGAATTCTCCAACTTTCGGAATTCCCTCCCTCTCCCTTCCCCCATTCCACTTTCACTCTGCCTCCTCTCCCAGCTGCCTATCACCTCTCTCTTGATTCTGCCTTCTTCTACTACCCATAGTGCTTTCCCCTTACATTTCTTCTTCACCTTTCCTGCCTAACCCCTCCCCCACCCCTTGATCCTTCCTCTGATTGGTTTTTCACCTGGCACCCACCAGCCTTCTCCTTCCCACCCTCCCCCCACCTTCTTTATGGGGCCCCTGCCCCTTCCTTCTTCAGTCCTGACGAAGGGTCTTAGCCCGAAACGTTGACTGCTCATTTCAATGGATGCTGCCCAACCTGCTGAGTTCCTCCAGCGCATTGTACGTGTTGATTTGACCACAGCATCTGCAGTGCACTTTGTGTTTACTTTGTCTATGCCCCTCATAATTAAAAAAAAACTATCTAGTCTCCTCTCAGCCTCTGACACTCTTGGGAGTCAACCAAAGTTTATCTAACCTTTCCCGATAGCTCATACCTTCTAATCCTGATAAACCTCTGCATTCTCTCCACAGTCTTCACATCCTTCCTATAATAAGGTATCCAGAACTGCACACAACATAGTCTGACTAAAGTTCTAAGTAGCTGCAGCATGATTTCCTTACTCCTGTACTCAAAATTCCTCACAATGAAGGCGAGTCACCTTTACCACCTGATCCACTTGCACAGCCACTTTCTGAGAACTAAAGAGCTGGATCCAAAGATGTTTCTGTACCTCAGTACAATTAATTATATGACCTTCCAAAATGCAATGCTTCACATTTACCCAGGTTAAACTCCATCTGCCATTTCTCTGCCCATATGTGTAACTAATAGTTATTATTTGGTAACCAGCTACACCACCTGCAACTTGACCACTCTTACTAATCTTGCTAATCCACCACTTTACATTTTCATCCAGATCACTGATATATTATAAATATCAGAGGTCCCACATGAACCCTTGTGCAACATCGCTGGTCACGGACATCCAGCTAGAACTCTGTCTTCTTAGTGCAAGCCACTTCTGAATCCAAAATCACAATTCACCCTGGATCCCATGCATCCTTTATCTTCTGAGTCATCAAATACCACACCAAAATCCATGTAGATAATGTCTACTGCATTGCCCAATTCAAGTTCCTTTGTCACCTCAAGAAACTCAATCAAGTTTTTAAGGCATAACCTGTCCTGCACAAAGCTATGCTGATTGTCCCCAAGCTAATAGACTGGAACTCTGTTTGCTTATGTACATATAATAACTTTACAGGAATATTTTTATATCCTTATTCTGTTTAATATCTTTAAATTCGCTTGTCCATTGTGCCATTATATCCTTACACTTGACATTAAGACTTTGTGATGAAGAAACATTTGACTGGATACTCAGATAAGGACCAAATATGGTGCTGTAGATGCATAATGACCTGCTAATGTAATGGTTTCTCTGTAGCGCAGTGTTTGGGTTATGACTAGAGACAACAGAGGCTTTGGAACATGCGCTGGCCAATGAGGAGTTTTTCTTTCTCATGTGTCCAAGTGAAGGTATTGCGGTCCCTTGTTCGGTGGAAGATGGAGAGAGAAGATGCCAGAACGGGGAAGTCACAGTCTGCAGGATGGAGTGGACTTGGGATGGAGTTGGGAGTTGACGACACCCAGGTGAAAATCGATGGAGAACGAACAGACGGGAAAACCATGAGCTCCAACGCTGTGCATTAGACTGTTTCATGAGATTGGGCTCTTTTTCTTTTTTCTTTCTTTACTAACCCTATAGTCAAATTAAGAATTATAAAGCTTAATTGCATATTATGTACTGTTTGTTACTCCATGGTACTGATTTGTAATAGGGAAAAACGTCACGCAGCATCCATCCAAACAAGATTTCTCAAGTCTGGCCAGGCCAGAGACTGTCTTCCCTTACATTAAGCTGCTCGCCGAGCCTGAGGGTTACAGATACAAACCGCCTAAGTCTTTGGCTAGGCAGTTAGTGGAATTGGTAGCCCAAGTACAGAGAATTCAATGAGTCCAAGGGATCTGTTTGCAGGGAAACACAAAATGCCGACTGAACTCAGCAGGTCAGGCAGCATCTTTAGAGGGGAATAAACTGTCAGTATTTTGGACCAAGTCCCTTCATGGGGACTGGTGTAGGCAAGTTCCAGGAAGGTCACGCAGTTGTGATCAGCAAGTCTGGGTAAGCATATGATCAAAGGGAGCAGCAGAGATCATTGAGGTGGGGAACAATGAGAGTGAGTCTCTGAACTCCCATCAGAGGAAAGATTTAAACTTCTTCAGGGTAGGTACACCTTGAAGAGACTTCGCAGTGGAGCAGCAAATCATAATAAACCCAAGAGATGGTGGAAATTCAGAGCAACACACACACAAAGCTGGAGGAACTTAGCAGGTTAGGCAGCATCTTCGGAGGGGAATAAACAGTAGACGTTTCAGCTGAGACCCTGGTGAAACATTGACTGTTTATTCTCTTCTACAGGTGATGTCTGACCTGCTGAGTCCCTCCAGCACTTGTGTGTGTTCGCAGTGAAGTGGGGAAGTGCATCTAAAGATCTGGCCAATAGAGGGAGTACTTCCACCGGTCACATCCAAGATGACATCACTATCCCCTTAAGGCTAGTTAGGGATGGGCAATAAATCCTGTTCTTGTCACCCATCCTTGTAATGCAAGGGTGGATGCAATAAAAATTAAGATTGTAATAGCTCGTTCGAAGAAACAAATTAGATCAGTGAATTGTATATTCTTTACAATTAGTGGGAATTATATAACATGGTGGGAGCTGTATGCTGGAAAATATCAAATAATTTATTGGAAAACATTTGTTTCCATATAATTAACATTCTGCAATGTAATATTCACAACTTATTATACATAACATATTATACACTGTAGAATTCAAACCTTTGGCTTGTGTAGTTTAGTGGCCCAGTAATTAAAGCCTTCAGGCTGTTCGTAAAGGCTGGGGGGGTGGGGACCAATGTAGATTGAAGAATTCCATCTTTATATAATCTAATTTGTTTGCAGTTTTATAAATTTACGAGTACATTAACATTTTAAATGCATTTTCTAGATAGATGGCTTCAATATTCCTGTCCATTTTTTTCTCCCCTCCCCCTCTCTCTGAAAGATAGAAATAAAACAGATGGCTAAAACAGCCATAAGATCTGATCTCAGCATGAGGCCTACTACAACTGTTTCCTGTGTGTACAGCTTAGGCCTCAAACTCTGTGTGTGGTATTACCTGCTTCACAGACTTGCCTTTGCTTCCCTTCTCCCTCCTTCACTGCCTCATCTTGTCCCCTCCCTCAGGCCAGCTCATCTAGCTCAATTACAAAGCAGACAGCCAAGCGATTACTAGTCTTTAATTCTGGATTCAAACTAGCACCTTCGCCCAGATGACACTGTCATCTTCCCATGTTGCCAGCAGCACCATGTGTTCCACATTAACTCCATTTACCCTTCTCCCCTTGACCCTCACTGATATTGCAATTAGCACCCTGTCTGTCACTTCCTCATGCGGAATGCAGCAATGGTATGCAATGATGTAAGACTAAAGAGAAGCCCAGAGGCCAAATAGTCAACAACAAAAAAGTGAAGCATTGCCAATATTTAGAACATTTTTGTCAGAAAGATCAAATCTGTCTCCAATTCCTTTTCTCCCCCAGAGAGTAAGAAAAGGAATAAGGCTATGTTAATATTGAGACGGTTTCTGGCCTTTGTACTTGAACCTGTTGTAATGTGTATGCTTTATTCTTGAATATAATCCCATATTTTCCCTTAAGCAGTCTCACTTTTTGTGAAATATAGCATTATTGAAAAGATGGATGCTACTGTCTGCTGCCAAAGATGAATTTCAGCATTGTCAGAGGTACTCCCCAGACCAAACATTCCAGAAAAAAATATCTAGAAACAATTGTGCATATCCATGAGCTACTTTCCATTTGTGATTCAGCTTAATCAAGCTCATTCTAAATCAGAGCCAGTCGGTTTCCATATGCTGAGCTCACTATTTTATGCAATAATAACATCTTACTAGAGAAACAACTAGACCATGGTGAATCTGTGGAATTCTCTGCCCAATGAAGCAGTGAAGGCTACTGCAGTAAATATATTTAAGACAAGATTGGATAGATTTTTACATAGTAGGGGAATTAAGGATTATGGGGAAGAGGCAGGTAGGTGGAGATGAGTCCATGGCCAGATCAGCCATGATCTTTTTGAATGGCAGAGCAGGCTCGATGGGCCGAATGGCCGACTGACTCCTGCTCCTGCTTCTTATGTTCTGATGTTGTCATGAAGAACAAATGGAAAATACATGATTGCGAAATTAGATGATGTTTTTGGCATCTTCAATTGTATTTTGGGAAACCTTGGATGACAGCAAATTAGAGGTTTTATTGGTCTTTATGATCACAACATCCTTCTGCAATTTCTCTCTGTAGTATTAGCTCCATGGGACTGTCTTTGTTTGCATTTGCTTTCAGCTCTAAAGGGAGAGCCTTGTCATCTATACCAATGGTCTTACTTCTCAATTTGCATATTATATGGCAGTGCAATGGGTACTTTGTAGGCTAGTACCCAAAATGGAGCCAACTAAATTTACACTCCTGGGCAGCTTCTTTCGGTCCTGTGCAGTAGCTCCCTCCCCCACCCCCCCATACCAGACAGTGATGCAGCCTGTCAAAATGTATAATATATTTCAATGAGATACCCCTTTCATTCTTATAAAATCCAGTGAGTACAGGCCCAGAGCCATCAAATACATTAACCCTTTTATTTCTTAGTTTTTTTCTTGTTGACCTTCTCTTGATGTCCTTCAATGCCAGCACATCCTAATATGTTCAATTCCTTCTGCAGACTCCCTGCTTCCTCAACACTACCTGCCCTTCCATCCTCAAACTTGACCACAAACCCATCAATTCTGTCATCAAGATCATTGACATATAATGTAAAAAATAGTGGACCCAACACCAAACCCTTTAGAATACCACTAGTCACTGGCAATCAACCAGAAGAAGTCCCCCTTATTCCCTCTCTCTGCCTTTTTTGCAATCTTCTGTCCATGCTAGTATCTTTCTTGTAATACCATGGAACAGACTCTCCTTTGTCTATACTGCCTCTCAAGGGATTCCAATAGATTTGGCAGGTAAGATTTCCTCTTAAGAAAACCATGTTGACTTGGGCCTATTTTATCATGCACTTCCAAGTGCTCTGAAACCTCATCTTTAATAATCAGGTTAATAATAGGACAGGCTATATTATTATTATTTTTGTAAATGTATGTTCTTCTGCTATCATTATTACATGTGCTATTTGTGCTGTGTGTGACTGTTGATATGTATCTTGGCCCCTGAGGTAGCTGTTTTGTTTGGCTCTATTCAAATGTATGGTTAAATGACAAATAAACTTGAACTTAGACTCTTAATAATTAACATTTTACCAACCACTGAAGTCAGGCTAACTGGCCTATAATTTACAGTCCTTTGCCTCCTTATCTTCTTAAAGAGCGGAGTGACATGTACGATTTTCCAGTCCTCTGGAATCATTCCTGAATCTGGTGATTCTTGAAAGATTACTACAGTCATAGGGTAGAAGTGAAAGTTATTTGTCAGATTGGATGGCCATGGTGTCTTTTATGTTAAGAATTTGCATGAGAATGTGGGTGATCTGAATATTAGGTTTGCAGATGACAACAAAATTGGTGGTAGGGAAGAAGATAATCTAAGGTTACAAAAGGATCTACTGTAGATCAGTTTGAAAAGTGGACAAAGGAACCACAGATAGCATTTAATACCTGAAGATCCAGGGGTGCAGATACAAATACATAGTTCCCTGAAAGTGGTAATGCAGGTTGACAAGGTGGTTTAAGTTGGCACTGGTGAAGCACGGTGACTTCTTGTCCATAGCTAACAAAACAAGCAAAATTACTAACTACTTTATTAATCACACTTTTTCTGTAAACAGTCCCTGCAGTCAATAGCCTGTAACTTCCCTTTTGGAGTTGAGTTTTTGAACCACCTATGTGACCTGGCATTTTTGTGATGTGAACTGAAAGGTTTGGATGATTGCAGTGTGGCGTGTATGTGCCGAATCAAAGTGGGTCTGAGGGCAAGGAGTGAGCCAAAGATTGGCCATTGTTGGTGCAGACTTGGAGGTGATTCAATGCCGCAGAACCGAGCTGAGGTAAGCGGAGTTGAGGTGGTGGAACCTGGCCCTGGGCCCAGGCCCAAGGGTTTGATCGATTTAAGTGCTGTGCTGAATTGGAAAGATTGGGTATAGGCAAACTGAGGCAGCAGGGCCCATGCCCGAGAGCATATAGAAGTGGCAGGGCCCAAGTCCAAGAGCAAGGAATGACCTGAAGTTTGGATGATTTAAGTGCCGGACCAGATTGTAAAGGTCAGAGTGTTGGGACCTGAGGCAAGGGATGGGCTTGCTGTTCCACAAGGTTTATTTATCTCTGCACAGAACTGAGGCTGCGGCCCACGACTAACGGGCTACTGGATCGGCTGCAGTGATGACTGGCCGTGGACTCACTTTCTTGAACTTCAGTTGATTGCTTTTGTTGTTAATAGGATTTGGTTTTTTTGCATTTTGGTGGTTTGACGGTCTTTTTTTTAAAAAAAAGGTTCTATTGGGTTTCTTTGTTTTGTGGCTGCCTGTAAGGAGACAAATCTCAAGGTTGTATATAGTATACATGTCTTCATAGTGTAGGGCTCTCAGTACCATAAACCGTGGTGTTAACTGTTAAGGCTAACAAAATGGCTTCTTTGTATTGTTATAATCAAGTGTAATGTTACTTAATGCTGTAATGGGTTGCTGTAGCTGGAATGTTTGGTTATAACAGCAGATAATGGGGGGAACTAACCGGTGGAGAATTGTTATGCTATCTTGTATGCGTGAGCTGAGCAGGAGTTTGCGGTCTTTTTTCGGGAGGTGAGCGAGGAGGAGGGACGTGTGAGGAGCGGACAGCAGTTCCAGGGCAGCGGATACTGGAAGTCTGCGTTTCGGACGGTGGCCGCAGGCTCGGAAGGTCGTTGTGGATGGAACCAGAGGCGTGAGCTCCAACGTATTAAAATATTATGTGCACTAACTGATAAACTTACTGATTTGGCACCTTGAGGTTATCTGTTTCTACTAACACATCAGTAAGAAATAACTACAAAGTTGCAATTATTTACTAACCTTTGGTGTATTGTTTGATATTTGTGTTGCGAGTGTGTACTGGGGGCATTACATCGTATTCACACCGAAGTATTGTACTGTTGGCGGGGCGACGGTGGTTCACCCTAGGCGAATGGGGGTAAATTGGGGGCACAGATGCTACAATAGCAAATGTACTTTATACTTTGAACTTTTGAAAGTATATAGCACACGCCTTCATCAGATGGGGCACTGAGTACCTGAGATGGGATATTATGTTCCAGCTCTACAATACACCTGGAATACTGTGTGCTCTTCTTGTCACCATATACAATTAAGCCAGCGAGGGTGCAGAAGAAATTCACAACAATATTGCCAGAACTGGAGGGCTTGAGTGATGAGGATAGGCTGGAGACTCTGGATAGGCTGAGACAGTGTTCCCCCTGGAGCAGAGGATGCCGAGAGGTGACCCTATAAGAGATTTCTAAAATCATGGGGAGGTATCTTTTGCTGAGAGCAGGCAAGTCTAAAACTAGGAGGCAAAGGTTTAAGGTGAAAGTGGAAAGATCAATGGGGTCTTGGGGTGCGAGAAACTTTTTCACACAGAGACTAGTGACTATGAGTAACAAGCTACAAATGGAAGTGGTAGAAATGGATACAATTACAACATTTAAAAGCCATTTAGACAGATTCGTGCATAGAAAAGGTTTAGAGGGAAATGAGCCAAATGCAAGTAAATGGGATGAGCTCAAGAGGCACTCTGGTCGGCATTGACGCATTGGGGCAAAGGACTTGTTTCCATGCTGTGTACTGCTATGACTCTTGCAGAAAGAAAATGTTTGAGCAATAAAGGCCTTTTTATCTTTCTCTAGGTTTCTGCACATTACTCTTTCTGGCTTTGCCTTGTAAGTTGTGACTCATATTCCTCCTTCATCTTCGTGTCGCTTGCATTGCAATCTTTACAGACACTCCCTGTAACTTGCACTACGTCTGGACATCAGAGCTGTGGAACTCCTCACGCCTCTGCCTTGTTTTCCTCCCACCCGTCCCACCCCTTAATCTGCAAGGTTTTAAAACTTGATAGAAACCCAAACCACTTGGTATATTTTGTCTTCCTTCCTCGTCTTTTTCAATATTGGTGGTCCTGCATGATGGGCTTTAGCCCTCCAAGCATATTCTCAGAGTAAATATAAAATGAAAGCCACTAGTCTCAACCAGTTATTAGTCTTTTCAAATGAATAAAAAATGAAGCTGTGTCAATGAAAGAGTACTCTGATTCCAATGTCCATGAAACATAAGGAGAATCATACAAAGATATGGCACAAAAGAGAGCATTCAATCCTTTGTGCTTATGTGGCTCTTTGAAAGAGATATTCTTTTAGTTCCTCTTTCCTGTTGCTATTACCAGAACACTGCAAAATTGTCCCCTTCCAGTGTTTAACTGATTTCCTTTTGAAAATTACTCCTTTTTATCTTTTATTCTTTTTTCAGAAATGCATTACAGATCAGAGCAACTTCGGGCATAATTTTCTCTCCTTACCTTCTTTCATCCTTTACCTTAAATATGTATCCTCTCCCCCCCCCCCCCCAACTCTTCTACTGCTGGAAACAGTTCAGATTCAGAATCAGGTTTATTATCACTGACATAGATCATGAAATGTGGTGTTTGGCAGCAGCAGTACAGTGTAAGACATAAAAAATACTAAAAGTAACAATAAATAATGCAAAAGGAAGTATACCAGCTAGTGTTCAGGACTGTTCAGAAAGCTGATGGCAGAGGGCAGGAAGCTATTCATAAAACACTGAGTGTGAGTCTTCAGGCTCCCGATGGTTGTAATGAGAAGAGGACATGTGAGGGTCCTTAATGATGCATGCCACCTTCTTGTAGTATTTCAGTGCACAGATGTAATGAAATAATCTGTTTGAATGGAATACAAAACAAAGTTTTCACTATATTTTGGTATATATGACAATATTAAACTGATTTACATATTTACTTCTAATTATTATTCCTGTGTACCACATTTGCATAATTTATCATTAATCCATTATATCTACACTATCACTTCACCTCCACTTCTTGCTGTCATTTAGTTTTCCAAGAGTGTTTTTAACTTATTTTTTACAGGAAATGCTAGTATCTGACACAATCAGAGTGGATAACAACACTGAGCTGACTCCACGACCTATTGCAGCCCTCTCACCGGGGCCTGTGTACAAACTTGGCTCAGTAGCTAACTCTGCTGACTGCCAGGTGACACAGAGATGAGAAGGTCACCTCTCATAAACAATATACGTCTACACTTGGTATGGTTTGGGGTTCAACCAAACAGGAAGGTTGGGATGTTCCGATATAGGAGCATTGATTGTCGTGAATTCTGTGTAAATACTGCTCACACACACAATTATCAGGCACCAAGAAATGACAGCTCATATGGCAGCATAAAATTATAAAGAAAATATACTTACCAATTTTCAACTTTATCAAACAGTTAACAGGAAAAGAGAAGAAAGATAAAAGGGCCCATTACCTTAAACCAGTCCAATGTGCACATGAACTTCAGAGCTCATTTCTGGAGAAGTTGGGTGTATTGTTTCACTTACACACCGAACTCACATTCTGTGTGAAGGATACCCGTCACAGTTCGGACTTGCCTCAAAGACCATCTCAAAAGAACAGGCTAACTCAGAAATATTGGCACTCCCTCCTTGAAACCATTCATCTAAACAAAACACAACGGGGTCTCTCCTTCAGGCAGCATTCTGCGGCATCCTCCCCTGTGTCCAGCTCCAGACCAGACCACTCTCCTTCAGAAAACTCAGTTACAACACATTCCCAGACAATCCGGATTGGCTGACACAACATTCCTAAGTTTGGGCAACATGGCTCCTTATCTTTAGCTACAGCCAAAACACTCTTACTAAGACCATAAGACATAGGAGCAGAATTAGGCCATTCAGCCCATCGAAGCTGCTCTGGCATTTCATCATGGCTGATCCAGGATCTCACTCAACCCCATGCACCTGTCTTCTCATCATATTCGTTGATGCCCTGACTAATCAGGAAACAATCAACTTCCACTTTAAATATACCCACAGACTTGGCATCCACCACAGTCTGTGGCAGAACATTCCACAGATTCACCACTCTCTGGCTAGATAAATTACTCCTTACCTCTGTTCTATAAGGCCACCCCTCAATTTTGAGGCTGTGCTCTCTAGTTCTGGATACCCCCACCATAGGAAGCATCCTCTCCACATCCACCTCATCTAGTCCTTTCAACATTCGGTAGGTTTCAATGAGATCCCCCCACATTCTTCTAAGTTCCAGTGGGTCCAGGGCCAAAGCTGTCAAATGCTTCTCATATGTTAACCACTTTATTCCTGAAATAATCCTCATGAACATGCTCTGGACTCTGTCCAATGACAGCACATCCTTTCTGAGATATGGGACCAAAACTCAGAATCAGAATTAGGTCTATTATCACCGGCAGGTAACGTGAAATTTGTTAACTTAGCAGCAGCAGTTAAGTGCAATACATAATCTAGCAGAGAGAGAAAAAAATAAATAAAATAAAACATAATAAATAAACAAGTAAATCAATTACATGTATTGAATAGATTTTTTAAAATGTGCAAAAAACAAATACTGTATATTAAAAAAAGTGAAGTAGTGTCCAAAACTTCAATGTCCATTTAGGAATTGGATGGCAGAGGGGAAGAAGCTGTTCCTGCATCACTGAGTGTGTGTCTTCATGCTTCTGTACCTCCTACCTGATGGTAACAGTGAGAAAAGGGCATGTCTTGGGTGCTGGAGGTCTGTAATAATGGACTCTGCCTTTCTGAGATGTCTCCCTGAAGATGTCCTGGGTACTTTGTAAGCTAGTACCCAAGATGGAGCTGACTAGATTTACAACCTTCTGCAGCTTCTTTGCAGGTCCTGTGCAGTAGCCCCTCCATACCAGACAGTGATGCAGCCTGTCAGAATGCTCTCGATGGTTCAACTGTTGACAGTACTCCAAGTGCGGCCAGACTGGTGTCTTATAAAGCTTCAACGTTATCTCCTTCCTTTTATATTCTACTCTCCTTGAAATAAAAGCCAACTTTGTATTTGCCTTCTTTACCACAGACTCAATCTGCAAATTAACCTTCTGGGAGTCTTGCTTGAGGACTCCTAAATCCCTCTGAAGTTTGAATTTTCTCCCCATTTAGATAATAGTCTGCACTGTTGTTGCTTTTACCAAAATGCATTATCATACAGTTTCTAACACTGTATTCCATCTGCCCCAGTTTGCCCATTCTTCCAATTGGTCTAAGTCCTGTTGCAATCACATTGCTTCCTCAGCACTACCCACCCCTACACCTATCTTTGTATTATCCACAAACTTTGCCACAAAGCCATCAAGTTCATTATCTAAATCTTTGAAAAACAGTATGAAAAGTAACAGTCCCAATACTGACCCCTGTGGAACACCACTTGTCACTGGCAGCCAATCAGAAAGGGCTCCCTTTATTCCCACTCAACCACTTGTCACTTCTGCCTGTCAGCCATTCCACTAGCCAGTTACTTTCCTGTAATGCCATAGGGTTTTTTATCTTGTTAAGCAGCCTCATGTGGCAACTTATCAAATGCCTTCTGAAAATCCAAGTAAATGACATTCACTGCCTCTCCTTTGTCCACCCTGCTTGTTACTTCCTTGAAGAACTCTAATAGATCTCTCAGGCAAGATTTCCCTTCACAGTAACCGTGCCGACTGACTTACTTTATCATTAGTCTCGAAGAACCCCAAAACCTCATCCTTAATAATAGGCTCTAACCACTGAGGTTAGGCTAACTGGCCTATAGTTTCCTTTCTTTCGCCTCCCTCCTTTCTTAAAGAGTGGAATAACATTTGCAAAATTTCCTTCCTCCGGGAACATGCCAGAATCAAGTGATTCCTGAAAGATCATGACCAGTGCATCCATTATCTCTTCAGCAGCCTCTCTCATTACTCTGGGATGTGGTCCATCTTGTCCAGGTGTCTTATACACCTTAAGACCCTTGAGTTTGCCTAGTACTTTTTCCTTTGTAATAGCAATGGCACTCACTCCTGCTCCCTGACACTCACAGACCTCTGGCACACTGCTAGTGTCTTCCACAGTGAAGACAGATGCAAAATACTCATTAAGTTCATCTGCCATTATTTTGTCCTCCATTACTACCTCACCAGCATCATTTTCCAGTGATCCAATATCAACTCTCACCTCCCTTTTACTCTTATATAAGTGAAAAAACTTCTAGTATCCTGCTTTATGTTATTGGCTAGTTTGCCCTCACATTTAATCTTTTCCCTTCTTATAGCTTTTTTAGTTGCTTTTTGTTGGATTTTAAAAGCTTCCCAAACATCCAACTTCAGACTCACTTTCTGTCACCATATATGCCCTTTCCTTGGCTTTTATGCAATCCTTGTAAGCCACGGTTGTCTACCCCTGCTATTTGAGAACAACTTCTGTGGGACGTATCTACCTTTTAAACTATCCCCAGAAACTTCAGCATTCTCTGCTCTGCCATCATTCCCATCAGTATCCTCCTCCAATCCACCTGGGCAAGCTCCTCTCTCATGCCTCTGTAATTCCCTTTATTCCATTGCAATACTGATATAAGTGACTTATGCTTCTCCCTCTCAAATCGCAGTATGAATTCAATCATATTGTGATCACTGTCTCCTAAGGGTTCCTTTACATTAAAATTCCTAATAAGATCTGGGTTATCACACAATACCCAATCTAAGAAAGCCTTTCCCTGAGTAGGCTCGAGCACAAGCTGTTCTAAAAAGCCATCTTGTAGGCATTCAACAAATTCCCTCTCTTACAATCTGAAACCAACCTGATTTTCCCAATCTCTTTACATATTACATATTGCACTGCTTTTACAGAAAACTACTAAAATAAAAATACCTCATAGCATAGTAGTAGAAATCTTACCCAGGGCATTACACTGTTGCCTCACTTTCAAGGACTCGACAACTCATATTCTCAGCATTACTTATTTCTTTTTTACTATTTGCATAATTTATCTTCTTTTGCACATTGGTAGCTTGTCAGAATTATTATTTAGTTTTGCACAAATTCTATTGTATTTCTTTGTTTTCCTGTTAAATGCCTGCAAGAAAATTAATCTCAAGGTAGTATGTGATGATGTACTTGCGTTGGTAATAAATCTACTTCAAACACTGAGTAGGTGGAAAGAGAATCAATGTTAATATTTCAGGTCCATGGCCTTCCATATATAATTAAATGGGAATAGTTAAGCTTTCAGCTACAAAAATTGTCTTTTAGTTTTTTTGAATATTTGTAGTAATCCATGGTCACTGGCAATTCACATCAAGATGATGAACATCTATGTAACACGCTTATTAATGTCTAACTAAGCTCTTTGTTTTTCCAACTTAAATGATGATATCTCCTTCTCTTCTGTATTGTTCAGATATCAAATCCAAACAGGAGAATTTAATTCCTTCATTGTTTAAAGATCTCTTGTCCCCTTCAAGACCATTGTCTCTCAAAGTAAAAAGTTTTTTTTCTTTTAGTCCATCCCAAATATCAGATGCTTTAATCTAGGTGTCAATAATCAAGTAGTTCTCTGGAACTTTGATATCCTCCTACATCATGTCAGGTAATCAGAATTGTCCCAAGCACCCAGATCATGAACATGTACACATAATACAATCTCCAGATTTACTTTTTGTTTGTAAACCCTGAATGTCACTCTGTGATATCCTCACCCTTTGGAATTATATCAGCCCAAAAGCAATCTGCACATACTGTTCACATTGAAGACCACATCTAGATAACTTTAAATCTTTATTTCATCTTTAGTTCATCATCCATTTTACATTTGTTCCATGCACAAACCTAAGGATCCTTTATTTATTTACAGTGCAGAATATGCCCTTCTAGCAACCCCCTCGATTTAATCCTGGTCTAATCACGGGACAATTTATAATGACCAATTAACCTACCAACCAGTACATCTTTGGAAACCGGAGCACTTGGAGGAAACCCACATGGTCATGAGAACATAAACACTCCCTTCGGGCAGCAGTGGGAATTGAACACAGATCGCCTGTACTGTAAAATTTTCAGCTAACCACTACGCTACAGTGTTGCATCTAACACATTCCTCAAAGTGAGTAATTATCATAGAGAAGGGCAACAGTACTGAAGTAGATCCCTGTGACCAGAGTGTAGGTATTGAGATCAAACTCTAATAGAGAAATATTTTCCTTGGGATTGACATGACTGCCTCCATGCCTTGTGATCTTGCAGTGCTCATTTTGTGGGGAGTGGTGGAAACAGGACAATATAAATTCTTTATCACCTTTCTTTATTTATTGGAATCTGGACACACTTATGCCATTCTTACCCATGGATGTGGAGATTTTACTTAAGCTTATTGTCTACCCCAATGATGGAAGCCAGGGGTACAACACTGATATTATGGTAAATTTGTTTCAAATCTGATTTCTTCTAATCATCTCCTTAAGTAATATTTCATTGACAAGAAATGGCCAACCCACACACATGCATAACCACTGACACACAGTCAACGATTATATAAATTAAGCTCTTTTCTGGGGCTTGCTAAAAACCACACACAGATGGAAATCATGAAAGCAAGCAGACTTAATAATCTATCCTGTTACCATTTCACCAGCAGTCAGACGTATTGGCATTGTGACAGTTAACTGGCTCCAGCTCCATTAGGAACACATGGATGTGTTTGGACTGTAGGTAAACCAGCTTAGATTTTTAGCCAATAATCTGTTGCATAGCCAATAAATCTTGCGACTGTTGCAACAGCATCAGCACAGAGTGTTTGTTTAGCCTGTTACTTCAGCAAATTTGATATCTCCATGCATTGTCTTTGTGATTCAATTATGTTACAAGAAGAAAGTATTAATATGGAGGGAATTTAAACATCCCTCAATCTCAATTAATCAAGTGGCATTAGATATCCAATTTCTAAATAATCCAGTTTTCAAAGGAGATGATATAGTATCAGTTTGCAGATAGTTGTTGTAGCTTCATGTATACTGTAAACTCACTTGGTTCTCTAATACATTTCAAGGAGGAAAACCAGTCACCACACGTTCAGTGACAACTTTATTGGATGCCCTTGTACACCTGCTCATTAATGCAAATATCTAATCAACAATCACGTGGCAGCAATTCAGTGCATTAAGGCATGCAGACATGGTCAAGAGGTTCAATCATTCTTCAGACCTAATATCAGAATGAGGAAGAAATGTTATCTAAATGACTTTGACTATGAAGTGATTGTTGTTGCCAGATGTGATGGTTTGAGTATCTCAGAAACTGCTGACCTCCTGGGATTTTAATGCACAACAGTCTATAGAGTTTATAGGGAAGGATGCAATAACTAAATGAATCCAGTGAACAGCACCTTGTTAATGACAGAGGTCAGAGGAGAATGGCCCGATTGGTTGAAGCTGACAGGAAGGGAACACTAATTCAAATAACCATGTGTTACAACATCACTGAAAGCACAAGACGTTGAGCCTTGAATTGGATGGGCTACATCAACAGAAGACCTTGAGCTTACACTTACTGGCCATTTTATTAAGTACAGGAGGTTGCTCAAAACTGCAAGATGTCACAGCAACACACAGCTTACAAAACTTCTGAACTACATTCACTGGAATCTGCAGCCTGTAACTTCCCACTAACTAATGTACTATTTAACTGTCTTAACAAATTAGTGATTTCAGGATCTTTTGAAGGACTTGAACGACTTAACTCTCAAGAATGCAGGTAAGCTGACAAAGGTAGATCGCCATGGCCGGAAGAGAGGGAGATTGGGAGGAGTTCAAGCCAGACCAAAACATTGGCTATATAATTTCCTCTACCCAGTATCTTGTTAGCAAATGTACAGTAACTGGAGAACTGAGAGCAAGATTACTGTATTGGAGAGAAATGATGGATTGCTACGTTTTGTGTTACATGGAGACATGGCTCAGCAGATTTAGTGATTAGACTCGAAGGCTTCTCGATCTACGGGATGGACCAGACTGCTGATTTGAAGAATGCAAAAGGTGTTTCATGATAAGCTCATCATGGTGCTCGGACACAGTGGTCTTATTGCACTCACGTTCCCCTGACCTGGAGCATCTACTGATTAAGTGCTGACAATTCTAGTTACCAAGAAAATTCTCCTTCATGATCCTGACTGCAGTTTACATACCTCCAAAGTCCATTGTTAAGCAGTTACTCAAGGTACTGAATGCTACCATCAGCAAACAAGAAGCAGCCTACCCCCAAGGCCTTTCAAATCATTGTTGGGGACTTCAATCAGGCTTGTTTGAAGACATCTCTACCCAAAACTGTAGCACCAGGGGGTCCCAACACATTTAACCACTGCTATATTACGGTAAGGAATGCATAATATTCAATCCATAGTTCACACTTTAGTAACTCTGATCATTTGGCTGACTTTATCCTTCCTGCATACAGGCAGAAGCTAAAGAGCAAGGCTCCAGAAGTAAGGACAATGGTGTAGCAGGCAATGGTGCAGATACTGGGATTGCTTCGAGTCAGTAGACTGGGCTGTGTTCAAGGACCCATCAGAAGATCTGAGCAAATACACCACGGTTGTCACGGACTTTATAAAAACATTTGTAGACGAGCGTGTCCCTGCAAAATCATGCCCAACTAGAAGTCCTGGATGAACCATGAGATCCTCAGTCTGCTGACGGCTCCATCACTGGTGTTCCTGTCTCATGACCAGGTAAGATACAAGGTATAGTCTCTGGACAGGCATCTTACATGCAAAGAGGCAAATCCGGACCAAACTCAACGTCTGTGACAGGGCTTAAATGCTGTCACCTCCTACTTTGGTAATGAATTTGACGTTGAACTTCGAGGTTTAAGTGTACTGGGGTTATTATTAACCAAATATTAATCTGGACCAGCAACTACTGAGTAGATTTGATCACAATACTGCCAACTAAGTTAAAGCAATATGTTTGATTATAACTTCTCTCGCTGAACTCAGTATACAACATTTCAATATCAACACCTGGCATTCTATGGGTGCAGTCTGAACTATGTAGAAAATGCACCAGAGCAACTTGTCAATCTAACCTTAGCCTGTAAAAATACTGCAGAAGCAATCAGGTGAACAGGTTGTCCTCTTCAGTCCCATTCTTTTTGTTTCAGGGAATCTGCTATAATCTCAGTGGTCCAAAGTTATGGTCTTCCCTTAAATTCCCAGGGTTGAAAAGTAAGTTGGGCTTTCTGCCTCATCTCTATATGTCACTTGAAACCATAAACAGAACAGAGTTGGGCAAAATGACAACACAATAGTAATTTACTAATTTTTCAAACTGATCACAAGTCCTTTTGTAACCTTTCAATAAACAGCACTATTCATTTCATTACCTTTTGGATCCGATCCTCAGGAATTAATTCTATTTTTGATAACTATTCTTAATTTTGGTATTCTTGCTTTGCTTCTGATTGCATTGAATTCTAAATAAATGTCATGCTTATGAATGTGTGGATGTCCCAATGAGCTTTCAGATGAGTCCGAAATATTACTTCTTCAGCTTGAACCAAATCATATCGTCAACAATAAACAAAGTAGCCCAGAAAGTGCATTTACTAAATGCTTTTGGGTATATAATTGAAAAGCCTCAGAAAATTTACTGAATAAATCCACATTTAATGTTATCACAACCCTCACCATTGTTTTTTTATTTGCTCAATAATATACTATGTAACATTGCTTATTTGTTTGTAGATTGATTTTATCATACTAGCATATGTTAGCTCATCTATTTAAGCAAATTGTGAAAGTCTCTAATTCCTCCACTTTATTTGTAACCTTTTCAGTGAGAAGTTACAATAAGCCATTCAAATTGCAGCAGATTTATTTCTTGTGATATTCATGCTCTAAATTTTAAGAAATACTTTAATTTCAAAACTATTTGCAAAGGGATGTCAAAAAGTTTTCTTTCAATGTTCCCATTCTAACAGCTAAGAATTGGCTACAGATTGATTAAAGTTGATAATGAGTTATTCAATAGTCATCGCAGGCTTGAAAAAAATGCTTTTAATGATTTTGTCCTTTGATAAGAATATTGGTTGTAGAATTTTGTTATTCAACTACATACTGTTATTTATTATCCACAAGGGTAATGAATGCCAAGGTACATTATAAAGCTTTAATAAGAAAAGCAGTTTGTTAACTGCTCAAAATGGTTTGTTAAGGTAAGGTCCAGTGTTAATAAATTGAACGTGTTTTTCTGGAGGTGACAAGAAAGGTCAACAAGGAAAAGATTTCTCTCAGTCAGCGATTACCACATTTAAAAATGTCCTCTTGCAAAGCTGTGACCTGCAGGGTTACAGACCAAATGCTGGAAGATAAGATTAGCCTGCTTTACTCCTTTTCAACCAGACGGGCTCCTATTGTGTTGGTAATTTTCTATTCCATAACTGAGCGATTTTCTGTTATTTCAGAAGAGCAGAAAGTACTTGTTGTGCAAGTACAAGGACTGCTTTGTCATTAACACAAGTTTTACTCATTCTGTGCACAGGATAATAGTTAAAATGCTAGTCACAGTTGCTGCGTAACTGTATGAATAATCTTTTGCTCAATGGAGTAGAACTGTACAAGATTCTGTAAGCAGGGGTTCATTGGGGCAAATTTCCAAAGGTAACAAATAGCCAATTGGACTTTTGATGCCTGAACAGAACTAGAGCAGCTAATATAAAGCCGCTCAGGAAGGTAATAAATAGAATCCAGACAGTTCTTCATGGGAAAGGAAAATAAGTGGAATTGTCATGATAGGCTGGTATGGGAAATGTAAGGCATCTGACTGTAAGTCCCTACAAAGAATCGCAAGGACAGCTGAGAAGATCATCGGAGTTCCTCTTCCACCCTTCAGATATATTTATCAGGAGCATTGCATACGCAGGGACTCTAGCACTGTCAATGGCCCCTCCCATCAATCCAGCAATCTCTTTGACTCCCTACCATCAGGCAGGATGCATCACAGTATTAGGACAACAAGTTGGGAAGCAGCTTCTTCCTACAGGCCATAAGACTACTGAACTCCCTGCCACCACCCAGGCCTCATCACGTATGAAGCATGGGTAGTGTTACAATGTTTACTTTTTAATATGTAAAATGCACCTTACTATTTGTTAATTTACTAGTGGTAGTATTATTTTACGTGTTATGTGTGTGAGTTGTATGCACAAAGCTGTGCACCTTGAAGACAAATTGACAACCGTTATCTTTTATAAACCTACTGATACATGTGGTTACCTTGACTATACCTCTTCCCTCCCTATCTCTTGTAAAAATGCTGTTCCCTTTTCTCAGTTTCTTTACTTCTGCCACATCTGTGCCCATGATGTAGCTTTCCCTTCCAGGGCATAAAGAATGGGGGGTTCCCTCCCTTTACTATTGATGCTGCCATCATCCGCATTTCCTCTAATTCCCATGCATCTGCATTGTAGCCCATCTAACAGTGATAGAACTCCTCTTATTCTTGCCTACCACCCCATTAGCCTCTGCATCCAACACATTATCCTCTGCAACTTCCGCCATCTTGTAAGGGATCCTACCTCCAATCATACCTTTACCTCCCTCCGCTCCTCTGCTTTCTGCAGGAATGGCTCCCTCCACGATCCCATTGTCCGTTCGTCCTTCCCATTCATTTCCCTCCAGGCACTTAGCCCTGCAAGTGGCCTAAGTGTTACACCTGCCCCCTCACCTCCATTCAGAATGTTGAAGAGTCCTCTCAGGTGTGGCAATGCTTCACTTTCAAATCTGCTGGAGTCATCTGTTGTGACCAGCGCTCCCAATGCGGTCTCCCCTATACTGATGTGACCTGTCGTAAACTGGGGGACCACTTTATCAAGCACCTCAGCTCCGTCTACCAAAAGTGGGACTTCCTGGTGGCCAAACATTTCTATTCTGACTCCCATTCCCATTCCAAAGTGTCAATTCATGGCCTCCTCTTGTGCCAATATGGGGCTACCCTCAGGGTGGAGGAGAGACACCTTATATTCTATCTGGGTACCTCCAGCCTGATGGCATTAATGTCAATTCCTCCTTCCAGCAAACACATTCCACCCTCTCTCTATTCCCTACTGTGATCTTTTACTTCTTCTCACCTACCTATTACTTCCCCCTGTGTCCTCTCCTTCCCTTTCTCCTCCTGTCCACTCCCTTCTCCAGCCCATGACCTTTCCAACCTGGCTGGTTTCACCAATCACCTTCCAGCTAGCTTCTTCCCCTCCCCCCACCTTTTTATTCAGGTATCATCTCCCTTCCTGCTCAGTTCTGAAGAAGGGTCTCAGCCCGAAACGTCGGCTGTTTACTCTTTTCTATAGATGCTGCCTGACCTGCTGAGTTCCTCCGGCATTTTGTGTGTGCTGCATATTCATAGTTGGGCTTGTCAATAAACGTGTGCTCTCACTGGAACTACATATCTATATCCAAAATATTAAACTAATCTATGCAATTGCAAACTATTGAAACCTGCTGTTATCTTCATATGCAGAGTATGAAAACTCAATGTGCTTTAAATTCAGAGAGATTCTTTCTGCAGTTCTGTTGGGAGACTCTCCTAAGTGTCTGCTTTTACTGAATGAAGATTCTTTACAGCTACAGCTTTAATCATGGTGTGACTCATCTTAGTGATAACAATGAGGAAGAGAGTTTTTGACCCTTAGAGGGCTATGGAATTCTGGATTGCAGTGGGCTCTAGAGACTATCATTGAATATATAGAAAGGGTTGAGATTGATAAAAGGATTATGAGAGCAAAGGTTTATGGAGAAAGGCAGGAAAGTGCAGTTCAGGCCAAGACATTGAATGTTGTATCAGGCATGGGGGCCGTCTGGCTTATTTCTGCTCCTGTCTTATTTCCTTTTATGACTCAATATGTTTGCATCTCAGTTGAACTAGTGAATATTGAAAAACGTTTCTCCAAATAACATATCAAAAAGAAATAAATCCTGCTGAACAGAGGTTGCAATGTTATATTTGTTGCGGCTACCTCATTTAATTATCTTATTTGCTATTAATTTGAATTGCCTCACATTGAAAGAACTATTTCTCCCACAAGACACTTCATTACCAATGAGTTGTCAGTGCTACACTTCCAATTTCAAATAAAGGAATCCCTCTACTTCACCAGTATTTTACAGAACCATGATTCTGAAGTTAATCATAATTATTTCTAAGTGTTTTTCAAAAGAGGAGCCCCTATGGAAAGATTGTGGTTTTAAGGAGGATGCCATGAGAGAAGTTACTCCTTTAACATCACATTGCAAATAGTCATCCCAAAGAACCACAAGCCTCAATATTCTCTTGAGAGGATATTTTTCCATTCCGCTGTTACAACTTGAATAGATCGCCATGGTAGCGTAGCAGTTAACACGATGCTATTACAGCTTGGGGCGTCAGAATTCAGAGGTCAATCCGAGCACCCTTCATAGGGGGCCTCTGTGTATCCTCCCTGTCGATGCACGGGTTTCCCCTGGGTGCTCTTGCTTCCTTCCACAGTCCAAAGACATACCGAATAGGTTAGTTGGTCATTGTGAATTGTCCTGTGCTAGTGTTAAATTAGTTTTGTCAGGGATTGCTGGGTGGCGTGGCTTGAAAGGCTGGAAAGCCCTTGTCCCACACTGTATCTCTAAACTACTTAATTAATCAATTAAGATTGTCACATCCACCTGTTAAGCAAAAATTACTTTTTTGTAATTTACTGACCCAACAAAATGTACTGTATGTTAATATGATGAGAGGATTGGAATCATTTCTATGACTTTGGTCATAGATTCATGACACATACAGCGCTAAACAGGCCTTTTGGTAAAACATGTCTATTCTGACATTTCTATACAGTACTGTATATCTTTACTAGTCCCATATTTGGTCTGTAGCTTTCCGTGCCTTGCTTTTCATTGGAATTCTGAGTTCCCTATGTCCGTGAACATTCAATTCTGCCATAAATCGTGTTCAATGCCAGAGGAAGCAACATTTCAGTTGCACACACAACAGGCTGGAGGAACTCAGCAGGTCGGACAGCATCCGTGGAAACGAACAGTCAACGTTTCGGGCCGAGACCCTTCGTCAGGACTGAAGAGAGAGGGGCCAGGGGCCCCATAAAGAAGGTCGGGGGAAGGTGGGAAGGAGAAGGCCGGTAGGTGCCAGGTGAAAAACCAGTAAGGGGGAAGATCAAGGTGCGGGGGAGGGGATAGGCAGGAAGGGTGAAGAAGGAAAATAAGGGGAAAGCACTATGGGTAGTAGAAGGGGGCAGAACCATGAGGGAGGTGATAGGCAGCTGGAGGAGGAGGCAGTGTAAAACTGGGATGGGGGAAGGGAGGGGGAGGGAATTACCAGAAATTGGAGAATTCTATGTTCATGCCAAAGGGCTGGAGACAACCCAGATGGGTTGTACATTTTGAAATGGATGGAAATAAAAATAATTTATTGAATCCATCAGCTTTAAGAGGAGAGCAAAATAATGAAACGGATCACTCATCTAGTGTCTACATGACTAAAGCCAGGCTACTTGACCTGACCTGACTGTGTTGGTTTGATTAATTTCATTGAAAAATAATGGGCTGGGTCATGTTGACTCAACATTTTATCTGGATCAGTTTGACTCAATGTCTTGGGGGTGTGGTTTTGTCCGGGGAGCAACAGACAAAGGACTTGACTTAGAATAGGAGGATGATTTTGGAGTGTCCACTTCAACTGTTGATGGTAGGGCATGATATCTGGCAATGGAGTGAATGGGAAATGATACCCATGCTCAGGGAACTGATCCTAGAAATCAGTTGGCAGAGACAGGGTTTGGTATGCATCAAGAGATTGGATGAGAAACATGTTTCACAGGTCAGAAGGTGACATCTGCCCATGGAGGATGCACAAGATATATCACACAGACTGGAGTAAGGTTTATAGATGTCATAATTACTTGAGGCAGACCGTGAAAGTCATCAAGATAATGTAGGTGGTTTATGCTTTGCTTTCCTTGGGATCATGGTTATTTGATGACATGCTCAGGTGGAGGGGTTGTTGGATGAGGGAACCTAACCTGGGCTCGGTGTTACTTTTAGCTACAGATTTCAAAACTAGTGTGGTGTTCGTGTCCAGACTCAACACTCAATGTAAGAGTAGGGTTTATTATATCTCTCCTTCTCCCCAGAAAATACTGGTACTTGCTTCCCACCAGTGTCATCCACAAACTAACTTACCATGCCAACTGTATTCTCATTCAAATTGTTGCTATACACTCATTTACCACTTTATTAGGTACACCTGGTCATTAATGCAAATTTCTAATCAACAAATCGCATGGCAGCAACTCAATGGATAAAAGCATGCAGACATGGTCAAGAGGTTCAGTTGTTACTCAGACCAAACATCAGAGGAAGAAATGTGATCTAAGTGACTCTGACTGTGGAATGGTTGTTGTGGCAGACAGGGTGGTTTGAGTATCTCAGAAACCACAGATCTTCTCGGATCTTCACATACACGGTCTTTAGAGTTTGCAGAGAATGATATGAAAAGCAAAAAAAAAATCCTGTAAATGGCAATTCTGTGGGTAAAAATGCCTTGTTAATGGAAGAGTTCAAAGGAAAATGGCCAGACTGGTTCCAGCTGACAGGAAGACGAGAGTAACTCAAATAACCATGTGTTGCAACTGTGGTGTGCAGAAGAGCATCTCCAGATGCACAATATGTGAAACCGTGAAGCAGATGAGCTACAGTAGCAAAAGACCCTGACCGTACTCTCAGTGGCCATTTTATTAGGTACAGAAGGTACATAATGAAGTGCCCATTGAGTGTAGATGATGGACAACAACAGACCCAGTGCTGATTCCTATGGTATTCCATTGGTTACAGGTCCCCAATCTGAAAAACCACCACCTAACCCTTCCTTCTGACTCCTTCTACCAAGACAATTTTGGACCCAGTTGGCTAGCAGACACTGGATTTTATGTGATCAAATGTTGTGATGAGTTTACATTGTGGTATCTTATCACTGGCCTTGCCAAAGTCCCTGCCTTCACCAATACTCTTCACTATTTCTTAAAACAACTCATTCAGATTTGTAAGTCATAAATACTCACACACAAAGCCATGTTGATTATTCTGAATCAGTCCTTGCCTTTCCAGATGCTAACAGATCCTCTATCTCAGAATTCTTCCAGTAACTTTCCCACCACTGATATTAGGCTGACTGACCTGTACTTCCCTGGGCTAATCTTATAGCCTTATTAAAATAAAGGCACAACATTTGCTACACTCCAGTCTTTTTGTACCCCTCCCTAGTCTAGAGATAATGAAAATATCTTTGTAATTTCACTCTTATCTTTCCATAATATCTGAGGATACACTTGAGAATTCATATAGTTGCTGGGGACTTCCTTCAAGCAAGCTTAATTGAATTTCTGCTCAATTATCATCAACATATCACCTGCAGCACCAGGGGACCCAAGACAATCAACCACTGTACACTACCTTAAGAAATACCTACCATTACATCTCTGGACCACATTTTGGGAAATCTACTCCTACTCCTACCTGCTTACGGAGGATCTAAATGAGTACACCATGGTTTCATGGACTTTATAAAAGACAGTCATGAATGAGTGTGTCCCAACCAAATTACTTAAGAATCTTCCCTGACCAGAAGCCCTGGATGAACTGGGAGATGCAAAATCCACAATCAATTGGCCAGATTAGTGGCATTCAGATCTAGCAACTGAGTAAGATACATAAGGTCCAGCTACAACCTCCACAAAGCCATCCCAAATGTGAAGTGCCAATCCTGGACCAAACTGGAATCACAGATGGATGCCTGACAGCTTTGGCAGGGCTTGAATGCGATCACCTCCTACAAAGTAACACTATGTGACATCTGTAACAACAAGGTTTTGTTCCCAAAATAGTTCAGTGCCTTTTAAGCTCATTTTGTCAAAACATTCACAAACTACCGCAGCACTTGACAATCCTATGATTTCAGTCTCTGAGGTTGACATTGTTGTGTATTTAATATATCAGTAATATTTGTGTAATATTGTAAATATATCCTTTAATTAAGCATTCTTCATTATTTAAATAATTCATTACAAGTTGTATGAAAAAGTCTGTAAAGTGCAAACGTCATCATGCTACCGTGTAAACTAAAAAATGAAGTCAGACTCACATTTTTGGACTCCAGTCTTTATCTTGCATTTTAGTTTTTATGTTTTGGAGTTACAAACTTAACAGTGGTGAAAAAATTAACATCTTTTAAAATGAACCAAGACAACTACCTACCTGCTGAAGTGCAGCTAGAAACAGTTGAGTAAAAAAAATCACAACATATTTTCTTTCTTCAGAACAGCACATTTTCTTCACAAAAGGAAAGACAATCAATTTTTACAAAGGCAGAAAACAGTAGAATTCAGTTCATAACCGTGATCAGACAATCCAGCTGATAATAATCATAAAAAGGGAGCAGAAATGGCTAGCTACATCAGAAAAAATGACACATTTGATAACACAAACGATAACTGAATATGTATACTGAACAGATTAAGCAGTATTTTAAAGCAAATGAATTAGCCCATGAGAAGTGAGTAGCAGTTTTGCTGAGTGCATTGGGTTTAAAGGCATACAGTTTGCTTAGAAGTTTAACTGCTGCAAGCAAACCAGCCAATGAGCTTTGTTGATTTTGGGAAAGTAATGTAGGAACATTTAGAACCAAAACAATTGTTGATTACAACTGTTTCAGGTTTCATAAACAGAATCAAAAGGCAGGTAAGTCCATTTCATCTTATTTCGCTGGATTGAAGAGATTGTCTGAGCATTGTCAGTTCAGTAATGGGCATAATGATGTACTGAGGGATCATTTAGTTTGTAGATTCTTACAAGAACATGTTCAAGAACATCTCCTAACTGAAGCACAGCTTACATTTAAAAGAGCAGTTGAAATAATTCTATCAATGGAAACAGCAGACAGAGGCAACTGAGTTGCAGTCAGGAAGGTAAGTGAGTGTGAACAGAATTGCCATATCTATACAGAAGTTGGCCTGGCTGAACAAACTGCGTTACAGTTGAGGCAGGGGCTCACATACACCAGACCAATGCAAGTTTAAAGATGAAACTTGCAGAAAATGCAGCAAAATAGGACACATGTAAAGAGCATACCGGGCATACAAAAATAAATGAACTACATAGGGAAGAGAAAAAGACAAAAAAAAAGTCAAGTTGCAGTTTGAAAAAGTGCACTCCATCTGCATGCTGTTGATGAAAAATCTGATCACGATGAGAATGACACAAGACTGGGGTGCCTTGGGATTTCCAATGTGAAAACTAACAATAGAAAATTAATGGCTTACATCAGAAGTGAACCACAAATTCTGCAATAACTGTAATAGAGTCAACTGAAAGCGAATTAAAAAAGATACTGAATGATGCCTTTACTATCTCCATGCTGTACACCATCACCTATTGCCCAACAGAGGGCAAACAGGTATTGGTGCCAACCTCTGTGCCTCATGTTGGAAAGCTTATTGACCAAGGAAGGACCCTGCTGCTCAGAAGAATCATGAAACTGATGAAAGCAGTGGTCTGAATACAACAGTTTTTGTAGGCAACATATCTGAGGAAGCTTCTGATATGTTAATCAGCCAGTTAGTTGCAGATTGAGGCTTGGTTTTAAACTGGAAGAATGTTCAATGAGCTTCAGGAAAGTTACAAGGATTCAGCTTTTGTGAATATAAAGAACCAGAATCTCCTCTGTGTGCATTAATGATATTGCATGCACTTCAAGAGCGAGACAAAAAGTTACTTGTAAAAGTAGATGTGAAGACCAAAGCCCAGCTGGATGAATGGAAGGCCAAAAAGAAAGGAATCAATGGATGTACGAAAGCAAAGGATTTACGAGATGATGTTGTGGATGAGGAAGCCAAGAGGAGAGATCAGATTGTAAAAGGAGCAATAAAAGGATTAATAAAAGAATACTCCAGTGAACTAAGTGCATCTTTCCAAGATCAAGATACACATCCTAGAAAGAACAAAAGGACTGGAAGCAAGAGCAAAAGAAGCCAGGACCAGGAAGGAAGGAAGGATCAAAGTAGATCCAGAGACAAAAGCAAAGAAAAGATGAAGAAGGGTGTCCAAAGCTGTCAGAACTGCTCCTAACACCCAACTCAGAGAAATCCCCAGAACATGAGATTGTTTTCATCAACACAAATCTCACCTGCCAGGCACCTACACATACTTAAGTTGAGATGCAATCTGTTTGAGTTGGAGTTTATACCTACTCAAGGAGGAGAGTTGTGTACTTAATATTTGAGTAATATTGTTACTATATTGTTTGGTTGAGCACTCTTGTTTTTTTAAATAATTCATTATGGGTTAAATGTGAAAGTACATAAATGGCATACCTCATCATGCCTCCATGTGATATGTGCTTAGCTCACTTAAAGTAAAAAATTAAGTTAAACTCATATTTTGGACTCACATCTTCCTCTTGCAATCAGTTTTTATGTTTTGGAATTACAAAACATAATAGATATGAGAGCAATCTTAAGGAACGTGACCTCACGGAAAGCATTTGGCCCAGATGAGGTACCTGGCCAAGTACTGAAGACCTGTGCTGATCAGCTGGCTGGAGTGTTCCCTGATAGTTTTGTAACACTTGCCCAACAGGCTGGTATATGTCCAGGGGCAAAGGAGATCCAGCCACTCACCAACCCCACCTCCCGTACACGCAGGTGCTGTGAGAATCAAGTTTATGCCGCGCGTACCACACAATATCAAACTCACACCAGATACCGTTACAGAATACACTTTAAGGATTTTACTAAAACTAAAAGAGTACTATGCAATACAGTATATATGAAGGAAACGAAAATAAAGCAAAAGGCGCCAACTTATCAAAGTTCAGTCAGTTTAGTGCACATTGTTGGAGCCCAACCATCGAACCATTCGACCCCTCGTCACTTTCCTCCGACCTCCACATCCTCACACCTGGGACCACCCCCGGTGGTCGACTGAGCAGTGCAGCGCACGTCCACCTTCCTCGGCGTTTCCTTCCCGCCTCCCATCAAAAGATCGCAAAACCCCCCAAGCTCCCAGCCCCACAAGACAAAATAACATTCCCCGTTGGTTAACAAATGAATACAATCCCCATATCAGCAAGTCCAAAGCTAAACAACTGCGAGAAAAAAACACCTATTAGACATAAAAGCAATCCTACTCTAGCAAACCAAAGAAGCCATTTTGATTACATACACAGTACATTGTACATTCTTCCCCCCACCAGCAAATGTCATGCCCTCATGACATTACAGAGTTCCCCAAGGCTTCTTGCAACACACAAAACCCAACCCAGGTGCAGAAAGCAGCGACATAACTACCCAGAGCAGTAGAAATCACACTCGGTTCTCCTGGCACCACGTATGTCAACCGCTCTGGGGGGCGCCTACTCCTCTGAGATCTCCGTACCCCTTCTGCCGACCCTTCTGCCTCACTGGGCTCCCTCTTCACCTGCGAACCCTCTGCCTCGGACACCCCAGGTCTACCTGTCAGATCCTCACTCCCTCCCTCACGGGGCTCCCCCTCACCTCAGAACCCTCTGGCTCTTGTTCGGGTTCCACCTTCTCTCCCCCCAACACTGGCTGTCTCTCCATCTGACCATCAACACCTTCCCTCCTCTTGCCCAACTCAGTAGGGGAAGGGCCAGGAGCCTCCGCTTCTGGTACTGAAATGCCAGCGAATGGGAACAGGGGCCACTCATCTGAGTCGTCACCTTCCGAATCGGTATCCATTCCCGGGTTAGGGACCCGTCTCGGCTCTTCAGCAGCAGGCTCTTCCCTCGCTCCGTGCCCTCGCAGAGTCCTTGTACTAGGCACAGCCTCCCTCTCTGGCTCCTGGTCCACCCACACCACTTGACCCAGGGGCAGCAGGTGATTCCGATGGAGCACCTTGATAGGCCCATTCCCATCCTCAGGTTTCACCCGGTAAACTGGTAGATTCGACATCTGGCTCTCTATTACATGGCCGCCCATCGATCTGCCAACTTATGCTTACCAGGGAGTCCCAGATTTCGTAAAAGGACCCGGTCACCCGGCAATAATTGGGCAAACTTCACCTTTTAATCATATCTCATCTTATTCCTCTGACTTTGTTTGGTAGTCACTGTCTCAGCCAACTCGTATGCCCTCTGTAACTCCTTCTTCATATCGGACACATACTTTAGATAGGGCTGCCCGGGTAATTCACCCACCTCAGCCCCAAAACACAAGTCAATGGGCAACCTCGCTTCCCGCCCGAACATCAGATAATAAGGCGAGTACCCTGTATCATCATTGCGAGTACAATTGTAACAGTGGACCAAATGTCCAATATGATGACTCCACTTATTTTTCTCCTCAATCTCCAGCATCCTAAGCATATCCAACAGGGTCCTGTTGATCCTCTCTGGCTGAGAATCACTCTGGGGGTGATAAGGGGTAGTCCTCGATTTCTCAACCCCAAGCATAGTCAGTAATTCATGGATAAGGCGGTTCTCAAACTCCCGCCCCTGATCACTATGGATTCGCCTGGGAAGGCAGGCAAAAACATCTCCTCCACAATCTCTATCAGCACAGATACACCACCCCTGCCCCACACACTTTCTCCTTATGACTGTGTGGCTAAGCTCAGCTCCAATGCCTTACTTAAGTTTACTGATGACACCGTTTTTGGCCAAATCAAAAGTGGTGACTAATTAGCATATAGGAGGAAGATTGAAAATCTGTCTGAAAACAACAATAACCTCTCCATTTAATATCAGTAAAACCAAAGAGCTGATTGTTGACTGCAGTAGGAGGAAACCAGAGGCCAATGACTAGTCCTATCAGGGAATCAGAAGTGGAGAGGGCCAGCAACTTTAAATTCCTTGACATTGACATTTCAGAAGATCTGTCCATGGTTCAGCATGTAAGTGCCATTACAAAGAAGGCATGGCAGTGCCTCTACCCTCTTAGAAGTTTACAAACATTTGTCATATCATCTAAAACTCTAACAAACTTCTATAGAAGTTCAGTGGAGTGTACACAGCCTGGAATGGAAACCCCAATGCTCTTGAATGGAAAAGCCTACAAAAACTTTATCAATCTTAGAATGCTTTACAGTTGACATCAGCTCCTCTTTTGTAATGTTGATAGGTTCCAAGTACTTCTATTCATTTCTCTTAATTTCTTTGATTCCATGACCATCTCCACAGTAAACAGAAATAAAAAAATATTAATTTAATACTTTTCCCATGTCCTGTGGCTTCACACATAGACAACCACATTGATTCTTAAGGGTCCTCTTCTCTCCTTAGATGACCTTTTGCTCTTAATATTCTTGTAAAATCTCTTAGGGTTCCTGCTTCCCTTATCTGGCTATGCCTCTTCTTTCAGGGAATTATGCACCTGTACCCTAGGCCTCTCTTTCATGTCTTAATTTTTCTCTCCTGATTTGTTACTTAAGGGCCAAGAAGGCAACCAGCACTGGCTAATCTTTCAGGCCTTCATACTTGATGAACACTGAGCCTCACAGTGGAACATCATAAATTTCTAAACTAAAATCACTGAGCTTAGCACAGAGTCCCTCAATGATTCTACCTTGCTTGGCCAAATACTCCATCCACCATTCACTGAGCCTTTAACGAAATGGACCCACAGAGTCATAAAATGCTACAGCTCAGAAACAGACACTTCAGTTCATCAAGTCCATGCTGAACTATCATACTGCCTACCCCCATTGACCTGCACAAGGTTCATAGCCCTCCAAACCCCTCCCATCCATGTACCTATCCAACTTAAAGAGAAGAAGTCATCTCCCTGACACAGTGGTGTCAAGGAATCAACGTCTCCCTCAAAGTTGCAAAAACCAAAGAGCTGGTTGTGGATTACAGGACAGGCTAGACCCTATTGACATCAATGAATCTGGGATTGAAAGGGTGAACCGATTTAAGTTGCTCGGCATAAACATCACCGAGGATCTCACGTGGTTTGTACATACTGGCTGTGTGGTGAAACAAGCACAACAGCACCTCCTTCACCTCAGATAGTTGAGGAAGTTTGGTGTGGGCTCCCAAATCCTAAGAACTTTCTATAGGGGCACAACTGAGAGCATCCTGTCTGGCTACATCACTGCCTGGTATGGGAACTGTAGCTCCTTCAATCGCAGGACTCTGCAGAGAGTGGTGCGGACAGCCCAACACATCTGTAGATGTGAACTTCCCACTATTTAGGACATTTACAAAGACATGTTTATATAAAGGGCCCGAAGGATCATTGGGGACCCCAGTCACCCCAACCGCAAACTGCTTCATCTGCTACCATTCGGGAAATAGTACCACAGCATAAAAGCTAGGACCAACAGGCTGCAGGACAGCTTCTTCCACCAGATCATTAGGCTGCTTAATTCATGCTGATGCAAATGTATTTCTATGTTATATTGACTATCCAGTTGTTCATAATATTTAGTATAAATAACTACAAGTTGAACATTGCCATTCAGTCAGAGATGTAACGTAAAGATATTTACTCCTCATGTATGGAAAGTTATTGGAATCGATAGTTAGGGATGAGATTATGGAGTACCTGGAGGCACATGACAAGATCAATGAAAGCCGGCATGGTTTCCTGAAAGGAAAATCCTGCCTGTCTAACCTACTGCAATTTTTTGAGGATATTATAAGCAAGGTCGACAAAGGAGATGCAATGGATGTGGTGTACTTGGATTTTCAGAAGGCCTTTGACAAGGTGCCACACAGGAGGCTGCCCATGGAGAGCCCATGGAAGTTACTAGTAAAGGTGGAGCACTGGTTGATCAGCAGAAAGCAGAGAGTGGGAATAAAGGGATCCTATTCTGGCTGGCTGTCGGCTACCAGTGGAGTTCCACAGGGGTCGGTGTTTGGACCGCTGCTTTTTATGATGTATGTCAGTGAGTTGGACTATGGGATTAATGGATTTGTGGCTAAATTTGCCGATGATATAAAGATAGGTGGAGGAGCGGGTAGAGTTGAGGAAACAAGAGAGCCTGCAGAGAGACTTAGATAGTTTAGGGGAATGGGCAAAGAAGTGGCAAATGAAATACAATGTTGGAAAGTGTATGGTCATGCACTTTGGTGGAAGAAATAAACGGACAGACTATTATTTAGATGGAGAGAGAATTCAGAACGAAGAGATGCAAAGAGACTTGGGAGTCCTTGTGCAGGATATTCTAAAGGTTAACCTCTAGGTTGAGTTGGTTGTGAAGAAGGCAAATGCAATGTTGGCATTCATTTCTAGAGGTATAGAATATAAGTGCAGGGATGTGATGTTGAGGTCCTATAAGGCACTCGTGAAACCACACTTGGAGTATTGTGTGCAGTTTTGGGCTCCTTATTTTAGAAAGGATATACTGACATCGGTGAGGGTTCAGAGAAGATTCACGAGAGTGATTCCAGGAATGAAACGGTTACCATATGAGGAACATCTGGCAGCTCTTGGAATGTATTCCCTGGAGTTAAGGAGAATGAGGAAGGATCTCACAGAAACATTCTGAATGTTAAAAGGACTGAACAGATTAGATATGGCAAAGTTATTTCCCATGGTAGGGGTGTCTAGGACAAGAGGGCATGACTATAGTATTGAAGGACGTCCATTTAGAAAGAGATGTAGAGAAATTACTTTCGTCAGAGGGTGGTAAATCTGTGGAATTTGTTGCCACAAGCGGCTGTGGAGGCCAAGTCATTGGGTGTATTTAAGGCTGAGATAGATAGGTTCTTGATTAGCCAGGGAATCAAAGGCTATGGGGAGAAGGCAGGGGAGCGGGGATGACTGGAAGAATTGGGTCAGCCATGATTGAATGGCGGAGCAGACTCAATGGGACGAATAGCCTACATCTGCTCCTGTATCTTATGGTCTCATATGAAGGATGTAAGTAATGAAGTCAATTGAATTCAATTCAATATCTGTTGAAATCGAACCCACGTCCACTACTTCCTCTAGCACCTTGTTCCACACCCTCACCATCTTCCGAGTGAATAGTAAGTTCCCTCTCATATTTCCTTTGGCTGGCCGGATGTGTAGTGGCATCAGCACCTGACTTCGTGGCAAGTGGTCCCAAGTTCGAACCTGACTGGCTCCGTGCTGGGTTGAGCATTGAGCTAGCAACTCGGCCTCATAAAAAGCCATCAAATGCTACAGAAATGGCAAAAAATGCTGCCCGATGCATTACAAAGCATGAAAAGGAACAGCATATTCCCTTAAACATTTCACCTTTCACTCTTAACCCACGACCTCTAGTTCTAGTCTCATCCAACTGCAACAGAAAAAGCCTGCTTACATTTATCCATCTATAACCATCATAATTTTCTATACCTCTATCTAATCTCCCTCATTCTCCTACTCTCTAGTTTACTAACCTGTTCAACCTTTTCATATAACTCAGGTCTTCAAGTCCCAGCAACAACCTTGTAAAGTCTCTCTGCACTCTTTCAATCTTATTCATATCTGTACTGTTGGTAAGTGACTAGGACTACAGACAATAAATATTACAATTAGGAAAGACTGCAAATGTTAATGTACATGACCTCAAATAAACAAATAAATAATGGATTATAAACACAAGAAAGTCTGCAGAGCAACACACACAAAATGCAGGCGGAGTTCTGCAAGGGAGGCAGAATCTATGGAAATGAATAAACAGTCGACGTTTGGGGCCAAGAAGCTTTTTCAGGACTGAAAAGGAAGGGGGAAAGATGCCAGAATAATGAATTTATTTCTAATCAAATCTACCTTGAAGCTGTGATTAGTAGCACACACCATTATAAGTTAAATGTCCAAATGACAAGCATCTGCATTTGCAATTTTTAAAAAAGTTACCCTAATTCATCCAGTGAGACGTTGTGTGGTACAGTGTCTGGTGTAGTATTATGCCTTCTAGAACAGAAGCCAAGTTTCACCTCTGGTTTGTGCTGTTAGGTGAGTTCATTTTAGGAATTTCTGAACAGTAATGACATCACTGGGGAGATACAGTATCTTGGAGAACCAACTCAGCCAAGTGGTGTGGAGCAGTTGAATTAGCACAAAGATTTAAAGTGACAAGATCAGTGAACACCTCCATATTAATGAATATATTACTTCTGACATTAATTCAGCTTACACACACCATTGCTCTCAGTAATATCTTCTGGCAACCTTTTCCTTATGATGTCATTGACATACCATACATTTAAAAAAGTGTGAAAAACTAAATCAAAAGACATAAAAGAGGGAGGTTTTTTTAAAAAATGGTGAATATTTGGGCGAACCTAGGACGGCAAAAATGTTTTAAATATTTTCGATTTTTTAAAGATTAATAATGATATTTTAAATTTTCTATTAACATTCTGCCATTTCTCTTGAGTATAATTAACTGTCCAATGCTGTCATGGATTCCAGCTGTCAGAAAAAATATTTTCTTAGTGCAGAATGTTGGCAACAGCCCCAACAAATTCACTGGCTTTGGCAGACTAAATAAACACAGCTGCATCCCAGAGCATGTGAGGAGAAAGTAGGGCTTGTGTTCTGGGAAAGATGCTGGGAATGACAAGCGTGCTTCAAGCCATAATGCTGCTTGCTCGTGCATCCAACATGCTAGTGCTGGCTGCACAGACAGACGTGACCATAACATTTTTGAACTCAGTGGTTCTGCCTTTGCCAGGACAGGAGCTAGAGGGGAGGAGGTAGGGTAGAAGGGGTGGAACCTTATGGGTCAGGTCAAGCCTAAGGAATGTTTCCACTGAGGATATAAATTTTGTTTTCAATTAACTCTATCCAAGCATATTTTTCAGTCATGTTTTTTAATACGTGTAGACTAACATTTACACATACACTGAAAACATTCTTCCACATACTTCTTTGCTATTATACTGCATTAAAATTATATTTTAGTTGTCAATAAAACTCCTGGATAAGACTACAAAATCTGTTCTACACATGAAACACATCTGTGTGGAACATTGTTTCTGAAATTCTGAAAGTCAGTGCAAGTGAATTTCAAATGATGAATTCAATTTGAATGTGTCATTACAATGAATATTTAACATATGAAAAAGAGCTTGAATTGATTGTGCCTTCTTTTGTCTTATAATTCCCTTTTTCCTATTTTACTTGGTTCATCAATACCGAAAGCTGGCCTACGTATTTGAAGAATACCAGAAATAGCATTTACTGTAAGTAATGCAACGTGACAGTGTGTCAGCTTGCTTATGCTGATCTCATCTCTCAGTTCAAAGGCTGTGGATTCTGACCCACTGTGCAACTCAAGGTGATAATCCTTCACGCCCAGTCCCCCCAGCCCGCCCCAGCCAACATTCGAAATCCCTGACAGGACCCTGGAAAATGTGCATCACGTTCCGTATCTTAGGAGGCTCCATGACAGAATCCTCCAGTGCCTCCAGCATGCAGCATAGACTTAAGCCAGCTGAGAAAAGGGGTGGTCAAAAACTAATACAGCAAACCTGGAACTGAGCTCTTTGTCAACAGGACAGTGATAACTCCATTCCCTTGCATGCTTCAGGGACATGAACAATCAGCATCGGACACATGAAAACACTGGAGAACCGATGGCAAGGCTATTTTTGCAGAAACTTCCAAATCCATTGGCAGGATATCAGAACCATAATCAGCATCCTCTCCCAGTCAAATTCCCAGCATTGTGACTGTCTTCATACTCAGCCAGCCAGTCACTCCGTTCCCAAAACAAGGTCTCTGATCTAAGCTCTATTAAGGCAAGGAATTTCCAGAAGGAAAGGGAAAACATTTCAAGGACATACTCAAAATTTGAGTATGGAGGGTTTGGAGGATTGAGGGATTGGAGGGTTGTGACTAGTGGTGTCCCACAAGGATCTGTTCTGGCACCTCTACTTTTCGTGATTTTTATTAACGATCTGGATGTGGGGGTAGAAGGGTGGGTTGGCAAGTTTGCAGATGACACAAAGGTTGGTGGTGTTGTGCATAGTGTAGAGGATTGTCGAAGATTGCAGAGAGACATTGATAGGATGCAGAAGTGGGCTGAGAAGTGGCAGATGGAGTTCAACCTGGAGAAGTGTGAAGTGGTACACTTTAGAAGGACAAACTCCAAGGCAGAGTACAATTTAAATGGCAGGATACTTGGGAGTGTGGAGGAGCAGAGGGATCTGGGGGTACATGTCCACAGATCCCTGAAAGTTGCCTCACAGGTTAATAGGGTAGTTAAGAAAGCTTATGGAGTGGTAGCTTTCATAAGTCGAGGGATAGAGTTTAAGAGTTGGTATGTAATGATGCAGCTCTATAAAACTTTAGTTAGGCCACACTTGGAGTACTGTGTCCAGTTCTGGTTGCCTCAGTATAGGAAGGATGTGGAAGCATTGGAAAGGGTATAGAGGAGATTTACCAAGATGCTGCCTGATTTAGATGGTATGCATTACGATCAGAGATTATGGGAGCTAGGACTTTACACTCTGGGGAGAAGGAGGATGAGAGGAGACATGATAGAGGTATACGAGATATTAAGAGGAATAGATCGAGTGGACAGCCAGCTCCTCTTCCCCAGGGCACCACTGCTCAGTACAAGCGGACATGGCTTTAAGGTAAGAGGAGGAAAGTTCAAGGGGGATATTAGAGGAAGGTTTTTTACTCAGAGAGTGGTTGGTGCGTGGAAAGCACTGCCTAAGTCCGTGGTGGAGGCAGGTAGACTAATGAAATTTAAAAGACTACTAGACAGGTATATGGAGGAATTTAAGGTGGAGGGTTATATGGGAGACAGGGTTTAAGGGTCAACACAACGTTGTGGGCCAAATAGCCTGTACTGTGCTGTATTGTTCTTTGTTAAAACTGTACATCATGGGAATCTCTGGCTCAAGAGCACCCAGGTTGGAGAAAAGCACTTGAAAAAGTGTAGCCTTTATCATTCTATGATCAGAACATATTGGGGCCCAAAATCCTAAACAACACATCAATCTGCCCTGCCAATACCTCCTGCCCCATCTATAGCAGAGTTGTGTCTGATATCTAGGCTTCATCAGCCACATCACACCCACATAACCCGAAGAGCAAAAGCAGAATAGCTTCTACCCTGACGAGCCGGTTATGAAGGAGAAGAAGTCTTCAGATGACATTAAGCTGAGGGCCTTTCCATTTTAGTTTATGTCTAAGATCACATTTGATAAGAAATCCAGGGTTTGGCCAACAGTTGTTCCTCACTTGACACCAGCAAAACAGATATTTGTTCAGCCATATTGGCTGCCATGATTTCCTACATTATAGCAGTGATGGCATTTCAGCAAGTGGGATGACACGTGACCTAGCCTGCCCCTTGCATTTGCCCCCTCATGAAATCCCAGCAGCCCCTCAAACTATCGTGACCTGCAGGCCTTCGCAACTCCAAGGCCTCACTGCCACATCTGTAACATGGCGTGGAGCAGTCTGAGTGCTGAATAGGCCTCTGAAAATCAGAGGCATTCAGAAACAGATGATATTGATTTAAACAACTTAAAATAAAGTTTATTGTTTCCTGGGGATTTTTCTGACATTATCGTGGACTTATATGTAAATTCAACCTTGATGACCAAAGTTGACAAGGCTAAAACTGTGCTCATTTCTATTAAAAGGAGTCAGACAGGGTACCCTGTGCATTTTTAACCTTCACAGTGCAATGTGCGGACATGAAGAGCAATGATTCTCTTCCAAATTGATGCTAAGTGCAACTCAATCCATAAAATTTTATCCTGATAGCTTTTGTATATACCTACTAAAGTAGCTTTTGTTTTTATCTTAATATTAATACTTTTGCGAAGAAGAGCTAGAAAAGTCTGACAGAAATTCATAGCTGACCAATAAATGTGATGTTGTAGCGGTGTGTTACACGCAGCACTGAAATAATGACACATAGTTGGTGAGCTGCAGTTGCAAAAGAGGTTTAATCAAGCCTCGCTTTAAAGCCTTGCTGTTCCCGCCCTCCTTGGGCGGGAATGCTGTAGGGGGCGTGTATTCACAGTCCCATCCCGCGCGCGAGCTTTTCCCCTTGCTGGTGAAGCAGGCTTGGCGCCCCCTTTGGGCCCTGCCTCAATGCCGGCGCGCGTCACTTTGTGAGCCAGTTCGAGTGCGCTGGGAAGTGGGTCGCCACATAATCCCCCACCCCCCCCAGAACCGGCTATACACCCCCCAATGTCCTTAGTCTGGGTCGGACTCTGTTTGGGAGGTCTGCCTCTGCGCTGCGGTGCCTGAATCTCGACCAGCTGCGCCAAGTCCACATGGGCCAGTTTGAGTCGGTCCACCATGAAAACCTCCTCTTTCCCCCCAATGTCCAGCACGAATGTGGACCCGTTGTTTCTGATCACCGTAAACGGCCCCTCATAGGACTGCTGTAGCGGTGCCCAATGTCTGCCCGGTCGTACAAAAACGAACTTACAGTTTTGCAGGTCTTTGGGTACGCAGGTCGGGTTCTGCCCATGCTGTGAAGTGGGTATGGGGGCCAGGTTACCAAGCCCCTCGCGTAGTCTGCCCAGGACTGCTGCGGGTTGTTCCTCTTGCCCCCTTGGGGCTGGTATGAACTCACCTGGGACAACCAGGGGTGCGCCATACACCAACTCGGCCGACAAGGTGTGCAGATCCTCTTTGGGCGCCGTGTGGATTCCGAGCAGGACCCAGGGAAACTCGTCCACCCAGTTAGCTCCTTGCAGGCAGGCCATGAGAGCCGACTTTAGGTGACGGTGGAAACGCTCCACGAGGCCGTTCCACTGTGGGTGGTAGGCAGTGGTGTGGTGAAGCTGTGCCCCCAAAAGGCTGGCCTTAGCTGACCACAGGCTGGAGGTGAACTGGGCGCCTCTGTCGGAGGTAATGTGGGCCGGTACACCAAAGCGGGACACCCAGGTGGTGATCAGTGCTCGGGTGCAAGATTCGGAAGTGATGTCGGTGAGCAGGACTGCCTCTGGCCATCTTGTGAACCAGTCCACAATAGTCAGGAAGTGCCGAGCTCCTCGCGACACTGGCAGGGGGCCCACGATATCCACATGAATGTGGTCGAAACGCTAGTGGATGGGGTGGAACTGCTGCGGCAGAGCTTTGGTGTGCCGCTGCACCTTGGCCGTCTGGCAGTGCATGCACGTTTTGGCCCATTCACTGACCTGCTTGCAGAGTCTGTGCCAAACGAACCTGCTGGAGACCATCCGGACAGTGGTCCTGATGGAGGGGTGCGCTAAGTTGTGAATGGAGTTGAAAGCGTGTCGCAGCCAGGGTGCCGGGATGACGGGACGGGGTTGGCCGGTGGTGACGTCACAGAGTAGGATCCTCTCACCTGGGCCTATGGGGAGGTCCTGGAGCTGCAAACCAGAGACTGTGGTTCTGTAACTAGGGATCTCCTCATCTGCCTGCTGTGCCTCTGCCAGCGCCTCAAAGTCTACCCCCTGGGACAGGGCTTGGATATTAGGGTGGGAGAGGGCATCCGCCATGACATTGTCCTTTCCTGAGACATGCCGGACATCCATCATGTATTCGGAGATGTAGGACAGATGTCGCTGCTGGCGGGACGACCAGGGGTCAGATGCTTTCGTGAATGCAAAGGTAAGCGGTTTGTGGTCCGTGAACGCGGTGAAGGGCCTACCGTCTAAGAAGTACCTGAAATGCAGAATTGCCAGGTATAGCACCAACAGTTCCTGGTTGAAAGCACTGTATTTGAGCTCGGGCGGTCGCAGGTGTTTGCTGAAAAATGCCAGGGGTTGCCAGCGACCCTCGATGAGTTGTTCCAGCACTCCACCGACTGCCGTGTTAGATGCATCCACTCTGAGGGCGGTAGGGACGTCCATTCTGGTGTGTACTAGCATCGCGGCGTTTGCCAAGGCTTCTTTGGTTTTAATGAAAGCAGTGGCAAACTCCTCATCCCAGCTAATGTCCTTACCCTTACCCGACATCAGGGTGAACAGGGGACGCATGATTCAGGCTGTTGAGGGGAGGAAGCGGTGGCAGAAATTCACCATACCCACAAATTCCTGAAGGCCTTTGATTGTGTTGGGTTGGGGGGAAATGGTGGACCAGGTCCACCTTGGCGGGCAGAGTGGTTGCCCTGTCTTTAGTAATCCTGTGGCCCAGAAAGTCAATGGCATCGAGCCCGAACTGGCATTTGGCCAGGTTGATCGTTAGGCCGTATTCACTCAGACGGGTGTAGAGTTGACGGAGGTGGGACAGATGCTCCTGACGACTACTGCTGGCTATGAGGATGTCGTCCAAATAGATGAAAGCGAAGTCCAGGTCGCGTCCCACTGCGTCCACTAACTGCTGAAACATCTGTGCGGCATTCTTTAGGCCGAACGGCATGGGGAGGAACTCAAAAAGGCCGAACGGGGTGATGAGTGCCGTTTTGGGGATGTCGTCCGGATGCATCGGGATTTGATGGTATCCCCGGACGAGGTCTACCTTGGAGACGATCTGTGCACCATGCAGGTTTGCTGCAAAGTCCTGAATGTGTGGCACAGGGTAGCGTTCCGGTGTTGTAGCCTCGTTCAGCCTGCGGTAGTTGCCGCATGGTCTCCAGCCCCCTGTTGCTCTGGGCACCATGTGCAGGGGGGAGGCCCATGGACTGTCAGACCTCCGTATGATCCCCAATTCCTCCATCCTCTTGAACTCCTCCTTCGTTGGTCGGAGCTTGTTCGGGGGAAGCCTTCGTGCACAGGCGTGGAGGGGTGGTCCCTGGGTCGGGATGTGGTGCTGTTCACCGTGTCTGGGCATGGCTGCCATGAACTGTGGCGCCCGAACCGATGGGAAATCCGCCAGGACCCTGGTGAAGTCGTTGTCGGACAGTGTGATGGAGTCGAGGTGTGGGGCCGGCAACTGGGCTGCACCCAGGCAGAATGTCTGAAAGGTCTCGGCGTGGACCAGTTTCTTCCTGGGCAGGTCGACCAGTAGGCTGTGAGCTCACAAAAAAATCCACTCCCAGGAGCAGTTGGGCTACAGTGACCAGTGTGAAGTCCCACATGAACCGGCTGGAGCCGAACTATAGCTGCACCGTACGGGTGCCGTAGGTCCTTACTGTGCTGCCGTTCGCGGCCCTCAGGGTGGGACCCGGTTCTCTGTTGCGGGTGTCGTAACTCGTTGGAGGTAAGACGCTGTCCTCGGCTCCGGTGTTGACCAAAAAGCGGCGTCCTGAACGCTTGTCCCAGACATACAGGAGGCTATCCCGATGGCCAGCCGCCGTAGCCATCAGCGGCGGCTGGCCTTGGCATTTCCCGGGAACTTGCAGGGCAGGCTACAGCGGCGGGCTTCTGCGCCCCACCGCTGGTGGTAGAAGCACCATTGTTCATTGGGCTCCCCACCCCTGCCTCTGGGGTTAGCGGGCTCTGCGGCCGGGCCTGGTCTGGTCTGTTGCTGGGAGCGTGGCCTGGTGATCTGTGCGACGGACACCCCACTCTCCTTCTTGGCTTTCCACAGTACGTCTGCCCAGGCCGCCACCTTCTGGGGGTTGCTGAAATCCACGTTGGACAGCAGCAGGCGTATGTCCTCGGGCAGTTGCTCCAGGAACACCTGCTCAAACATGAGGCAGGGCTTGTGTCCTCTGGCCAGGGACAGCATCTCGTTCATCAAAGCTGACGGTTGCCTATCCCCCAAACCATCCAGGTGCAGTAAGCGGGCAGCTCGCTCGCACCGTGAGAGTCTGAAAGTCCTTATGAGTAGGACTTTGAATTCTGTGTATTTGCCGTCCTCCGGGGGCGACTGTATGAACTCCTCAACCTGGGCGGCTGTTTCCTGGTCGAGGTAGCTCACCACATAGTAGTAATGTGTGGCATCCAAGGTTATCTGCCGAATGTGGAATTGGGCTTCTGCTTGCTGGAACTATAGGTGAAGTTGCAGCGTCCAAAAGCTTGACAATTTTAACAAAACTGCATGAACAGATGTGGTGTCATTCATCTCCGGTCCAAATATCGTTTGGGCCATTGGGGTCACCAATTGTAGTGGTGTGCTACACGCAGCACTGAAATAACGACATGTAGTCGGTGAGCTGCAGATGCAAAAGAGGTTTATTCAAACTTCGCAGCCTCGCTTTAAAGCCTTCCTGTTCCCGCCCTTCCCGGGCGGGAATGCTGTAGGGGGCACGTATTCACAGTCCCGTCCCGCGTACGCGTTTTTCCTTTTGCTGGTGAAGCAGGCTTGGCGCCCTCTCTGGGACCAGCCTCAATGCCAGCACGCGCCACTTTGTGAGCCGGTTCGAGTGCGCTGGGAAGTGGGTCGCCACAATGTAGTAAATGGAATCTTTAGCTGAGTGAGTGGAACATTGTAGAACCTGAATGGGTCGTTAAAGAAAGTTTGCAGACCCACAAGTCAACATCCTTCTCTATTCTCACTGCCTTCTACATTAGCTTGTTCCTTTAATGCAACATGGACATCAGCCTGAAACAGTGAAGCCCTTTGTTAAATATGTACAGTGCCTATAAAAGGTATTAACCATCCCTCCCAGAAGCTTTTATGTTTTTAAAGAGCAAACACGAGGAAATCTGCAGATGCTGGAAATTCAAACACACACAAAATGCTGGTGGAACACAGCAGGCCAGGCAGCATCTATAAGGAGATGCTTGGGTCTCGGCCCGAAGCGTTGACAGTGCTTCTCCTTATAGATGCTGCCTGGCCTGCTGTGTTCCACCAGCATTTTGTGTGTGAAGTTTTTATGTTTTATTGTTTTACAACATTGAATCACAGTGGATTTAACTTTTTTGAGACTGATCAACAGAAAAAGATCCTTTCTTGTCAAAGTGAAAACAGGTCTCTACAAAGTGATCCAAATTAATTACAAATATAAAACACAAAATACTTGATTGTGTAAGTATTAACTCCCTGCAAGTCAGTATTTAGATGCACCTCTGGTAGCAATTACAGCCTTTGAGTCTGTGTGGATAGGTTTCTAATAGCTTTGGAAACTGCAGTTTCTCCCCATTCTTCTTTATGAAACTGCTCAAGCTCTGTCAGATTGCATGGGGATCTAAGTGAACAGACTTTTTCCAAGTCCAGCCACAAATTCTCAATTGGTTTGCGGTCTGGACTCTGACTTGGCCACTCCAGGAAATTTGTTGTTTTTAAGCCATTTCTGTGTAGCTTTATGCTTGGGGTCAATGTTTTACTGGAAAACAAATCTTCTTCCAAGTCGCCCTTCTCTTGCAGATTGCATTAGGTTTTCCTCTAGGATTTCCCTGTATTTTGTTGCATTCATTTTCCCTTCTACCTTCACAAGCCTTCCAGGGCCTGCTGCAGTGAAGCCTTCCCACTGCATGATGCAGAAGCCACCTTGCTTCACGGTATGGATGGTGTGTTTTTGATGATGTGTGGTGTTTGGCTTATGCCAAACATAATGTTTAGTCTGATGGCCAAAAAGCTCAGTTTTGGTTCACCAGACTATAGAAACTTCCAGCTGACTTGGGAGCCTTCTGGCAAACTCTAGCTGAGATTTCATGTGAGTCTTTTCTCTTTGCCACTCTCCCATGAAGCTGCGACTGGTGAAGTATATGGGCAACAGTTGTTGTATGTGCGATCTCTCCCATCTCAGCAGCTGAAGCTTGTAACTCCCTTAGTGTTGTCATGGGTCTCTTGATGTCCTCACTCACTAGTCCCCTTCTTTCAAGGTCACTCTAGGCAAATTTACAGCTGTGCCATATTCTTTCCATTTCTTGATGATTGACTTAACTGTACTCCGAAGTATATTCAGTGATTTGGAAATTTTCTTGTATCCATCTCCTGACTTGTGCTTTTCAATAACCTTTTCACAAAGTTGTTTGGAGTGTTCTTTTGTCTTCATGGTATAGTTTTACCAGGATACTGACTCACCAGCTTCCAGGTACAGGTGTACTTTTACTACAATCATTTAAAACGCCTTGACAGCACACAGGTGGTCTCCACAGACTCCTGAGGAAGTAGAGGCACTGTTGTGCTTTCTTTGCCATTACTTTTATATTATTTATCCAGGGCAGGTCCTCTGAGATAGTGACTCCCAGGAATTTAAAGTTACTGACCCTCTCCACCTCTGATCCTCCAATGAGTACTGCCTCATGGACCTCTAGTTTCCCTCTCCTAAAGCCACAATCAGTTCCTTGGTCTTATTGACGTTGAGTGAGAGTTTGCTGTTAATGCACCGCTCAGCTAAGTTTTCAATCACCCTCTTGTATGCTGATTCCTCAGCACCTTTGATACAGCCCACGGCAGTAGGGTCATCAGCAAACTTGCATATGGTGTTGGAGCTGTACTTGGGTTTAAAGGGAGTAGAGCAGGGGGCTAAGCACACATCCCTGTGGAGATTGTGAAGGAGATGTTTTTGCCAATCCGAACTGACTGGTGACTATGAGTAAGCTCAGCTTTATTTGTTTCATGTACATAAAAGTGAAAAGTGTTGTTTGCATCAACAACCAACATAGTTCAAGTATCACACAAAATGCTGGTGGAACACAGCAGGCCAGGCAGACGAAGGGTCTCAGCCCGAAACGTCGACAGTGCTTCTCCTTATAGATGCAGCCTGGCCTGCTGTGTTCCACCAGCATTTTGTGTGTGTTGTTTGAATTTCCAGCATCTACAGATTTCCTCGTGCTTGCACAGTCCAAGTATTCTGCAGGCACCCAGGTAGCATGCCCACATCTCAGTATTCCTAAGCCTATCTGTACATCTTTGGAATATGAGAGATAACACACTTGGTTACAGAGAGAACATACACATTCCTTGCAGACAGCAGTGGGAATTGAACCCCGATCAGTGATTGTGGCGTGGTAAAGCAATTGCTCAACCTCTATACTACAGTGCTGCCCTAAGTACAAAGATATGTAAGAATGGAGATGCATTTTCTTTCTCCTCAAGTGAAAGACCCATTAAAGAATCCTCCTAGCAACTGACCTGTGAGCCTGTGATAATTCCCTTGGACTTAGATGGGAACCTCTTGTCCCCCAGCTCCACTTAGTGTGTCACCCCATTTCATTAAATGGAAAAACAGGGGTTACATTGTATATAAGCCTGATAAGAAAATTGACAGGGATCTGGAAAAGAATTAAATTGGTTGAATCCTTTGAGAAATTTAGGGCTTAAATGTTGATGTTGTGCAAACCCACCTAGTTGTCAAGAATCAGACTGATCTATGAATTCCAGCTGCTGGAATCAAGCTCGAGACTCCTTGCAGTCGCCTGAAGAAGTTGTTTAGACAAGTTAAAAATCTTTATATTATGACAGAACTAGGGAAATTATGAAATTCATAAAGCTTCCGGACAGCACAAGACACTATAAAGAAATATTGCAGAAGTATCCAAGACCAGTTGATTCAGAAAATAAAACCATCCAAGTAGAGTTATGTATTCAACCAGGAGAAAGGTACATTTGATAAGAAAGGCAATTGGGTTTACTAATGTGCAGAATTGAAGATTCCAGGAACAGAGAGGTAAACAAAAATGAGTCCTTCACTCCACCACATCTCTACCGACCATCAACACCCATCTGCACTAAATGTATTTTATTGTAGTCTCCCCACATTCCGCTGAACTCCCTCCTAGATTTGACCACACACCTATGCTAGCCTACTAACCAATGACCTCTCTTATCTCATGACCTCCCCCCACAACCCCACACACCCCTGATTCTCCAGAGACAGTGTACATTGGCAAATTGTCCTACCAATCAGCACATCTGCCACAATAGCATAGCGGTTAGTGAGACGCTATGACAGCTTGGGGTGTCAGAGTTCAGAGTTCATCTGTAAAAAGTTTGTGCGTTCTTCCCATGAGCGTGTGCACTTCCTCCAAGAGCTCCAGTTTCCTCCTACAGTCCAAAGATGTTGGTAGATTAATAGATCATTGTAAATTGTCCTGTGATTAGGCTAACGTTAAATAGTTAGGTTGCTGGGCAGTGTGGCTCATTGGGGCCGGATCTCTAAATAAAAAAAATATAAAATCTTTGGCATGAAAACATACTTCTGAAAATATGTTTTGAATACCAAGTTACAGTAAAGGGCATTGATCCACTTGCAGTCAGTATCCAAGATGGTCAAATCAGTCGTTTTTAAGGGAAAAAAGGGCTCATTGGGAATTTCCACTGCAACCTCAAACTGAAACCTCAGATTAACTACATATGAGGGACATTCACCAGTTGTTTGCCAAAGTTCCAACGCCATTGAGGAACCACCAATGCACCTCCTCCGCCAGAGGAATGAGTACACTATGGGCCAACAGGAAGCAACTCCATATGTAGAGATCAAAACACAGCAATATAAATTTAATGAACTATTTAGAAAGGTAGATCATTTTTTCACTTGGAAGCCAAAAGTACAGGTCCTGAATGATAAACAATACTATCCTAACTTTTTCAAACATGTTGGTGAAGATTGCAGAAAATGCAGATAGGATTCTGTGTTGCGACATTGAGTCAGCATGAGTGGGGCAGCCAACACTAACCTCACCCCGTGTACAAGTGGAGCCTGAGGATAAGCAGGAGGTAGTTTGCCCTCCACTCCGAAATCCAAAGTTAGTGGATCCTCCGGGATGCACAACACCAAGTGTATTGTAAGGAGTAAAATTTGAAATCCAATCCATCACTGTACAACTGCTTCAGAAGCTCAAAAAGTGAACCCATGAATTCAGAACAAAATGACCATATCTTAAAAACGTCAAGTTGTGCTCTAGATATTCAAAAACATACACAATCCATTAAAAAGTAAAAAGCTAAAAAACAAAAAAAGGTTAAAAGATTTTTCCAAACACTTTTAGACGCATTTAAACACTTCAGTTTAACAAGCCATTAGGGATTTAAAAGAACTTTTGGAAATATTTGAAAGAGAATTTTTCAACTAATACCACATCTGAAAGAGTTTTAAAGTTACAAGTTCTTACCTGAGGCTCCAATAGAAGTTCCCTTGCGCCTCCTTGGGCTTGGCGCTGAATTTCCCAGTGATTTGGTAATATGGATGTGTAGGAAAGTCAGCTCTTTCTCATGCTGAACTCCAGGAGGGCTTCAATGCCAGAGAAATCTAACTAATACCCATATATCACTGTGTGGGAATTCTGGAATTTTGTGTTTGCTCACACAGGCACTGAAATCATGCTTTGCCATCCACTTTATAGTTTCAATGTCATTACTCCACTAAAATCCGAGACAATTCCAGAATTTCAATAAGCAATATGAGAGAAATAGAGAGATGTACTTTATAAAACTGAGTGTCATAGTAGCTTTTACGTCACCAACAACCCAGATTCAATTCCACTGCTGTCTGTAAGAAGTTTGTACATTCTTACCATGATCAAGTGGGTTTCCTCCAGGTGCTCTGATTTCCTCCCACAATCCAAAGATGTACGGGTTAGTAAGTTAATTGGCCACATAGGTATAACTGTGTGACATGGGCTCATTGGGCGGGAAGGACCTGTTGCCATGTATTACCTCTAAATAACAATATAAATAAAATAAAAAGCTTTATCAACCCAAATTAATAGAAGAGTAGAAATCACGATGCAGGAGTAGCTCATTATAAATTTCAGGAATCTGTAACTTATTTACAAAGGCCAAGCATTCAAATTCTGATCATGTACATTCTTTCAACTCCTAGAAGAGACTGGTCAGATTATGCACATGAAGTTAAAGTGCATGATTGTCAACCAAGCAAATACAATAAAAATATATATGGAAATATACCACATTATCTTGCCATGACCCAATCAAGCATGGTATGACCTTCTGAGGAGGTATATGTCACATATGGAACTATATTAAACTTCATTTACTTTTTAGAGCTGCTGTATCATGCAATATTGGGACATGCCCTTCTACCTACAGAATCCACACTAACCATCAAATACACATTTCCAGTAATTAATATAACTGTTTTATTCATCCCACACTTCCATCCACTCCACCACTTCTAGAGGCAGCTAAACAGTGGCCAGCTAAACCACTGATTCAAATATCAGTCATTGATTCATACATCAAAGAATCAGACTCTGTGGCTTTCCGAATTCCTACTGACTAGTGAGCATCCGCTACACAAGTCTTATACAAATCCTACTTTTTTCTCCCCACAATCCTCTCAGTTTTCCTCAGATTTTAACCACTCTCCTGTACAATGGGAGATAGGAAATGAATGCCAAAAAGGGCAATGTAGTCAAAGGGAATTTCAATATGCAGATGGATCGGGAAAATCAGAATGGGGTTTGGATCCCAAGGGAAGAAATTTATAGAATGCCTATGAGATGGCAGTTTGTGATTGAGCTACAGTGACCAATTTGCAATTTTCCATCTCTCAGGAACCATTCCAGAATCTAGTGATTCTTGAAAGATCATTACTAATGCCTCCACAATCTTTTTAGCTACCTCTTTCAGAACCCTGGAGTATAGTCCATCTGGTCTAGATCACTTAACTACCTTCAAACCTTTTGGCTTCCCAAACACCTCCTCCTTAGTAATAGCAACTACATTCGCTTCTGCCCCATGACACTCTTGAATTTCTGGCATATTGCTAGTGTCTTCCTCAGCGGAGACCGATGCAAAATACATATGAAGCTCACCTGGCATTTTCTTTGTCTTTTTTTCCAGTGGTCTGCTATCCACACTCACCTTTCTTTTTTGAAAAAAAACTTTTGTTTACACTTTTATATTATTGGCTCTCCTACCTTAACGTTTTGTCTTTTTTCTCCTAATGGCCTTATAGTTAACTTCTGCTGTTTTTAAAAGTTTCCCAATCTTCTAACCATCTACTAATTTTTGTTATATTATAAGCCCTCTCTTTTCCCTTTATAGTGTCTTTGACTTACTTTGTCTGCTATGGTTGCCCCATCCATTCTTTAGAATACTTCGTCATCCTTTGGATATTTCTATCCTGAGCCTTCCAATTTCCCTCAGAAACTCCACCATTGCTGCCATTATCCCTGCTAGTATCTACTTCCAATCAACTTTGGCCAGTTCCTCTCTCATTCATCTTTAATTCCCTTTACTCCACTGTAATTCTTACACATCTGATTTAGCTTCTCCTTCTCAAATTGCAGCGTGAATTCTATCATATTATGATCACTACAGTACTTCCCCTAAGGGTTCCTTTACCTTAAGTTCCCTAATTAAGTCTGGTTCATGACACAACACCCAATTCAGAACTGCCTTTCCCCTGCTGGGCTCCATCACAAACTGCCATCTCACAGGCATTCTAGAAATTTCTTCCCTTGGGATCCGACCCCATTCTGATTTTCCCGATCTATTTGCATGTTGAAATTCCCTTTGACTATCATAACATTGCCCTTTTTGGCATTCATTTCCTATCACCCGTTGTAAAATGAGACCACCTCCTTACTACAGTTTGGGGGTCTGACTTTTTATCCTTGCACTTACTTAACTCTAACCACAAGAATTCTACACCTTGTTTCCTATGTCACCTCTTTTAAGAATTTGACTTGATTTTTTTTACCAACAGAGCCACCCAACTCCCCTCTGCCTACCTGCCTGTCCTATTGATACAATGTGTATCCTTGGATATCAAGCTCCCAGCTATCTTGTTAGATATCACTTCAAAAAAGTGAACTGAATTCATGAGATAGAACTCCCCTCACATAATGCCTTGTTGAATATCCCTCATTATCGTCCGCTTTTCCAAATATGAGGTGTGTGAAATGGACGTTGGCCAAGTGTGATGTGCTGCATTTTGGAAGATCCAAAATAAAGCGGTAGTACACAGTTAGTGCCTGTACCCTTCACAGTGTTGATGTGAAAAGGGATCTTGGGGTCCAATTCAAAAACTCCTTGAAAGTGCCTCACAGGTTGATAAGGTGGTAAATAAAGCTATGGCATGCTTGCCTTTCTTAGTCAAGGCATGAGTTCAAGAGCCAGGAACTTACGTTGCAGCTTTATAAATCTCTATTTAGACTGCATTTTGAGAATTGCATTCAGTCCTGGTCACCCCATTATAGGAAGGATGTTGAGACTTTGGAGAAGGGTACAGATGAAATTTACTGTGACACTGCCTGGATCAAAGGCCCTCTGATCAAACATGTGTTGTTTTTCTTTTCTAGAGTAAGCAGAGGCAGAGGGGAGCCATGATTTTTTAAACAAAATAAACTCTATTTATAATATAAAAAATATTTACAAGAGCAAACCATGCATCGTCTTTTCATTTTTATTTTGCTTTCGAAGTTGAAATTTTCAATACAGTTCCATTACATTCCTACTATCAATCAATAGTCTTGCTGCCACTCATGCAGCCCCCTGGGGTGATATCCCATTACAATAACTGAGGGGTTTCCTCCCCAAACCGGCCTGTCCATCTCCACTTGCAGAAGAACTCTACATTGTGGTTCTTCCCCACTGGGCCCTTTCCAGTGGTTGCATCCCTCAGCACGAACCCCTGCAGCCGGGAATGAGCCAGTCAGCTGTGTTTCTCCACAGGGTATCTCGATGTGCTGGCAGGCCAGCAACATCTGAGGAAACCAAAGGGCTGATGATTTGCCAACAGTACTTGATGTTCGTCTATGTGTGTGTATGTGTGTGTCCTTGGGGACAGCCCATAGATCAGAGGGTTCTCTGTCACGTAGCTACTTGGGATGAACCACAACACAGGCCTTTTCATCTTTCTCCACACCCTCTTTGCAAGCCCACAGTCCACAAAGAGGTGAGTTACTGCTTCCTCCCCACTGTAGCCATCCCATGGGCAGTGTGCTGTGGGAGCTATGCTCCAGACATGCGGGAAAAACCAGGGCCCCTCTCACTGCCAACCAGGTGGTGCCTGTTGGTGAAGCTTTCTGCCAGATGATCTGCTCAGAGAACTACCCCACTGTATCCATCAACCCCTTGTCTTTCAGTGTCTTCACGATGTTCTGTGCTGACCACTGCCTGATGGACTTGTGGTCAAAGGTGTTGGTCCAGAAGAACATATCCACACAGAACAGGTAGTGCAGCGACATTCAGCCGACTGGGACATTGCACGACAATGGGCCAGAGCTTTCCTTTGCAAATCCAGGGACAAATAGAACCTCGGCATGTAGTTGTAATTTGTGCCCACATATTTAGGTTTCATGAACAGCCTGATGCAGCCACACACGAAGGTGGTCATCAAGGTGACGGTGACATATTGAAGGTCATAACATTTGAGAGTCATAGATAAATAGCTGGTATCTTTTGCCTAGGGTCACAATGTCTAATACGAGAGCACATGCACAAGGAGAGAGGGCGAAAGTTTGAAGGAAACGTGCGGGGCAAGGTTTTTACACAGATAGTGACGGGGGACTGGAATATGCTGCTAGAGGGAGGAGGCAGATATAATAGAAGTGTTTAAGAGGCTCTTGAATAGGCACATGAATATGAGAGGGCTGGAGGCCTATGGAACAATCACAGACAAAAGGGATTAGTTTAATTAGGTGTCATTAACTAAACCAGTTCGGCACAATATTGTGGGATAAAGGGCTGCAATGTTCTACATTCTATATTCTAACTCTGCTAATTAGTCAGCAATGTGTTGGTGACAGTCAAGCCATACAATGGTTTAATGCATCTGTGCTGTGTGTCTATAGGATTTACAGAACAGCATAGCAAGGGAGCAGTCAACAGTGCAGAACATAGAATAAGCTGTCTTACCATGAATATGTCAGCGGTACATATTGAGTTTGCTGCTGAGGGTTACTGTGTGAAAACTCATTTTAATAGTTTACTTAGTAAAGTTGTATGTCTAAGAGTACCTTTAGGATCATCCCATCTTGAAGATATTTCTAGTATGAGAAGATTTTCAGATGGATGGAAGCTAACAGAAATAATGTTATCTTGGTATTGTGAAAGATTTAGGCAAATTAATGCTGGTATTGCCAAGAGTCATGAGCTTCCTTAGAGAGTCTCTTGAAAGAAACAGCAAAATGAATAAAAGATGCATTAAAAGGAAGAGAGCATGGTTTGGATGGTGGGGGTCCTTAATGATGGATATTGCTTTCTTGTGGCTGTGTTTCCTGTAAATGTGTTCATGGTGGATGGAGAGGACTTTGGCTTAGTTATGAGCTAAGGACAGAACTGTGAAGAGGTGGTGATGAATCAGCATGTAGGAGGGAGATAGGCGGAGCATATCAAGGCAGCAGTGCCCAAGTCTGAGAGCAAGGAATGATCCAAGGTTTGGCCGATTTAAGCACCAGGCCAAATTGAAAAAGTCAGGGTGTCCGGGCTGCAGGCAAGGGATGGGGTGGTGCTCAGCTCGCTGCTTTGTGAGGTTTACTTCCTTCTGAACTGAAGTGAGGCTGTGGCCTACTACTAACAGGCTCCTGGACTAGCTGTGACTGGCTTTGTGGCAGTGAATTCACTTTTGTGAACTTTAGTTCTCAATGTTATTTGCTTACTGTTTATTGTTTGCATGATTATCTTGCACTTTGGGTGTTTGACAGTCTTGTTTTAATGGGTTCTAATGGGTTTCTTTGTTTTGCAGCTTCCTCTAAGGAGATGAGTCATAAGGTTGTATATAGTATTCATACTTTGATAATAAATGTACTTTGAACTTTGATTGAAATTATGATTGAATGATGGCACAAAAATAACCCCTCCAGCATCAGCGAAACCAAACACCTGGTTGTTAACTATGGGAGGACAAAGTCAGAGGTCCATGAGTCACTCTTCATTAGGGGATGGGAGGTGGAGAAGATTAAATTAATTGACATTATTATATCAGAGGATCAGCCCTGGGACCAAGCATAACAAAGAAGTCACATTGTGCCTCTACTTCTTTAGAAGTTTGCATAGCGTTGGCATGTTATATAAAGCTTTGAAAAACTTCTATAGATGCCCAGTGGAGAGTATCTTGACTGGTTACTTCATGGCCTGGTATGGAAACACCAATCTCCAGAAAGAAGTGCATACAATCTAGTTCATCCTTCACAGGCAAAGTCCTCTCCATCCACCATGAACACATTTACAAGAAACACTGCCACAAGAAAGCAACATCCACATTAAGGACCCCCACCATCCAAACCATGCTCTCTTCTTGATCCTGTCAGTGGGCAGAATGTACAGGAGCCTTAGGTCCCAAACTACCAAGTTCAGGAACAGTTATTACCCTACAACCATCAGGCTCCTAAACCAGTGTTGGTAACTTTACTTTGAATTGATTCCACAACCTATAGACTCACGTTCAAGGACCCTACAAGTCATGTTCTCAGGAGTAGTTATTTATTTTATTTTACTTGTACAATACGTCTTCTTCTGTACTTTAATTGTCAGTCTTTGTTCATGTACAGTTCTTCATAAATTCCATTGTATTTCTTTATTTACCTGTAAATGCCTGCAAGAAAAAGATTCTCAATGTAGCATCTGATGACATACATGTATTTCGATAATATACTTACTTTGACTTTAGACTAGTTAATATTTTACTTGAAAAAAGAGTTGATGGATAAGAATGATCATGTCACTATGCAAGGTTTTTTTTTCAACTTGAGCAGCAAACACAAGAGACGATGAAAGAAAAATTGTAACAGAGTGAAGAGGGCATTTTTAAAGTGAAAAATTCTGCCTCATCTGGAAAAGCACATTAAAAATTCTTTGTGTGCCGGGCCAGCAGCTTTTTATTTGCACATGACTGAACTGGTCAGAGTGAGAGATCTTCACTCAAAATTGTTTCTCTCTCCACTTATGATGCCTGATCTGCTCATCATTTCCAACACTGACCGTTTTTGTTTCAGATTTCTCCCCTTCACGTAATTTGAGATAATTGCATTATATTCAGATTAGGTGTTCTAATGATCTCACTGGTCACTCTTACCAGAACCTTAAATTAACCAGGGTTCAGATCTGCTGTACCATAATTATAAGAATGTGATCGATTTCAAGGTTTACTTTAATTACAGAGTAATTAAAAATAAGTTTCACTAATGAAAGGGCAATATAATACTAAACAAATGCAAAATTCTAGAAATCAAAAGTAAAACAAGGAAATGCTTTAATGGCAATTAGATCAGGAAGCATCTGTGTAGAGAAAAAATTAACATCAATAGCTCTGATGTGATGATAGTTTAGCTTTTCATCAGAACTACATGTAATTAAGTTTATAATAATTTTTAAAGTTATATCAAGCCACCTAGCGAGAGTGATAGGAAACATATGTGCCCCTGAAGAAAATAAGTCATATTGAATAAAACTTAAGATATTCTTCATGGAGTCTCCTGAAAATATACAACACATTCTTGGAGGTATCAGCAGGTGGATACATGTGTCGCATTGCGAGCTTTGTATTCCCATGCTATTCTTTGCATCTTCATCCAAAAAACTTAAGAGAAGGAAGATTCCTGGTGGAAAGCCCACTGTCCCAATCTAACGGAATCGACTAAAGGAAATGGTGAAATTAGAAACAGTCAGGGTGAGAATAGATTGTTCCTGTTTTGTTGAATGATTTAAGGAGTCATGAAATGTGATTAGTTTACAGTTCTTTTCAGCAAAATAATACCCATAATATAATGAGAAACAAATGCTGAATAGGAAACTCTGAACTAGTGCTCAAGCAATTGCAGATACCTGTGGGTAATGGCTTAAAAACCCCAGTAGTGCAAAGATACAGCTAGAAATCCTGGGGGATGGAACTACCTGCAGCCACGTGGTACCTGGAGCATTTGCACTTCAGTGCTCAAACAGTACAGGCGATATAGTTAGAGAGAGGGGCAGTACCATTCCTCAAGAGGCTGCTTGACCTAAAGACTGCGGTTGCTCAGCTATTTTCATGGTGCTCTGCAAGAAGTTCACGACAACACGCCCTACTAGCGTCTTCCAGGTGGTATAAGTTCTGCTGGGCCGACTTGAGTTATACTGGCTGAATTCCCATTGAAATCTGGGAATGCTCCGAGGAATGACTCCAAGGGAATACCAAGAAGAACGGAAGATCTTTGTTAATTTATTAATGTTACTGGGGCTCTGGGACTTAATCATGAATTCCACCTCTCAGCAGGTGAGCATTCAGCACAGTTATTGGCTCTCTTTTAGGTTTTGCTGCTTTTTTTATCCCAGGTGTTGCATATTTAATGTCGCAGAAACATTAGAGTAATTTTGTAAATATATTGGTTGATTAAGTATTCTTGTTCATTTAAATAATTCATTAGGAGTTACATGTATAAATACATGCATTGAATATGTCATCACACTGCCAAGTGATACGTGCACACCTTGCATTGGTGATGAGGTATTTTTAAAACGAATCTGAGACAGCTATTGACCTGGTGAAACACAGTAAGACATTCAAATTGAAGAAAAATGCAGCAAGGGATGGCGAGTGAAAACCACAGTCCAGCGCATGCAGACTGTGGAGTTTTAAAAAGGGTAATAAACGCAAGAATTCATGGGTTCATAATCAGTGAGTAATGGGTGATAATAATCATAAAAAATAGCAGGAATGGTTGACTACATCAGAAAGATAGACATGTTTGTGTGCACAACAGCTACCAGGATTTAATATACAGAGCAAATTGAACAGTATTTTGAAGCAAATGAGAGAGCAACTATAGCCAGCAATTACCATTCTCCAAAGGGTTTAAAAGTATACAGTTGCCTGAACGTTGACTGCTCCAACCAAGCCAGCAGAAATTAGCTTCTCTAATATTGTCAAAGTAATACAGAAACATTTAGAACCAAAGCTAGTATTGATTGCAGAATGCTTTAGGTTTTACAAATTGAATCAAAAGGAAGGGGAGTCTTTCAGCATAGGTGGCTGAATTGGTCTGAAAATTGTCAGTTTGGTAATGCTCTTAATGATGCACAGAGAGATCATTTAGTTTGTAGAATCTTGCTAGAACACATTCAAAAATGGCTCCTAAGTGAAGTACAACTGTATCAATAGAAACAACAGATGGAGGCGCAATTGAATTGCAGTCAGGAATGAAAGTGAATGTGAACAAAATTGCAGTGTCTAAACAGAATTCGACCTGGCTAAACAAATTGTGTTACAGTTGCTGCAGGGACTCATATACACCAGACCAAAGCAGATTTAAAGGTGAAGTTTGCAGAAAATGCAGCAAAGTGAGACATATACAAGAAATGGGTTGGGCTAACAAAAACACACAGCTGCAGTTTCAAAAAGAGCACTAACCTGGATGTAGTTGATAAAAAGTCTGAAACAAAGGAGAATGCCACAGGGATATGTAGCCTTGAGATTTACAATGCAAATCTCAAAACAATTAAAATGGAATTAGACACCTGTTCAGCTGTTTCAGCTCTCCTATGGGAATCACATTAGTAACAGTGAAATGCAATAACTAACAATCCACACTGGGCTTGCATGTGGTAAAAAACCGGAGTGTCAGCCTTGTGGGGATGTGATTGGCTGAGACAACTGCAACTTGATCGGAGATCCATTCACAATTTGCAAGCCACATCCTCTGCACTGAAGCCACCTGAAAGTGAATTAAGAAAAGTACCGGATGATGCCACAGCCGCGTTCAAGAATGGCAAGGAAAACTCAAACATATCAAGGGTAAAATAGTGGTAAATAAAAATGCCACACCCAAGTTTCGGAAAACCCATTTAGTTCCTTATACCATCTGTGATAAAGTAGCCAGTGAGCTAGTTCACATGGAGGCTTCAGCAACTCCTTCCAAGGTTGAGTGGAGCCCATGGGCAATGGCAGTGGTCTCAGTAGACAAGAGGATGGATATGACAGGAGCTGTGGAGATTAAGGTCACATAAACCCAGTACTGAAAGTAGATCAATACTTTCTCTTCAGGATAGAGGATAACTTAAAAAAAAACTTTCTGGTGGAAACTCTTCAGCCAAGTGGGCTTATTTGACGTCAACTTGCAGATGGAGATGGAGAGTCCAATGCATTTCTCACCATAAATACTTACAAGGGGCTTTATCACCGTAATAGGCTACATCTGCACTCTGGCACAAAGTTACATTCCAAGTACGTCAAGGTTGCCTGGGCACGTGGCGTCACCTGGATGACATCATTGTTATTGGTAAGCATGCCAAGGAACATCTCCAAAACCTTAAGACAGTGTTAAAAATATTAGGAGCTTATGGGCTCGGAGCACGACAAGACATGTGTGAATTCCTTAAACCAAGCATCACTTACTGTGGTCACATGATTGACACACAAGGATTAAGTAAGTGTGCTGAGAAAATTCAAGCAGTGCGGATGCCCCAAGGCCAAAGGTCGTGTCACAGTTGTGGTCTTTTCTCAGATTTGTCAACTATTATAATAGGTTCCTGCCAAACTTGGCTATTGTGCTCCACCTCTTGAACTCATTACTGCAGATTGGGAAGAAATGGCAATAGGCAAAGCAGTGTGATCTGGCTTTCCAAAATGTAAGGGAAATGGTGACATCAGATATATTAATAATCACAGAAGAATTTAACTAACTTAAAGTTAAATGGTTGGGAAATAGATAAAGGAAATAGGGAAAAGAATAACATATTCAAAATTCATATCTAATTGAATGTAGAAAAAATGCAACAGGGGAGGATTCACTAAAGTATTTTACAAGGATTGAATGGATAAGAGAAGCAAAGGTGAAGATGTACTCAGGGAACAGCGATCAAAATGCTAGAAGCACTTAAAAATCAGAGTAACAAGTTGGAAAGAAACTTAGGTGAAGACTGAAGAACAAGGGTGCTGTGAAACATAGGTCATAATTAATTTAAGACGGGAAATACACTCAGTGGCCACTTGATTAGGTACACCTGTACATCTGATCTTTAATTCAAATATCTAATCAGTCAAATTTGTAGTAGCAACTCAATTGTTGTTCAGACCAAGCATCAGAATGGGGAAGAAATGTGATCGAAATGACTTTGACCGTGGGATAATTGTTGGTGCCAGACAGGGTGCTTTGAGTATCTCAGAAGCTGTTGATCTCCTGGGAGTTTCACACCGTCTCTACAGTTTACAAACAATGGTGTATAAAGACAAGAAGAAATTCATACAGTGAGCAGTAATTCTGCCGGCATAGCAGTGTTTAAAGTAGGCATTGGAAAATTGTCAGAGGTTACAGCGCGACATTGATAGGATGGAAAACTGGGCTGAGAAGTGGCAGATGGAGTTCAACCCAGATAAGTGTGAGGTGGTTCATTTTGGTCAAATATGGTGGTAGAATATAGTATTAAATGGTAAGACTCTTGGCAGAGGCAAATTGGGGTCTGAGTCCATAGGACACTCAAAGGTTGACTCTGTGGTTAAGAAGGCATATGGTGCATTAGCCTCCATCAACTGTGGAACTGAGTTTAAGAGCTGAGAGGTAATGTTACAGCTATATAGGACCGTGGTCAGACCCCACTTGGAGTACTGTGCTCAGTTCTGGTCACCTGACTCAGGAAGGATGTAGAAACTATAGAAAGGGTGCAAAGGAGATTTACAAGGATGTTGCCTGGATTGGGGAGCATGCCTTATGAGAATAGGTTGAGTGAACTCGGTCTTTTCTCCTTGGAGTGGCGGAGGATGAGAGGTGACCTGATAGAGATGTATAAGGTGTTGAGAGACATTGATCATGTGGATAGTCAGAGGCTTTTCCCCAGGGCTGAGATGGCTAGCACGAGAGAGCACAGTTTTAAGGTACTTGGAAGTAGATACAGAGGAGATGTCAGGGTAAGTTTTTTCACGCAGAGAGTGGTGAGTGCGTGGAAAGGGCTGCCAGCGATGGTGGTGGAGGCAGAAATGATTGGGTCTTTTAAGAGACTCCTGGATAGGTACAGGGAGCTTAGAAAAATACAGGGTTCGGGGTAACCCTAGGTAATCTCTAAAGTAGGTACTGTACATGTTCGGCACAGCACTGTGAGCCGAAAGGCCTGTATTATGCTGTAGGTTTTCTATATTTCTATGTTTCTAACTCAAACATATCAAGAGTAAAAGAGTGTTAAAAGAAAATACTACACACGTTTACAAACCCCGACTAGTTCCTTATACCATCCTTGATAAAATAGCCAGTGAGCTAGATCTCATAGAGGATGGAGGAGTTCATTCCAAGGTTGAGTGGAGCCAATGGGCAATGCCAGTGGTCCCAGTGGCCAAAAAGAATGGGTCCGTCAAGATCTGTGAAGTTTTTAAGGTCACCATCAACCCAGTACTAAAAGTAGATCAATATCCCCTGCCCAGGATAGAGGATATCTTTGCAAGTCTTTCTGGAGAAAAGCACTTCAGCAAAAGCCTTAGCTGAGGCCTTCCTACAGATGGAGATGGAAGCGAAATCTAAAGTGTTTCTCATTATAAACACTTACAAAGTGCTTTATCGCTATACTAGGCTTATTTTTAGAGTAACATCTGCACCTGCACTCTGGCAGAAAGCTGCAAGCCTGACCGGGCACTCAGTGTTACCTGGATGACATCATGGTGACCGGCGAGGATGACAAGGAACATCTCCAAAATCTCAATCCAGTGTTAAAAAGAATAGAAGATTATGAGTTCAGTGCTTGATGCAAAAACTGTGAATTCTTTAAACCAAGCATCATTTATTGTGTTCACACCATTGACACGCAAGATTTACACAAATATACTGAGAAAGGACATGTCACGTGTCCTTTTTAAGATTTGTCAATTACTGTAATAGATACCTCCCAAACTTGGCTACTATGCTCCACCCCTTGAACTTATTACCCCAGATTGGGAAGAAATGCCAACGGACAAAGCAGTGTGAGGAGACTTTCCAAAAGGCAAACAAAAAATGGTGATGTCAGACACTGTGCTGACGCATTGTGATCCACATCATCTGTTGAAGCTTGCCTGTGATGCCTCGTCTCATGATATAGGTGCAATTGTGTCATGTGTTTTAAGTGATGGAAGTGAATGCTCCATAGTCTTTGCATCATGTTCCCTTATCACTGCAGAGAAAAATTACGCACAGATTGATGGAGAGGCTTTTAGTCTAGTTTGGAATGTAAAGCACTTCAAACAAGACTTATATGGGAGAGAGTTCCCCTCGCTACTGATCATCAACCATTAGTGCCAATTTTCAATCACGGAGTGTATTCCACTAACAACAGCAGTGAGAATGCACAGGCGGACTCTGCTTTTTGAAGGACATAATTACGAGACTGAATTCAAGAGGATGAATAATCATGGAAATACTGTTGGATTGTCCTGCTTGCCCTTGGAAAAGGATATAGCAGAAACATTTACAAAAAAAAAGACACTCCATTTGACATTCATTCTAACACAAATTGAAAGTCTCCCTATTATATCAGAGATGATCCAAAGGAAGACCCTACACTGTCTTAGGTCTACATGGCTACCCAAAATGGCTGGAATTTGGTTGCAGGAACTCCACTTCCCTCATTCTTACCAGTGCTGAGATGAACTTGCCCTTGACAGAGGTTGCCTTATGTGGGGATTGAGAGCTGTTGTGCCATCGAAGCTGAGAACTAAAGTCCTGGAGGAGCTACTTGCGGGTCATCTAGGCATGGTTAAAATGAGAATATTCACTCAAAGCTTTGACCAGTGGTCTGGGATAGATCAGCAATTGTCATGCACTGTTTGGGATGCCAGCACATCCAGAACATGCCAAGTGCAGTGCCTCTCCATTCCTGGGAATGTTCTGCATTGATCTGGTAGAGGATTTTGCTGGACAGTTCATGGGCACAAATTTCTTGGTAGTAGTGGATGCAACAATAAAGGGTCCAGATATGTTGCCAATTGCCTCCGTTACAGCCTCACTCACTGTTAATGTGTTGCAAAGCTTCTTCACAAGGAATGTTTTTTCCAGAACACATAGTCAGCGACAATGGGCCACAGTTTGTGGGGGAACAGTTTCCATCATTCCAAAAAATAAACAGAATAAGACATAGTGCATCGACATCATACCACCCAGCTACAAACGGCTTGGCAGAAAGGTTTGGCCAGAGTCTAAAGAATTCACTACATTGACACTGAGCCAGAAGCTCGCCAATTTCCTCCTTGCATATCACAATGCAGCTCACTCCACAGCAACAACTCACTGGCTCTGCTGTTCCTGAGCCATCCCCTGCTTTCTCTCTTGAATCTCCTCAAACCCAATCCCAGAAGGAGCATGCAGGACAAACAGCTGAGACAAACTAAGGCTCCTCAAACAAGAAGGTTCGATGTTTCACTCCTGGACAAGCAGTCCTGGTGTGGGACTACAAAGGTGATCAGAAGTGGGTACTCAGAAAGACTCAGGACAGAACTGGACCATTTACCTACACAGTGGAGATTGTTTCGTTATCTGGGGACAACACGTCAATCAGCTGAGGAGAGCAGAGTTGATTGTCAGAGAGGAAAGTTGACTACTGCTGTCAGAAACACTTCATGCAGTCTCAGAGTTAACTCGTACAACCACCACACAGGAAACTCCAAAACCTGAGATTGTTTCGCAGACACACATTTCACTGACCAAGCAGAGTGATCTCCCCTGTCAGGAAAGACGTTATTCCACAAGATTCAGGAAACCTCCACAGCGATTAAATCTTTAAGCCTGGATGGGACAATTTAAAATTTACTAAGCACTGGGTGTCAGTATTTAGTAGTTGTTTTATATAGTATACTGTGAGTATAGTTGAGATGCGTTCTTTGTTGAGTTGAAGTTTATAACTAAGCAGGGAGGAGTGCTGCATATTTAATGTTTCAGTGATATTTGAGTAATCTTGTATATATATATATTGGTTGATTAAGCATACATGAATTACATATGTCATCACGTTACCTTGCTTAAAGTAAACCCAGAGTTAGACTCAAATTTTAGACTCCCATGTCTTCCTTTGAATTAGCTTAATACCTTGAAGCTACAAAACATAAGATTAAGTATAATAAGTTCAAGCAGTCAAACTGCTTTGTCACAATTTGTCACAATTGACACCATTAAAACTGAAGCTTCTGTGGTATGCTGGAGTCACCTTTATTCATACATCTTCTTGAACAAGTGCTAAAAGTGAAAAGATGTCATGGAGAATTTGGTTTCAATTTTTCACTGGTCTCAGGTCTAGCTGAATCTAAAAATCACAAAGAAGCACTTTCCCTTTCCACGTACCAGAATCAAAGTTAATATGTGGTGGAAAGGACTGGAGCCCTAACCTCTGAGTACATTCACAAGGAGCGTTGCCACAGGCAAGCTGCAGCCATCATCAAAGACCCTACCATCCAGGCTATTCCCTCTCATTAATACCATTGAGCATGAGGTACAGAAGCCTTAGGACCCACACCACCAGGTTCAGGAACAGTTGTTACCCTATGATCAACAGGCACCTGAACTGGCATGGATAACTTAATTCACCACTACGTAAAACTGATTCTATGACCTGCAGACTCACTTTCAAAGACTCTTTACAACTCATGTTCCTCCCTGCTAATCCCCTTCCCGGCACTTAACCCTGCAAACAGCCTAAGTGCTATACCTACCCATTCACCTCCTCCCTCACCTCCATTCAGGGCCCCAAACAGTCCTTCCAGATTCACCTGTGAATCTGTTAGGGTTGTCTATTGTGTATGGTGCTCTCGATGCAGCCTGCTCTACATTGGTGAGACCAGTCATAAATTGAAGACCTCTGCACCATCCGCCACAAGCAGGGGTTCCCGGTGGCCAGCTATTTTAATTCTGATTTCCACTCCTGTTCTGACGTGTCGGTCCATGTCCTCATCTTGGGCCACGATGAGTTCATCCTCAAGCTGGAGGAGCAACACTGTCTGGGTACCCTCCAACCTAATGGCATGAATACCAATTTCTCCTTCTGCTAGACAAATCTGCCCCTCATCCCTGTCCACTCCATCCTTCCTCTATTCTCCACTCTGACTTTTTACCTCTTTGCACCTGCCTATCACTTCCCCTGGGTCCCCTCCTTCTTCCCTTCCTCCTCTCCTATCAGATTCTTTCTTCTTGACCTTTCCAACCCCATTGACATCACCTCACACCTTCCAGCTACCCTCGTTCCGTTTTTATTCTGGCATCTTCCCCCTTCCTTCTCAGTCCTGAAGAAGTGTCTTGGCCTAAAGCATCGAATTGCTATTCATTTCTATAAATGCTGCCAGACCAGCTGAGTTCCTCCAGCATCTTGCGTGTGCTGCTTTGGATTTTGAGCATCTACAGACTTTCTTGTATTTATGATGTTCTCGCGGTTATTTTTAGTTGCACATTTTGTCCTTTGCACATTGGTGCTTGTCAGTCTTTGCTTATTTATAGCATTTTTTTGTAAAATTCTATTGCATTTCTTTTTTCCCTGCAAGAAAATGAATATCAAGGTAATATATGGTAAAGTATACTGCTTGTGGATTTGTGCTCTATCCCATTCTTCAGCTCTCCTGGCCAATGTAATCATACAGTTTTGTAGCCGAAACATTGCTCAATTTAGCAACCAAAATGCCGTGTCCTAGTGATGATTTCTCCTCTTAATATTTGCTGCGACTGTTCCCTCGCTGTCATCATTGACTGGTTCGCTTTCTTTCACAAACTGACACCAGCAGTAGCAACTCCCCCACTTCCCTGGTATGAATCCAGCTTCAGTCAAGTGACTGAATAGCACACATTATCATTCAGTCAAAGGGCAGTGAGTTAAAGCAAACACATTTTCATCTGGAGAGTTAGCCAAGCCTCTCAAACTGCTCAATTTTCCCCTCTTGCAATTAAGGGCATCATCTGAATGCTCAATGCAATTACTGCATTAAACTTACCCCTTCAAAAGCTATTATTCTCTCTGTTGGGTCCCACTGATAGGGGCCATAAAAGCTGATACTTTGTTTACACAGGTGAAAAAGTAACAAGAGACAGAAACAAGCATAACCAGTGTGGGAAATGTAATTTGATACTGCTTCAGTAGGAAGCGTTCTTTTGAGGTTTGGGGCTAGGATGCATTGTGGGACCGGGCTGCAAGGTTCTGCATTTTTTGTACTGGTTCCATACCCAAAGTCGCTAAACTCTGTGTCTGAACTTTTAAGGCAGTTTATGTTGTTAACCAATAGCTTCCTTCCAGTTTTTCAGTTGTTTTTTTTCTTTCTGTTCTGGATTCCATGCCCTGCCACCAACAGTGCTGCTCTGTAATCCAGCAGAGTGACATGAACACTCTGAGGTGGTAATGCCATTTGTTGGGTCCTAGAGAAGGAAGCTTTACTTTGCATCTGGTCTATTTAACTCATCTATCTAGAGGCACAAGGCTATCCCTTTTAATCCCAAGGACCAGATTCATCCCAGTTACAACTTGTGAGGCGCGTCAAGATTTTGGTACTCAGAAAATTCTTCTACAAACATATTTCTTCTTCAATTGGTTATTTGTTTAGATTTTCTGATCTGATGGCTTATTTGACTCAAAGAAAACGATGATTTGGAAAGGGTTTTGGAATTTTTAATGGCTTGTTTAACTGCAGTTACATAATATGAGCAGAGCTGTTGAAATGACTGTTAATCATTCCTTAAGAGAATCATAACAGTTTCTGTGAGGTTGCTTAAGGGGATTGAAACAATATGCATTGATCTAAGTTCTCTTCATTGCTTTTAATCAGAGATTTGGCTAACACATTACCATTACATGCATTAAGCGAATGAAGCTCTGAGACAGAAGTCTCTATTATTTTTGAGTCACTTCAAATTCATCCTGGAGTCTAGAGCTTAGAATCTAGGTAGGACTCCTCTCCTTGCAAAGGGAAAGAGTCTGGTCAGAACATTTGTCTGCTAATGGACATTGTCTATGCTTTGCTACCTTTTGATGAGATCCCCAATGCCCCCCCCCCCAATGGGCATTCACTGATATGAATCAATTTGCTAACAAGTGGCAAGTAATCCACATGCTACAAAAAAAATACAATAACCATCTCCTCTCATTACCTCCCCATTCCAAGATACTCTCCATCAATTTACTTGAGGTCAATATTAATGTGAAATATAAATGGACTTAAATGGACCCAGCAATACAGAGCAGCTGAGATTTCTGACACACGGGTACTCTCCAATCTTTAAAGACTTCTCATAATAAAGGATGGTGCCAGACCTTTTTGCAGACCTGGGTGACTTCTTTGAGCTCATCCACAAAACAGCTTAAATCTTATTAAATCTTCTGTTCTCGTATCCAATATATCCTGTGGGAGTCCACGATCTACAGCTGTGCTCAAACTACTTTCTTCACAGGCAGTGGGTACTCGCCCTCCGGAACTCACTGAGCAAGATCACCAGGAGTGGTTTGGAAGGCGGGAAACATCGCAGGAGATCGAAACATCGAGACAATGGACGTGGCTGTCAGAAACCTCTGCACGCTCTCTCTCTCTCTCTCTCTCAAAGGTGAGAGACAGTCTGCTGATTCTCGAGTCGGGGAAACTCGTAATAAGCAATGCTGCTGACTGTAACATCAAAACAGCAGGTTGCTGACATCGCCTCTCACTGTGGCAGGAGTGATATCACTCTCTCCCTCATTAGTGAGAGAGGGGAACTGCTGAGATATCAAAGTGTTGGGATGGACGGTAACTTTTGATGGTCCATAGATCATAGTCTCTGGTGGCTTGCTATTGCTTGGTGAATGGTGAGGGGGGCCTGATGTTTTTTGCTGGAACAAGTGGGTGGAGGGAGAGGGGTGCTTTGGGATTCTAATGTTTTTTCCGTCATTCATTCTTTAGGGGTTTTTTCTCTGTTTCATAGATATAAGGATTTCAGGTTGTATACTGTATACATTCTCTGACGTTAAATTGCACTATTGAATCTACAAATCCCAAATCAAGAACAAAATGTAGCATTTACCTCTCAATTGAATGAACGAAAATACAATAAGTTTAACAACATTTAAGTTAATGCAGTTTTGTTAGACTGTTAACTCAATTTCTAATTTCAGGTCGCAAAGTATTCTCTTTAAGGAACCCACTAAGCTTTCTTCAAAACTTCTCCTGGGCCTCATGTTGTTTACCACTGAGAAAAATAAGAGAAATATTAATGTTTGTACTTTCAGTTGCTGCTGCTTAAGTGGCACTTGAGCTGCTTGCCAAGTTACTTTAAAGCCATCAAAACTTGCTTTATTTTAACTTCAATGACAAGACCCTTCGATAATTTTGTGATTCTGTGAGGTTAAGAAGTGTTGGCTAAATAAATTTTCCAAATGTTATGCAAAGTTAGCTGCAGAACAGTTTTTAGCCCAGCTGTGTTAGTTCCTGGTCAACCAGTAGCTTAGCTGATGGACTGGAGACATATTGTCTGAGGAACTGCTTCACGGTGAATGTGTTCTCGGAATACAAGAGGAGTCTGATAACGTAATCAAACATATGATGGAGAAACTGTGTGTGTGTGTGTGTGTGTGTGTGTGTGTGTGTCCTTGAAATTCTTTTGGATGTTTTGTTGCTTATTAAATTTGACAGACTATTTTTCTATATTTTAAACATAGAATGTAGAACCAAACAGCACAATACTGGCCCTCTGGCACACGATGTTTTGCTGATCTATATAAACTTACTCAACGTGGAATTTAACCCTTCCCTTATAAACAGCCCACAACCTTCCATTTTTCCTACATCCATGTGCCTATCTAAGAGTCACTTAAATGTCCCTAACGTAGCTGCCTTTACAACCACCCCTAGCAGTGTGTCTAGTATTCTCTGTGTAAAAAACCTACCTTTTAATTTTCTTAATCAATTTTTTAAAAATCTCCTCTTAATTTTCCTCAACTCATCTTAAAAATACATCCTCTGGTATTGGTGATTGTTCCCCTGCGGAAAAGGCACTGGCTGTCCACTCTAGCTCTGCCTTTAATCTTAAACACCTCTATCAAGTCAACTCTCAAACTCCTTTGCTCCACAGAGAAAAGCTCATGCAGCCTTTACTCAAAGGACGTGGTCTCTAATTCAGTCTGCATCCTGGGATATCTCCACTGCTCCCACATCCTTCCTATAATCAGGCAACCAGTACTGAACACAATGCGTAAGTGTAGTCCAACCGGAGTTTCATAGAGCTGCAACATTTATCTAGCAGCTCTTGAACAATGGGCTGAAGCCAGCAAACAACACAGCGCTAAATTGAGCTGACTCACCTAAACTGAACATTCCTAGACTGTTTCAATGACTTTGTGGTTCGATGTTTCATATTCTATGTTTCTCACTCATTTTTTGCCATTTGCACGATTTGTTTTATTTTTGCGTATTGGGTGTTTGATGTTTTCTTTGAAGGGGTTCCATAGTGTTTCTTTGTTTCATGCCTGTCACTGAGAAGATGAACCTCAGGGTTGTATACTGTGTACATACTTTGATAATAAATGTACGCATTTATTTGATATTTTTATTTGATAATAAATGAATTTTTGATTTTTTTAATGAAGGCCAACATACCATATGCCTTCTTAATGACCCAATCAACTTGTGAGGTAAATTTGAATGATGTATGGACATGAACTTCAAGATCCTTCTGGTCCTCCACACGGCTTAGAATCCTGCCATTAATCTTAAGCTTAATCTTCAAGTTCAATCTTCCAAAATGTATGACTTCACATTTTTCCTGATTGAACTTTATTTGCCACTTCTCTGCCCAGCTGTACATCCTCTCTATATCCTGTTGTAACCTACAACCTTCTACATTACCCATAACATCTCCAACCTTTGTGTGCTTTGCAAACTTACTAACTTTCCCTTCTACTTCCTCATCCAAGTCATTTATAAAAATCACAAAGTAGGGAGATCACAGAATAGATCTCTACAGAACACCACTAGTCATCAACCTTTGGGCCAAATATTCCATCTGCTACCATCCTCTGCCTTCTGTGGGTGAATTCATATTTTAAAAGCCAAATATCTAGTCATCTTTAATATCTCAAATGCTTTTATAGTCAATGAAATAATTACTTTTTGAAGCTCATTCACTGTTGTAATGTAGGAAGCCATGTTTGCCAAGTTGTGCATTGCAAGTTTCCACAAAGAGAAGTATGATAACAACCAGATCATATGTTTTAGTAATGTTGAGAGAGGGGAAATGGAAGGTTGTGTTCATGACACAAGGATAATTTTTTTTCATCTATTTCAAGATCATCCCATAAGATAAAACCATAAGACATAGGAGCAGAATTAGGCCATTTGGTCCATCGAGTCTGCACTGCCATTCAATCATGGCTGATCCTATTTTTTTCCTCCCCTCCACCCCAGTTCCCAGCCTTCTCCCTGTAACCTTTGATGCAATAAATTCCATAAAATCACCACCCTTTGGCTAAAGAAATTTTTCCTCATCTGTTTTGAAAGGCCACCCCTCTATCCTGAGGCTGTGCCCTCTTGTCCTAGACTCTCCCACCATGGGAAACATCTTTTCCATCTCTACTCTGTCTAGGCCTTTCAACATTCGAAAGGTTTCAGTGAGATCCCCCCCCCCCCCCCATCCTTCTGAATTCCAGTGAGCACAGACCGAGAGCCATCAAACATTCCTCGTATGATAAACCTTTCATTCTTGGAAACATCTTTATGAACCTCTTCTGGACCGTCTCCAATGTCAGCACATCTTTTCTAAGATGAGGGGCCTAAAATTGATCACAATACTCAAGGTGAGGCCTCACTAGTGCCTTATAAGTCATCAGGATCACATCCTTGTTCTTGTATTATAGACCTCTTGCTAACATGGCATTTGCCTTCCTCACCACCGACTCAACCTGCAAGTTAACCTTGAGGGTGTTCTGCACAAGGACTGCCAAGTCCCTTTGCATCTCAGATTTTTGTATTTTCTCCCCATTTAGAAAATTGTCTGCACATTTATTTCTACCACCAACATGCATGACCATGCATTTTCCAACATTGTATTTCATTTGCCACTTTCTTGCCCATGCCATGGCTTTGGCACCATGCCAGAGTCCAATAATTTTTGAAAGATCATTTTTAATGCCACCACAGTCTCTAATGCTACCTCTTTCAGAACCCTAGAGTGCAGCTTATCTGCTCCGGGTGACCTATGTACCTTTAGGTCTTTTAGCTTTTTGAGCACCTTCTCTCTTGTAACAGTAACTGCACCCACTTCTCTTCCTTCACACACTACAACATCAGGCATACTGCTGGTGTCTTCCACAGTGAAGGCTGATGCAAAATACTCATTTAGTTCATCAGCCATCTCCTTGTCCCCCGTTATTATTTCTGCTTTGTTTTCTAGTGGTTTTTAAGTCCACTCTTATTTCTCTTTTATTTTAATATACTTGAAAAAACTTCTCCTATCCATTTTGATATTGTTTGCTAGTTTGCTTTCATATTTCATCTTTACCCTTTAAGTGATTTTTTTAGTTGCTCTCTGTAGGTTTTTAAAAACTTCCCAAACCTCTATCTTCCCACTAATTTTTGCTTTGTTGTATGCTCTTTCTTTTGCTTTTACAATAGCTTTGACTTACCTTGTCAGCCATGGTTGTACTATTTTACCATTTGAGTATTTCTTCATTTTTGCAATACATATGTCATGCACCTTCCTCATTTTTCCCAGAAATGCCAGAACATTGCTGCTCTGCTGAAAGCCCTGCCAGCAGCTCCTTCCAAATTACATTGCCCAACTTCTCTCTCATCCCGCTGTAATTTCCCTTACTCCACTGAAATCCTGCTACGTCATACTTTACTTTCTCCCTGTCTTGTTGGGGGCTGTATATAACTGCATCAATGTCCTTTTACTCTTAGAGTTTCTTAACTCAACTAACAAGGATTCAACATCTTCCGATTCTATGTCACATCTTTCTACTGATTTGATACCATTCTTTACCATTAAAGTCACACCACCCCATCTGCCTAACTTCCTATCCCTCTGATATAATGTGTAACCTTGGACATTCAGCTCCGAACTACAACCATCCTTCAGCCAAATAGGAAGATCATTTCTATTTGCTTGACATCCGAAGGTACATTGTTTAAAAGCTACCTGACATTGCTAATTTAACAGCATTATTAGCCACCTGACTGGTGGCTTTGAGTCAAAACATTATACAGCATGGAAACAGGCCCTTAGCCCATCTTGTCCATGTTAACAAAGTTGCTCACCTAGGTTAGTTCCATTTGCCAACATTTCACTGAACGTACAGCCCTCAACTCATATGTGAGCATTCTAATGAAGGATCTTGACCCCAAAACATTTACTGTTCATTCCCCTCTGAGTTCCTGTAGCATTTTGGGTGTTGCTCCAGATTTCCGGCACCTGTAGTCTTCCTTGTGTCTTACCAAAGGAGCCACAGCTGACATTACACTTATAAATTTCTTGTTAGGAACATTGGGTAAATGTTACTTTTTCCACAACAGGCAGTACAGATATCATCGTTGTGTCAATGTAATGCTCCAGCAAAACAGCCATTGAAAATGCAGGTAAATAAAGAACTTGGTGGCCCTGTGGTTTCACTTAGTGTTCACCAGCCCCGGGAACCTGGGCTTGAAAGTGGGCCAGACCAGTGAAAGAATGTCTCCTCTTGTTGACAACTGGAAAACTCTTTGTGAAGTAAACTCGATTCATCTTAATCCAGTTCCCAATGAATACATTTAAAATGCCCACAAGTTGACACAAAATTTCCCCCTCACTTGGAAAGATGGCTGTTTATAAGGCTGGGTGTAGGGAGAAGGGTCATGTTGATGCAAGCATGCAGTAGGGAATCTTCTTCTGAAATTAGAGTTAACAGAATGGAAACATAGCATAATCCCTACCTTGGAAATTCTGTTCAAGATGTTCTGCAAATAAAAAGCATGTTTTGAAAACAGTGGTCACATCATTAAAAAATATTGTCAGATTTACTTTTCCTTGGTAAATTAAGTCATTTTGTGTCATATACTTCTTGTATTCTCTGGTTATTTGGTGTGTTCTTTCCACTTAATTTCTACCCTCTATCTTTACACTTCATCTGTTTTAAGCAAATGGAAATTAGAAATATAGAGTAAAAGACGTTCTTTGTGATTAGCCTGTTGTGCCACACTTAATGAAATGCTCCAGATATAATTCAAGAAAAGTTGACAGTTTCCGCTCTCCACAGGTGCTGCCCAGACTGTTGAGTATTTTCAAGCCCTTCAGTTTTGATTTCCAATTTACAACATCTTAAGTCAAGTCAAGTCAAGTCACTTTTATTGTCATTTCAACCATAAAGGCTGGTACAGTGCATAGTAAAAATGAGACAACTTTTTCAGGACCATGGTGTAACATGACACAGAACAAAAACTAGACTGAATTACGTGAAAAAAACAGCACAGAGAAAGCTACACTAGACTACAGACCTACACAAGACTGTGTAAAGTGCACAAAAACAGTGCAGGCGTTACAATAAATAATAAACAGCACAATAGGGCAAGGCGTCAGTCCAGGCTCTGGGTATTGAGGAGTCTGATAGCTTGGGGGGAGAAACTGTTACATATTCTGGTTGTGAGAGCCCGAATGCTTCGGAGCCTTTTCCCAGATGGCAGGAGGGAGAAGAGATTGTATGAGGGGTGCATGGGGTCCTTCATAATGCTGTTCCCTTTGCGGATGCAGTGTGTAGTGTAAATGTCCATGATGACGGGAAGAGAGACCCCGATGATCTTCTCAGCTGACCTCACTATCCGCTGCAGGGTCTTGCAATCCGAGATGGTGCAATTTCCGAACCAGGCAGTGATGCAGCTGCTCAGGATGCTCTCAGTACAACCCCTGTAGAATGTGATGAGGATGGGGGGGGTGGGAGATGGACTTTCCTCAGCCTTCGCAGAAAGTAGAGATGCTGCTGGGCTTTCTTTGCTATGGAGCTGGTGTTGAGGGACCAGGTGAGATTCTCCACCAGGTGAACATCAAGAAATTTGGTGCTCTTTATGATCTCTACTTAGGAGCAGTCGATGTTCAGCGGGGAGTGGTCGCTCCGTGCCCTCCTGAAGTCAACAACCATCTCTTTTGTTTTGTTCACATTCAGAGACAGGTTGTTGGCTCTGCACCAGTCCGTTAGCCACTGCACCTCCTCTCTGTAAGCTGACTCATTGTTCCTGCTGATGAGACCCACCACGGTTGTGTCATCGGCGAACTTGATGATATGGTTCGAGCTGTGTGTTGCAACACAGTCGTGGGTCAGCAGAGTGAACAGCAGTGGACTGAGCACACAGCCCTGGGGGGCCCCATGCTCAGTGTGATGGTATTGGAGATGTTGCTCCCGATCTGGACTGACTGAGGTCTTCCAATCAGGAAGTCTAGGATCCAGTTGCAGAGGGAGGTGTTCAGGCCCAGTAGGCTCAGCTTTCCAATCAGTTTCTGAGGGAGGATTGTGTTGAATGCTGAACTGAAGTCTATGAACAGCATCTGAACATATGTGTCTTTTTTGTCCAAGTGGGTTAGGACCAGGTGGAGGGTGATGGCAATGGTGTCATCTGTTGAGCGGTTGGGACGGTACGCAAACTGCAGGGGGTCCAGTGAGGGGGGCAGCAGGGTCTTGATATGCTTCATGATGAGCCTCTCAAAACACTTCATGATGATGGATGTGAGTGCAACGGGACGGTATTCATTTAGACAGGACACTGAAGACTTCTTCAGCACGGGGACGATGGTGGCAGCCTTGAAGCACATTGGAACGGTGGCGCTGCTCAGGGAGATGTTGAAGATGTCAGTGAGAACATCTGCTAGCTGGTCTGCACATCCTCTGAGCACTCTACCAGGGATGTTGTCTGGTCCAGCAGCCTTCCATGGGTTGACCCTGCTCAGGGTTCTTCTCACATCGGCCACGGTGAGACACAGCACCTGGTCATTTGTAGGAGGGGTGGACTTCCTCACTGCCACGTCATTTTCCGCCTCAAACTGGGCGTAGAAGTTATTCAGCGCATCTGGGAGGGAGGCATCACCTGCACAGTCAGGTGATGTTGTCCTGTAATTGGTGATGTCCTGGATGCCCTTCCACTTTCGCCGTGCGTCGCTGCTGTCCTGGAAGTGGCTGTGGATTAGCTGGGCGTGTGCACGCTTTGCCCCTCTGATAGCCCGGGACAGTTTGGCCCTCGCTGTTGCTAGAGCTGTGGTGGTTTGCATTTTTAATGGGGATATCATAATCCATTTAATTGTTGTGATTATGCTCCATTTTCATATTTCCTTCCAGATTAAAAAGCTAACTCAAAGTAAGTTAGAAACCCTTCAAAATCTATCTGGCATTCAGTGATACTGTGGTAGGTGACCCTAACTGAATCTGGAGCTAAGCAGGTATCTGGTTTGGCTTCAGAATTGTTGATGCAGATGCTTTGAGGCCAATTGCATTTACTGTTTGGCTTTGGATTGTTTTCTTATGGGTGGCCCGCAATTTTGCAGGAGAAAATAATTTAAATAAAGTCTCAACACTGCTCAGACTTCTATATCCTTTTATGAGTTACAATGAGTCAAGGAGACTCATTACTAATCGGTGTCTGTCTGCCTGTTTGTGTATCCATATACATCTGTAATTGTTTCAAATATTTTGCACATTGGAGGAAAGGTATATTTAACTCTTTGGTTGAGAGTACTTATATTGTATATATTTCTTTAAGATGTATATTTTAATGAAGTTTAAATCTACTCTTGTGTTCCTTCATCCTGTTGCCATTCTGACAATTACATTTATGTCGTTTATACTTCAGAGCTGCAGACATGTGTTCTAACCTGACTTTCTTGTTACTTAATCTGCCTTGTTTATTTTATATAAAATTGCCACAAGGCACAACTGGAATCTTTTTTCTATTTACCTGTGCCATCAATCAGCAATCTAAGAAATCATCTCTCAAAGGCAGCTTTGACACTTGGTCAGGTTTGTTCCGCAGGTATGCTCACCGATGAATTGCACTGCACCTTTTCTCTTGTATTTACACATTGCCTCATGTAGTTCAAATCAGGCCCTTCCCAAAAAAAAATCACACAATTAATTGAAAACAAGTGAGCACCAGCATTAGTGTGATGTCCATCTGAAAAGAAGCATTGAATGGAGTCATTCAGCATCCTTTAGTTTCCTGGGCAGAGTTTTGTTAAGATTGTCATCCCTTAAAGGTTCAATCTCCATTGTACTGCACCACCAGTAGCTCTAGTAGCATGCAGGGTGTCATTTGGAAGATGGAAGTTAGGGGGAAATTTCTGTGCCTTTTCCACATAGTCACGCTGTTGGAACCACCTGCTGTACCTTGTGTTTCCTGCAGGATGATCAATGAAACAAGCATAGAAACATAGAAAACCTACAGCACAATACAGGCCCTTTGACCCACAAAGTTGTGTCGAACATGTCCCTACCTTAGAAATTACTAGGCTTACCTATAGCCCTCTATTTTACTAACCTCCATGTACCTATCTAAAAGTCTCTTAAAAGATCCTGTCGTATCCGCCTCCACCACCATTGCCAGCAGCCCATTCCATGCACTCCCCACTCTTTGTGTAAAAAACTCACCCCTGACGTCTCCTCTGTACCTACTCCCCAGCACCTTAAACCTGTGTCCTCTTATAGCAACCATTTCAGCCCTGGGAAAAAGCCTCTGACTATCCACACATTAGTTTCTCTTTGCTTTCACTCTCCGTATCATATGTGATAGTTTTAACTCCTGATTATCTTTAAAAGTGTGTAGACTCTCTCATGTGAGTGTTAGGGCTGTCTTATGAAGTACCCTGACTGATGTCAATTGAGTGAGCACTATGTATGTGGTGTCTAAATGAAGAATGCATTGAGTTGTGCTCTTTGTTTTTCTTTGCAACTATTAAATGATTGACTGAAAGGTTCAAGTTTACATCACAAGCACTTGTTATACATATTGCATGATAATTGACACCAATAAATACATGTCTGATACAACTTTTTGTAGGCTTTTCCATTCAAGAGCATACAAATCTGATCTTGGCCCAAAACCATAGATGTGTGTTGCTCTGGATTTCCAACATCTGCAGATTTTCTCGTGTTTGGAAATCTGCATCAGAATCAGGTTTAATATCACTGGTATATGTCATGCAGCAGCACATTTCAATGCATAATAAAAAATATAAATTACAATAAGAAAAGTATATATTTTATATAGAGTCAATTCCTGTTAATTGGGTCACAGTGGAACCAGTATACTTTGGTCCAATTAAATGGCTGCCTCAAATAGCCGAAGTTTCATGGAAGTATAACCATATAACAATTACAGCACGGAAACAGGCCATCTCTGCCCTTCTAGTCTGTGCTGAACGCTTACTCTCACCTAGTTCCACCGACCTGCACTCAGCCCATAACCCTCCATTCCTTTCCTGTCCATATACCTATCCAATTGTTTTTAAATGACAATATCTAACCTGCCTCTACCACTTTTGCTGGAAGCTTGTTCCACACTGCTACCACTCTCTGAGTAAAGAAGTTCCCCCTCATGTTACCCCTAAACTTTTGCCCCTTAACTCTCAACTCATGCCCTCTTGTTTGAATCTCCCTACTCTCAATGGAAAAAGCATATCCACATCAACTCTATCTATATCCCTCATGATTTTGAATACTTCTATCAAGTCCCCCCTCAATCTTCTATGCTCCAAAGAATAAAGACAAAACTTGTTCAACCTTTCTCTGTAACTTAGGTGCTAAAACCCAGGTAGTGAGAAAGATATAAAAAAGACAAACAGTAATAAATTACATATTTAAATGAAATATAGGATAAATTAGAACACTACCAACAGTACTACAGTATTATAAAACTGTCTATTATTTACTAATAGTTATCAACAGGCAGTCATCCGGTGTACACAATTAACAAGTTTAGCACAGGTAATAGCTCAGTGCAGATAATGGACTGCCTTCATATAATCCTATCAACAATTACATCCTCCAAATCTTCATTTGAACTGAATTGAATTGACTTTATTTCTTACACCCTTCACATACATGAGTAAAAATCTTCACTCTGTCTAAACGTACAATGTGCAATTTATAGTAATTTATCAGTAGTATACACAACAGGACAGTCAGTATAGAATAGAAGGACAATTGTGTCAGCATGAGCTAATCAGTCTGATGGCCTGGTGGAAGAAGCTGTCTCGGAGCCCGTTGGTCCTGGCTTTTATGCTGTGGTACCGTTTTCTGGATGGTAGCAGCTGGAATAGTTTGCGGTTGGGTTGGCTTGGATCCCCAATGATCCTCCAAGCCCTTTTATGCATCTGTCTGTGCAAATGTCCTGAATAGTGGGAAGTTCACATCCACAAATGCACTGGGCTGTCCGCACCACTTTCTGCAGAGCCCTGCAATTGTGGGAAGTACAGTTCCCATACCAGGCAGTGATGCAGCCAGTCAGGATGCTCTCAATTGTACCCCGGTAGAAAGTTCTTAGGATTTGAGGGCCCATACCAAACCTCTTCACTGTCTGAGGTGAAAGAGGCGCTATTGTGCTTTTTTCATCAAACAGCTGGTATGTACAGACCACATGAGGCCCTTGGTGATGTGGATGCTAAGGAACTTGAAGCTGTTTACCCTCTCAATCCCAGATCCATTAATAACAAAAGGGGTTAGCCCATCTCCATTCCTCCTGTAATCCACAAACAGCTCCTTTGTTTTTGCGACATTGAGAGAGAGGTTGTTTCTTGACACCACTGTGTCAGAGGGATGACTTCTTCCCTGTAGGCTCCCTCATTATTATATGAGGTAAGGCCAATCAATGTAGTATTGTCAGCAAATTGAATTAGCATATTGGAGTTGTGGGTAGCGACACAGCCATGGGTATACAGAGAGCAAAGGGGGGGGGGCTTAGGACACAGCTCTGAGGGGCACCTGTGTTGAAGGTCAGAGGGGCAGAGGTGAGGGGCCCCATTCTTACCACCTGCTGGCCTTCTTACAGGAAGTCCAAGATCCAGCTGCACAAGGCAGGGTGAAGGCCGAGGTCTCTGGGCTTCTTGTCAAGCCTGGAGGGAATTATGGTGTTGAATGCTGAACTGTAATCCAAAAACAGCATTCTCACATAAGCATCCTTCTTCTCCAGATGTATAAGGACAGTGTGCAGAGCTGTGGCTATTGCATCATCTGTTGATCAGTTGTGTCAGTAGGTGAATTATTGAAGGTCCAATGTGGGTGGCATCATGCTGTAGATGTAGTCCTTGAACAGCCTCTCAAAGCATTTGCTTATTATTGAGGTGAGTATGACAGAATGCCAGTCATTCAGTCATGTTACCTTGGTCTTTTTAGATACAGGAGCAATGGTGAATGTTTTGAAGCAAGACATTCATTGTAACATTCAAGATTACTGTCAATATCTTCAAATTTTTCAAAGTTCCTAACTTGTTCAAATGGTGAAATTGTTCTGTTTTCACTCCCGGCTGTTTCTGGCATCTCCAAGCCTGAATACTTCAAACCTCAGGGAATGAAGCAGTCCTGATTGTCTTGCTGCTTCATTTTTGCTAAATATCCATGACAAGAATCATTGCTTTTTGAACACAAAAGTGTGCAACTGATGCTATTAAAAGCTGCTTGCTATATGCAAGGTGTAGGGTCTAACAGCCACACAAGTGTACATGACTGATGCTAGTTACAACTTGTTTGGCAACAGTCTCCTGCCCCATTAAGTGGCATAGTATCCTAAATGAAGGAAGGGAATCCAGGCAATTCTCTCCATTGCTTTTGTTCTTTAAGAATTGTCCCAAATAAATGGCTACCTCGATTAACTGAATGCTCAATTAACCAGAATCTGCTGTGCACGTAAATGTATATATAAATTAACTAAGAAGTGAAAAAAAGAGCAAAAAAAAAGTGAGGTAGTGTACATGGGTTTATCGTCCTTTCAGAAATGGCGGTGGGCAAGAAGCTGTTCCTAAAATGTTGAGTCTGTGCCTTCAGGCTCCTTTACCGCCTTCTTGATGGTAGCAATGAGAAGAGGGCATGTCATGGGTGATGGGAGTCCTTAATGATGGATGCCACCTTTCTGAGGCATCGCCTTTTGAAGATGTCCTCAGTGCTAGGGAGGCTAGTGCCAATGAGTTCGAAACCTCTTCTGATCATGTGCAATGGCCCCTCCATACCATAACCACATCGAATGCTCTCCAAGGTACATCTGCAGAAATTTGCCATAGTCTTGAGTCGTTGGTAGCATACCAAGTGTCCTTAAACTCCTAATGAAATATAGCCACTGCCATGCCTTCTTTGTAGTTGCATCAATATTTTGGGCCCAGGGTAGATCTTCAGAGATGTTGACACGAAGGAACTTGAAACTGCTCACCCTTTCCAGAGCTGGTCCCTTTATGAGGACTGGTGTATGTTTCATCATCTTCCCTTTCCTGAAGTCCACAATCAATTCCTTGGTCTTACAAACGTAGATTGCAAGGTTGTTGTTTTGACACCACTCAACTAGCTGATCTATCTTATTCCAGTATGCTTGCTCATCACCATCTGAAATTCTGCCAGCAATAATTGTGTCATCAGCAAATTTATTGATGGTGCATGAGCTGTGCCCAGGCACACTGTTGTGGGTGTAGGGAGAGTAGAGCAGTGGGCTAAGCACACATGCTTGAGGTGTGTCAGTATTACCGTCAGTGAGGAAGAGATGTTATTTCCGATCTTCACTGACTGTCGTCCCCCAATGAGGAAGGCAGGGATCCAATTGCAGAGGGAGGTACAGAGGCCCAGTCTTTGGAACTTGTTGATTAGAACTGAGGGCATGATGTTGTTGAACGTTGAGCTGTAATCTCTAAACAGTAGCATGATGTAGGTGCAGGTGACCCAAGGCTGAGTGGAGAGCCAGTGAGATTGCACCCACAGCAGCAGTAGGCAAATTACATTGAGCCCATGTTCTTGTTCAGGAGGAATCAAATTCTCAGAGCACTTCATCACTGTAGATGAGAGTGCAGTTGGGCATTAGTCATTGAGACAGCTCAGCCTGCTCTTCTTGGGCACTAGTATGATTGTTGTCCTTTTGAAGAGATGGGAAACCTCTGATTGCATCAATAAGAGATTGACGAGGTCTTTGAAACCTTGATTGGCACAGGTTTTCAGTGGCTTAGCAGGTACACCATCAGGCCTGACACCTTGTGAGGGTTCACCCTCATGAAAGCTGTTCTGATGTTGCCTCCAAGACAGAGATAACAGGGTCAAACAGGTGTCGTTTTATTCTGCAGATCAAAACGTACATAAAGACATTTAGCTCATCTGGGAGTGAATCATCACAGCCACTCATGATTTTAGGTTTTACCTTGTAGAAAGTAATGGCTTTCAAACCTTACCAGAGCTGACATGCACATAATTCCATCTCTAACTTCAATTGGAATTGCTTTCTCACTCTTAAAATAGCCTTCCGTAGGTCATGCCTGGACTTCTTGAAAAGTTCTGGATCACCAGTCTTGAATACCACAGATCTAGCCATCACTGGACTACGAAGCTCCTGGTTCATCCATAGCTTATGGTTTGGATATGTCTGGCACACGGTCATCGACATAGGTCTTGATGAAATCAGTAACGACTGTGGTGTATTCATTCAGATCCAAAGATGAATCCCAGAATATCATCCAGTCCACCGACTCAAAGCAGTTTTCACACCAGGCAGGATGAATCACGGCCTGTGCCCTTGAATAAAAATACCTACAAAAAGTAGTGAATAGAGCCCAGTCAATCACAGGTAAAGCCCTCCCCATTTCTGACCACATGTACAAGGAGCGATGCCATAGCATTTGTCACTTGGGACCCCCTCACCATCGAGGCCATGGTCTCTTCTCGCTGCTGCCATCTGGAAGGAAACACAGGAGACCTTAAGTCCCACACTATAAGGTTCAGGAACAGTTATTACCCCTCAACCATCAGGCTCCTAAACCACTCCAACACTGAACTGATTTCACAATCTATGAACTCCACAACTCAAGCATGCTACAACTTACTTTCTCAGTATTTATTTATTTATTTATTTATTTTCTTTTTTGCATTTGCACAATTTGTTGTCTTTTGCACATTGCTTATTTGTCCGTCTTTCTGTGCTGGTTTTAATTGATTCTATTTTGTTTCTTGTACTTGCTGTGAAAGCCCACAGGAAAATGAATTTTAGTGTAGTTTATGGTAACATATACAGTATGTACTTTAATAAAAAATTTACTTTGAACTTTGATATCAGGAATATATTAAACCTGCTAATATGCATCTAAAGCAGAAGTTCCTAGTCCTATTCTGTGATCACTGAAATTTCACCTGGAACTAATCGCAAAAAATGATCTTTATCAACGACATTTTAAACACATTTGGACATGTATGTTGATAGGAAATGTTAGAGCGATAAGGGCCAAATGCAGGCAAATGAGACCAGCTTAGATGAGCATCTAGGTGAGCACAGAGCAGCTGAGCCAGATAATCTGCTTCTGTGCTGTATGTCTGTCTGTATAATCTGCATTTAAATCATGCCTTGCTGCTTAAACAGTGGAGTACAAAATCCAATTTCCAGGCAGATGTATTCCTAGGATATCTGTAAGTTTTTAATGGCTGCCATCCACATCTGGCCATTAATACACCTGCATTTATCTTTCCTTGAGCATTACTTAAATCCTCAGTTTAGTGTTTTACAAGCCGGGTACTTTGATTTTTATTTTGTTAAGGTTCCAGTCATTTCAGCTGAAGTTGTAGATATTGGAAAACTGTTTGTATAATAGCAAGCATGAAAGCTCCCTACATTTACTGTCAGCAAGGCTGTTTAATATTATGTGTTTGGGCTAATGGTTAATTCAGTTCTGATGTGACCCATGCCTGCAGCGAGAAAAAAAACCTCTGGTTAGACCACACTTGGAGTATTGTATTGTGTTCTGTTCTGGTCACCTCATTACAGGAAGAAGATGGAAGATTTAGAGAAGGTGCAGCGGAGATTTACCAGGATGCTGTCTGGATTAAAGAACATGCCTTATGAGGAAAGGCTGAGTGAACAGGGACTTTTTAGCGTGGACGATGAGAGGCAAATTGATAGAGGTGTATAAATTTATGAGAGGCATAGATAGAGTGGACAGCCAGCATCGTTTTCCCAAAGCAGCAAGGGCCAATACCAGAAGACACTCACTGAAGGTGAGTGGAGGTAAGTGTGGGGGTAGAGGTAGGTTTTTTACACAGAGAGGTAAGTACTTGGAATGCACTGCTGAGGGTGGTGGTAGGTGCTAATACATTAGGGACATTTAAGAGACTCAGAATGAATGAAAAAATGGAGGGTCATGGGCTGTGTAGGAGGGAAAAGTTACATTGATGATGGAGTAGATTAAAAGATTAGAACAACATGATGGTCTGTAGGGCCCATACTGTGCTGTACTGTTTTATGTTCTATGATACTGATGGCAGTGGATTCGTGGGCTTGTGCAGAGAGTGCTTACAATAGCTTTTCCACCAAGGCCATCCTTTAAAATGAAAGCTGACCCCAGTGATGGTGTTAACTAATAGTCTCTCCTTTATAAAGAAGAACTTCAATGTCTTCTGATTGGTATCCTTCCAATCTGATCAAAGATAAGTCATAGCAAATGCTGTGAGATGTTGACAGATACATCTCACAGTGATTTTTAACTGCACACCCAATTGCTTTCAGCAATGGGGGCGGGATTAAAATCACCCAGTGCTCTAGAAATACTAGCAACAAAGTCATGAACATTTTACTTGGTGTTGAAGTAAACTTCTTTTTAAAGGACATGGTAAGGAAGATGGTGCCAAGGATTGGCACCTCTAAATATTGGGTCTGAGAGCAGAAATTGTAGTGACCCTATCAATAGAATTCCAGCAGTTGTCCAATGGTACTGATGTCTCAAATTTGTGGTTGGTATTTCATTCCTATTTTCAATTATTGTTGAATGTTGATTCTTCTCATTTGGCAAAATATCTAAAAATTACTCATTGGCTGTCAGCCAGGCCACTAGAAGGAGGGCTTTAGGTAACATATCCCTTAAGGAAAAGAAATCCAGCAAGACCAATCCTGCCTTTGCAGCAGCACAGTGTGGGTGGGCTGATGCCATTGCTGATTGTTCCAGAAATGTCTACAGGCATTACCACCTGCACTGAGGGAAGAAGAATTTAGGAGTTTACCTTAGCAGGATCCAAGGTGGTGAAAGACTGATAAAAAGTACGATTATGAATTATGCCCAAAATAGTTGAGGTCATAAAAAGGAAAATGAAACATTTTCATTCACAAGCAGCTAATTTGTCATGAGAAACAGTCATAACAGAATAATTTATATCTGGAAAAGTCTCGTCTTTCACCAACTGATCCATGGCTTAGATAGGGAGACGTATACAATTCAGTGAAAAAAGTGTAGGTTGACAACACGTATGTCACTGAATTGATTGTAATTAGTCATAAAACATATTATTCAGATTATGTTCAAAGTTCAAAAGTACATTTATTATGAAAGTAGGTATTGTCAAATTGCTGGTCGGAATCAGAATCTGGTCCATTATCGTTGACTTATATATATTGAAATCTGTTGTTTTTTGGCAGCAGTACAGGGAAAAGACATAAAATTACCATAAGTTGCAAAATAAATAAATAGTTTAAAAAAGGAATAATGAAGTAGTGTTCATGAGTTTATGGTCTGTTCAGAAATCTGATGACAGAGGGGAAGAAGTTGTACTAAATCGTTGAATGTGGGTGTTCAGGCTTCTGTATCTCCTCCCAGGGAAGAGGGCACGTCATTTTCGTTATTTTTCCCCAGTTGACTTAAAAGTAGTTAATGTTACATACGTGTGCCACCTTTATTATGTGCTACAACTATTGAAAGAAGATTACTTTCAAGGAATGATCTTATTGGGGACTTAGTTTCATAGAGTCAGGAAAGGAATGCATGCATGCAAGAAATTGTGAAGTCTTACAGATTTTAAGGTAGTTATTGAAGAGTGAAATCTATTTCTCTTGAAATGAATAGCTTGTTATAGAACTCGGTTGCATTACACCATATGTTTGCGTTTTTGCAAAGCAATTTGAAAGACGCTTCCTCTAACATTTTTATGAATTAGAAGTGGTCAGCTTTATAGACTAGAATTTATATTAGAATATTAACTTAGATTTGAGCTGAAATGTCTTTTTACTCCTTTAAGTAAACTGCTGCAGATTCTTTTTATTTGGAAGAAACAGGCGGCCACGCTTTAAGTAAATACCTTGAAGTCATTTAGAAAGAGCAGACTGTGTGGGTTATGAATGACTCTGGCTGATATACTTGAACAGTAGGTGGCAAACAAGCTTCGTCAATAAATCTGAAAGAATCAGCTAGTGAAAAGAGGTCCATTCATAACTGTGGCTCAGCAATACAACCCACCTACACCCAACTCCCCCACTCCAGAGCCCACACCTTGCCAAATAAACACTTAATTTTCTTAGAAGGAATAAGAAAATTCAGAAGTAGAATATTAAGAATGAAAAGTTGTTGCTCCCAATTTTGTCCGAGAAGTGTTTTAACGTTTATTTCTTAGCTGTGGCGTTCATGCATTCTATAACTTAGAGCTGCTAGTTAAGTAATGCAAATAAAGGTTGTTCCCTTTGATTGCTCTATAAATCCATTGATTCCCCCCTCTACAGCCTCTGCTGAATTACCTGATCTCACCTCACGAAAGGGGAGCCTCCAGGAGGGTAGGCCCCTGTAGCTATCTTTGATGCCTATCCAGAAAGTTGACAGAGATAATAACACCCACAATATTGAACGCTGCCCAACAGGTCAATACCAACGTTTATGCTTTATGCCAAAGGTGCTTGGAATTGGCAGAAGATGAGAATAGTTGTAGCCGCAATGGATTCCATTCTAAAATGGCCCATTGACAGCTGCTGTCCAGGGAATCACTGGAAAGGTGGGGAAAGTAACTGAAGGCTGCTTGTGTCTGTAGAACTGTACACTGAAAAGAAATGAGAGGGTGGCGGATAGTGTGGGGTGGTGGGGGGGGTGGGGAGAAACAAAATAAAAGAGCAAAAATAAATTAAACTAGCATTTTTTTTGCTACTTGCTCTGACTGCCCACACCTCCATATTAATTGAATATAATCAAAGCTAAATCTGATTTGATTTCAGAAGAATCACAGCTAAGAACAGGGGGGTTTTTCATGTGGGGAACCTGTCTGAAACCTACTGAATACTGAGATGCTCAGATAGAGTGGATGTGGAGAGAATGTTCCCTATGGGGCAGAGTCTCTGAATAGAAGGACGTCCCTTTAGAACAGAGATTAGGGAAAAATTCTGTAGCCAGAGGGTAATAGATTTTGGATTTCATTTTTACAGATGGCTATGGAGGCCAAGTCATTGGATATATTTAGAGTGGAGCTTGATAGGTTCTTGATTAATCAGGGCATGAAATATTATAGGGAAAAGGCAAGAGAACGGGGTTGAGAGGGAAACTAATTTAGCCGTGATCTAATGGTGGAGCAGACCTAATGGACTGAATGGCCTAATTCTGTTCCTATGTCTCATGGTTTTATGTAGATCAAATTGAAGCGAAATTAAGAAGTAGTGAACTTTCTGACTGGTGTTTGGTCTGACATCATTTAGTAAGAACAATAATTAACTTATGATTGCTGTAAGAATTGACATAGCCTTGTACAGAAGGCCTTCTATTGGGCGTGGAAGACATGATTCTATTGCTCTGCTACATAAAACTATACTTTTCAAATGGCATCTTTGAAGACTTTTATTGGGTGGCAAGTACATTGGATTCCAGTTAATTGGGACAGTCACTTATTTGGGACAATTCCTAGAGAGGAAAAGCTAATCAAGAAAATTGCCATGATTCCCTTTGTTTATTTAGGACACTGTGCCACTTAATTGAGACTGTTGCCAAACAGTTACTAACTAGTGTCAGATGCATGCACTTGTGTGGCTGTTAGACAGTACACCATGCATAGAATGAACAGCTTTTAAATGGCATCAGTTACGTGTGCTTGTGCTCACAAAGCAGTCATTTTTGTCACTGATAGTTGATGAGAAATAAGCAGTAAAACAATTCAGAACTGTTTTGCTCACTGCGGTTTCAATCGTTCAGTCATGGAGATGCCAGATAAGTCCAGGAGTGAAAATGAAACAATTGTACTACTTCAGCAAGTTAGGGACTACAAAGAATTTGAAGATATCGATGATCATCTTGAATGTTACAATGAAAATGAAGATTCAAGCGATGCAATCATTGATAGGATTGTATGAAGGCAGTCTATTATTTTCACTAGGTAGCTGTCTGCACTGAGTATGTGCATTTACAGTCAATCAAAAGGACGTGGCTGCTTATAGGTAGGCTGGATGAATTCCTCCATTGATAACAATTAGGAACTGATACACAGTTTTATAGTACTGTTGCAGTATTAATATAGCTCTAATTTGTTCTGCATTTCATTTAAATACATAACTTGTTACTCAGTTAAAGGGTACTTTGCCTTTTTTATACCTTTTTAATTACAAACCCCATTTCCAGAAAAGTTGGGATATTTTCCAAAATGCAATAAAAACAAAAATCTGTGACATGTTAATTCACGTGAACCTTTATTTAACTGACAAAAGTACAAAGAAAAGATTTTCAATAGTTTTACTGACCAACTTAATTGTATTTTGTAAATATACACATATTTAGAATTTGATGGCTGCAACACACTCAACAAAAGTTGCGACAGAGTTAAAATAAGATTGAGAAGTAACACAGAATATTCAAGTAACACCGGTTTGGAAGACTCCACATTAAGCAGGCTAATTGGTAGTAGGTGAGGTATCATGACTGGGTATAAAAGTAGCGTCCATCAAAGGCTCAGTCTTTGCAAGCAAGGATGGGGCGTGGCTCACTGCTTTGTGCCAAAAGTCATGAGAGAATTGTTAGTCAGTTCAAAAGGAGCATTTCCCAATGCAAGATTGCAGAGAATTTAGGTCTTTCAACATCTACAGTACATAATATTGTGAAAAGTTTCAGAGAATTCAGAGACATCTCAGTGCATAAAAGGCAAGGTCAGAAACCACTGTTGAATGCACGTAATCTTCAAGCCCTCAGGCGGCACTGCCTAAGAAACCGTCATGCTACTGTGACAATTATAGCCACCTGGCCTCAGGAGTATTTTGGAAAACCATTGTCACTTAACACAGTCCGTCACTGCATCCAGAAATGCAACTTGAAACTGTATTACGCAAGGAGGAAGCCGTACATCAACTCTATGCAGAAACGCTGGCGAGTTCTCTGGGCCCGAGCTCATCTCAGATGGACCGAAAGACTGTGGAACTGCATGCTGTGGTCAGATGAGTCCACATTTCAGCTAGTTTTCAGAAAAAACGGGTGTTGAGTTCTCCATGCCAAAGATGAAAACGACCATCCTGATTGTTATCAGCAAAAGGTGCAAAAGCCAGCATCTGTGATGGTATGGGGGTTGCAACAGTGCCCACGGCACGGGTGAGTTGCATGTATGTGAAGGTACTATTGACTCTGAGGTGTATATTAGGATTTTAGAGAGACATATGTTGCCATCAAGGTGACGTCTCTTCCCGGGATGTCCATGCTTATTTCAGCAGGACAATGCCAGACCACATTCTGCACGGGCTACAACAGCGTGGCTTTGTAGTCACAGAGTGTGTGTGCTTGACTGGCCCACTGCCAGTCCAGATCTATCTCCAATTGAAAATGTATGGCACATCATGAAGAGGAGAATCAGACAACAGAGACCACGGACTGTTGAGCAGCTGAAGTCTTATATCAAGCGAGAATGGACTAAATTTCCAATTGCAAATCTGCTATAATTAGTATCCTCAGTTCAAAAATGATTAAAAAGTGTTATTAAAGGGAAAGGCGATGTAACACAATGGTAAACATGCCTCTGTCCCAACTTTTGTTGAGTGTGTTGCAGCCATCAAATTCTAAATTTGTGTATATTTACAAAATACAATTAAGTTGGTCAGTAAAACTATTGAAAATCTTTTCTTTGTACTTTTGTCAGTTAAATAAAGGTTCACATGAATTAACATATCACAGATTTTTGTTTTTATTGCATTTTGGAAAATATCCCAACTTTTCTGGAAATGGGGTTTGTACTTCCATGGAACTTTGGCTAATTGGGTCAGCTGTGTAATTCAGCCAAAATGTACTGGTCCCAATTAACTGAAATCCACTGTAGTTGTCAATAAAGGCAGATTATCTTACTATTGATCTACATCCCACTTTTTGTTGTCTTTCAAAAAGGCTGCTGCTTGTAGAAAGTATACTGCTTGTGACCTCTCAAATGTTAGTCACCATTGGAAAACAGAACTCGTGCAATACGAACTCACAAATCGGGGAAAGGGCTGCCTTCCATAATTGTGCTGAATTTCATTGGAATCAGCTGGATGTCTGGATGGGGAAACATAAAGCAAGGCTGACATTCCCCTCTGTGGAAGGTGAGGTGGAGCTAATGTTTGAGGCTGATGAACTGAATGAAGATGGCTGATGCAGAATTTTTATGTGTGTTTCTCTCTCTCTACAGAGATGTGGCTGAGTACTTCCGGCATTTTCTGCTTTATCTTGATTCCTAGCATCTGTAGAATGTTGCTTTTGTGTGTTCACCTGCTGTAACCTGTTTCCCCCTTACACTTCATGTGCAACTAGTGACTGAGGTAGCAGACCGTGAACCCCAAGGGTCCTAGTGGAATTTTTTTACTTTCAGCCTATGTTATATGTAACTGTATCTGTACATTTCCCAGAGCACTTCAGCAGCTCAGGCATTTTGTTCCGAACTGCATATATACTTATGGCCCAGAAGCCTGCTGAAGCCTTCATAGGATCTTGATTTCCTATCTTTAGGCTGTCTCTGTCCCTTGAAGGTGTCTTTTTGAATGTAACAGTAAATGGAATTTCCTCCTTTGCTCTGCTGTCTCTGTTCATTTCACAGTGATCCTGGAGGTAGCTTGATGCTGAGGTATACATTAAAGGCCATGTGCTATAGTGTTTCGTCTTCATAAAAATTCAACTGGTTAAAAGAAAATCCTTCATAGAGGGGTAGAATCAATCCAGTTGATAGCTGTTGGGCTGAATCTATCATTTACAACAACAGTCAAGGTGTAAAAATACAGCTCAGAAAATGTCACCAGTGAAAGGAACATAGCCAGCCATGGTAAGGTTAGGATTATAATATAAGGAATCATTATGATATTTGGGATCATGGCCATACAATTAAACTTGGAGATAATCTGCAGTCCCATTGTTTGGAAACCTTGATAAGTCAGCATCTTGCTCACTGGGTTTTATTTCCTGAGCTTCCTTTAAATTCATCAGAGCCCCATTTCTCACAATCATTAGGGCCCATGGCCAATGTTCCCTTTAAATTACCAAGCACTGTTAACTATGCTCTCTTTAAACTCATTGGACCCTATTCCCTGTCTTCCCTTTAAACACACCAGTGTCCCTTTTCCTGTGCTCTCTCTAAATTTTGATGCACCTTATTTCCCACATTTCCTTTAAACTTACTGGGGCCCCATTTCCAGCTCTGATTATACCATGTTTACTGGGAAATATATGATTCTACTCTATGATATCTAAAAATAATTAAATTAGTGTTAGTTTAGTAAGAGGCATAGTAACCATCTCTGTGGAAAATGTGCCAGTCTGACGCCACCAAAGTCCTGATTGTGAGGGATTATCAGAGTTTCATGCCCTATAAATTTTGGACTTGCTACTGAATTCAAGTAACATTTTAATTCCAAGAATAAAGGCATCTTTAATTAAAGTGAAAGGGAAATTTGGAAGATTGGCATCCATAGGCTGGCCTTGTGCAACACAACTTTGAGAAAATGGAGTGTGACTAGACTTGCCCCTGTAGATAAGAGAAGTAAGTGACATGAAAAAGAAAAAAACAATTTTTAAAATGTAATAATATTAGAGCAAGGTGGAAATTGTTTATTCAACTATACTGTTAGTTTCCACTGTCTCATATGTATTGCTGTAATTTTATGCCTCTGTAATTTTGAGCTTGTCACTTTGAATAAACCTCTATAAAAAGGCAGATGAGTTGTATTGATTCTAATTGGTGAAGTTTGGTTAGTCCAGCAAGGAGAAAGATTTAACTATTGTTAGCTTTCACCTTGCAGCTTCTCTTTCTGTAGTTTACCTTTGCTTCCAGACTTTGGTTACATTTTAGGCTTTCATTCAGACTGCAACTTTATTCAATACTGTGTGCAATACTTGATCCCTCAATAGGGAAAAAGACAAGGCAGGTGACAGAAGTTTGTGCAGGGGATTGCTTTGAATCTAGTGATCATATTGCCATTCATTTCAAGGTAATTATGGAAAAGGATAGGTCTGGTCTTTGGGTTGCATTCTAAATTGGCAAAAGGCCAATTTTGATAGTATCAGAAAGGATTTGGCAAGTGTGAACTGCGACTGGCTGTTTTCTGGCAAAGGTGTACTTAGTAAGTGGGAGGCCTTCAGAAGTGGAATTTTGAAGGATCAAAACTTGTCAGAATAAAAGGCAAGGATAAAAAGTTTATGGAACCTAGGTTTTAAGAGATATTGAGGTCCAGTTAAGAAAAAAAAATGAGGTGCATAGCAGGTATAGACAAGTAAGAACAAATGAGGTACTTGAGAAGTAAGAAATGCAAGAGAACACTTAAGAAAGAAACCAGGAGGACTAAAAGAAGGCATGAGGCTGCTTTAGCATTCAAGAAAACCCTAAGGGTTTTTACAGATGTGTATGAGCAAAACAATTGCATGTAATTGGTCCTCTGGAAGATCAGAATCGTAATCTATGCATGGAGCCAGATACAGAGTCTATGGATGTGAGGCAAAACAGTAGCAAACTCATGAACCCTATACAGATAACAGAAGAGCAGGCGTTTGCTTAATTGAGGCAAATCAGGCTGGTCAAATCCCTACGATTTGACAAGGTGTTTCCCTGGACGCTGTGGTAAACAAGTGCAGAAATTGCAGGGCCCAAGCAAAGATACTTAAATCATCCTTAGTGACAGGTGAGGTACCAGAGGACTGAAGGATGCTAATGTTGTTCTGCTATTTAAGAAAGTCTCCAAGAGTAGCCCAGGAAATTATAGGCTGGTGAGCCTGACATTAGTAGTGGGAATCTTACTGGAAAGTATTCTAAGGGACCTGATATATGAGCATTTGGATAGGCAAGGACTGATTAGGGATAGACATATAGCTTTGTATGTGGTAGGTCATGTCAAATCAATCTTATAGAGTTTTTTGGAGAAGTTACCAGGAAAGCTGATGAAGGCAAGGCAGTGGATGATGTCAACATGGACTTTACCAAGGCATTTGACCAGGTCCGACATGAGAGGTTGGTCAAGGAGGTTTAGCTTCTTATTTTTCAAAATTAGCTGCTAAATTGGAATAGACATTGGCTTTGTGGAAGAAGCCAGAGGTGGTTGCCTCTGACTGGAGGCCTGTGACTAGTGCAGTGCCACAGGGATCACTGGGCCCTTTGTTGATTGTCATCTATATCAGCAGACTGGATGATAACGCAATTAATTGGATCAACAAATTTACAGATGAATGGGGTTGTAGTAGACAGTGTAACCCCCTGGGTCGCCTCAGGCTCGCTCAGCTCGTTCTTGTCTAGGGGGAGCAGCCTTCAGCCCCGCCAAACTGGGTAATCAGCTGGTGTGGATGCTGTGTGATGTCCCCGCCTCGCCCAAAACCAGACAGTACACCATATGCGATTAAATGAGTACAATTTATAAAGGTTACTATAACTAAGTGATTAATAACGATACAGTATATATGAAGAGAAAAAAAATAAAAAGGCGCCAAACTTATCAAAGTCCAAATCACTTTGTGCACAACCGTTGGAGCTCAATTTCTGAAGTCTTCTGGCCACCATTCGATCCCCTCCGAACTCCTCGACTCACAGCTCAGGACCCTCCGAACTCCTCGGACTCTCCAAACAGCTCAGGACCCTCCGAGTGGTCAGCCAAGCACATCTAGCTTCATCCCCCCCCCTCCTCAGAGAATCTCCCGGCCTCGGACCCCCCTTTGGGGTCCGATCCTCACCCAGCTTAGAGCATTGTGTCCTCTCTCTCGACCCCCTCGCGCCGATCTCCCAAAAGCCCGTCAACAAAAGCTTACAGACTCAGAAGAAAGAACATTAATCCCCATTTGGTTTACAAAGGAATACCATTCTCGTTATCAGTAAATTAGCATTCCTGCTAGTTAACAAAAAGAAGAAACCCTCTTTACACTCTCCCTCCACCAAATAAAAGTCATATCCTCATGACTACTAAATAACTCGCCACCTTTCCTGCCAACACACCGTAACCCAAGCACAAACAGTGACATCTCCTCCCCACACAGTAACCCTCACGCCCTGTTTTTCAGGCGCTACTTAGGCCAACTATCTGGGGGTTCCCTAACCCTTCTGAGACCTCCGTACCCCCTCACCTAAACCGTTCAGGTTCGGACACAACTGGGGATACCTTGGGCCCACTACCAACTCCTCTCTCAACCTCTCACTCCTGCCCCACACTGCACACAGCTAACCCTCCCCGCTACACCTGACTCAATGGGAGAAGGGCCAAAGGTCTCTTCCTCAATCGAGGGAAAGTCAGCAAAAGGCAGCATGTACCACACATCATCCATCGAATCTGTATTCTTCCTCATTCCTGTGATCGGTAGCTGCTGTTTGATCTTCTCCAAACGGAAACACATGGCCTGCACTGCTCCCGCAGTCTCTTCAGCCTCCTGTTCAGTATTCACTGCACTTCTCTCCAGCTTTTTCTTCCTCATGACTTCTTCCAGATCAACTTTCAGGTTTTGCACTTCATTTGAACTGTCGATGGTCAACTTCAGGTTCCCTTCAAGCTTCCGCTTCTCTCTTCTGAGATTCGTCTGTAATTTCTTCACCTCCGCAAACTCCCCTCTCCGGGTTCTCAGTTTGCTATTACCCTCAGTCAGACAACTTTCTTCATTCTCTCCAATTTGTAAGTCTTCCGAATGGTTCCAGATCACTTTCTCCAGTCTCTCCGTCTTCATTTCAAACTTGATTCCGTAGAGACAGTCACTCACGAGCTGCGACCTTCGCCAGCCCTGGCACGCGTTCCGAAAACACTTTAACTCGGTAGTTCTCAGCTGCTCCTGCAACGACCTCACTTCATATTCTCCTGAGGCAAATCCAAACACCAAGAGATCATCCACATACACCAAAACTCCAAATGCCTCCACATCCCCTATGGTCTTCCACCTGCTCAGCAGGAAGGTTGCAAGGGCTCCAGATATGCCCTGTGGCATCTTTTCGGACCCGAAGTCTCCTAGGGAATTTATAACGGCCGTCTTCTCCTTGTCGGCCCCACTCATCAGGATCTGGCAACATCCACTCCTCAGATCCAGCAACTTAAACCACTTCACACCACTCAGACAGGCCATCGCCTCTCTGGCCCTCAGGGCCGTATTCTGGTCACTGACAGTGCGCCTCTTCAACGCAATATAATCCACACACACGCTGCCTACATCTTCCACGGCTGTAGGGGCCAGTCGCCGCAACCTCTCTCTCTCCGAGGTGTCTTCAGCAGTCAACTCCCCTCCCTTGTGGTATTTCGCAGCGTTCACGAAGAGGGTCTCACCCTCAGATACTTCCCCCAGGCCGTACCACCACTGGCTCTTGTTTGAATTCGGTATCAGCCCAATGCTGCTACACACGTCCGCACAAGCAGCTCGAAACTCTGGGTGCATCGACAATGCCTCCAAACAACGCTCACCCGCCTCCTCCGGGCAGGCCCCCAAGCGCACCAGCAGGATATTGGTTCTCTCTAGAACAGAAACGCTGCCCGTCTCAACAGGGTCCGGACACATCAGCATTAACGATTCATGAACAGTCTCCTCCATATTTGCCTCTAAGAACTCCATTTTCACTGACCAACAATTGTCGTCTGGATAATCACCGGCACTGGTACCCCGAATCTCCAGTGTCCTCAACGTCGTCAAGGGTAAATGCTTCCAATAACGGTTATGAAACAAACTGTACAGCAACTTCACCGGCTTCCCAGTGCCGAGGATGGCTTTAACTTGACTTCCATCCATCCGTAACAACACCTGTGCGCGTGGCCCCTCTAAACCTTCAGGAATAGGGTCTGCTCCTTTCTGGAGTTCCTTGGTACATTGCTGGGAACGTGCTCCCCCAGAGACCCCAAGCCGTTCCCCCACTGGGCCTCCTCTAAGTTTCCCGACACCTCTCAAATCAACGGAACAACTGATCCCCTTGACAGATCCCCTTGGCACCACAAGCAACTTATCTGCCCCCCTAGGCAAAAAGGGATACCCTAAAAACTTCCCACCAATCTCCTGCCACGGATAAGATAAGCCCCCCAGCTGCGGCATTTGACTTCCAGTCGAACCACACGCATTTTCCCACACTTTCCCAGAACTGGCAGCGGTCACTTCGAGGTAATTGCGCCTGACAGTTCTAACAAAGCCTACTCAAACTTTCAACCCGTCCCTGTCGCTTTTCCTCAGCCAAGCACTGCCACTCACCCAACAACTGAGGGGTCCGCTCCGCCCACACCTCCGCCCCTTTAGGGCTGGACATTATTCTAACAACCGGGCGGAGCTCACCACTGCAGAAACATCCCAACCTGTCACTCCTCACTCTCCAAACAGTACGGACAACCCATGGTCCCACCGCCATTTCGTCAGCACTAGTCGGAACTCGAACAACGACCTCCAGGCTAGCAACAGCAGCCACCCCACCCAACACACACGCAGCGATAACCAGCAATCGCACACCCACAAAGGCACACCAGCTCTTCGCTGCAGACACAATTTAAATAGGGTGATCACACAGCTTCCACAGAAATCAACCCTGGACGAGCACCCCACAATGTAACCCCCTGGGTCGCCTCAGGCTCGCTCAGCTCGTTCTTGTCTAGGGGGAGCAGCCTTCGGCCCCGCCAAACTGGGTAATCAGCTGGTGTGGATGCTGTGTGATGTCCCCGCCTCGCCCAAAACCAGACAGTACACCATATGCGATTAAATGAGTACAATTTATAAAGGTTACTATAACTAATGATTAATAACGATACAGTATATATGAAGAGAAAAAAAATAAAGAAAAGGCGCCAAACTTATCAAAGTCCAAACCACTTCGTGCACAACCGTTGGAGCTCAATTTCTGAAGTCTTCTGGCCACCATTCGATCCCCTCTGAACTCCTCGACTCACAGCTCAGGACCCTCCGAACTCCTCGGACTCTCCAAACAGCTCAGGACCCTCCGAGTGGTCAGCCAAGCACATCTAGCTTCATCCCCCCCCCCAGAGAATCTCCCGGCCTCGGACCCCCCCTTGGGGTCCGATCCTCGCCCAGCTTAGAGCATTGCGTCCTCTCTCTCGACCCCCTCGCGCCGATCTGCCCAAAAGCCCGTCAACAAAAGCTTACAGACTCAGAAGAAAGAACATTAATCCCCATTTGGTTTACAAAGGAATACCATTCTCGTTATCAATAAATTAGCATTCCTGCTAGTTAACAAAAAGAAGAAACCCTCTTTACAACAGCAAGGAAGACTATCAAATCTTTAAGCAGATCTGAACCAGCTGGAAAGATGGGCTGAAAATGGCAGATGGAATTTAATGAAGACGAGCGTAAGGTGGTGCACTTTGGTAGGACCAACCAGGGTAGGGCACTGACGAGTGCGGTAGGACAAAGGGATCTGGGATTACAGGTCCATAATTCATTGAAATTGGTGGCACAGATAGATAGGGTCATAAATAAAGCTTTTACCACATTGGCCTTCATAAATCAAAGTACAGGAGATGGAATGTTATGTTGGAGTTGTATGACACGTTATTGAGGCCTAATTTTGAGTATTGTGTGCCGTTGTGGTCACCTACCTACAGGAAAGATGTAAATAAGATTGAAAGAGTACAGAGAAAATTTTCAAGGATGTTGTCAGGTCTGAAGGATCTGAATTATAGGGAAAGATTGAATAGGTTACAACTTTATTCCCTAGAACAGGGGTCAGCAACCTTTACCACTGAAAGAGCCACTTGGACCCGTTTCCCACAGAAAAGAAAACACTGGGAGCCGCAAAACCCGTTTGACATTTAAAATGAAATAACACTGCATACAACGTTTTTTTTTGCCTTTATGCTATGTATAAACAAACTATAATGTGTTGCATTTATGAAATTGATGAACTCCTGCAGAGAAAACGAAATTACATTTCTGCATGCAACAAAAACATTTTGAACTCCGAAAAAAAGACGTTGGGTTGAAAGTTACTTTTAAGTAAAATATTCAATGTCTATTTGAGTCCTTCTTGTATTTATGAAAAACGCCGAACTTAAATTTTCCGCCAGCAGCAAACCAAAAATAACGTCAGCCAGCTGTCATCCTGAAAAATGAAAGGACTATTTCACTGAACTATGAAAAAATATGAATATAAGTAAAATAATAGGCAATTAAAATATTTATCATACTTGGTTAATGGGATTTCTGCTCCTGGACCTCAGCGCACAGCGTCTGCACATCAGGGCTGTATGATGTCACCTTCATCTTTACACAGGATCGCAAGCTGTCATCTGTGAGGTTTTCAATATCACTCCATTTGTGTTTCTGAGCAAGAACGGCCTTCTGACAGGCAACATCTTCAAGGTCTGCTGTCAAGCGTCTAAACTTGGACACCCATATGTCTTTGTCGGCTATGTCGGCCAGTTCCATCTCAAGATCAGGTTGACTCACACCTGCCAATGCAGTCGTATTCAGTAGGGAAGGATCGATGCTTAAGGGAGTGACCGGGAAGGATAATGTGTTTTTTTCCTCTCTGAACTCACAGAAGCGTTTCCCAAACGATGTTTGCATTGCGATGATTGCAGAATGTAAATACTCCGAAATTAACATGTCGTGACCTTGTTTGAACTCTCTCAAATTGGGGAAGTGAGACAAAGTGCCTTTCTGTAAATCTCTGGCAAGCACTGCCAACTTGCGCTCGAATGCCAAAACATCCTCCAACATGTGCAGGGCTGTACGTCCTTTCCCCTGAAGAGCTGTGTTCAGCGTGTTCAGGTGCGCTGTCATGTCTACCATGAAGTGTAGCTTTTCCAGCCACTCTGGCTGTTCCAGCTCAGGAAAGGTGAGCCCTTTGCTGCCCAGGAAAGTTTTCACTTCTTCCAGACATGCGACAAAGCGTTTCAGCACCTTCCGTCTGGACAGCCAGCGATAAAAACACGTTGTAGCGGTGTCAGTAAACTGCAGTCAAAGATAGCTTTATTCGAACTAAACAGCCTTGCTTTTAAGCCTCCCTCAACCCAGCCCCCATGGACGCAGATGCTGCAAAAGACGCGTACTCACAAACCCCCGTAGGCTATCTCCCTTAGCCGGAATGCCGGCTAATTGTGAGCCGTTTCGGATGTGGCAGGAAATGTACAAGATCACCATAATTACATTTCAAAAGCTAACAAACTAACATAAAATACATTTTAATTAAATACTGACCAATTATTTCCCAAAGCCACAGGGAGCCGCAGCACAGAGGTGAAAGAGCCACAAATGGCTCGGGAGCCGCAGGTTGCCGACCCCCGCCCTAGAACATAGAAGATTGAAGAGAGATTTGACAGAGGTATACAAAATTATGAGGGGTATAGACAAGATAAATGCAAGCAGGCTTCTTCTACTGAGGTTGTGTGAGACTACAACTAGAGGTCATGGGTTAAGGATAAAAGGTGAAATGTTTAAGTAGATCGTGAGGGGAAACTTCTTCACTCTGAAGGTCATGAAAGTGTGGAAAAGACAGACATACTTTATTGATCCTGAGGGAAATTAGGTTTCGTTACAGTCGCACCAACCAAGAATAGCGTAAAAATACAACAATATAAAACCATAAATAATTAAATAATAATAAGTTACTTATGCCAAGTGGAAATAAGTCTGGGACCAGCCTATTGGCTCAGGGTGTCTGACACTCCGAGGGAGGAGTTGTAAAGTTTGATGGCCACAGGTAGGAATGACTTCCTATGATGCTCAGTGTTACATCTCGGTGGAATGAGTCTCTGGCTGAATGTACTCCTGTGCCTAATCAGTACATTGTGGAGTGGATGGGAGTCATTGTCCAAGATGGCATGCAACTTGGACAGCATCCTCTTTTCAGACACCACCTACAGAGAGTCCAGTTCCACCCCAACAGCATCACTGCCTTTACGAATGAGTTTGTTGATTCTGTTGGTGTCTGCTACCCTCAGCCTGCTGCCCCAGCACACAACAGCAAACATGATAGCACTGGCCACCACAGCCTCATAGAACATCCTCAGCATCGTCCGGCAGATGTTAAAGGACCTCAGACTCCTCAGGAAATAGAGGAGAGTTGCCAGCACAAGTGGTGATTGCAGGTTTGATTTCAATGTTTAAGGGAAGTTTGGATTCATATGTAAATGGAAGAGGTGTGGAGGACTATGGTCTGGGTGAAGGAGTAGGCAATTTAAATGGTTCAGCATGGACTGGATGGGCTGAAGGGTCTGCTCCTGTGCTGTAGTTATCTATTGGTAGGAGCTGTAACAAAATATAGAGACACAAAATAATTCAGATGCTGGAATCCGGAGCAAAAAAAAGACAAGCTACTGGGTGAACTCTGGTCAGGCAGCATCTGTGGAAGGAAATAAACAGTGCTCGTGACAATTGATGGCTACAGTCAAGTGTTTGACATGTGATGATTAACCCAAGATCGGAAGTTCTAATACACTTTTCTCAAAACTCTCCAGACTTTCTCCTCCTCAAACCTTACCCCCTCTGAACACATTGCCCTCCACTCCCTCCTCACCTTACCATGGAACTCAGACAAAGGGGATTGATGTTGTAATACAATAAACTGACCTCTACCTTGGAGAGGCCAGGCAGCAAGTCCAGACACCTCCTCATACCTCCCTCTTGAAGAGGACCCCACTCCAGACCATTAGAAAACTGTCTCCGACACCATCACTGACTTCGTCGACTCTGCAAAACTCCCATCCACTGCCATCAAACTTATAGTTCTCTTAACCCTGCACTGCCTGATTCTACCTCCTGCCCAAGATCCACAAACTGGACTGTCTGATTAGGCCCATTGTCTCTGTCTGCTCCTGCCCAACTGAACTCATGTCCTCACACCTCGATTCCATTCTATCTCCCTGGGTTCATTCCCTTCCCAACTACGTCCGTGACACTTCTCATGCCCTCGATCTCTTCAGTAACGTGGAATTCCCTGGCCTTGACTGCCACATCTTCACCAGTCCCTATACACCTCTGTTTCCCCTCAAGGAGGTCTCGAAGCTCTCCGCTTCCTTCGTGACAAAAGAACTAGCCAGATCCCCTCCACCGCCACCTTCTTCTAAGTGGTAGAAACTTCAACAATTTTTTCACTGGCTCCTTCCACTTTCTCCAAACTCAAGGCGTAGCCATGGGTACCTGCATGGGCTCCAGCTATATCTGTCTTTTGATTAGCTATGTAAGCAGTCCATGTTCAAAGCCTTCCCTGGTAATACTCCCCAACTCTTCCCCTGCTACATTGATGACTGCATTGGCGCTGCTTCATGCACCCTTGTTGAGCTCATCAATTTTATCAACTTCAAACCTGCCCTTAAATTCACTTAGTCCATTGCTGACACCCCCCTCCCCTTTCTCAATCTGCCTTTCTCCATTTTTGGAGACAAACTGTAAACTGACATCTTTTATAAACCTACTGATTCCCATGATTATCTCTGCTATAGCTTTTCCCAACATATCTCCGGTAAAAATGCTATTCCCTTTTCTCAGTTTCTTCACACCCACCACATCTGTTCCCATGACATGGCTTTCTGTTCTGGGACATTCAAAGAATGGGGTTTCACTCCCTCTACTACTGATGCTGCCCTCATCCACACTCCCTCCATTTCCCAGACATCCACGCTCACCCTATCTTCCTGCTGCCTTAACAGTGATAGAGTTCCTCTTGTCCTTGCCTACCACCCTTCAGCCTCTATATCCAACACATACTCTGTAGCTTTTGCTATTTCCTACCACTAAAGATATCTTTAACTCCCCCGACCCCTCCACTTTCCGCAGTGATCGCTTCCTCCATGATTTCCTTGTCCATTTGTCCCTCCCGCTAATCTCCCTCTCAGAACTTGTCCCTGTAAGCAGCCTGTTCATGCACCTCCTCCCTCACCTCCATTCAGGGCCCCAAACAATCCTTCCAGGTGAGGCAGCACTTCACCTGTGAGTCTGCTGGGGTTGTCTATTATGTCCAGTGCTTCTGATGCAGACGCCTCTACATCGGAGTGACCCTTCATATATTGGGGAATCACTTCGTCAAGCACCTCTACTCCATCTGTGACAAGCAAAACTTGCTGGTGGCCAAACATATTAATTCCAATTCTGTCATGTCAGCCCATTGCCCCCTCTTGTGCCAAGATGAGGCCACCCTCAGGATGGAGGTGCAACACCTTATATTCTGTCTGGGTAGTCTTCAACCTGATGGCATGAAAATTGATTCTCTTTTTGGTAAAAAAAAGTTTCCTCTATTCCCCACTCTGATCTTTTACCTCTTCTCACCTGCCTATTATTTCCCCTGGGTCCCTTCCTCCTGTAGTGCACTCTCTTCTCCTATTAGATTCCTTCTTCTCTGGCCATTGACCTTTCCTACCTACCTGGCTTCACCTATTGCCTTCCATGCAGCCTTCTTCCTCTCCCCCTCCTTTTTATTGTAGCATCTTCCCCCTTCCTTCTTAGTCCAGAAGAAGGGTCTCTGCCTGGAATGTCGACTGTTTATTCAGTTCCATGGATGCTGAGTTTCTCCAGCAACTTGTGTGTGTTGCTTTGGATTTCCAGCATCTGCAGACTTTCTTGTGTTTAAGAATAATTCTTGTCCCATTTAATGTGGTACTTTCTTACCTTGTTTTTACTTTGGCCTTTTGATTTTATACGTACTGGAAATTTGTGAAATAAAATCATTCAAGGTGAGGTAGTGAATTGGATTAGACATTGGCTTTGTGGGAGAAGCCAGAGAGTGGTAGTAGATAGTTGCTTCTCTAACTGGAGGCTTTGACTAATTGAGTGCTGCTTGGGGCACATTTGTTGCTTGTCATCTAGAGCAATCAGGCTAGATATTACACAGCAAATGGTGAGGCACTGAGAAGTGGGGTAGAACAAAGGGATCTGGGAATATAGTTCCATAATTCAGCGAAAGTGGTATCACAGGTTGATAGGGTCATAAAAGAAAGCTTTTGGCACATTGGCCTTCATTAATCAAAGTATTGAGTAAAGGAGACGGGATGTTATGTTGATTGTATAAGACATTGGTGAGGCCTAATTTGGATTATGTGTGCAGTTTTGTTCATCTACCTACAGGAAAGAAGTAAATAAGGTTGAAAGAGTACATGAGCAATTTACAAGGATGTTGCCGGATTTGGAAAACCTGAGTTATATGGAAAGATAGAGTAGGTTAGGACATTATTCAAAAGTTCAAAACACTTGAAGTAAAATTTATTATCATATACGTCACCAGATACAACACTGAGATTCTTTTCCTTATGGGTATAATTAGCAAATTAATAGAACACGTACACAACGCTGGAAGAACTCAGCAGGCCAGGCAGCATCCGTGAGAAAAGAGTAGCCAACGTTTGACCATTCCTGATGAAGGGTCTCGGCCTGAAACGTTGGCTACTCTTTTCTCACAGATGCTGCCTGACCTGCTGAGTTCTTCCAGCATTGTGTACGTGTTCTTTGATCCACAGCATCTGCAGTTGTATTTTTGTGTTTAAATTAATAGAACAGTTACTGTAAACAGGATCAACTGTGCAAATGCAATATATAACAAGAATGAAATAACATGAAATAACAAGATAAAGAGACCCTTAAAGAGGCCATTGGTTGTGGGAACATCAGAAATAGAATATGTAGTGATCCCCTTTTGTTCAACAGCCTAATGGTTAGGGGTAATAATTGTTCTTGAACCTGGTGGTGCAAGTCCAGAGGCTCTCATACCTTCTACCTGAGAGCAGCAGTGAGAAAAGAGCATGGCCTGGGTGGTGAGGATCTTTGATGATGGATGCTTCCTTTCTATGGCAAAGTTTCAAGTAGATGTGTTCAGTGGTTGGGAGGGATTTACTCATGATGTACTGGGCCAAATCCAATAGCTTTTGTAGGATTTCCTCTCAAAGGAATTGGTTTTCCCATACCAGACCTTTGGAATGTAGAAGACTGAGAGGAGATTTGATAGAGGAATACAAAATTATGAGGGGTATAGAGCAGATAAATGCAAGCAGGCTTTTCCCACTGAGTATGGGTGGGGCTACAACTAGAGGTCATGGGTTAAGGGTGCAAGGTGAAATGTAGTTTCCTCAAAAATTTGCAGTAGGTTAGACAGATAGGATTTTCCTTTCAGGAAACCATGCTGGCTTTGGCCTATTTTGTCATGTGCCTCCAGGTATTCCGTAATCTCATTCCTAACAATTGATTCCTACAACTTCCCAACCACTGATGTCAGGCTAACAGGCCTATAGTTTCCTTTCTGCTGCCTCCCACCCTTCTTAAATAGCGCAGTAACATTTGCAATTTTCCAGGCATCCGGTACAATGCCAGAATCTATCGATTCTTGAAAGGTCATTGTTAATGCCTCTGCAATCTCTCCAGCTACTTCCTTCAGAAGCCGAGAGTGCATTCCATCAGGTCCAGGAGTCTTATCCACCCTCAGACTACTACACTTCCTGAGCACCTTCTCTGTCGTAATTTTCACTGCACATACTTCACTTCCCTGACATTCTTGAATGTCCACTATATTGCAGATGTCTTCCACTGTGAAGACTGACGCAAAATACGCATTCAGTTCCTCTGCCATCTCTGTGTCTTTCATCTCCAGCACCATTTTCTATTGGTCCTATATCTATCTACCCTTAACTCTCTTTTACCCTTTATATACTTAAAAAAGCTTTTGGTATCTTCTTTGATATTACTCACCAACTTCCTTTCATAATTCAACTTTTCTTTCCTAATGACTTTAGCTTCCTTCTGCAAGTTTTTAAAACTTCCCAATCCTCTCTATCTTCCCACTAGCTTTGGATTGCTTGTATACCCTCTCTTTTGCTTTTACTTTGGTTCTGACTTCACTTGGCAGCCACAGTAGTGTCCTTCTTCCATTTGAAAATTTCTTCTTAATTGGAATATATGAGGGGTGATTGATAAGTTTGTGGCCTAAGGTAGAAGGAGTCTTTTTTTAGAAAACCTAGCGTCTTTATTTTTCAACATACTCCCCTCCTACATTTACACACTTAGTCTAGCAGTCGTGGAGCATAGGGATCTTGGACCTCCAGAGTCTGTCCACAGTAGGGGTGATTGATAAGTTTGTGGCCTAAGGTAGTAGGAGATGAGTTACACAGCTCTCATTACATGCACATGTAGGCCAATGCTTTGAGTGATAATGCAGAAAGTTTGAAGTTAATAACTCATCTCCTTCTACCTTAGGCCACGAACTTATCAATCACCTCTGCTGTGGACACTTTCTGGACCTTCCATCATTAAATGCAAATGAATTACTTTGCTTTTTATTTACGGTTAGGTGACAACATGGCAGCCAATTCCCACATACTGAAGTGCCAAAATAACCAGACCATCCAGAGAACAGAATGACATGAGAATACAGAGCAAATATACCAGAGTGTTCCCTGGGCTGGAGGCCTTTAGTCAAGGAAGGAGATTAGGTAGTCCGGCTTGATTCCCCTGGAACAAAGAAGGCCAAGGGGTCACCTAAAGATTATGAAAGGCATAGATTATTAGATGGTCAAAATCTTTTTTTGATGGTAGGAGCATCAAAAACAAGAGGGCGTAGGTTTAAGGTGAGAGGAAGGAGTTTTAAAAGGTATGTGAGGGGTAAATTTTTACACAGAGAGTGGTTGATGTCTCTATCTGGACTCTTGATTAACCAGGGTCTCCAGTGCATTTGGGTCAAAGAGCTTCTTGCAACAAGTTTCTCCTTGGATAGAGCAATACAGAACAGGAGCAGGTGGTTTAGATCACAAAGTCTGTGTCTACCATTAGACAAGCCTAAAGTAATCCCAACTGCCAGCACATGAGTCATGTTCTTTTATTCTCTATATGTTCATGAGCCAGTCTAAATTCTTCTTAAATGATATTATTCCTGCTTCAACCACTTAAGTAACTGAAGTGGTAGTTGGGGAGCATTTTGGGTCCAATGAGCACAATCCTATTATTTTTAAATAGTTATGGAAAAAGATCGAACAAATCCACGGTTTAAAGTCCTGAACTGGAGCTAGGCTAACTTCAAAGGCATTAGCAAGATCTATTTGGAGGTCAACTGTGCGACTGTATTTAAAGGCACCAGGAGGTTTTTAAAAGGTCATAAGGGCAGCATGTTCCTGTTAGGGTGAAGGGTAGACATATCAAGTTCATGGTATCCTAGTTGACAAGAGATATCAAGGCTTTGATTAGGAAAAAGAAGGAAGCTTATGTCACTTTTAGGCAGCTGGGTACAAATGGATCCCTGATAAATATAAAGTGTTTATGAGCAGGCTTAAGAGGGAAATCAGGAAGGCAAAACAGGGTATGAGATATATTTGGCTGGCAGGGTTAAAGGTACTCCCAAGAAGTTCTTCAGCTATATTAACAGTAAAAGGGTGACTAGGGAGAGACTAAGTTCTCTTAAAGACCATCAGGGCTGTCTATGTGTCAAGCTGGATGAGATTTATAATGTCTATTTCCCCTTGGTGTTTACCAAGAGAATATTTTGGATGCCAAAGAGATGAGGGTTAAAATAATGGGGTGGAGCATATGCATATTACAAGGAAGGAGATGTTTGCAGCTCTCAAGTGCATTAAGATGGGCAAAACCCAAGGCATGACTAAATGCACCTCCGGATCTTATGGGAGGCCAGGGAGATATTTGCTTCATTGTTAGCTACTGGTGAAATTCCAGAAGATGGGAGGTTGGCTAAAGCTGTTCCATTGTTCAAGAAGTGTAGCACGGACAAGCCAAGCCTGTGAGCATAACTTCAGTTGAAGTGAAGTTACTTAATGGAACTCGGAGGGGCACGATCTATTGTCACTTGGATACTCAAGGCCCGATCAGGAATAGCCAGCATGGTTTTGTAAAATGGAGCCTATGTCTGATGAACCTTTTTCGAAGAGATAACAAAGGGGATAGATAAAAGTGGGACAGTGGACTTTAGTGAGGTCTTCGACAAGCTCCCACATGGCAGACTGACCTGGAGGGTTAGGCTGCAATGGATTCAGGGGGAGCTAGTGAGGTTATATTGGAGCTTGGTGATAGGAAGCAGAGAGTGATGACTGAAGGTCAATTCTCTGACTGGAAGTCTCTGACTAGTGAGGTGCACCAGGGGTCAGTGTTGGGACCTCTGTTATCCGTCATTTATACAAATTATTTGGATGTGAATGTACATTCCATGATTAGCAAGTTTGTTGATGATACTAAATGGGCGGGGGGGTGGTCTTGTGATAGTGAATAGGTGGCGATGGAGATACATCTCTATCAAAAGGAGATACAAGGCGCTTTTTCCCTCTGCTAGCTTGTAGGTCTCCCTTGGGCAGGATGTAGCACCTGCTTAGCTCACTGATCAGGGTCCTGTGAAGCCATGGGAGCAGGTGGTGGATGGTCATGTGAGTAGCTGGTGCACATCACTGATGCCAGGCAGACAATCTCTGTAGAGTGTTCATAATGCCAGGGGTCACCTGTCTTGTAAAGACACTGCCTGGAAGAAGGCAATGGCAATCCACTTCTGCAGAAAAATTTGCCAAGAACAATCATGGAAAGACCATGATCACCTACGACATACGACACGGCACATGATGATGGTGTGATAGTGAAGTCGGTTGCAATGAATGACAAGGAGCTCTTGATCAATTAAGGAAATGGGTTGAGGGATGGCAAACAGATTTCAACTTAGATAAGTGTGAGGTGATAGTTTTGGTGGTCAAACCAAGGTAGTACTCACGCAGTGAATGGCAGGGCACTGACAAGTGTTGTCGAGCAGTGGTACCTGGGAGTACAAGTGTGCAGTTCACTGAAAATGCCACACAAGTGGACAGGAAGGTGATGTAGCATGTTAGCCTTCATCAGTCAAGTCCAGGCATAGGGACATTATTTTGCTGTTGTTTCAGTCATTGGTGAAATCACATTTGGAATATTGTGTAGAGTTTTGCTCACCCTATCATATGAAAGACAGTATCAAACTGGATAGAGTGTAGAAAAGATTTACATGAATGCTGCCTAAATTAGAAGGCCTAAATTATTGGGAGAGGTTGGCTGCACCGAGTATTTATTCCTTGAGGCAAAGGAGAAAGATTTATTAAATCATGAGGGATACGGACTGGGTGGACAATTACAGTCTTTTCTCCAGCATCGTGTTGTCCAAAACTAGAGGCACAGATATGAGATAAGAGGTGAGAAGTTTAAGAGAGAACTGAGAAGTGTAAAAATACTGAGCCTGGTTCTGTGGTGCAGAAGGGAGAGAAGAAGATGAGGAATGCGGTAGTCATAGGGGATTCCATAGTGAGGGGAACAGACAGGAGGTTCTGTCAGCCTGATAGAGATACCCGCATGGTGTGTTGCCTGCCAGGTGCCAGAGTACGGGATGTCTTGGATCGGGTGCAGAGTATTCTGAAGGGAGAGGGTGAATAGCCAGAAGTCTTGGTACACTTTGATACCAATGACATAGGTAGAAAAAGGGAGGATGTCCTGAAGAGAGAATTCAGGGAGTTAGGTAGGAAGCTGGAAGTCAGGACTTCCAGGGTAGTAATATCGGGATTACTGCCTGTGCCAGGTGCTAACGAGCGCAAGAATAGCACGATCAGGCATATTAATGCGTGGCTGAGAAACTGGTCAGGGTTTTGGGTTCCTGGATCATTGAGGGATCTTCTGGGAGAGGCACAACCTGTACAGGATGGACCGATTACACCTGAGCCCAAAGGGATCTTATCCTAGGAGGCAGGTTGAATAGAGCTGTTGGGGAGGGTTTAAGCTAATTTGGCAGGGGGATGGGAGCTGGAGTGATAGGGCTGAGAAAGGGGAAAACAGAAATAAATCAAAGATAGCATGCAACAGCGATGATAGAAAGGACAGGCAGGAGATGAGGCATTGTCACAGCCTGGGGGATGAATTACAGGGCAATAGAGGCATGGTGCAGTTAAAACAGAAAGCACCAAATACTGGACTGAAAGTGTTGTATTTGAATGCATGCAGCATAAGAAATAAAATGGACGATCTTGAAATTCAGCTACAGATTGGCAAGTATGACATTGTGGCCATCTCTGAAACTTGGCTAAAGGATGGCTGCCATTGGGAGCTGAATATCCAATGATATACGTGTATTGGAAAGATAGGTTAGTAAGCAGATGGGGTGGTGTAGCCCTGTGTATAAGAAATAATATTAAATCATTAGAAAGGGATGACATAGAGTCTCAATGAGTTGAGTTAAGAAATGGCCAGGATAAAAAGACCCTAGTGGCAATTGTATACTGTCCTCCTAACAGCAGCTGGGATATTCCAGAATCATTCAAGGAATGCTGAAAATAGGTAAAGAAAAAATAATTCGTTTCCACCTTAAGACCATGAGATATAGGAGCACAAATAGGCAATTCAGCCCATCGTGTCTGCTCTGCCATTCAATCATGGGATCCAATTCTTCCAGTTAACCCCACTCCCCTGCCTTCACCCCATACCCTTTGATGCCCTGGCTAATTTTTCCTTGTGGACAAATCTGAAGGCATTAATCCTTTTCCAACTAGAGCAATCACATGCCAGAGTCCAGATGCCCGCAAGGTTATATCTTCCAAGGAAACTTTGAAAATATCGTTGCAAAGTTTTCACTCTTGGAAATCTCTTGCCATGACGAAGCTTTGAGCACAGTGCTTGATTCAGGAGTCCCTGAACAATGATCTGCCTGGCATCACTCAAACCATGTGGACAGAGCCCCGACACTAGGGACATTGGCCCAGGAGAGGAGCTTTTGAATTACTCATTTTTTTAACTGTAGCATAAAGTAATTAGTTCTGCTGCACAGTACTGCAATGAATTTCGTGACTTGTGTCCTTGACAAAAACCTACTTCTGATTGTGAATTACATTTGTATGTCATATATTACAGCCTTAGCAATTTTTTGTTTCATTCACTTCAATACATATGCCATGTGAGTGGAACTGTCAAATTGGTACAAATTAGTCAACACATTTTGAAATTTCTTAATGCTACTGCTTTGAATTGATGACTATCTGAAATCACTTAATTTGTGACTGGTAATTGATGTCATAGAGTAAACCTTCACTCCAACTGGCTGGATTGAATTTCAGTCTAGATCCCACTGATGAAAAGGACGATAGGATAACAACTGTGTCAGCCAGTGTCATTTTAGAATTTGATCCTCACTTTATAAGTATGAAGGCAATGAAAGCAGTGTGCCCAAGCCAGTGCAAGCCAGACTTCCATTAGTTTTGGAATAAACTTGCCTAATCTGAGAATTCTGTCCAAATTCAGAACCTAGAACCAACTAAAATGCTCTAATTAAAAATTAATTTGCAATCAGGCCTAAGAGGTGAAAGGCCAAGTATATTTTGTGTTTTTCTCTCCTTGATGGCATTCATTGTCAAAAATTTAAACAGCATCAAGCTGTGATGGAAAAAGAAATTATGTGAGTTTCAAATTAGCCTGGCAGTGCTCTGGTCTGTCCGAAATATTTCACTGTTTTCACACAGTCAAAGCTGTCAAAGCTTCTTAAAACAAACAGCTGCTGGAAGCTGGTATTAGCTCAGTCTTTGTGGCAGGGTATTAGCTGATAGATACATTGTGGTCACTCGTCAGACTGACATAGCCACCCAGAAGTAGTTATTTCACCACATACCATGATCAATCAATGCAGATGGATGAGAAAAAATACGCAATAGAAAATAATTACATTTTTTCAGCATCTCTTCATGTAAACAATCATTAAGTTTAATTTTGGTTTAGAAACAGGATCTTTATGGGAGACCCTTTCCGAGCATCTTGATTCAATGAAATATTTCCCAGCCCCGGCCCACATTCCACCAAACTGCACTTATCAATTGCACTCCATAAAAGATGGCTAAATATGGAACTTGCAATAAGAGATTAAGGTCCAAATGTGTCCCATTCATTTGCCATGGCACAAGTTGAGCTTTTAAATACAAGCATAGCATCCATAACTGGAATTGTGTTAACTTTCAAGGGAGATTGGAAAACTTGGATTGATTTCCCTGCATCGCCAGAGGCTGAGGGGGCAACCAGTTAAAAGTATATTTTATAAGAGACATAGAGAGGGGAGACAGAGTTTATTTTACTAGACAGGAAATGAAAGATACCGGGAAGCATAGGTTTAAGGTGAGAGAAGGAAATTTGCAAGACAATTTTTTACACAGGAAATGGCAGGTGTCTGAAATACACTGCCAATGAGATGGTGAAAGAAGACCCATTTGAGGGGCTTAAGACAACCACAAGATGAGGCAGAAAATAGAAGGATATGGAGCATGAACTGGCAGATGGGATTACTTTAATTTGGCTTCATGGTTGGTGCATTGTTGTTCCTGTGCTGAACGTTTTAAAGTTGTACGTTGAATTTTCAATGCTGATTTAGTTAAACGATGAATGCCCTACAGGTTGGTGCGACGAAATCATGGGAGATAAAGAAAATGATGCTGTAGTTACAGAAATTCATCAAATAGTTTAAAGTGTGAAAGCTGCATTTTACCTCCAAGATTAAAAAAGCTTATTTATAACAAAAATTTCACAGTGTAAGGAAGTGTATGGTCATGCATTCTGGTAGAAGAAATGAAGGTGTATTTGATCTAAACAGAGATCAAATTCAGAAATTCGAGGTGCAAAGGGACTTGGGAGTCCTACTGCACGATTCCCAAAACTAAGGATTCCCAACTTGTCTAGATTGACACTTAAGTGTTTTTAGAAATTACTTATGCAAGTGATGTATACGTTATTGGTAAAGCTGGCATTTATCAGCTGCTCCTAAATACCCCTTGATAAAGTGGTGGTGATCATTGACTTGAATCATTACAATTCTTGAGGAAAAATATCCATTTATCATACTCTGGTCCTGCTGCATAGTTTTGACCCAAAATACATTGACAACCCCTTTCCTCCCACAAATGCTGTTCAACCTGCTGAGTTCCTCCAGCAAATTGTTTGTTTCTCCAAATTCCAGCATCTGCAGTCCCTTGTGTCTCCCTTCAAAGTTACTAGGCAAGGAGTCCCAGAATTTTGAACTTGGAATAATGAACAAATGGATATATTTCTTAGATAAAGAATGTATTTTCAAGTTGTGCCAGGACATGACTTGGAAGGAGCAGTTCAGACTTTTCCAGCTGCTTATTGTCTCTATCATTATCAGAATCAGGTTTATTAGCCTGTCATATGTCATGAAATTTGTTTTGCAGCAGCAATACAGTGCAATACATTGAATATACTATAAATGATAAAAGACAGAGACAAAGATTTTGACTTTAGAGTCACCCTTTATGTATAGGTTTCCATTGATTGCATTGCATTTCTTTGTTCTACTGTGAATGCCTGCAAGAAAATGAATCTCAGGCTAGTATTTGGTGACATATACATACTTTGAACTTTAAAGATTTGGAAATTTTACAAAGAGACTTCGTTGAATTTCTATGGTAAACTTTTACACAATGGTGCATTTTTGGTTTAGAGGGGTAAATGTCTGAGATAGGGAAAGGACATTATCTATTGTCCTATGTGGTTCTGAATTTCTCTAGATTTGTCAGATGAGCACATACTTAGGGAATTTACGGTCTTCATTTCAACTCCTGATGATATTTTCCCCTGCTGGTGATTATAGAATTTCAGGGCCTAGTTTCAGAGTAATGTCTCCTCAGTAGGAATCATTAAGAGCACCAAATTTCTTGGTGTTCACCTAGCAAAGAATCTCATCTGGTCCCTCAACACCAGCTCCATAGCAAAGAAAGCCCAGCTGTGTCTCTACTTTCTGCGAAAGGCTGAGGAAAGTTCATCTCCCACCCCCATCCTCATCACATTCTACAGGGGTTGTATTGAGAGCATCCTGAGCAGCTGCATCACTGCCTATTTCAGAAATTGCACCATCTCGGATCACAAGACCCTGCAGCAGATAGTGAGGTCAGCTGAGAAGATCATCAGGGTCTCTCTTCCCACCATCACAGACATTTACATTACACGCTGTATCCGCAAAGCAAACAGCATTATAAAGGACCCCACGCACCCCTCATATAAACTTCTCCCTCCTGCCATCCGGGAAAAGGCACCGAAGCATCCGGGCTACTACGACCAGACTTTTTAACAGTTTCTTCTGCTAAGCCATCAGACTCCTCAATACCCAGAGCCTGGACTGACACCAACTTACTGCCCTCTACTGTGCCTGTTGTCTGGTTTATTATTTATTGTAATGCCTGCACTGTTTTGTGCACTTTATGCAGTCCTGGGTAGGTCTGCAGTCTAGTGTCGTTTTTTTCTGTGTTGTTTTTACGTAGTTCAGTGTAGTTTTTGTATTGTTTCATGTAGCACCATGATCCAGAAAAACATCTCATTTTTACTCTGTACTGTACCAGCAGTTATGGTCGAAATGACAATAAGAAGTGATTTGACTTAACTTGACTTGGTTTGCCCAGAAGGCTAGAGGTAGAGAACTATCTCTTTATCAAAGAGTCAAAATCTTTATAATTTTCAACCTCAGAGAGTTGTGGAGGTTAAGTCATTGAATCTGTTTAAGACTCAGACAGGAAACATTTTGGTGGAAAGCAAGGTCAGGGATAATAGGGAGTTGGCAGCAAAATGGAGCAGAGGCTGTGAGCAGATCAGCCATGTTAAAGAATTGGGCATGGTTCAAAGGGCAGACTTATTTCTTGTGTTCTTATGTTGTCCTCACTTGGAGGTGTTGCAATTTGGAAAGGCATATCATGGTCAGACTTTCACAGCGAATGCCAGGGCCCCGGAGAGAGTTGTAAACGTTGGAGTTTAAGTACATGGTTCTCTGAGAGTGAAGTCATGGGAATACAGGGTGATGAAGAAGGGTTTTGGTACTCTGGCCTTCATCAGTCAGGACATGGAGTATAAATGTTGGGAGGTCATTGTGAAGTTATACAGGAGACTGGTCAGGCTACACTTGGTTTAGAAAATATGTTATTAAACTGGAAGGAGTGCAAAAAAGATATACAATACAGGATTTTGCCAGGACTTAAGGTAATAAGTTATTGTGAGAGGTTGGACTACTTTACTCCTTGGAGTATAAGAGGCTGAGCATAACTTTACATGAGTTTATAAAATCCTGAGGGGTACAGACTCAATCCTTTTTCCCAGGGTTTGGGGGATCAGAGCTAGAGGGCATAGGTTTAAGATGAGAGAAGAAAGATTTAATAGAAATTGAGTGTCAACATTTTTTACACAAATTTGATATGGATATGATGCTTTGATATTTGTATTGATGTGGAATGAGCTGCTAGATGAATTGGTTGAGGCAGGTACAATAACAACTTTTAAAAGAGATTTGTAAACTCATGAATAAGAAAGCATTAGAAAGGTATCAGCCAAATGATGGCAGATGGGATTATCTTGGGTGAGCAGCTTGGTTCCTGGTAAAATGCAAATGTGGCTTCATACCTGTAATATTCCTGCTTTGACTGTGCTAGAAGTTTTAGAGGAATATGGGAGCAGATCCCAGAAACATTGGCCATAGTCATTCAATGCACTTTGTGTATGGAAATAGCTCTAGAGGATTGGAAACTAGCAAATGTTACTCCTTAATTCAAGACTGGGACTAAGGAAATGCAGCAACAAATATGAGTAAGTTTAATGCCACTGGTGTCACAACATTTGCAAATATTTATTTAGGGCAATATTAATAGACATATAGAGGAAAATGCATTCATTAATGCAATCCAGCATGGACTTGCTGAGGGTGAATCATGTTTAACAAAACTGATAAAATGTTTTGATCATAGATGCACAGAGATTTACAACACAAAAACAGGCCCTTCAGCCCATCAAATCCATACTGAATTTATACCAATCCTGCAATAAACCCTTGTTTCCATACAATATATCTTACCCAAGTGGTAATTGGATAGAGTTAATTAAAGGTAATATAGGTATTTGATGTAATTGGTTACCTGAAGGCTTTTGATAGGTGCCTTATAGAAGCAAAGAGTTTAAAAGCAATTAAGTAATGCTGAACTTTTATGAAGAATTTTTTTTAGTCCTTAATTGAAGTATTGTGTTCAATTCTGGTTGTCAAATTAGGACAGATGTGAAGGTAAGGATCACTAGAGAGGAATGAGAGTAGATTTACAAAAATGATTCTCACATTAAGGGATTACAGTTACAAAAATAGATTGAAGATTGAAATACTTTGGAGAAGGAAATGTTGAGGGTAGATTTGGTAGAAGTACAGAAAATGTTAACAGGATAAACAGATTGATCATGGATATCGTTCCTTTTGGTGGAGAATTTGATGTCACAAACATAAAACAAAGGGGAAAAGAATTATTGTTAATTAAGATTGCCTTTTTTATTAGAATGTGGTTTGAATCTGTAGTGTTCTGCCTGCATGGGTGGCTTTCCAGAATTAATTGGATAAATGGTGAAGCAAAATGTAGAAGTCTTTGGAAAATGGGCCAGTAGGTGAAACTTCAGAAAAACTCCAATAATCCGCTTTCCCATTGTTCGGAAATTGGGATGGTTCCGTATCCCGCTTCCACATTCCCTTTAAATTTGCTCGGGCCACCTTCTCATACTCTCCTTAAGTGAATTAGGGCTTCACTCCCATGCTGATTTTAAATTCATCAGGGATACATTCCCACATTGCTTTTCAATTCACTGGGGACCCATTTCAGGCATATTTCCTGTTTATGACTGTGTAACACCTTAAACAAAAAGGTAAGTTAAAAGGACATTAAACTAAAATAATACCAATAAGAGTTACAGCCAATAGTTTGCAAAAATGTGTCAATCCAGCATCATGAAAAGCCCAGGCAGGCCAGAATATCGAAGTCGTTCAGTGGTCAGTAGTCCTGCTCAGGCAGCAGCAGAGAGCTGTGCTGTAACAACACAATGATGCAACAATTAGACCTTTCTTTGGTGTTCAGTTATGTTAATATTATAGTCTGATATGACAAATTATTAATAACAAGAGTCTTGAGCTAGCACAAATTATAGAGTGGATTTCAGTGAAACTATGATTCCTTGAAAGGTGAATCTGTGGTTTTAGCCATTTTGCTTCCATTGCTTTGTTTGAAGTTTACTCTTTGTACACCTGAATTAGCTGTCTAATTGTAATCTGCTTAGTGAAATGCATTGTATTCCTTAAAGAGGCATGTATCTTGAAAATGCTATTAATGAAATTAGTGGATAAAATATTTAAATAAGCTGATATCAGCATTTAAATAGTCAATAAATGGATTTCATAGAGTTATTCTCAGTGTTCTCTCATGTGAACATTGTTGTCAGGGGTTGCATGAGGCATAGTTTTCCTTCTGTATCTGTTAAACATTTGTAATGCAAGATGAAGAAATGATCTTCCAACCATCTTCTGTCACTAAAGTGGAGAACCTGCCTGTTCTCAGTCCAATGTAAAAAAAATACCAGTGCTCCATTCAGGGATCGCTTATCTGCTTGGTGGCTGAGATTGGGAATTCATTGTTGTGAGGGATTTAAGGACAGAAAAGAAAAGGAAACATAGGAAAGATTAGCTTTATGTGGCACATGTATGTCATATGAGGAGTATCGGATGGCTCTGGGTCTGTACTTACTGGAATTCAGATGAATGGGGGGGGGATCTCATTGAAATCTATCATATGTTGAAAGGCCTCGATGGAGTGGATATGGAGAAGAGTTTCCTATGTTGGGGGAGTCTAGGGCCAAAGGGCATAGCCTCAAAATGGAGGAATGTCCATTTAGAATAGAGATGAAGAGGAATTTCTTTAGTTAGAGAGTGGTGAATTTGTTAAATTCATTTTCACAGGCAGCTGTGGAGACCAAGGCATTGGGTATATTTAAGCCAGGTGTTGATTGATTCTTGATTAGTCAGGGCATGAAGGGTTACAGGGAGAAGGCGGGAAATTGGGGCTGAGAGGGAAATAGGTCAGCCATGATAAAATGGTGGAGCCAACTCAATGGGCCAAATGGCCTAATTCTGTTCCTATACCTTATGGTCTCGTGTAAACGTTGAAATGTACAGTGAAATGTGTCATTGGCATCAATGACTAACATAGTCTGACGTTGAGCTGAGCGCTGCCTGCAAATGTCGCCATGCTTCAGGCATGCCCACAACTCCCTAAACCTAACTCGCATTTCTTTGGAATGCGTGAGGAAACCCACTCAATAACAGGGAGAACAAACATGTTCTTTATAGACAGCGGCAGAAATTGAACCCAATCTCTGGCACTGTAAAGTGTTATCCTGATCTCTTTGCTATTGTGCCACCCGAAAGGTCCACCCCATCAGATCATGTCATTTGCAGCCAGGTAGAAATTCATCTTACAATACTACCCGTCATTGTACCAAATACCAAATTTCTTTGTGCACTATATCTGTATCAGGAGTAAACCTTGAGTTGCTTGTTTTTAAAGTTTTCTTTAACACCTAATTTTGTTTATAGTACGAATTCACTTCAGACTGAATTAAGTCTGATTTTAGCAGAATATTTATGTCTTTTACAGATGTGCAGTTTAGACTGGAAGACAGAAAAGTGCATACAGTTAAAATAAACAGGAAAGGCTTTAAACACATATTGCATTAGCGCAGTCTGTCTTTAAAACAACTGAGAGCTTAGCTCTTGCTCCCCCCCCCCCAGTAAAACTAAGAAAACGAGGAAAATTTAGTTTATTGATACTAATGTCTTTAATTGTGGGTAATTGGGAATTAGTTTTACTACTTCAACAGGCAAACATGTGTATAAAGAAAGTGGTGATCATCAACCCTTTTGTACTTTTGTTCTGATGCAATTTTTCAAATGTTAGATTGGAAACTTGTATTCAAATCTTTCTTGTTTGTTAAAATGCTCCATTAGCCCAATCCATTTCTCTAAAGGGTTATAGCACACATTGAGTAGAGTGGGACTACTCAGTCATGTCTGGCTATGTACAGCTTGTGTATGTCTCAGCGTCAGCTGTTGTGCATGTGTTCTGTAAACTGAGTGTGTTTTATGCCTAATGCAGCAGAAAGGTCAGTGTCTGAGAGCAGGCAAGCTTTTATGGTGATGGAGGCATTGATATTCTTTTGCCTGGAATCTCAGATGATTATCAATAGTAGATATCTCCACTTGAATTGTACTTTTTCTCCACCCAGCTCCTGTGTGATCTATGAGCAAAAGACTTTCTAGCTTTTATATAGTAATCGCTAGACATAGCTCGAGTGAAAAAAAAATCTCTCAACAAAGTAATTACAATGTTTATCCAAATGGGGCAATTTCTCAGTTGCCTGTACATTCAATTTATCTTAAGAGTCTTGTATGGGGTTTTGATAAACTTCTTGTCATTTGTCAGTTCATCAGCGCTCACTGTAGACATGCCCTTAAAATGCTTATTCTCAAAGCAACGTCCAAGCAAGTTTCTATCATAGAAAGAAATTGAGAGAATGTGCCATATTTGAGCTACCTAGAAGTAACAATATTCCCTTGTTTTGCATTCCTAATTCTTCAAATCTTTTTGAAATGTTTAATACAAACATATAAATTAGCAGAACTGTGGACCACACATCCTTTCAAGCTCAGTGCATTTTTTAATGAGTATGTGGTTGATTCGATCATAATCTCAAATCTGCATTCCCATCCACCCACACTAACATTTCAGCTGACAGTTTATCAACTATTTACTTCTGCCTTCAAAATATCAATGGCTCTGTTTCTACACTCTAAGGAAGAAACTTCCAAAGATTCATGTCCATTTCCAGAAAGCATTCCATAAAATGTAGCATAAAGACTTATCCATAAGATAGCAATGCATGGAATTGGGAATTAATCTATTAACATAGATATGGGATTGATTAACTAATAAAAGGCAGATACTTGGGATAATTAGGTGTTTCTCTGGTTGGCTGTCAGTGGGGTTGGTGCTGGGCCTGCCACTGTTTATGATATGCATTAATAATTTGGAAGAGGATAACAAGTGTAGCATGTTTGCAGATGATATTAGATTGAGTGGAAAAGCAAATTGTGCAGAGGATGCAGAGAGCTATAGATAAGTGAATGGGGTCTGGAAAATGATGTACAATGCTGGTAAATGTGAGGTCATCCACTTTGGAAGGGAAAATAGAAGAACAGATTATTATTTAAACAGTGAAAGACCTCAGTTGCACAGAAGGACTTGGGCATGCTTGTGCATGAATCTGAAAAGGTTAGTTTGCAGGTTCAATAGGTTATCAAGTCCTTTGTTGCTGGAGGGATTGAATTTAAGAGCAGGGAGGTTGTGCTGCAACCGTACAGGGGATAGTGAGGCCACACCTGGAGTACTGTGTGTAATTCTAGTCTCCTTACCTGAGTAACAATAGACTAGTTTTGGAGGCAGTGCAGAGGAAGTTCTCTAAGATGATTCCAGAATTGAGGGAGTTAGCCTATGAGGAGAGATTGAGTTGCTTGTGACTATTCTTGCTGGATTTCAGAAGAGTCAGAGGGGATCTTATCGAAATATATATAATTATCAATGAGATGGATAAGATAGAGGCAGGAGAGTTGTTTCCACTGATATTTGAGACTAGAACTAAAAGACATAGACTCAGGGATAAAGACTTAGATTTAAAGATTGAGGTGAAACTATTTTTCATAGAGAGTAGTGAATCTGTGGCATTCTCTGCCCATGGAAATAGAGGCTGTTTCATTAAATATATTTAAGATGCAGTTATATAAATTATTGCATAGCAGGACCATTAAGGGTAACAGGGAAAAAGCAGGTAGGTTGAACTGAGTCCATGGCAAGTCAGCCATGATCTTATTGAATGGTGGATCAAGTTTGATGGGCCAGATGACCTGCTCCTGCTCCTAGTTCTTATGTTTTTAAGTTCTTATGTGGGTCGGGAAAAAAAGTCACTTTATCTCTCTCTTAAATGGCTGGCATTTTCACACTGTGACCATCTAGTTCTCCCACAATCGGAAATACACTTCTCACCTCCACCTTTACAAAAGCCTCATTTGATTCAACTGTCTCCTTCTGTTCTTCCAAACAGCTTCAGATACAAGAATGGCGACACATGAGAATGTTGATGCAAGAGTTTGCAGCAAAAAAATAAACTGCTGAAGGAACTCAGCGGATAAGTGGCATCTGTGGAGGGAAAGTTTATTATTTTTCTGCAGTCTAGTCAGTCCAAGCCTACCTCAAAACAACACTATCACCTCTTCCATAATTTCCTAAATTATGATATTGATCTCATAAAACTCTGAATTGCTTCCTGTCCATTAATATAAATAAGGAGAATGATACTGCATACAGTGCTCCAGATGTGGTCTCACCAGTGTTGTATAATCTAAAGCATAACCTCCATACCTTTATACCTAATTTCCATAGCGATCAATGACATTGTCTATCAGTTATCCTAATTATTCGCAGTACCTACATACTAGTCTTTGTGGGTCGTGCATCAGAACATCCAGATCCTTGGTTCATGAGGTTTTGGAATCTCTCACAGTTTAGATAAAATGGTCCTTTAATTTTTCTTGCTAAAGTGGTCAACATGACATTGTCCAATATTATACTCCTTTTGCCATGCCTTTGTCCATTCTCTAAACCTATCCATAGCCCTTTGTAGGATTCCTATTTTTTCTGCACGGCCTGCTTTCTTAACTTCATGTCAACAATAAATTTAGCAACCATTCCTTCTGCGTTTGTTGTCCAAATAATTTATATAAATCATAAAGTATTGAGTCACAGTACAAATTCTTGTGGCAACCTTCTGTTGGTCAGGTAGTCTAAAGTGTTTCCTCATATACCATGAATTTTAATTTTCTGCACCAATCTTTTATATTGGAGCCTTATTCCAAGATTCAAATTACATTCATTATCAAAGTCTGCATACAACCCTGAGATTCATCTTATCACAGGCAGTCATGAAACAACGAAACACCATGGAACCCTTTCAGAGAAAGCATTAAACATGCAATGTGCAAGAAAGGAAGAACAAATTATGCAAACGGCAAAAAACTAGTAAGTAACACACAGAATATTAAACATCAAACCACAGAGACTTTGAAGTAATCTAGGAACATTCAGTGTTGTTCAGTTTAGTTCAACTTAATGCTGTGTCGTTCGTTGACAAAGCCGGTCTGTGCAAGGGAGTCAGCCGGATTCGAATTCGGGACTTCTTGATCCGAAGTCCAGCGCTGATGCCACTACACCACCGGTCAGCAAATTGTAAATATGGAATTCTGTGAATTTACTTACTATATTCTAAATGTTAAAGTTAATTAGGTGATTGTAATAATTAAAACTGTAGTTTATTGTTCATTGTCATCTTTGTGTTGAAGAAGTAAAAATCGTTGTGTCAGGAGAGCGAAATCCCCTTGGATCCTTCGGGACTCTCTCTCTACTGGAAATGCGCTGTGTGAAATATGACTTTTACATTTCTCAGTTACAACCTCTACGTGGCTCAGTTTTATACAGACACAAGCTGAGCATGAGCATAGTGTCCAATGAAAGCCTTCAAAATGGTCAAAACCCCATCCCTTAGTAACTCCAAAATGGATGCCCTAAAAATTTCAGGAAGACCTGAGCAATCCCACTTTCATTTGGAATTTAAGTGCTATCCATTACGTAAATGGAGATCTTCTTCTTATCTAAAACACTGTGATGAAGTGATGAAAGAGCTATGAAAGTAATAATACTACTTTTGATTAACATGGTGAGGGATATGGTGTTCTTACACTACGTTCATCTGTTCATGTACTTCAATTTTTAAGAACATTGTGTGTATTTTTTTTTGAGACTGTTGACCTTCTGAGCATTCCCAGTGTCTTAGGTGAGGGGTACAGTGAACAGCCATTAGGCTCTCGGTAGAAAGACTATATAATTAATCAAAGAAACAAACATTTAACAACCGGAGGCTAAAAATTTTAAATGTTTCTCTAAGACCCTGATCCTGTTTCAGATAACATAGGCCCTTGCTTCTCAATCTCTCCTCAAGTGATAATCCCAGGATTGAACCTAGAGAATTCTCATTGATCCCTTTTTAAAGTAAGCATATCCTTCCTTCATCATGGCACCAGAACAGTCCACAATATTCTGTGTGTGCAGTTACCAAAGCTATGCATAATTGCAAGCAGGCTTCTTATTCCTTAGTTGCTGTAGAGACCAAATTACCAATTGCTTGGTGTGTCAGCAGCTCAAATAATTATTTTCTTAACTTAAATGTTCAAAGTTGCAAGTAAATTTATTATCAACGTACTGAATGGGAGTGTTGAGGGAGGTGTAGGGGCAGGTGTGGCACCTGTTCTACTTGCGAGGTTAAGTACCAGGAGGCAGATCAGTGAGGAGGGACGAATGGGCTAGCGAGTTGCGTAAGGAGGGAAAGATGTGATTGGTGGTGAGATCCAGATCAGTATTCAAGCTTCTCGATTCAGACCCTCTAAGGAACCCAGGTAATCGCATTCAATTGACTGCTTTTCCTGCCGCGTGACCATCCCCACCAACAAGCACATCTTTCCCTATCCCCCCACTTTCTGCTGCTCCCTACATGACACCCTTGTACATTCTTCCCTCCCCACTCACCTCCCTCCTTGCAATTGGAACAAATGTCACAGCTTCCCCAACACTTTCTCCCTCACTGCCACTGAGGGCCCCAAACAGTCCTTCCAGGTGAAGCAGCACCTTCACCTGTGAGTCTGTTGGGGTCATCTACTGTACCTAGTGCTCCTGATGTGGCCTCCTGTATATCGGTGAGACCTGACGTAGATTGGGAGACAGCTTTGCCAAGCACCTATTCTCTGTCTGTCAGAAAAAGCAGGGTCACCCACTTCATTTCTACTTCCAACTCCCATTCCAACGTGTCAGTCCTCTACAGCTACAATAAGGCCACACTCAGGTTGGAAGACAAACACCTTATATTTCAGTTTCAGTTAGTCCTGACGAAGGGTCTCGGCCCGAAACATCGACAGTGCTTCTTCTTCTATAGATGCTGCCTGGCCTGCTGTGTTCCACCAGCATTTTGTGTACGTGTTTGAATTTCCAGCATCTGCAAATTTCCTCATGTTTGCACCTTATATTCCGTCTGGGTAGCTTCCAAATTGATGGCATGAACATTGATTTCTCAAACTTCCATTAATTGCCCCCCCCCTTCACCATTCCACATTCCCATTTCCTTCTCTCACTCTATCTGCTTACCTGCCCATCACCTCCCTTTGGTATTCCTCCCTGTTCCCTTTCCCCCATGTCCTTCTGTCCTCTCCTATCGGATTCCCCCTTGTCCAGTCCTTTATTTCTTTCTCCAATCAACTTCCCAGCTCTTTACCTCACCCCTTCCCCTCGCCCGGCTTCTCCTATTACCTACTGCTCTGCATTTTTAACTCCCCTCCTCCCACGTTCTTACTACTTCCTCCCCTACTCCCACTTTTCATCCCCTTTTTCCAGTCCTGGTGAAAGGTCTTGGCCCGAAACGTCAACTGTTTACTCTTTTCCACAGATGCTGCCTGGCCTGCTGAGTTCCTCCGGCATTTTGTGCATGTTACCTTGATTTCCAGCATCTGAAGATTTTCTCCTGTATGACACTGAGTAATTTAACATTGCTGACCCTCTCCACCTCTGATCTTGGAATGACAATGGGTTCATGGACCTCTGGTTTTCTCCTCCTGAGGTCAATAATGAGCTCCTTGGTCTGGCTGACATTGAGTAAAAGGTTGTGGCACTGCTCAGCTAGATTTTCAATCTTACTCCTATATGGTGATTCATCACCACCTTTAATTCAGCCTACGATAGCAAACTTGAATATAACATAGGAGCTGCGCTTAGCCACATCGTCATAAATGTAAAGGGAGTAGAGCAGGGGTTTGAGCACACAGCCTTGCGGTGTACCTGTGCTGATGGAGAATGTGGAGATGTTCGAAGTCAAGTCACTTTTTATTGTCACTCCGACCATAACTGCTGATACAGTACACAGTAAAAATGAGACAATGTTTTTCAGGAACATAGTGCTACATAAAACAATACAAAAACTACACTGAACTATGTAAAAACAACACAGAGAAAACTACACTAGACTACAGACCTACCCCGGACTGCATAAACTGCACAAAACAGTGCAGGCATTACAATAAATAATAAACAAGACAATAGGCACAGTAGAGGACAGTAAGTTGGTGTCAGTCCAGGCTCTGGGTATTGAGGAGTCTAATGGCTTGGGGGAAGAAACTGTTACATAGTCTGGTCGTGAGAGCCTGAATGCTTCGGTGCCTTGTCCCAGATGATATTCCAAAATGACTGGTGTGTGCAAGTAGGAAATTGAGGTTTCAGTTGCACAGGGAAGTATTGAGACCTAGGTATTAAAGCTTATTGATTAGTTTTGAGGGGATGATGGTATTAAATGCCGAGATGTAGAGCTAAAGAGCATCCTGATGTATGATCCTGCTCCTTTTATATTATATGTCAATGATTTGGATGACGGAATTGATGGCTTTGTGGCCAATTCTGCAGATGATACAAAGTTAGGTGGAGGGGCTGTAGTGTTGAGGAAGCAGGAAGTCTGCAGAAGTACTTGGACAGATAGGGAAAAAGGGCAAAGAAGTGGCCGATAGAATATAGTGTAGGGAATTGCATGGTCATGCACTTTGGTCAAAGGAATAAAATCATAGACTCTTTTCTAAATGGGGAGAAAATTCAAAAATCAGAGGTGCAAAGGGACTTGGGAGTTCTTGTGCAGAAGTCCCTAATGATTAATTTGCTGGTTGAGTCGGTGGTGAGGAAGGCAAATGTAACATTAGCATTTATTTTGAGAGGACTAGAATATAAATGCAAGGATGTGATGTTGATGTTTTATAAGGCATTGGTCAGACTACACTTTGTGCACTATTAAGCAGTTTTGGACCCCTAATTTAAGAAAAGATCTTTTGGCATTGGAGAGGGTCTAGAAGTTGTTCAGGAGAATGATTCCAGGAGTGAAAGGGTTAACTTATGGGGTGTGTTTGACGGCCCTCAGCCTATACTTGCTGGAGTTTAGAAGAATGAAGCGGAGATCTCATTGAAACCTATTGAATATTGAAAGTCTAGATAGAGTGAATGTGGAAAAGATGTTTCCTATGGTGGGTGTGAGTCTAGGTCTAGAGGGCACCGCCTCAGAATAGAGGAATGTGTATTTCAAACAAAGATGAGAAGTAATTTCTTTAGCCAGACGGTAGCGAAACTGTAGAATTCATTGCCACGGATGGCAGTGGATGACAAGTCATTGAATATAATTAACACAGAGGCTGTTTTTGGTTAATCAAAAAGGAGAAAAGGCAGGAGAATGGCATTGAGAGGGATGATGGAATGGCAGGGAAAACGATGGGCTGAGTGGCCTCATTCTGCTCCTATGTCTTATGATCATATTCTACAAGCCAAGCGTTCATTTTGGATGATTTCAATTTCCCCATTTCACCAGGCACACACAAGCAGCAAAATAGGAAGGAGCCTTAAGCAGAAAGGATATTTCCAAGAGCACCTGAAGCCTAAGGAAGCTCAATACTTTTAAGTGTGAAACAGTCAGTCATTGGGAGAGATCTTCCTCTTGTTTTGAAGTTCTTTTTAAAACAAGTGTTATTTGTGACAATTCCTACAGAGTAAAAGTTAATATTGCTTTGTCCGATAAAGCAGTGATTTGTAAGTCACGTAAGTTCACAAAGAGAACCTGTCAGCTGGTGACAGGTTGGCCAGGTGACGCGTTCTAGTCTCTGTTCGACCATGTGGGCCTCTGGCTGTTCTATTGCCGTGCATAAATGTTAATCATTATTTACCAAAATCCACCCTGGATGGCAGGGTGAGCAAGTGTGTCAAACCCTCCCTTTGTCACGTATCACAATAAGAGCAGAAACAAAGCTGGAAGGAAATGAGGAGCAAAATGAAAGAGTGAAAAAAATAATTACCCAGAGGGAAAATCAGCTAGTTGTCTGAAATCAGGCGCCATTCTTCACAACATAATAATAGTCACTCAGCCCGGCCACCCAAGTAGTAATGATTGGGGATCAAGTGTCAGTCCTTTTGTCGTCTCTCCCCTACTTTTGTTTGGAAGCAAATGTTTGAGACTGCAAGCTGGCTCCTTAAAAAAGATTGCAGCACCTAGATTAAACCATCTGCTTTGAAAGAATGTCAAAGCATGTCACTCACAGATCTGTTTGTTGGGTTAAATTATGTGGCAAACTGCATTTGCTTGCCTTGGAAGTTAGAGAGTCACTTCACTGTGTCTGGATGTGTGTGGGAAGGCGGACAAAGTATCCATTTTAAAAAGGTGGATGTCATTGCCATTGCGGGCACGAGGAAACGTGTTCTGCTGTGCAGAATGAGTGTTCAGAGTGATGTTTTCACTGTAATCGGTGAAGCTTGATTCCTAGAGCGGACATTCTAAGCACTTCACCAGATTCTGCGGCGTGCTTGGGCAAGGGAAACTGATGCTGTAGAAAATGTCAGTCCTGTTCACGCCATACTTACTTTTCAAACTTTCTGGTCATTCTTTAAAGCAAAGAGCTTTCCCATAGATTCCTCAATGTCTCCTGACCATCATCTCATGCTCATGGTATGAATTATTGCACTATGGAGGGGCTTGGAGAATATCCACTCTGGGCCAAGGAACTTATATCTACCTTTGAAAGTCAGTTCTAATAGTGAAGATACGTTGCAAACAGCACTCAATTTCCTGGGTCACACTTTTGTATCATTATTCACAGATTCAAAAGCAGATTTAGCTAAGTACACTTTGTATTTGATCAGAAAATTCAGAGTAAAATTCATAGGGAAGATACCGTTAACAGGGAAGTGTTCCAATACAGGTGACAGATATTCCTAAATACAAGAGATTCTGTAAATGCTGGAAATTCAGGGTTCCTCCAGTAAAATGCTGGAGAAACTTAGCAGGTCAAGTAGCATCTATGGAGTGGAACAAAAAGTTGATGTTTTGGGCGGAGCCTCTTCATCAGGACAGTTATTCCTAAAGTTTCAGGCAAGTTTCAACAAAGATCCTCATGAAGACAGAATATAGTATTAATGGTAAGACTCTTGCCAGTGTGGAGCATCAGAGAGATCTTGGGGTCCGAGTCAAAGCTGCTGTGCAGGTTGACAGTGTTGTTAAGAAGGCGCATGATATGTTGGCCTTCATCAACTGTGGGATTGAGTTCAAGAACCATGAGGTAATGTTACAGTCATATAAGACCTTAGTCAGATGCCACTTGGAGTACTGTGTTCAGTTCTGGTCACCTCACTACAGGGAGGATGTGGATACTGTAGGAAGAGTATGCCTTATGAGTATAGGTTGAGTGAACTTGACCTTTCCTCCTTGGAGTGACAGAGGATGAGCTGTGACCTGGTAAAGGTGATGAGAGGCATTGATCCTGTGGATTGTCAGAGGCTTTTTCTCAGTGCTGAAATGATGTCAGGGTAAGTCTTTCACACAGAGTGGCAAGTGCATGGAATACACTGCCAGTGATGATGGTGGAGTCAGATACAATAGGGTCTTTTTAAGAGACTCTTAAATAGGTACATGGAGCTTAGAAAAACGGGGGGGGGGCATGTGGTCGGGTAATTCTAGGCAGTTTCTAGAGTAGGTTTCATGGTCGGCACAACATTGTGGGCTGAAGGGCCTGTAATGTGTTGTAGATTTCTATGTTCTAACTGATAATCTGCATTACTTAATAGAACATGTTCACCTACTAATTAGTGTTTAATGCATGGGCATTTACGTCAAGGTGGCCAATGGTCAAATGGAAAAGGTACCAGAGCTGGGATTGGTCTACAGGGAAGAAGAAAATTGTTCCCTTAATGTGTCCAAAGAACTTCTTTGCATTTTTCCCACTTGTCACAGAGCTCAACCTAGAATGATCCCAAGGTTCTATGGCTGTGCTTTGTACATAATTCTTGTTCTACAGAACTTAAGTACTTCTTAAATCTGAAATTTCTTAAGATGGAACAGAGACAGGCATCTAAAAACACTGAATGGTTGAGAGATTAAAAAGAATGAGAGACGAGCATGAAGGGAAAGGAAGTTCCTTGAGTGGGCATACATCATCAGTAACTAATGGAGGAGCTAAACAGATGAATTCCTGTTTGCTGAATGTTGCAGGGTGGGCCAAGTTATATGCAACAGTTCTGAAAGGTCATGCCATGAATGATGTAGCATGCCTAGGGATAGGTGTCATAGTCATGCACGTGTCCTCATGGAGAATGCTTCATCTGTGCGTGTGCATCTGGCCTTCCACTGACCTGGGTCCTCTGACAACTCTTCTCCGGACAGCTGTGACAGTGCCCACAAATACAGTTAATGGCAGGTGTGGCCTATTGAGCTGCACCAGTTGCTGATTACTCAGGGATGTCTCCTTTCATCTGGTACCAACATAAAAACACGACATGCTGTGAGAGTATGCTTTTGAGCAGACATCCTGTATTTCCTAGGCAGAAGATTGACAGCATTGACAAAAGTTGTTTACCAGCAGGCTGTGGTGTAAAAGTTCACGTGGAAGCTCAGGAACACTGAGATCCTGTCTTTGCTCTTGTTCGGTTATCAGCCAACCAGGCCAGGCATTTCAATTGACCTTCAGGCCAGGAGCACGTTCTGAAAAGTAAGCATTCACATTGAATACATAGAAACATAGAAAACCTACAGCACAATACAGGCCCTTCAGCCCACAAAGCTGTGCCAAACATATCCTTACCTTAGAACTACCTAGGCTTACCCATAGCCCTCTATTTTTCTAAGCTCCATGTAGCCATCCAGGAGACTCTTAAAAGACATCGTTTCCACCTCCACCACTGTCGCCGGCAGCCCATTCCACACACTCACCACTCTCTGCATAAAAAAAAATTACCCCTGACATCTCCCCTGTACCTACTTCCAAGCTCATTAAAACTATGCCCTCTCGTGCTAGCCAATTCAGCCTCCATCAGGTCACCTCTCATCCTCCGTTGCTCCAAGGAGAATAAGCTGAGTTCACTCAACCTTTTCTCATTAGGCACACTCCCCAATCCAGGCAACATCCTTGTAATCTCCTCTGCACTCTTTCTATGTTTTCCACATCCTTCCTGTACTGAGGTGACCAGAACTGAGCACAGCACTCCAAGTGGAGTCTGACCAGGGTCCTATATAGCTGTAACATTACCTCTCAGCTCTTAAACTCAATCCCACGATTGATGAAGGCCAATACACTGTATGCCTTCTAAATAACCGAGTCAACCTGTGTAGCAGCTTTGAGTGTCCTATGGACTTGGGCCCCAAGATCCCTCTGATCCTCCACACTGCCAAGAGTCTTACCATTAATGCTATATTCTGCCATCATATTTGACCTACCAAAATGAATCACCTCACACTTAACTGGGTTGAACTCCACCTGCCACTTCTCAGCACAATTTTGCATCCTATCAATGTCCCGCTGTAACCTCTGACAGTTTTCCACACTATCCACAACACCTCCAAACTTTGTATCATCAGCAAATTTACTAACCCATCCCTCCACTTCCTCATCCGGGTCATTTATAAAAATCATGAAGAGTAAGGGTCCCAGAATAGATCCCTGAGGCACTCCACTGGTGACCGACCTCCATGCAGAATATGACCCATCTACAACCACTCTTTGCCTTCTGTGGGCAAGCCAGTTCTGGATCCACAAAGCAATGTCCCCTTGGATCCCATGCTTCCTTAATTTCTCAAACTGTGCATGGGGTACCTTATCAAATGCCTTGCTTAAATCCATATACACTACATCTACGGCTCTACCTTCATCAGTCACATCCTCAAAAAAATTCAATCAGGCTCCTAAGGCACTTTGCCCTTGACAAAGCCATGTTGACTATTCCTAATCATATTATGCCTCTCCAAATGTTCATAAATCCTGCCTCTCAGGATTTTCTCCATCAACTTACCAACCACTGAAGTAAGACTCACTGGTCTATAATTTCCTGGGCTATCCCTTCTCCCTTTCTTGAATAATGGAACAACATCTGCAACCCTCCAATCCTCCGGAACCTCTCCCATCCTCATTGATGATGCAATGATCATTGCCAGAGGCTCAGCAACCTCCTCACTTGCCTCCCACTTGCCTGGGGTACATCCTATCTGGTCCCAGTGACTTAACCAACTTGATGTTTTCCAAAAGCTCCAGCACATCCTCTTTCTTAATATCTACATGCTGAAGCTTTTCAGTCAACTGCAAGTCATCCTACAATTGCCAAGATCCTTTTTCATAGTTAAATACTGAAGCAAAGTATTCATTAACTACTTCCGCTATCTCCTCCGGTTCCATACACACTTTTCCACTGTCACACTAGATTGGTCCTATTCTCTCACATCTTATCCTCTTACTCTTGACATACTTGTTGAATGCCTTGGGGTTTTCCTTAATCCTGTCCGCCAAGGGCTTCTCATGGCCCCTTCTGGCTCTCCTAATTTCATTCTAAGCTCCTTCCTGCTAGCCTTATAATCTTCTAGATTCCTATCATTACCTGTTTTTGAACCTTTTGTAAACTCTTCTTTTCTTCTTTACAACAGCCTTTGTACACCATGGATCTTGTACCCTACTATCCTTTCCACATCTCATTGTGTGGGGTACCTACTCGGAACCCCACGCAAATATCCCCTGAACATTTACCACATTTCTTCCGTACATTTCCCTGAGAACATTTATTTCCAGTATATGATTCCAAGTTCCTGCCTGGTAGCCTCATATTTCCCCTTACTCCAATTAAATGTTACCCTAACTTATTTGTTCCTATCCCTCTCTAATGCTATGGTAATACATGCATATTGTTGGGTGTGATGGGAAGACGTGCTTTGAAAGGCCCAAATCACTTTACCAGCCAAAGATGCACTTACTGTATATGCATAAAAACCACCAACCTATTTGCCACCAAGCTTGTGTTGAAAGTTGGGACGGAAGCATCCAATTGCCAAATTGTTGATAGCAAATAGCTATGTGGTAATAATGATCAGATGATCTATTTCTGGTGACCTTCACTAAATGTTAAACATCGGCCAATAGCTCCCCTGCATATTGAAACAGTTGCCATTGTATCTCTCCTGAGCCTTCCAAGACTCCTTGGAAGGACAGTATTGCTATCTGTGTACACCAACCCCCCCTTTGCTGCACAGTATAGTGTTCAGTTTCCTAGCTTGAAACTTGAACCTTCAACTATCTGAATGCCATGGCCAGTACACAACTGAGAACAGAGGAGAGATGGAATTAAAACAGAAACTTCAGGGACAATCCCATCAGCTTCTGGAAATATTTCAGCTCCAGGACTCTTCAGTGGGGTTGAGGAGAAGTGCAACCACCCTAATAATAACCTCTGTCCTTCCTTTCCCTTCCCAGTTTCCCTAGACCTTACAATATGAGATACTTGTGCCTCCCAGTTCTAAGGAAGGGTTATTATCCTGCAGAGTGACCTTTAGAGTACTTTGAAAATTTATTTTACTTTCAAATTTTCGGCATCTGCAGTCTTGCAACCAATTTCAAAGTCATTATTAAACCAAGTATCAAAGTTTGTAAATGTCACCATGTACTACCCTGAGATTCATTTTCTTCCAGGTATTCACAGTAGAACAAAGAAACACAAAAATTGTCAAATGACCAAAGTGTCAAAGAAAACAAACTGTGCAAATACACAAAAACATAAATACATACATAGATACATACTACTGAGAACCCAAACTGTAGAGTCCCTGAAAATGAGTCGATAGTTTGTGGAATCAGTTCAGCATTGAGCTGAGTGAAGTTATCCATGCTGGTTCAGGAGCCTGATGGTTCTTGAGCCACGATGGATGATTAGTAGTAATACCTCGTACTGCTGCTTAAGAACTTCAACTGTTGCAGGTGCATGCATGCACATGTGCTCACACAATTACACACACACTCTCTCTCTCTCTCTCTAAAGGTCACTAAGAGCTATGCACAAGTGTGACTAACTGAATAATCATGTCGATTTGCTTTCAGTATATTTTTCCTCTACACTGAATTATCATTGATGTTCTAAGGGTGGTGTGTTTGTAGGCTGCACGTCAGCTGTGGTGGGAATGCCAGGAATGACAGCTAATCCTGCAGTACACTCTCGACAACTAATAGAATGCTTCCCAGTAATTATCCGCTGCAGCTGTGGAGCAGTTCTGGACAACTGGATGGCATGTAGAGGGTATGTGTTGAAAAGGTCACAGGATACCAGATGTGATAACAAAATGCCCGGCAGAGTGCTACAAGCCAAAAATCCAATCAGCCTGCAATGCTATAAACCATTATATTGAAGCTTAAGCAGCTTTGGAATGTCAGCTGGGTCACAGTATCCTACACTGTATTGTTGAACTTAGTGAATACTATTATTAAATACTGTTCATTGTGCCTTTCATTAGGCCATATATGCATCAGAGGAAACAAAACTACCTCAGAACCTTGATGGCCAACTATGTACAGTTATCCATAAGAATTATTTTTTAAAAATGTCTTTGGCTTTCTGAATGAGTCCTTTAGCAGGATATCTGAAAATTCAAGTGTAGGCAGCTCCAGGTGTACTGTTTCTGGCAGTAGATCCATCAGACTAGTGCAGGTGCACCTAAAAAACAGTAGGTGATGAACTGCGGTGATGTCGGAGGTGCTGTCTTTCAGCTGAGGCCTTAAACTGGGGCAGCTTCATCTGCCTCTCACATTGGTCACAGAGGATCCAAGAATAGTGCTTAAAGAAACAGTGCTCTGTTCCTCACTTAATCTTCAAACAACATCACAAATTCAAACATTTCATAGCTTTTTACGATCTGATTGATTTTTGGATTTCCTAAAATTACAACAGTCACCTAATTCAAAAAGTATTTTGAGGGTAGCGTGTTGATTTGGGATGATCTGAGGACGTTAGATCTGAGGTAAATTATTATTATTTTATTGTACATGGCAGATGGATGACTTCCAAACAAACAATTTCACCTGTTCCTCCAGAACATATTGTGAACTGGAGAGATGATATCACTTCTGCCAGGCAGCTCATCAAGTATAAGCTATTTGTTCCTGGGCTCTGGGCAACAATCCATCAAAGAAAGCATCACTCATGAAGGAACTCACTGATCAATCAGCTTCTGGTGAGATTTGAAAACCAGATGTTCCATATGTTCTCCCAACATTTCATCCAATCTCACAAATGGAATATGGAAGAAATCACTGACTTTGAAAAGTTAGCGCTGATAGAGATTGTCTACATTTCACTCCCAGGTGTTGCATTTCCATTCTGGATTCTGATCCCGAGTTTCACTTTGCCTTCACCCATAGCCAACAAAGGTTGTCGATAAGATTGCACAGTACAGATCAATTTAAAGTGAAGTACAAGTGAAACCGAGACGAGAGCTGGAGATCATGGGTTAAGGGTGAAAAGTGTTTAAGGGAAACTTCTTTGCTCAGAGGGTGGTGAGAGTGTGTAACGAACTGCCGGTGGGAGTGGTTGATGCGGGTTCAATTCAACATTTAAAACATACAGTATTTGGATAGGTACATGAATGGGAGGGGTATGGAGGGCTATGGGTCGGGTGCAGATCAGTGGTACTCAGCCTAATCATAGCTCAGCATAGACTGGAAGGATTGAATGGCTTGTTTCTGTGCAGTAATAATCTATGATTCTACATACAGTAATTTATATCTTTGAACTAGTGTGAATGATAGCTTATGACTTGAAAGGTTACAATCAGCATGTGAATTTGGAGATTTCTCCACAGGGCTTGTATAGGCTTAATATGGGTGAAGAAGAGCACCATGATAGTATAATGGTTAGCATGACACTATTATGGGTCAGGAGGTCAGGGTTCAGATTTCAATTCTGGCATTGTCTGTAATAAGTTTGTACGTTCTCCCCACGAATTGCAAGGGTTTTCTTCCACAGTTCAAAGATGTACTGGTTAATTGATGATTGTAAATTGTCCTGTGATTAGGTTGGTGCTAAATAGTGGGTTGCTGTGCTTGTTTGGTGCAGTATCTCCAAATAAATCTCTGAAAATAAATCTTCAAGTGTTCAGAGAATTAAACAATCATGAACAGTTTTCCTTGCTTAGTGGCTGTACCTGAGAAAAGTAACAGAATTTTCTCACTCTGATTTGTTATAGAACATTCAGTAATTAGAAAGTGCCACATGATGTTTAGAATAATGCTGAATGAGTTGTTCTGATGATTCCCCAAACAGTGTAATAAAGCACAAAGGACAACCGTTCGATTAAATGGTTCATGTTTATTTTTATTTTGTTAGTTAATCTCCTATTGTGCTGGAGACTAAACATGGCAGTATTACAGTCACAAGGAGCAGGCTTATTGGTCACAGTGTCCAGATTTCCAATTCATCACCTCATTGAACAGGAATGGGAAGGGTGTGAGGAGCAGTAACAAGATGACAACACAGACAGTAACAGTTTAGTACACATCCTTCACTCTGCAGATGTATACAAGAGGCGTGCCACCAGACCTTAGTAATGAACCCAATTAACAATATATAATATAATAATATATATTTACTCTTTAAAAATATACTTCAGTCAGATGGCTACTTCTGTACAACTACAAAAATAAAAATTTATATAAATAACTTATATGGCATACAATAGTTTAACTGATTACATATACCCAACAACCAAAAAAAGCCCCCATGAACAGATTAGATTTTTTTCATGTGGTGGGTATATTTTTTCTTTTCTACTACAGTAACTACCATTTACAAGATTTTATTTCACAGAAAGAAACAAGACACTTTTATTCTACTGGATCCTACAATTAAAAGTTTTTTCCTTCAGCCACCCCCTCACACTTTAGACAGATACAGCATTTATCCACTGACAATTCTTCCCCCAATTTGAAGCAGCCCCTTTTGCTTCAACACATTTGTAAAAAAAAATTCAAGAGAGAAAACAAAAGCAAAATTCCCTGCATTTGTTGGAATGGCAGTGATTAGACCAATCACAGTGCTCAATCCTTAAAACTCTGGATCGGCAACCATGCTCACAATTGGACAAAGGATGTAAACACAGAGCTAGCACCAGCAGGCACAGATGCGTATTTCTGTGCTGCAGTTCCTTTAGTAATTGGCAGGATGAAATATTACAGTTAACAAGACTTCTCAGTGCTCCCTCACTCCTATACTTAAATAGAACACAAACTGTTGCTCTCCATCCACTTGGGAGAAGAGAGTTTGGAATGTTTTCTTACATCATTACTGTAACTGATGATTGAAATTGTACTTGCAGCCCCTTTCCAGTGGTCCTGGTGGCCCTCCACATGATTAGCCAGATACCAGAGCTAGAACATAAGTTTCTTAAAATGGGATTTGGGAGAATTTTAGGGGCTGTAAGATCACAGGACTCACGAATTTGCCATTTCTACTCCTGCATACAAAATGTATCTTCTGTTCCATTCATGTTGAAATTGTCTTTCAGAAGAGGGATGGAAGATTTTATATTTTCAGGGGATCTTACATGAAGGAACATTTTAAAACCAGACGACTGGAGGAACAGCAAAGAAGCAGATTTAATATTAATTAATTAAGGACATTGTAAAAATATTTACTATTCTAGAGTGCTACCATAATTAGTTCTTGCGTCTTATTGCAAGAAATATTAAAAACCAAATGAAAGACAATAAATTATTGTTTTGTAAATTCCACCAATGTTTTTTAGTAAATTGAAAACCAGGATGCATTTAAATGGATAATTTCAGATGGCAAACCAAAGGAGAAGTAGCCACCTGATGGATCAAGTCTATAAGGGGTTTTAATTTAAAGAGTTCATCCAAGTGATAGGGCTGTTGACAAATCGGTAGTTAATAGGTCCAAGTTACCCAACCTGAGGAAAATTATGAAGGCGTGAAATAAGATACAAAAAAGAACAATTTAGCAAAATTAACAGAACTGGTCGTGGAAAAAAATGTTGAAAATGGAAGCACTCAATTTCATTTAATCTATTAATAGTCTGCAGTTTTTAAAAAAAAGTGTGAAATTGCTTGGATCTCTTGAATGGAGATGATTAGACAGCCATCTGTAAGCCCATCATTTATTTCAACAGAACTGAGACCAGTCAGCACAAGTGATCTGTACTTGGAGTTATGGCACAAATTGCAAAATCAATATACTGTGACATCCTACAGATTTCAAATCATGTGAGTCAATGCACGATCCAGAGCGATATGGTTAAATACCTCCGTGACAAACACTGTTTTCTTTTCCATATTGTACAAAAATATAAATATAACACCACCAATAACAACAATCAACACTATTCATTTAAAACACTTCCATTCATTCGTTTTACTGGCAATGAATATCCACTCTCTTCAGTCTGGTTAGGGAAAGGAACACTTGGCACTTAAAATGTTTGCAATGAAAATAATGGCTGCATGTTCTGTGAACATACACACTGGGGCAAAAATGACAAATGAAAATAATACGAACATTTAGCATCTCATTCTGTTGAAAGACAAAAATGGGCTCCCTCTGCATTACTCAATCCTCTGCACACATTATTCGAATATATCACTCCTTAGGTGGGAGCAATATCATTCAAACTGTTGGAATAATCGATTACTAGTTTGGAAGCTTGCATTTTGAACCTTTTTTTTGAACAGGAGAGGAAATTCAGAACAGGTTAAGTCTGATCTGGGAGAGGAGACAATTGTGCACATCTTAGTAACGGGCCTCATTGCAGCATCAAGAGTTGCCTAGGAGAAGGGCTGCAAACTAGGAGCATAATTATTTGCATCGACCTGTGACTGCTAAGTTCTTTGAGAAAATGTTAAGCCAAAAGTGAAAAGTAACAGAATGGAAATGGAGTGTAGGTGGAAAATTAGCCCCTTTAAGTGTGCTATATTGCAAACATCTCACACTGATGTTGCAGAAACAGAGAAACTTTAGATTACAAATACTCAAATATCTACTTATAAGGGAGTAAGTATGCAGTTTCTCACAGTATAAGGGGAAAGAGAAGATGTTATTGGGCAACCCAGTGTCAACAGAGTGGAAATAAGTGTCCTCCCTTTCTCAGAAAGGGGTTGAAATGCTTACAGATAGTCCAGTTACACAGAACGAAGTGCACAATGCAACAAAATCTCAAATTCGTTGTGATTAATCACAGTTACCATCATGCATGGCTTACTGGTCATAAGCATTATAGCACTTCTAGTAGTGGGAAAAGCAATGTTAAATATCCTGAAATCACTCACATTCCACTGAATAATGCTGACAGAACAGCCCGTGCTCCTGATCCGGAGCAAGAGGAAACGGGATGGTGCGTGGCATTTAAAGCATTTGGGGAAAAAGAAGGTTGAAGTTGTCCTAATTGCTCAGGTAATTAAGGCACTAACCTGCTGAGCTCTTTAGATCATGAGTTGATCGCTAACCATGCTAAATTAGCTGAGACCATGCTGAGACTGTTAAAATGTAACACGGCTCCCCTCGGCTAGCTGAGGGAATTACGTGGAATTCACTACACAGGAACAGGTCACGTGGATGAATGTGTTTTTGCCAGTAGTGACTCTCCACAGCGTTTTATCTCACCTATCAAAATATATATTTTTTCCCCTTTCTCTCAAAGGCCAATCATGATGTCCCTTTAACCTTGTTATTCCTCTTTTTTTTAGTCTTTATTTACTTTGGTAATTTATAATAATTTTATATCTTGCACTCTACTGCTGCCACAAAACAAATTTCATGTCATATAAATCAGTGATAATAAATCTGATTCTGTTAGACATACAGTATATTGTTTCCCTTTATTTATCCAACATGATCACGTTCCATATTTGTACCCTTCTCTGGGTTAAAATAATCAAACTCTAATACTGAATTTATTAGTGACTCTCTTGTCTTCGTGGTCTCTCATCTTTGACCCTGTCAGAATTGGTAATATTGGTGTGCCTACCCAGATAAACTCTTGCTGTCATTTTATAGAACTCCATCACTCAGTCTTCCCTTTTCCAGGGAGAAGCCGGTTCAGTGCAAAAATTCTCAAGGGCTTCTTCATCAGATCATTTTTCAGCAATTTCTGTATGTGTGTCTGTCAGATGAGGAAAGACTTAAGTTTAACTGGGAGCTCCACATCTAATAGCTTACTGACACTCTTCCGTCACCAGTCATACATGGAAGAATGCCATGTTGAAGGGGACTCGTGGAACTCTAGCTCAGCGAACAAAAGGACAAAGGTAACTTAATTATTTTATGTAGAATTGATGACTATAGAAAGAATCTAATGATATATGGAGATTTAATAGTTAACCTCTAAAAACTTTACTTTTAAAAAAATTAAGCAGGGTGCTCATTTTGAATTTTAGTTGACATGTACTTTTGGGTATTGAGTGCACCCATTCTGACCTGGAGCTGAGAACATTTTAAATATATAGGGAAAAAAATCAATTTTCAGATGAGGTATTTTATTGATTTCCTGCCCTGTCGATCCTTGTACTTTTCCCTGCTTGTGCCCTTGTACAATTTTTTTGTATTAATCATTTTGTCAGGTATGAACTTTGATGCATTGAATTGCATTGAATGAAATGCCCATGAATTTGCTTTAGGTACAACAGCTCACCATGACTTCCTCTGAGTAGCTTACACATAGTTTCTCACACCGTTAAAAAGCAATGTCAGTTTCTTTGTCTTTCTTTCCTTCCTGAAGTTTTGCCTGCTGTGCTCTTTTTCCATGCAAGTCAACTACCCTTTACCAACTTGTTCATTTAAGGGTTTAGCATTGGGCTTGGACAAGTTGTTTGCCACATTGTGCATCATTACTGAGCTGAATCCTATCTTCTCCTGCTAGGATCTCCAGATAACAATGAGTACACAGGACACCAAGTGCTCAGAGAGCTTATATACCATTTCTGTCATACTATCACCAGCCTTTGTTTACATCAACTAACTTAGCAAATGCCAGGGTTGGGTTTGAGATTGTTCTGAACTGTAGTAGGACGGTCACTAAGCCCTCCAAGGAAGCCCAGATTCAAATTTCAGCAGGATCAGCCTTAGTGAGCAACCAAAAGAGCCAACAATTAGTAGGAGCCATTTTGTAATGCAAAATAGTGGCTGCCTTCAGCATCACATTGCCATTCCTGCTGCCAACGGTCTAGTTCCTAGATCATGATTTTGCTCAAATGCCTGTGACACCATCCGCTGGAGAAACTAATGCAATGGAAGAAGGGTAAACAAGCATTCTGCATTACGGCAGAAAGGCTGCCTGTAAATGTGGTTATTGTTTAATTATTTTACATGAAATTATAGTCGATCCCAAGCATCCGCACACACAGGCCTGTGAGAAAGACAAGTCACTTCTGTAAACACCACAATCTGCCTGAACTGAAAACAAAATGTCTTTCATAGTGACTAGGTACTTGCATAGAAAGAAAATCCTGAAAGAATAGGGATTCTAATCTATATAAACTTTTAAGTTTTAAAAAGCATAGCAGCAAAATAATCAAGCAATTATCATTTATCTGTACCCAAAGTTACAAAAATTCTCTTCATTGTACACAGTCTACACATCTTACCATTCATTAGAACTCTGACTCTGAATTTTCTGGTGCTTTACACAGTATATAATACAGAAGTATACAGTACATCATTAAATAGGTTTGTTTCATTTTGATTTTTTTAGTATTAAAATATATTTAAACACCAACTTAATATTTTAATATAAATCTTCCTGTCTCCATCATGAGGTTTATGTACATAGGCAGTTTTACACATTTCTTGAGCCCAGAGGATTTTGGGATATGGGATGGGATGGGATGGGATGATGATGGGGAACACAAGCATTCTTTGGTTGCCACATTCATTTGAGGCGACCTGCAGAGAAAAAAATAAATTGAATGCTAAGTATATCAGTGATACAAAGTTATATTGGATACCATTGTTAATACAGTCCTCATTCTATTTAAGTTGTGTCTCTATTATAGTAAAAATAACAAATACCGGTGAACTCAGAATGCCATTAAAAACAAAATTCAAAATTTTTGCTCTTGTTTCTCTTGAATTTGGGCAGAATTCTATTGTGGTTATTTTGTACTGTTGAGATTGATGCATAATTGTTTTAAATAACTGAAGACTTCTGTGCCACCATGGAAAAAGTTCTAATTCATGAGGCATGGGATAAGTGGAACCTTGGATGTTTGGATAAAAAAATTGGCTTAAAGGAAGAAAGCAGAGGGTAGTTGTGGAAGGAAAGTATTCTGCCCGGAGGTTGGTAACTAGTGGAGTGCCGCAGGGATCTGTCCTGGGACCTCTGCTATTTGTGATTTTTATAAATGACCTGGATGTAAAGGCGGAAGGATGGGTGAGTAAGTTTGTGGATGACACGAAGATTGGAGGAGTTGTGCATGGAGCTGTAGGTGGTCTAAGGTTACAAGAGGATATAGACAGGCTGCAGAGTTGGGCAGAAAAATGGCAGATGGAATTCAATCCGGACAAGTGTGAGGTGTATTTTGGAAGGACAAACCAGAAGACTGAGTACATTTAAGAGTGTGGATGAACAAAGGGACGTTGGGGTTCAAATCCATACATCCCTCAAGTCGCTGCACAGGTTGATAGGGTAGTTAAGAAGGCCTATGGGATGCTAGGCTTCATTAACAGGGGGATTGAGTTCAAGAATAGAGAGGTTATGTTGCAACTCTACATATCTCTGGTGACACTGCACTTAGAGTATTGTGTTCAATTCTAGTCACCTCATTATAGGAAGGATGTAGAAGCTATGGAGAGGGTGCAGAGGAGATTTACCGGGATGTTGCCTGGATTGGAGAACAAGTCATATGAAGCAAGGTTAGCAGAACTGGGACTTGATAGAGGTCTACAAGATTATGAGAGGCATAGATAGGGTGGATAGTCAGTACCTGTTTCCCAGGGCACCAATAGCAAACACCAGAGGGCATATGTACAAAATTAAAGTTTAGGGGAGACATCAGGGGTAAGTTTTTTTACACAGAGGGTTATGAGTACCTGGAATGACTTGCCAGGGATGGTGGTGGAGGCTAAAACATTAGGGGTATTTAAGAGCCTCTTGGACAGGCACAAGGATGAAAGAAAAATGGAAGGCTATGGGGTAGTGTGGGTTTAGTAGTTTTTTTTAAGGATTATATGGGTCGGCACAACATGGAGGGCTGAAGGGCTTGTACTGTGCTGTAGTGTTCTATGGATGGCATCCCCAATGCTAAGAAATGTGGTCATATATCGTTTTACATGGGATGACTCTAGTTCCTGTCTCTGAGGCCAATGGAAATGTAATGTTTAAGTACATGAAGATGGAACAAAAAATGAGTGGTTGGGAAGCCTGGGAATTTAAATCAATGTTGGCACAGAATTTCAAAAGTAAACTGACATTGTAGCTTTGAACCTGGGACACCAAAACCTATTTATCTTTTAGTCATAATTGATAATTGATCAATTCTGTTTCAAAGTAGGAAATTTTCAGTTCACTTTGCTTACCTTTAAGTAAAAAAAAATTTAATTACCTAATGCCTTCTTGGGGCTTGCATGCTCTTCACTTCACATTCAGCATCCTGACGTTCAAAAATTTCCTGTTTGGAGTCTATTGCTTCCTCATGATTCACATACGAGGAAGGTATGTGCAATTCCTCTAAACAGTCTGGCTTGCTGTCCTCAAACCCTTCATGTGTGTATCCTTTAAATGTCTGTGATACACCCGGGTGCACAGAGAGTGTCACTGATGCTGTGGCAGTCACTGTAGTGAAAGGGTTATTGGATCCAGGCATACCAGTGGAGTACGCTGGGAGTGTAGTCCTTGGGTGGTGAGTCCTATTGTTGCGAGATCTATATTGACTCCTACAAGAAATGGCAGGTTGAATAGGTGGAGCATCACTTCTGCAGTGCAGTCCATTGTTGGAGAAATGTTGCCTCCCTTCTCCTGCGATTTGATTTAAGTCTTGAGGTTCTTGCCAGGCTAGTTGAGAACTAACAGAACCAACAGTAGATCGATGTGGTACTTTTGAGTTTAAATTATTCTTCTTGTATGTCGAATCCTTAACATCTTTGTATGGCTTCACAACCTGTCGAAGAACATTTTAAAAGCATTACCCACAAATATTTTTTTCTAAACAAACTTTTTTTAAAATTATGTTTATTAGACAGATTTGTGAACTAAAAATTATATAAAAGGTTCATCAGTCTTTAAGAAATTTGTGTTTGCTTAAGTTTAGTCAACAGTTGTAGGGAAGGAAACTAATTCCCAAAGCAGCCTTTCAGCGCATTTTCTATAGGCTGAATGATCATTTTCTAATAATATGAAGGTTAAAGAAACATAATTATTAGTTCAATGGAATTTTTTTCTGTAAATTACCAATGAGGAGATTCTAACCAAAGTCTCTCTATCTTTTCTCAGCCTTCAGAAAAAACAATGCAAGTTAAAATGTAACTTGCCATTCACTCATTTAGCAATGGAAGATGATGGCCAGCTGGGGGAAATTCTCTGTGGACACCAACAATGCCTTGACCTGCTTGTTTCTCTGGAAGGCAAATATTCCTTCTCTGCTCTCACTTCCCTCCCATAAGACAGGTGTGTCTGATTTTCCATGAGCAATTTGGTGGAGTAGAGTCTTTTGACAGAATGGAGTAATTAATAAACACAGTACATATATGAATGCGATTGAAGCGTACAGTGTTCATATTGGCAATGTTTCAGTTTCTTTCATCCCCTGGGGGAAAATGTTGAAATGGACTTGTAATAATGTATGTGATTAGCTCGTTATAAAGCCCAGTCCACTTTTATAGCCCACTTTTAACCCCTACCAAAAAGCTGGGGAAAACAGAAGGTTATTTGAATCACAGAGAAATTACTTACTGTAACCCGTGGGAAGTTAGGGTTATTTCCAGACTCCACCAGTATCTGTGAGCGAGTTGGTGGGATGATGTATGCACTCTGGTCAAAGTGCGGCAGGTCCTCCTCACTGATCCCAGACACCGTGGTTTCTGAGTAATATTCGGAGTCAGAAGACTCAGGATACGTGCTCTGCTGCCATGGAAATGAATGAACATAGAAGCCATGATGGTTCATGGGCGGTGGAATAGGCTCAGGGGAAGGGGTTGGCAATTGACTGCCTCTGTCTGCCGGAGTGACCTAAAGGTGAAAACAAAATCAAACACTCATTGAATAAAAGTGAGTTAACCTCATAAATTAGGCATTCTTATCAGCCTTAAGGCAGCTTCATGGTATGGGCATCGCCAAGGCCTGGCTATACCCACATCTATTCCTTCAGTACTTTTCCCAGATACATTTTTGCTATTTTTTTCTCTCTGTTATAGTCTTCTTCAGATTCTGGGCAAAGTCTCTGCTCATCCTTGTAATAAAAAAAAATGCCCTGAGAATTTCTAATACATGGCTGCACCCCAATTGCAGTGAAAAGATCCAGTAGGCAGCCTAACTTCCAAGTGTCCACTGTGGGTATGTGGAAATTCTCCAGGTACTATGTTACCTAATGACTGGATTTAGAAAAAAGCAGTATTGAGATTTGCAACCTTATCCTAGCAGTCCATCAAAATCAAGAGTATTCAGTCTCTCATGGGATATTGGTCTTGTTGTAGTCTCCCTGCTCATACCGGCCAGGCCACTACCCAGTCAACCTGACATGATACATTCATAACAATTTCTGAGGCATTATGTTACAGTCAGAACAAACTGTATTCTGAAATGATTAGAGCAGTAACTGCACCATCGGCTTCATGTGGCTTGCATACAAAGCAATGGCTAACTAGGAATAACTAACTTAATTGTTGGTGGTTTAGATAAGGTCACAAATGTCGGAAGGTTTGCAGAACCCCAAGACATGATTTCAGTCTAGTTACTCAGCTGCTCTGCTCGTTCTGCAGACTCACAACAAACATGGATTTGTAACTCATAAAAATAGTCTGCTTCCAATTATATTAATTAGCTTTTCTGGTTGAAGCCCTTGTTACATGAAATTCAGTTTTCAATCCAAAGAATCCAAATCTTGTTAATCAAACATAAACATGCTTCTAAAATTAGTTTGAGTTTGTTACCTGGGAAATTCTCAGATGAATTCTGAATAGAACTTACACTTTGAAAGGAAGTAACCTGGAATTAAAGGTGGCATTCAGGAGCTAGTCAGGAACATTGTGTTGCAGAAAGTCTACTTCATCTCTGCTTCATGTTACACTGTGGCCAGTAGCAGGTTTATCAGACTGCAGAAGCTGCTGCAAAGAGGCTTCGTGTATTTGAGAAAAAGGTTTGGTGAGGGAATGAGGTAAATCAAGTTCGTTACAGTAAATGAGGAATTGAAATATTTCTGTGGTTTCTCAATTTTTGAAGCAACGACATAAACTAGGACAAGGTATTTTATATATTAGAGTATCACTGTAAGTATGAATATGGTGATAGAGACTAATCTTATTCCAGATGGTATAACATACCAGATGTTTGCATCAGGTGCAATACAGAGGAAGAGTGACTGGATATAAGTGAAACAACATAAACCATTCCGTCTGATGTAAACCTGGTAACTGCTCTAAAGGGAGACGTGGGTCACAGTAAAAGTGAGTTTGCATCAAAGTAGCTCATTTTGTATATGAGTTCTCTGTTAGAGAAGGGGTATGTCATCAGAGGGTGCTGTGTGTCAGAAAGCAGTTTAGGACCTGTGCACTACATCAAAACCTGTGTATATAAGGTGGTGTCATTGTGAGGGAGACATGCATTCTCTAATTGAGAGATAGCTTTTCAGGCACAAACTAATTCTGGGAGTGTGTGCCTCAATCATTAGGAAGTCAAGCTTCCTGCATTTAACTCTCCATGCACCCAGCCAAATGAAACCTGCTATTACTGATTAGGATAAAGCTTGAGCTGATGCAGAGCAGATGGAGACATCCAGGCCCCTAAGGAAAATGAGCCTTGTATGTTTAATTTGTAGCATTGGTCAGGTCCAGTCACCAATCTTCCACATTTGCTCCGTTCTACAAATGTGGAATGGAAATGGGCAAAAGAACAAACTAAATGGGGGCATGGACTATAAGTAAAGTTAAATACTGACACTAAAAGCTACTTTGTACCAATACTGCAGTTGGAACAGAAGTCTGAATATGGACACTGCTGTGGAATTCAGATCGCCTGACCTCACCCACTGGAGGATGGGCTACACCTTACAGAAAGGAAGGATGGGTAAATACATATGGGCCCTGAGAGGCTTGTACCTTCTGAATCCTGAAGTGAGATAGTTTGACGACCTCTCTCCACCACAGTGTGTGAGACTCAACTAAATTGCCTTCTCCGTTCTGCTGGGGTTTCTCTTCACAAACAAACGCCAACATACCCATCAAGCTCAAGTTAGGCCTGCAGTTGAAACCCAATGTTATCATCAACCTGGAAGCACCTGATGTTTACCTGAGAAAGCTTACCAGATATGCTGGTTTAAAAAAAAATTTCAAATGAGGGAATCTACACAAGATAGCAGTGGTAAGTTTTTCTTAATCTGTCCAACAGATGTTGTTGCTGGAGGCTAGTCCAGCAACTTTTGCTCTGTACTTGTTGCTAGTTAAATAACCATGTTGAATGGATCTAGAGTCTGATATAGGTCAGACTGGGAAGGGGCAGCAGATTTTCTTCACTGACAGAATTAAGTGAATAAGATGGCTTTCATAATCTTCTGGTAGTTTTATCATGATGTCTGGTCCCATCGTTTTTTATTCCAGACTTTGAAACTCATGTCCCCTTATCAACAATCAGGCCCTTTGAATTTTGTTCTAGCACCTTAAGCACAATCCCACTGTATCTTCAATTTAGTCTGATTGATTCTAACCACTGCAATCAAAACCAAATCTATGACGTCCTCCTTGGAATACGGAACTTAATGTATGCATTTACATGGAGAATGATTCGTTCTATTCCTAGATCAGAGTAGAATCAATTACTCACGGCAACTGAGCTTACCTCCGCTGGGGGTCCAATAACTGACAGCAAAACAGGAAGGAGAACCAGACCATTAAGGATACCCAATATTGTTAGAATGGTCAAAACAGCAAAAAAATACCTGCAAACAAAGAAAGATCCATATTGTGAGAAGCTCATCCTTGTGGTTTCATTATATTATTGTAGTTCCATTGTTCTCCAAAGACAAGCAAACCATGGATGAATAAAAATGAAGGGCCATGTGGGAGGGAAGGGTTGGATTGATCTCAGGATCACTGTGGAATACTATGTTCTATGCCATCAAATCAAAACCAGTCGATTAATCATTCATAGCAGCAAGTACTGTATATCAAACAGCAAGGTCAAGAATGGGAAGGATGTAGGTGGGAAACTTCAGAGAGTGTAATGGTCGTTTGACCAAGATCATATAATAGTTTTGAGAAGGCAGTAAATCAGAGGACATCAAACCATTCAGAAGCAGCAGGGGAAATTACAAGGGATGTTACAAAGTGGGGTTAAACACGCTAGGTGCTGGTTGCATAATGAGATGAGGGAGGATTTGACAGGAATTAAAGAGACGGAATTTCAAGGTAAGGGAAGTGGAGGTGCTGGGGGTATTTCCGGGTTGGTGGAGCTTACAGGACAGGAACGCTTGGTGTGAATCCACTTGCTGACCGTAGTGTGGGTGGTAGCAGTGACATGGGGAGAGGAGCAAAGCAGCTGTTCTGTGTCTACTGCGATTAACCTGATGGCTAGTTAAAATACAAATGTTTCTCCAGGAGCCTGTTGTAACTGCTAACACCTCCCTTGATCATACTCCAAGCCCACATTTCCACATTGTGCAATGAGATGGCATATCCCAAGATCAGCAGCAAGCTACATCTCCTGCACTGGAAGTAAATTGGGAAAGGTTGTGAATAATTATGGCCAATTTCCCGTTTCAGGCCTGCTGGTCTGGAGGCATTAATTACAGAGCAAAGGGCCTCCACAAAAACTCCTCACTGTACTTAGAAGGATTAAGACATTTGGCTCAATTTCAAGTGAAATTCCTGAGCAGGAGGCTTAGTCCTATTCCCAATGGCAGGCTCATCTATCACTACAGTTGTGGTACTTCCTGCACTGTGAGTACATGCATGTGTGTGAGAAAGCAGGAGGGAGGAAGACTCAGTTCTACGCTTCAGAAAATTCCAGCCTCTTCCTTTTACTAATATCCTAGAAAAGGGAATCCAGTTGTCTCGATTACTCCTTCCCAGTGATGCTCAATTAAAACCACTGTAAACAATGCAGGAAGGAACTAGAACTTTGCTCTGCGAATTCAGATAAATCCTCTGTAAATGCAGTGGGAAGCGTTCTGTGTTCAACATAGCACAGCTAAATATGTATTCAGAAGCCACACGAAAAAACTTGGAGCAAACTTTGAAGCAATCAATGGCAAATTGTCTATTTAAACCACGCCTTAATACAGCAAGATTAAAAACATCCTTTATTTCCAAAGTACTGCAGTAAAAAGGAAAGTAAATCATTCAATTTCTTCTTCCTTTCAAGCAGCAATAATATCCAAAATAATCTGCTTTTTAGCAAAGAGGTTGAAGAATAAACATTGGCCAGGATACTGGACAGCCTCTGCTTTTCTTCAGAAATATCCACCTGTGAGGCAGGCCAGGGCCATGGTTCAAATTTCATCTGATAGATGAGACCAATGGATACCGTCTGGTGGAACTTTATTTCCCTTTTGTTGTTGGTTTAATATATCTAGTGTCTTGGCAATCATTTAAACTGTGCAGCAATAGCTTTTTCCTTTAAAACACAGGGACTGCTGCAGAAACAAGAGAACTCGGGCACAGCTGTGGAACAGCAGTAACCTTTCTGCTAGTCCTTACTGACTTTCCAGCTTTAAAGCCTTTGAGCCCCATGTGTGCCGAGGAAGGCCAAGTGTTTACTTAACAACATAGTAAGATAAGCAACAATATACATTACTTGGAATTCACAGGAAAGGCACGCAACTCCGATGAAGGCCCAGGATCTGTCTCCCCGCCTCACTGAAAACAATTTTTTTTTTGGCTTACGAGTTTCCACTGTGGCTTGGTTATGTCTACGTATGTTCTGGAGAGGAAGGTGGGGGTTGGTTTCTATGTTAAAGGGGCCATGGCATCTAGTTTGTGGGGAAGAGTCCAGTTGTAACCGCACTTTGAAGCAATTTGGAAGGAAATATGCTGATGGGGTTTTGACAAGTTTGTCAAATTAATTTCACGAGTAACATTTTGTTACAGTCCTCTGAACCCAATCCACAGCCCATTCTTTGTGCCAATCTTCTTCTTACCCTGTTAAAAAATAGTTGTGGTCCTGGCTTGTAAAACTGCTGATGAATCATGTAGCAAGGGATTCTTGCAATGATATTGCTGAAAAGTCAAAACTTCAGCCACGCTTTTTTTGATCCAAACATAACTAACTCTCAATTTGCTGCTCCATTGCTGCCAGAAAATTCACTGGGCTGAATATTCTGGATTACTGTCTTGTTTCTTTATCATTGACTTTCTAATAACACTCTCTAAACAGACAGAGGAAAATGCCTTGCCCTGGCCAGACTGACCCTTCCACAATTAGCCAATCTCACTGTGCGAGGATCGAGGTGGGGGGTGCAGGCTATGCATTTATGATACTGAGGTTCAGTCTGCCAAATTAGCCCCAACACCAAGGCTGCCTTTTGCTGCAAACCATCAGTCAAATATGCTTCTGCTTCCTGGTGACTGAAATTACCAAAATTCAACTTGGCATTTTACAGTGACGAATTAACATGTTGGTTAATCTGCCCCACAAAAAATCTTAATTGCTCTCCCCCCCCCCACCCCATGTCCTCCTGGTACGACAATCAGACGAGCAAGCATTTTCTATTTATTTTACTGAAAGTCAATTGGTTGGCATGTTTTTGCGGGACTTCCAGGTAGGTAGCATGTCAGAACCCCGTTGTTTATGCCTTGTGTAATCTTTTCCATTCTGGCGAAAGCTTGTTGTAAAATGCAGAGTTTGTTCAGCTGTTTATGATGCATACAGCAAAGGAGAAATATTTACAACAATTTCCTTACACTAACCCACGCTATCTGACTGGCTCTCTAAATAAGACCTCCCTGCCTGAAAGTCCACCTTGTGGTTCATTTAGCTCAATGTTTAAAATAAAAAGTCAGCTGGGGCTTTCAAAATAGTATCTCTGTTTCCCATCAGTCTTAAATGATGCAGAGTAGAAATTCCTCCCGTGCACCCACCCTTCTACCAGTTCTCCGTTTTTTTCAATTCTTTTCCTTTATACAAGGGTACAAACACAGAAGCAGGAGCCCATTTCAAGTCTGCTTCACCATTCAATAAGGTTATAGAAGATCTGACAATAGGCTCCACCTTTCTGCTTGATTCCTAAAACACTGGACTCCCCTGTAGACCAAAATCATAGCCATCTTAAAGGGTCTGTTCTGATCACCTAAATGGATAGAAAGTCTACCCCTTATCCTCTGTGCCTGCTCTAGACTGGGATCACACCCAGCCTCACAAGTTGATAGGGTAGTTAAGAAGGCCTATGGTGTGTTGGCCATTATTAGTCAAGGGATTGACTTCAGGAGCTGCAAGGTGCACAGGAGGTTTACCAGGATGCTACCTGGATTAGCGAGCATGCCTTATGAGGAATAGTTGCATGAGCTAGGGTTTTTCTCTTTTGAGCGAAGGAATATGAGACAACTTGATAAGAGGTATATAAGTTTTACGAGAGGCACAGATGGAGTGGGCAGCTATTGCCCTTTTCCCCAGGGAGACAACGTCAATACCGGATGCCATCTTTGCAAGGTAAGTGGGAGAAGTCACAGGTAGGGATGTTTTATACACGGAGGGTGGTGGGTGCCTGGTATGCACTGTCGGGATGATGGTCGGTACAAAGTGACAGTCGAGGGACTTGTAGTCATGTGAATGTGGGAAACATGGAGGGTTATGGGTTGTGTAGGAGGAAAGGGTTAGATTAACTGTGTAGGGTGAGATAGGTCAGCACGACATCGTAGGCTGAATGGGCGTACTGTACTTACTCCTCTATGTGATGTGTTATCAACCTTTGCCCAACATCATGCAATTTAGAAATCATATTGTAGGAGTATTAAACACCTCAGCTTCAAACTTCTTCTCCTTTCCTCATACACAGCCAACAGAGCCCGAGGATTTTAATTGGTTATTAGTATGTATTACATAACTGACCAGCTATTTTACCTGAATGGAACCAATTTGAATTTGCAGAACACAGGGCCTACATAAATGATAACTGATGTGTTAGTGAATGTTTTGCTGATTCTAAAAGTACAATAGTAACCACAATTCAGAAGTACTCCATTGTCTGTGGAACATTTTGGGATGTCCCTTCTTTCAGGACATATGGATCCCTGCAGTGGTGGCCATGTGCCGGTGGTAGTATGTTCTTATTTATACGTAAGCCAGAAGGTTGTAGACGCGTGCCCGCACTATGGGACTGTACTGAGAAAGTGCTGAGCCGCTGAAGGTGGTAGTGTTCAGAGGAGGCAGTGCTTTTTTTCTTAAATGACCAGAGAGAAAAAAGAAGCTCGAGGTCATGCTTTGAAAAAGAACTGCTGCAGTGGTGGTGGTGGGGGAAGAGGTTGTTCTTGCTGTTTTCCTGGCCTCAAACAACACCCCATCAAATAAGAACCTGCAGATGCTGCCAATCTGAAACAAAGAAACAGAAAGTGCTGGAAACACTCAGCAGCTAGACAGCATCCAGGAACAGAGAAACAGTCAGCATTTCATGTCTGAGATTCTCCATCAGAACAATAAAACAGATTATATCTTTCCTGTGTGTAGTGGCTTGCTATGCACAAATTAAGCTGAAATGTTTCAGGCGCAACCGCTGTGTACAGAACAATTGAAAATCACAGCCTGCAATGGATGACATTATGAAAGCTATGCATAAAGGGAAAAAATATTTTGCTACATGTGCTGTGAATCATAGAAAAGGCAGCTTAAAATGGATGGAGAAGATGACAAATACATTTTCTTTTTATTTGGCATTGGTATTGCTTTATATCTTAAAATCTTAATTGGCATCTCTATTTGGCAAGGCATCTGGAATAGTTTCAACCACTGAAGTGGATATCTGTGACAGTTTCCAGTTTGGACTTGGCTTTAAGGTGCAAAAATTTTTAGCTGCATTCAGATCTCTGCCTTCTCTGTGAACTGCTTCAAAAAGGTAGCTGGATTCTGTCTGAATGACATGGCTTAAGAAAACATAGTCCTGGTAGTGAATAGTAGATGGTACGAATTGCATATCAGAAACTCTGGGTGCCCATCATTTCCAGTGGGTTCTGCCAGAGTTCCAGGAATGCCTCAAGGAATTTTGACTCCTGTGAGTCAAGCCACTGGGTGGTCTGGAAATCCATCAAGCAAATATCTACAAAGCAGCATTCTTAGGTTGCCAACTTTTCCTTCCTTTTTAGCTGGTATATCGTTCAAGGAAGAATGGAAACACGTGCAGAAATAAAACAAAAAAATAGCTTACCATTCACAATTATACTTTTAATGTTACAGTATGTTTTAATCTCCACTCAGAGCAATAGCTTGAGATTCCAAACACTTGTCAAAACCCATTCCAGAAGGCAATGTATTCGAGTCTAACATTTGCCTGGGAACACTTTTTGACTGGATATCTACTCAGTGTCATAGGCTACATCAAAGAAGTGGGATTGACAGCTGAGTATCACCCTAGCAGAGAGCATTGAAAGGCACTTAAATCTCTATCACATATGGACATACAATCTGCAACAGACACTGAACCTCAGCAAGTCTTCTGTTCAATCTTTTGCATTATTAAAGTAATGCAGTTTATTAAAGTTGACATTCAAAGAATATTTAATCTTGAAACTTTAAGTGAAGTGCTGTAGTAGTTTGAAATTCTAACATTAGTTTAATTTGTGGCAAATGCAGAATCAGTTTCACACACAGGGAGGCCATTCAGTCCATCGAGTTAATGTTTGTATAGCAATCCACTTAGTCCCAAGCCTTTAGTTCTTCCAATAGTTCTTCAGAATTGTTTACTTTCAAATATTTATTGAACTGCTGTATCTAAATGTTTAACCAATTGAAAAGTTGTATTATTACCCGTAGTATTAGGTTGTAACAGCCTAAGGATAAAGGTTAGTTCAGTGAATAGATTCCTTTAAATTACAGAGCACTTCCTTCTTTGTTCGGCAACTGTCTCCAAAGGCACAAATCTCCTCCAGATTAGATTGGCCTCCAGGTGACCTACTTCACCTTCCAAAGGAGAAAAGCAATGACTGTGTAGATTTGGTAGTAAATTACTGAGAACCAATCTCAACTGGAAAATACTTGTGGCGTTGATGATGGGAGCTAAACAAAGAAGAGGAGACAACTGTTTACTTAAAGGAATGACACAATCTCTGAAAATTTGTCCTTAAATTGTTAAAGCACCTCAAACTGATAGAGTATCATAATTTAATGATTATCTTGAAGACCTGAAATTATGATGGGGCAATATTTAGTACAGGCATACTAAAATATGATTGGTTTAGATAGCATAACTGGGTGAAACCATTGTCAAGCACAGGGGTGGAAGACAAGACATGACAGGCTCCTTCCAATCCTTTCCAATTTTGGTCACCTTACTTCACTGTGGGAAATGATTCTCATTTCTCCCTTTATAAATTTATTAGAAGACATGATATGAAGTTTGGAATGCTGTTGGGGAAATTGGGAGAGAAAAATAAAGGACGATCATTGATATTAATATTAGATTTTTATCTTCTGCTGATTAATTTACTAAACTCCCAGATCAAGACCATAAGACACAGGAGCAGAAGCAGGCCAGTTGACCCATCGAGTCTGCTCCACCATTCAATCATGGCAGATCCTTTTATCCCCTCCTCAACCCCATTCCCTGATAAGAGTTAGGAGTAGAATTAGGTCATTTGTCCTAAACAGAATTAAGCCATAAATCCATCAGGAGCCTCCATTTTCAGCAATACCATTACAGGGGACAAAGGATATGACTGATGAAGGCTTTTTGTTTGATATGACTGATGAAGGCTTTTTGTTTTAGATGAGGCAAGAGAAATTGAATGTATATAAAATGTTTTTCTTTCTTCCCCCATCATAAGAGTCATTATTTAACCTCCTGAAAATTGCCACTGAGGAAACATTCTTGGTCTCAGAGAAAATGCTGGCAATATCAATGTACATTAGGAGTAACAGTATAAGCAGCAGAATTTTATGTGTAAGGAAGGGTATATAGAATCGTCTAGGTTAGACTGCTATTGATTCCCGTATCTCACTCTTTTGTTTGGGGCATTGCAGCTAACAACATAAGGTGCAAGGAACAACAGCTTGGAAAGACTGAAAAATAATTAATTTTTCATGCTGAATAATTACAAAGCAAATTCTTGCAGAAAGGTTTGTCACCAAAACCTACCTAATGATGAAGTCAAATTCAGAACCAGCCAACATCAGGACCCCAAGTAGTGTAGAGATTGCTCCATCAATCACTGGTGCAAACATATGTTCTAGAGCTGCAGCAGAGCGCATATTCTTGTTCCCAATGGCAGTCAGGAAACCCTGATGGGTATAAATGTTGCATATTTAATATCACTGCCCAAAATGTAAAGGTATTAAATATCAACTTAAACTCACCATTAATATAATTGAACAATTAACAGGATTTACTATCAAAATGTTATGTTGTCTCTTAAAAAGAAGTCACTTATTTTCACTCATTTTATTTCCAATGGCCATCAATATTTGGTTTCAGTCAGGGCTAAAGTATTCAATTTTAAATATGCACGTTTAGCACAGCCAAAACCAGTTCACATCGATTTGGAAAGAAACGTCGCTAGATCCTTCAGAGAACCATTTTCAATAAAAGTAATTTAAAATCAACTCTGAACCAAGGACAAATTTATCAAAAGACACGATTTGAAGTTCGGTCAATGATATTGGTTTGAAGCATAGCCCCAACGAGGAGAAGGATATTTTTTTAAAAAGGCAAAGCAGCTTAGGGAGTGGACTATGATCTAGAGAGCTGGCAGGAGAAGCTCAGGCTGTCAATGATAAGCTTGGGTAGAAAGGAAGAGAGAGACTTGAATTCCTCTCCAAATCTGACTGTAGATAAAGTCCTGAGTCTAGCATTGATATGAAATAGTTGGTAGAAGAATCAAAGCAGAGTGGAGAATAATGTCTTTCAACTGAATGGCGATAGGATCTGATCCACTACCTGAAAGAATATTGAAGCAGAAACATCATCGAGTGCCCCAGATGTTCCACTGAAGAACAGAAACCTAGGGTTAAAGATTGGGAGCTCTTTTTCTAATAGAACAAATACAATGGGCTGAATGGTTCCTTTGGTATTGCTTTTTTTTAAAAATAATTTTCTACGAGGACTGGCTGCAGATGTTCTGTTGGCAGACAAGCACAGTACTGCAGTGATTGACTTACCAGAGCTACATGAACAGTGAATTCCACTCCAATTCCAACGGAAGCAATCAGGATCACTACAGGGATTGCACTCAGTTTGATTCCCATTAGTCCCATGATTCCAAACAGCTCCACTGTCATCATAGCCAAAATAAACACCTACAGATAAATAAGAGAAGTGAAGGTGTCAGACTTGAATGGGCTTACCTCACTAGAAATGCCTTTGCATTAGTTTAATCATCAGGCCAAAGTACCTTATTAGCTATTTACCACCTACAGAAAGGGTTGATGAGTGATTTATTGAGGAGTCAATACATTTAATCATAACTTCCACAAAATAAAAATGTTCAAAGTACAATTATAAATGGGAAGAAATACTAACAGGTTGTACTAGCACAGGTACAAGAAAACAAATTCACAACTTGGTTAGCTGGGGAACAAATCAGTAGAACAAAAGTTATAAAATACAAATTGTACCGCAATATTGAATCTGGAGGCAACAGTATTGAAAGTCTGGCTGTTCAAAAAAAGTGTCATCTCAGAGCAGGAAAATATCTCGTCCTTGGCCAGCAGGTATTCAATCTGCTAAAGTTTGGAGTTTGCAACGTTGATAACCCCTGCCTGACCATTGCTATTACAATGCTATCCTTTGAAGCCATAAAGAAAATTGACTGCAAAAAGAAGCCACAAGTGTGGCATTTCCCCAAAGTGAGCTGTAACACAAGCAGTAACAGAGTCAGAATCCACTCCCAACTTTAATTGTTCTTGTATTGAGGTAGTAGTTACATGGCTAGAGGCCAGATCGGGTAGGATGGCTATTGAAAAAGATAGGCTTTTATGACAATAGTTTAATTGTTTGTACTTTCTACATAATTATGTGTGCAACGGAATAAATTGATGGAAGCTCATTGCTCCCTATGCTTTTCAATTGGCTGGTGCACAGATGATGTCACAGGTGGATGGTAGCAGCTTCCCCGTATTACCTTTTCAACCGATAGCATCACCCAGTAGAACAGATGACAGAGAAAGGTGGCTAGGTAGGTGGGAGGGATAGAAAAAATAATTATGGTATTAACATCTAAAGTACATAAAGACTCTTTGAATGTTTGAAACAACGAACAGACCCACTTGTTGGCAAGATCGGAAATGTTTCTTGTAAACTTAAGGATTACTTTAAAGGTTAACTTCAAAAAGTGGGAGGGGGAAGGTGTTGTACTTTGGAAAGAAGATGCTGGAGCAAGGGTTTTGTTTATAGTCTGCGCTTTTATCTTCTGCTGTGAGCTATTTAAATGTAAATTCCTGCAGCCCCTCCAGCCCAGACCTGGAGAAGATGAGGATAGCAGCAAACAAGTATTCACTCCGAACCTCGCTGCCACCATCATCTGTTAGGCATCGGGTTACAGGGGCCTCCTGTGACTCAGTGTTTACAAGGAAAGTCTACCATCTTTAAACCAAGGACAAATGAAGCCTTTCATTCCCTTCCCCCCCCCCCCCCTACAGAAACAGTTCTCCTAACTCTTTGCTCAGTTAGTTGCAGCATTACACATTTGGCTGCCCGAACTTCAGTGAACAGTCCTGTGTGCCTGCAAGATAACTGGTACTCTCCTTTCTTGGCTTTGCTGTGCCTAGGGAATGATAAGATTCTTGCTTTGATGTCAGCATGAGGCAGGTTCTGTCACGCATACCCTGTTGTCTGACTCGGGCAGAAGGAATCACTGATAACTCTAAATTCCTTCCGAACTGAATAGGATTGTTATCCAGGGATGAGTTTTCAGCATGTTACTGTTATAAAGCATATTGCCACTGTAGAAACTCAAAATTAATGGGTTATTTAACATATTTTTGAAGGTACGTATTACTATAGTCAGCTGGTGCAAAATGTACTGTCAGAAGATAGGAGGGAAAGAATCACCAGCAAGATATACAGGTCTCTCTTTCCCAAAGGTATATATCAACTTCAGCTGTGGCAAATTATAGGCTGTTCTCTGCTCCTCGAGGGAAGGATGAAGAGTGAAGGGCAGCACATCCTTCAGCCCTGACGCTAGAACACGCTGACTGCCAGTGACCAACTGAACAAATAGAAGCTTTAGAATTCCACATATGTTGAAGCCTATCAGCACACGAAGTTGAAGAAGTCGGGGGGGGGGGGGTGGGGGAGAGGAGGCTGCTGACCCCTGGGTGTTGGCCACTATTGCTAGGACTGAAATGGAGGGCTGGGGTGCTGAAATGGCAAATTAATCACAGGTTAATACAACAAAACAAACATTTTATGAACATTCAAAATCCCTCAGTTCGGTAACATTTCTTGCGAGTCAACTCCAGCTACTTATTCTCATCCATTTACTGAATACAGCAATAACCATGGGAACTTTCAATAATAGTTTCTGTTGCAATGTCTCTATCTATTTTTGTATTTGTTATTTTACAACAAGAACTGCATATAATTTGTTTCATTGGTGGTAAAGATTTAGATATTCTGGAAAATATGTGGCAGGTACTATACTTTGTTTTAGTGTGTATACAGAACAAGAAGAGGTTGACTGATGTGACTTGGGAACTGCAATGCACCATGTGTTCATTTACTCGACTGTTTATATTCCCAAAGTAATTTCAAAGGTGAGCCAATGTGCAGTAATATTAAGGATTTGTGGAATGCCATTACAGAAGGCCAAAGCACTTCAAATAAAAAAGTAAAAGCAAATACATTTTGGTGAGTAGAGAATTTACAAACATGGTGAGAGGGTGGATAGATGAAGCCAATGTATCAAAACAGGACAAGGCTATTTAATTTCACAGCTGTTTCCTCTTCCTAGATCTTCTAATGCCCTTTCTAATTCTTTGTGAGTCTCTGTTTCATAACATTTTGATATTGTAGACCAGAGTTACAAAGGAACCAACTGGATAACCAAAGGATTTTGGATAGAAATAGTGATTACTTTTTAATGGCACTATACTTAACTCAAGATCAAGTAAATCTCTTGACTGTGCTTGATTACACTTGAGAAATACCTTTCGTGTATTTTTTCTTTTGCATAGATTATGTGCTACAAGGATAGTCAATGTTACTTATTAAGGAAAGAAATTAATTTATATAGTACCTTTCACAACCTCAGGGAACTTATGAAACACCTTAAGCACGGTACCGTTAATAAAGTGGGCCTGTATCTGTCAGTTTGGAACATTGTCCCACAAACTTCACCAGCCAGATTATCTGTTGCCTTTAAAGACTTTTTAAAAGATTAATATTTAGATCGGGAAATGGTTAAAAAATCCATTTTCCTTTATGAAATTTCCACTCAAGGGTCCAGATGGGGCATCAATTAAAGTCTCGTCCTCAGTCCTGCATTGAAGGAGGCTAGATTTTGAGCTCAGGTCTCTGGCAGGGCACTTCAGCTTCCTTCTGATTCAATGCTACCACACAATTGACACATTTGGCTTTGCAAAGTGTTATGCGTTCTACATTTCTTAGAGTAAACTATGCCTGTCGCTTCCTTTTCCAAGTGAATCTTTTTTTTGGCAATTCCCTCCTAAAGCTCGGCTTACTTTTCATGGCATTACTGACTGGGCCTTGGAATAAAGCCATGTGGTGACCCCCTCCCAGCCAAAAGGCCTCCCACCTCTGCTGCCATAGTCTGTCAGCTGTTGATGGATTGATTTATCACATGAAGGTCAAGCCCAGGACTGCTTTTTCCCCTGAATTCAACAGAAAGGGATGTGAAAGTCCCCTGAGCACTAACTATTTTATCACTGTTTTCTTAAAAAATTACTTCCCACTGTACTCTATAAGCCTCAAACAATATCCCCTACAATTTAATTTATTGGCAACTGTCAGCGATTCTTTGGAGACTAGAAAGGTTATGAAAATTGAAGTATCATGCAGTATTTCTTTAGAATTCATGTTCTCTACTTCTATTCCTTTTTAGAGCATCAGTTGATTTTTTTGAATAATGCGGAAAAACAAGATACGGTACACAATATATATTACGTAACTTTTTGTCTGGCAGCTTGAAATATTCAAATATTAGCTGTTGGGTAGATAAAATGTCGAATCATTGTGATTATTTTGTGTATGTGCGTGTGCATGTGTAGATAAAGTGCTGAGCCATTTCTTTTTATTTTCTATGTGACAGACAGAGACAGAGGGGGAGATAGAGAGAGAAAGACAGAGAGAGACGGGGGGGGGGGGGGGGATGGAGATGTATGTACTTGGGCATAGTGTGTGTGTTGAAGCCAATTGAACTTTTCTTTAGAAAGACAATTAGTAATCTGAAATCATTACTTAAATGTGTTGGAGGGAGGATACAAGTTCTAAATGAATAATTTACAAACCAGCGGATCGATATTGCAAATACAGTATTTTTAAAGTAAAATATTTGTGAAATAGCACTCAACATTTTAAATTCTGTTTAGAGTTCCATGTCTTGGTTTTAGCTTTAAACTCAAGGATTCCCCACTGTGTAATTCACCAAGATTGGATGTGGTGAGTTTCATACAGAGTCTCCCACAGACCATAACTCAGTCATGCTACTTCCACTTTTAAGTTATGTGGTACCAAAGGAATGGAACCAGTTTTATTCTATATTGAAAGCAGTTTGTTTTGCTCACTATTTTGTCCCTTGTAATTTTACATTGCTTCCCTTTCAGGTTTTTTAAATTAACTTGGACATTTCAAGGCAGAAGTAAACAAGCAATCCCAGTGGAAGATAATAGTGAGTAGTAGGAAGCAGTTGCTTGTGCAATCTCCCTTCTGGGGAAGAGAACGAAAAAAATAACAAGTAGACAAGAGAAAGAAAATGCAAGTCCTTGGCCACAACAAACCGTTGCATTTTCATTTTTGCAGGTGCTTGAGAATGTTAGAAATTTGAATTTAAGAGCGAGCTTGAAAAATTCTTTTTTAGGGATTTGCAGCCCTTGTATCCATCAGATTTGTTACTTATGAGAGGCACTTACAATAATGCCAGCAGTCCAGGGATTGAGCAGCAGAAGAGCACAGACCAGGAATGTGCAGGCCAACACGATGCTGATGGTGAGCAGTAACCAGTGTCGCAGGCCAATGTACTGTTCCCAGAACAGGAAAGGGTAGCCATTGGGATAGCTGAGCACCCCCTTCTTGGAGAATTCCTCACAGATTGCTCTGGTGCTCTCGATAGCTTCGATGAAATCCGAGGTCTGCTTCAGGCCAGTCAGGTAGAAAGGAAACTGGGCAAACTCGATCATCTCAGCAGCGGGAACTGGGTAAAAAGGCGAGGAGAGAAACTGTTAAGCGGCAGGAAAACTGATGTAGGCAGAACTCTGTAATGTGGAGGATTTCCCCCTCTTTATTATAGATTACTTGTATAACCTATTATTATTTTATTGCTTTAAAGGTGGTAACAACATCTCCAGGATTCCACACAGCTCCTTTTCATAGAGTCACAGAAAAGTGATGAACCTGCACTAACTGGAACAGGTGGAGTGAGAGTGCTGTAAAATAGATTTGCTGTTAAAGCTTAGACGTGGCATCTCAGTCACATGGAAACAACTGAGCACTGTGGACAAGACACGACCACTTGGTATGGTCACCGGATGCCCAGGTGACCTCCACAATGGGTCAGAGGATGTGACTGGTTACAACAGGTGCTGGATGCTAATTAGTTAAACATGTTTTGTAGTACTGCAGTGACGGAGACGTCTGGCCAGAGGGGGAAACTGAGGTGACAGAATGTGTACTGAAACAGTCAACAGAGCCCTGATGAAACTGCTAGGCTCTAGCTGTGCTCAGGATCCCTTCGGCCTCTTTGGGCCACCCTGCTTCATTGTCTGATGAAGTCAGCTTCAGCTTTAAACTTGGGACACAAGAACAATCTGAGGGAGTAGAACTAGATTAGGACTAGAGATCACGGGTTTAGGGTGACTGGTAAAATATTTAAGGGGTATCTGAGGAGGAACTGCTTTATTGACAGGATGGTGAAAGCGTGGAACTCGCTACCAGCAGAAGTGGTAAATGCAGGTTCAATTGTAACATTTAAGAGAAGCTTGAATAGTTGCATGGATGAGCGAGGTTTGGAGGGTGGTTCTCCAGGTGCAGGTAGCTGGGACCAGGCTGAAGACCAGGTAAGCATGGACTAAAGGACCTGTTTCTGTAGTGTAGTACTCAATGACTCTAAGTACAACAAAATGCATGTTCCTTATCGCATCAGGACAACACTACACCAACGTATTGCTGCCACTTCTCTAGTGGTTTGACTTCAAAGCAATGACCCCCTGCGTCCGTGTTGAGGCATATGGAGCCTCTACCTTCCATGGTGATATTATACACAATGTCAGACTTACTTTAAAATGAATTCCAACATGCTTAGCAAGAAAGGTGATGGTACCATGTGCACGTGCAAAGGCTGTCATTGTTCAATGAACCAAAGACTAACTTTTATCAAAACTAGCCACTGCAACTACGGAAACTGGAATTACAAATAGGAATAGACACCAAACTGAGTTTGCTTTCAACTCTATTGATGAATTGTTTTTTTTTCATATTCATGTTGGGAGAAGTTTATCAATGTATCTCAGAGTTAAATTCTAAACTTTTGAAGCAAATTTCTTTATTCACTTACACACACATTCTGATGCCCTTCTCAGCACTTACTTCTCAAATTCTCTCCAGTTGTGTCATATCTGTCGTGAATCCACTCAGGGGGGTGAGGGTTGAAGTTAGCCTGAGACGCAGCATAGCCCAAAGGGTCATTGCTAACCCACACCGTGAGATAGATGTAGAAGATATCAGGATTTATGATCCCATCCTCATCCACCAATCGCCTTGACGATAGCTATAATAAAAATGAGGACACTGTCATTGCACCTTGCATGGGACATGACAAATTACTGTATCAGCACAAATGAGCACTAATCAATCTAAGAATTTATGAAATGATTGAGCATGAAAATATTGGTCTTCATCTCCTGCACAATTTGATATCTCTTCTTATTTCACTTCTGTCTAAACACTAAAGTGGAGCAGCAGTAATTTTTATCTTGTGCTGTGGTAGAATCGGACTTGGGGAGATAAGAGGAGCAGAGAATGATGGGCAGAAAAGACCTCATCAGCCATGACAACACAACATCATGAGCCCTAACACGAGCTACACATAATCTCCTCAGATAGGACTGAGACTGACAAACAAAACAAAGAGGATCTGCGAGATGAAAATCTGAAAAGAAATCTCTCCAACTTCCAAGAGTCTTTCCAGCAAGTTCTGGGAGCTTACCGTGAGCCAATATTTTTGTTACTTCAGGTATCCGGAATATTCCACCCTCTACTTAGTTCTGGGTGTATTCCCTTAGTAACTTCAATCCCATCTGTGCCATTTCCTACTTCAGGTATCCCTGTAATCTAACTGGGTGACCTGGTGACAAACTTCTGGAGAAAGTAATACTTCTGCCATTTAAGTTCAGCTCATACGGACAGACCAAAAACAAACCTGGTTATAGTTGAAGGGCTCCTTCTTGTTTCCTGTCTGAATGAGTAATTTATAGGCAAGGATACCATCTTCTGAACCATTACGGTAACTCTCCCTCGTGATTTTCCCTGTCCGCCAGTCTTCATCAAATGCAGCCTGTAGCCCTGAGTGAACAAGACATTTGCTATGAGAAGGGTCCACTATACAGTTCTACAACTTCTTGGAAATCTCTTAATCTTTTGAAGAACCGAACATTGTACGAGATTAAGATGGTCAATCAAACATCCCTAGATGAGAGAAATGATTAAATTAAAAACGGTTCTTAAGGAGTCCATTTAGAATGTGCTGACACAGAAAGAACGTGCAAAGCAACTTGCAGGGCAACGTATAAACCAATTTGCAAAATCAGGATGAAACAATAGCTTGCTGATTAAAGAAGCGATACGGGTAACGGGAAGACATGCTTAACGGTTGAACAATAACGGTGTTAATGCGCTGAGGCTGATAAGTGGGCCAAAGGGTAATCACATTTGTAATTTTGTAATGAGATTAAGGAAGAATGTCTGCACCTCACATGGGTGCAACTCACAAAGTCGTAAACAAGTAGGGTATAAAAAAACTGTGCAAAGTGTAATTCGGCACTCAATCTAGCAGGAGCTGGTTGGGTCCGACTCTGCAGACTCGAAAAATAAAGTTTACCGTTCTGCAAATTGCTGAGACTCAGTGTGTTTCTGACACTAGATGAGCATGCTTCACCTTATTATTGTTAAAACAATACCGATAAAACCTTCTAACTATAATGAGGCTTTTGAAATGCAATTGCCAACAGGGCAAGTGTAGATACAGGAGATTTTCCTCACATTGCTACCAATACATCAGACAGCAGCAATAAATTATTGCAGGGTAGCTTCCAATGATTCCTTGTCACCAGTTGTACAGTGACCTGGCCTAAACAATCAATTATATAATAGGCTTAATTGTCATATCACAATTTCAGGCAAGCAAAAGCTAGTCAAATTCTGTAAAGGGAGATGTGGTCCACACGACTGGATTATGGCCCTAAAGGCAAAAGTCTATCTATAACTTTCACTTTCAGTTCATCTGCACCCTTGATTTGTCTTCCTGTCCTACACTAACTTTAATGGAAGTAACTACAAGCATTAGCTTTCATTGAGAAATCTTCCAAGGCATTGCTTAATATGATCCATGTGACTTTCTGGTACGAGTGCTAGAATGAAGATTTAGAAGATTATTTTTATTTGTGGCACGTACGTCGAAATAACAAAACGTACAGTGAACTGCATCATTTGTATCAAATCAAAATCAGCGAGGATTCTAATTGGGGCAGCCCACAGTATAGGCAACTTGTCCAAAGTCAACATGGCATGCCCACAGCTCACGAACCCAAACCATACAGCTTTGGAACGTGGGAGGAAACCAGAGCACCTGGAGGAAATGAGCACAGTTATGGGGAGAATGCACAAGCTCCTTACAGACAGCAGGGGAATTGAACCGTAATCGGTCAGTACTGCCACTATAATGTGATGCACTAACCGCAATGCTACCCCAACAACACTAATGGGTCAAATTTGAAAGGAAGTATCAAACTTAGTTACTGTGGCTCATGCAAGAACAGACTTATAATGCCTACTCATCCGTAATACACTGATTATACTACTGGGGCAATTAAAGAAGAAATTTATTTCATGCAAATCTGATGCTTCAGTCTTCCTACTCCCCCCCCCCCCTCCACCACCTCACCAGCCCTTACTGATAGTTATGCTCGCTACTGAAATGGGAAAGTCATGCTCTCCCAGTCCTCGACATCCTTCAGCAAAAATCACGCTGCTGGAAGAACTGAGTAGGTCAGGCAGCATCTGTGGAGGAAGGAGGATCAGAGAGAGGTTAAATGTTCAGACCACCCATCCGTCTGCCTCCGTAGATGCTGCACGACTTGCTGAGTTCCTCCTGGCCTTTTTTTGCTTCAGTTTACACCATCTGCAGTCTCTTGTATCTCCTCTGCCATCCTTCACTCTGACAAGCATCAAGGCTTGCCCTATATTTCAAAAGAATGGCTCAAGGAAAACTTCTCTGAACAATTCAATTTAGAAAGAAATCCATTTCAAAGCATTAATTTACATCACTGAGAATAAACCACAATTAAGATCCGGGAATGCATGGAGTGTATTAAAGGGCACAGTTTGCAAGATTTTAAAAAAAGTTTTAGAATGTTCAATGATATCCTGTGTGGTCTAACAGAAAAGGATATACGGTTTTTCAAACAGCATCAGTCTGTTCAATCTGTTATGGCTGTGACAGAGGCATTTTTTAAAACCAGTTAACTCCATCTGGCAAAGCCTTTGAACATTTCAGTATCTTTATTTCATTTTTATTTTGCATCTGGGCGTTTGTTTTCTCGTATTAGTTTTATTGATCTGTGTCTCTAAGGCTCCTTGAGTGATAAAATCTTTACACTCACTGACTTAAGAGCTTGCTGAGTCAAGGTGAATTGTTTCACCAAAACGGTAGAAATAAACTGCACCATTAGAGGCTCCGCACATTTTGCTGCTAACAGCATTGTGGAATAATCATGCTACATATGAGTGAGACAATTACTAGCACAGAAAGAGTAGGGTGTTCAAGCTGTGTTAAAAAAAAAATGAAATATCAAATCTGTCGTCAAGAGCTTATCCTACAGGTAAATCTCCAGAGATGTGGCAATCGTGCCGCTGGCTGTGAAGCAAGAGGTATACTTAAACAAAAAAAGACTGATCGCTGCATGAAAAATGAACAGAGATGGATGTTATATTACAAAGGTGGTTTTTCAACCAAATACATTTACCTATTATGGTTAAATAATAGGATGTATAATGTATACACACTTTGATCATAAATAGACGTTGAACTTAAATGATATATTTTTATTTAATTTGGAGATATAGCAGGGTTACGGGCCCTGCCACCCAACAAGCCCACACTGCCCAATTACACCCGTGTGCCAATTGACCTACTATTCTATACATCTTTGGAATATGGATGGAGATTGGAACACCCGGAGGAAGTCCATGTGGTCATGGGCAGAATATACAAACTCCTTATGGACAGCAGCAGGGAATGAAACCCAACTGCTGGCACTGTAACAGCATCATACTAACATACCGCAAGAACATTCAAGGAGACCCCAGCGAGGATTACTTGGAAGAACTGAGAATGGGGATGGGATGATTCTAGAGACCCCCGAAGATTTGCCATTTCTTTTGATGCAGAGCTGCACTGATTCACTTCGGAAACATTGTCCGCTGTCTGTCAACGACATAGGTTCGAAAAACATTGTTGGTGAGACCCTTGGGAGCTTTGGGTCAAGGGTTTCGAGGACTGAGGATTTCTAGCTGCCAGAAACTTCAAATACTAAGTACACTCGGTGACTATCTGAGTTGACAGAAGCTGTACAGAATGAGCATATCTTTCTGCAAAATGGAAAAAGTGGAATTTCCCGGTGGCAAACCATTTTAATTACTATCCTCATTCCCACTCTGACATGTCAGTCCACGGCCTTCTCTATTGCCACAATGAGGCCATTCTGGTGGGGAGGAGCAACACTCTATATTCCATTTAGGAAGCCACCAAACTGATGGCATGAACATCAATATCTTCTTCCACTAATTTTTTCTCTCCCCCTTTCCCTATTCTTCTATTTCCCACGCTACCCTCTTATCTCTTCTCCTCACCTACCTATCATCACCCCCTCATGCCCCTCCTCTTTCCCTTTCTCTCATGGCCCACTTTCCTCTCCTATCAGATTCCTACTTCTTCAGCCCTTTGCCTTTTCCACCTATCACCTCCCAGCTTCTTACTTCATCCCACCCACCTGGACTCACTCATTGCCTTCTGGCTAACCTCCTTCCCCTCCCTCACCTTTTTATTCTAGCATCTTAGACCATAAGATATAGGAGCAGAATTAGGCCATTTGGCCCATCGTGTCTTCTCCACCATTTCATCACGATGAATCCAATTTTCCTCTCCACACCAATCTCCCGCCTTCTCCCCATGTCCCTTCATGCCCTGACCAATCAAGAATCTATTATACATAAAGATTTGGTCTTCACAGCTGCCTATGGCAAAGAATTCCAGATTCACTGCTCTCTGGCTAATGAAATTCCTCCTCATTTCCAATCTAAAAGGACGCCCCTCTATTCTGAAGCTGTGTCCTCTGGTCTTAGATTCTCCCATCATAGGAAACATGCCCTCCATGTCCACTCTTCACTCTTCCTTCTCAGTCCTGATGAAGAGTCTCAGCACGAAACATTGACTGTTTATTCATTTCCATAGATGCTACCTGACCTGCCGAGCTACTCCAGAATTTTGTGTTTGTTGCTTCAGATTTCCAGCATCTGCAGACCTTCTCATGTTCAGACCTAAAGTCTGTAGGCAGGTTTAATGTAGAAAAGTACCTTGTGAGGGGAACATGCATATGAGTTGCAGAGAGCGAGAGAGGAGAGAGAGAAAGAAGAGGGAGAGAGAAAGAGATAAATAAAATCAGGGTTGTTGTACAGTGCCACTTGGAAAACAACACCAATTCACATTAAGGAAGTTTTGAAAAAAGTTATTATAGAAGAATCCTAATCTTCAGCCTTGTAAAGAGACGCCAATGAGCGTCTTCAGTTACAGGGCTAAGGTAGGGTAATGATCTGACCTCATGCATGGTCTCGGTAGAGTGTTGGCTGTTTGGCAGAGAAATTCTGCTGAAATGTAAACACACCTTGTCATTCAATCTCACAAATGCAATCAACCCAAACCCTCAAGGCATGAGGATGTAATACGAGTCGATTTACTCGGGAAAGAAAAAAGCGTTGTTGTATTTCCTGCTTTGCCTTCCCCTTCCCTTCCCACCCCCCACCCACACCCCTTCAATTCAACCCTGAAGGGAATTTAAGTCTTCAGAAAACATTTTTGTACTCTATGTTCAGGAGAGCTGGGAGGCAGCTGTGTATTCACCGATGAATGTCTCAGTAACAGAGGGCACCACCAAGTCCACACAGGGAAAGTTTTAGGACAAAGCAGGAGCTGACTCATTTTTAGCAGTAGGTCACATGGAAAAATATTAAGAGCACATCAAAAAGACATTAAAGAGGAAAGGGAAGGGCTGCACTAGATATGTAGCGCTTAGATTTATCAACAGTTATCAGCAAGCATATTACAGCATTGTCGTTTGCAAGGGATTTGTTCATTCTCAGTTGCAGCAGCCTTCAAACTGAGATGCAGGATTTTACGTTCACATCCACAGGTATTTCCGATCAACACAAGAGAACATTTTTTTTAATGCTGCACTTTCTATGATGGCACAAGAGACTGAACATGCTGGAACAAGGAGCAAAAATCTGTTGGAGGAACTCAGTGGGTCTGAGGAAGAAAATGAATTGCCGATGTTTCAGATCAAACCCCTGCACCAGGATCGAGAGCAGGGCTTACAACCGGAGTTGTGAACAATTCCTGAGTTCCTCCAGCAGACTGTTCAGTTGCTCCAATATCTCTGTGATGCTTGCATTTAAAAGTACAGCATCTGTACCTATCGCTACTGAGTGCTTCTCGATAGAAGCCAAGAATTTGCTCCAAAAGGCAAAATGCCTTTGGATTTGAAAAATATCAGAACCGTTTCTGTGGAGACACACGTTGTTATTTTCCTTTGCAGCACAAGGGTGGTCAACAATAGGTTAAAAAATGTTCGTTCCCTTCCTCAGTAAAGTTAGTATCCGTACGGTACTTTCACAGAGTCCAGAAGAACGGAAATGAGTTCCTCACCCCACTGAGACTGTGCCAGCCATCAAGTTTCCAATACACAAAGCCTACACCAGTCTCATTTCACTCTGTTCACTATCACATTAACAGCATCCAGATTCTGTTAATTACCTTCATACTTAGTCACTTTACAATGTCCAATTAAACCACCTACCTGCACATCCAGAAGAAACCTGTGCATTTACAGCCAGAGAACAGGCAAACTCTGCACAGACAGCTTTGGCCAGAACTGAATTCAGGTTTCCGGAATCAGCTGCTCTGCTGGCTGTGGCACTGTGTCTTACCCTGCCCTTTGAATGAGCCACTCTGCCACTCTAAAATTGACTATGAATGTTGAAGTCAAAGATTCAAAAGCTCATTTTATTATTGAAGTACGTATGCAGAATACAGCGATGAAATTTGTCTTCTCCAGCTAGCCATGCGATACAGAAGAGCATATAAGTAGTTGAAAGAAAGACGTCAATTCCCCTTCCACACAGGAAGAAAGAGATACAAAAACTAAAATGTTTTCGTATAGGATATCGAAAGAAAGTATTAGTAAGGGTCCTCCGCCAGATCCAGGATTTCATCAAGCAACTGTCAGTAAGCGTGCTCTCTCTGCGCTTTTTTTCAGGGGAGGATGTGGACCAACTGAAAGTGCGTTGAAAATGATAAAGCCAAGATTCAGAGATTAAACTTCGTAAGACTTTTTAAAAAGGTATCACTAAATCAAATGAATACCCAAATCATAGATTTATAGACAATATTGGAGCATGGTACTTATAATAGAAATGATAATTTGTTTAAATGAAATTTTAACATTAAAATAAATTTTCTATGATATAAATACTCAATGATTCCTTGAAAGTGGTTGTGCACTCAAAACTTGAAGTGTATTTTGGATGCTGCGTCGATTTCAAATCTTTTAAGTACCTCTGAAAGTTTGGATTTAAGCCTTCGCATTTGGTGATCCAGAAGCTTAAGGAATCCAGTGCAATTTTACACAGTGCATCTGACCTACTCTACAGAAATTGGGCTCCTTCATCTTCGTAACACAAACACAAGGGGATCTGCAGATGCTGGAAATTCAAGCAACACACACAAAATGCTGGTGGAACGCAGCAGGCCAGGCAGCTTCTATAGGAAGAAGTACAGTCGATGTTTTGGGCCGAGACCCTTCATAGTCCTGATAAAGGGTCTTGGCCCGAAACGTTGACAGTGCTTCTTCCTGTAGATGCTGCCTGGCCTGCTGCATTCCACCAGCATTTTGTATGTGTTCCTTCACCTTCATGATGTCATTACTCAATAACATATGCCAGCCACCAATTTGCTTAGGTAGTGAGTTACGGCTGTTTATCTTTACAACTAAAACTGAAATGAAACACATATAGAAAACACCACTTTCTGTTTGGGGGAAAGGTGGAATTGTGCTAATTGGAAGTTCTCTGATGCTGGGATGCTCTTTTCTCTAGGTTTATTCTCTTTAGATAGGTGTGCCCAAATATTTTTTCCTTGTAAAGTATATTCCTGAGTCCTTCCTTGCAACCTAGTCCAGCACCAACCCTTTTATAACTGTGTTTCCCCAATTCCAACTTCTGGTGTGTTCCACACTTCCTCCTGCCCACCAGTGGCCTCCAAATTTGATAATTCCCTCCATAAATGTCTCTCTCCCTCCTCCCCACCCAACACTTTAAGAAACCTATTACCACTAGCTTGTTTTACCCAGGCTTTTCTTATATGATCTTCTTTGTCTGAGCATAACATTGCAAAAGTTTCCTCCAGTGAATCACCTTGGTACATTTTACTATGATGAAAATTACAAGCTCTTGCTGCTGTTCTGTGATAAACAGAAAACTTTGGGAAGCAGTAAATGCGATGTCATTACCCTATCACAATGCCACTGGAATGGGGGTTCGTCATGGAAAGACCTTTCAGTCCTGCTTTCATTCAACGTTTGTGCACCTTTCATCCCAAATCCTGTTTCTCGCTTAGTATGCTGTAAGTTTACCTCATCTATATTAGGTGCTTTGACATTAAGCTTACTGACCCGAGAAGAGAAGGCCTTTTTATGTCTCTAACAAGCTACACGCTCTCTAACACTGCAGGAGATCGTAGCAGGTAAATAAGTCCTTTCATTTCACAAGGACCATGAAAGTGTAAGCCTCTGTTGCTGCCTGTAAAGGTAAGTTAGGCAATATATCCAAGAGACAAAGAAATGGATTCAGTTTTATAACTTGGTTTTTCCACCATATTCATCCCTTTTTCACATTTATTCATCAAAAATGATCCAGCAGTCTGAGTTTGTCAGACCACCCACACAGCTGTGTGTTCAGTTACTCAATCATTGTTTCAACAGCATTGCTAACTTAAGCACTCAATGCTACTGCAGTACTATTTAATCGTTCTAGATTTTTCATAATTAAACAAATGTCAAAATAAAGGCCTTTTCCTTTTCATTATCTAACATTCAGATTCCTAATGCAATGAAAAATATTATTGGAGTCAGAAAAATCTAGAAATAGCAGCTTAGTAGCACTGAAACTCTTCAAGTTATGCACACAAATGAGTCTTGCTAATTATTACCATAACTGAAGCGTTCTTTGTGGAATCATGATGTAATTCCCTTGTCATTTGTGCCTGCCTCAATCTTTTTAAAACAACACACATTACATGGAAAATGTACATTTCCAAAGCTTGAGACACAGCAGATCAAGTGTAAGCCTCAGAACAAACAATATGCATTCAGATAGAAAACATTCCAGATGCTCGAAGGGGCAAGGTGGAGAAATAGAAATGATTGAGGAGAGTTGATATTATTTTTAAACTGCTAGCAGGAGAACTTGGGGGGGGGGGGGCAGAAAAGGTCTGAAATGGAACAAAAGTATTGCAGAACTAATTGAAGGACAAGGTAGCATTTTGCAAGATTGTTTTCTGGCATTTTTCTTATAAGCTGTTTAAAGTATAAGTGTTCAATCAGCTAACAAATGCAATAACTTTGGAGAATTAGCAATATTGGTTAGATTTTAAAGGCGATGTGTAATTGTCCCTACAGCTTTAGCTAATCCATGCAGTACGACTTAACTGGGATCTAACAGGTTGAGAGACAATAATGAGTATTAATATGGGGCAGGGGGAAACCATTGCAGAGTATTAGAAAAAGCTGCTGAAATTTACAAACTTAACCAGCTCTATTATGGACACTAGCCTCCCCAGCACTGAGGACATCTTCAAAAGGCTGGAGGAACTCAGCAGGTCAGACTGAATCCACGAAAATGGACAGTTGGTGTTTCGGGCTGAGATCCATCTTCAGGGAGGGAGCGATTCGTGCGGAATGTGGAGAGGCGGAGAGAGGTAAAAAAGTGTTTGGTGATATGATCCCTTCGGAGATGGTGGAAGTTGTGGAGGCTGATGGGTTGGTAGGTAAGGATAAGAAGAAATGTATCACTGTTAAGGTGGCTGGAAAATGGGGTGAGCGCAAACCCCATTCTTTGAGCAAGGAGGACACCTCTAATATCTGGGAAGTGTAGCTTCATTCTGATGTGGTGGAGATGAAGGAACTGAGTACAGACAACAGGTTGGGAAGAGGTATAATCAAGATAGCCGTGGGAATAGGTAGGTTTATAAAAGATGGTCGATAGTTAGTATCCAGAGATGGAGACAGAGGTAGAGGAATGCGAGAAGGTGTCAGAAATGAACCAAGTGAAGTTAAGGGCAGGGTGGAAGTTGGAGGCAAAGTTGATGTAATTGACGAGCTCGGAATGAGTGCATGAAGCAGCACCAATGTAGCAGACAGAGGAAGAGTCGGGGAGCGTTAATGGGGCTGGTTGGAACATGGACTGTTTTAAGGTAGGCATAGCTGGGGCCCATGGCTAGCTGTCGAGTCTGGAGAAAGTGGGAGTAGCTGAAGGTATAATTGTTGGGGGTGGGAACCAGTTCTGCCAGACGGAGGAGGATGACGGTGGAGGGGAACTGATTAGTTCTTTCATTGCAAAAGAATCAGAGAGCTTAAGGTTTCCTGATGAGGGATAGAAGCGTTTTGGGACCGATCCTTCTGCTCATTCTGAAAATTGCATGTGTCATTGGTTTCAGTAGGAAAGTTAGGTGGTGATTAACCTTTCTATTGCAAGTTAATCTGTAGCAGGAATGCTGACATCTTCTGCTCAACATGAATCAGAAGCTGAGTGTGCACGTGTCTCTAACTGCAATGAGAAATGGCAAGTTTGGGTCAACTAACTACACTAGGATCACTGATGATCATCTCCTTTGACTTTCAGGAAAATATGTGATCTTTCAACACGGTAATGTCAAAAAAGCCCTCTGTCACAAGCAGGAAAGCCGCTGTTATTTTATCAGTTCACCAACAACGTAGGGATGTATGACTGAAACCACAGCAACATTTTTTGACATGAAAAATGACCTAAAATGTAATTAAATGTGTGGTTCTGAGTATGCAATATAGCTAACTGAAATCATGAAAATAATTAACATCCTGATTGGCAAGTTACTTCCAGATTCCTTGCATCACTAAAATAGCATCACAAACCCTTGCAGTAATATTTCTCCAATACTCATTCAAGACATGAGGGCTTCGCTGGCTGAGCCAGCTTTTAATTGACCATTCCTTGTCACCCCTAAGGTGGTGGTGGGGAGCTGCCTTCATGAAGTACTGCAATATATTCTGGCATTCCTTCCACAACAACCACCTACATGTCAATTTCTGATTTCTGTTCTGCCTCTGTGTCAGCCACATGAGAAACGACAAGGCATCAAACAATTCATATAGTCTCTAGCTTGTTTGCTTTAAAACTTCACAGGGTTCTATTAGTCCAGTATAATACATACCCTATAGCTGTGGTCTGACACAAGAAAAAGACTCACATTTCCATGTCTCTCAGAAACATCTCAGTATACTTTAGATGCTATGAATTACTTTGAAGTACAGTGACAGTCACTTTCTATATATAAGGCCCCAAAATTTACATTCCTGTGCTATTCTTCAGAACCCCAGACCCCATTTCAAGTACCCCAAGCAATGTTGAAATTAACAGATGCTGAATTCAAAAGCTAATGTCATTACAAAACATTATGGCAGAGGATATACGAACAAGGATCAGATTATTATATAGTGGTGCGGTTTCTTAACCCTAAACCACTAATGGGGACCTGTTTTAAGTTTGTGCATTTCAGCCTCAGATCCCCAAGCTAACTGGTATTTTGTCTCGAGATGTCATTATGCATGCAAACTTATACACACTTAATGGCTCTCTATTAAATAGTAAACAAAAGTATGAAAGGGAGGTTTTGTAATCTTACCTCTTAGCCAGTCCTGAATATAATGCAACCACATTTTTGGCAACTCTTTATTCTCTTCACGAACAATGTATTTGATGCTATCGAAACTCCTGTGCAGATCATAAAGCAACTTCTGGGATGCAGCATAATCAAACCCTCCCATGGAGACGATGTACATGTTGTAGAAGGAGAAATACTTGAACTGGACTTCAATAAAATTGTACTCCTTGGTTTCACGAGGCACAATGTCTGTAAGGTACAGCCCATCATGAACCATGGTAGTTCCATAAAGGCTCATCCCAAGCAAGGCCATGAAGAGGATTAACACGACAATCTAGGTTGTAAAAGTAAATTCATAAATGAACAAGTCTGTCGCACTTCAGATCAGAATACAATACATGGCATTTATCCAGAGCAATAAAGCTTTAGTGGTTTTTGGGGGATAAAGTTATATATTCTCACATTGCTCCAACAGAATTTCAGCAGGGGACCTTATTGAAAAGACTAGATAGAGTTGACAACTCCTTCTCCCCCACCCTCACCCACAATGCTGGTCAAACTGCTGAGACCACCCCCCCCCCCCAGTAGATTATATTCTCCTCCAGTTTCCACCATCTGCACTCCTGTGCCCCCATGGTTGTCCTAGAGGAGGACTAATTTTCTCAGCACAGGGTATGACATCAGTGTCAGTCAAGGAAGTGTGACTCATACTGGGGAAGGGTTCTGTTAATTTTCTAACAACCAGAAGAAAGTTATAAACAGTTACTCAATCTGGGTTCAAGTGATCAGAGCTTAAATTTCTTGGCCATAACCTTTAAAGAACAAAATAGTTGAAAATTATTTACTTTAGATTCAGTCCTCAGAAGAAGTGGAGCGTACTTGTCCCGTGCAAAATCAGTCAAATTCCATTTGACGAAGGGTATCTGAACACAGTTCCTGCAGACCTTTGCCTCGTCCACCTGGGCCAGTAGGTCCCGCGTTGAGCTAGTGGGGTCCATTCCCTGGGAGCCAATGTGCTCGGCTGGAGGCACGATGACTGAAGGAGTTGAAGAGATCTGAGATGTTGGAGAAATGATGGTGACAATGTGTTGGCCAGTAGGATCGCACTGGGTAAATGCCTGAACCGTGGTGGTGATCTGGGTGCTGTGGGTATATGTTGGCCCTCCATTCAGAGAAGGGTGAAAGTTATGGATATCGTTCACATCTGCAAACTCTTGTGGTTGGACCCGTATTACTCTCGTTGAGCAGAGGCTGAAAAACAAAATATATAGTGTATTCCATTCTACATTGATAGCATTATATATTGTTATATGCATTACAATGCTGAATAGTAATAGTTAATATAGCAAAATTAACTATTATTATGGTCAACTTTTATTAGAGTTAATAAAATTAACTATAGTAATTTTATGAAAAGTTTTCATCAATCATCAAAAAACATAACTAGTAATCGCTAATTGTTACTATCTACTGAATTAATTCCTGAAGTCAAATTATGGCCTTGAAATCACTCCCACATATCCCTTTCATGGCTGAAAGCAGCTTTGTTCCATGTTAAACCCTTCTTGGGAAAGTAACAGATGTTATGGTGGATGCCAGTGTCTGAAACATTTCATGTGGGTTGATTCATGGTGGTGTCCAGACCATGGGATTATTCAGCTACACACCATCTCCTGTTTTAAAACTCAGATGTACAATGTATCTCAAGTTATTTACCAATCAGGTGTTATGAGAACTTCCCACTTTGAATGGTCTTTCCTTCTCCGATAGTTTTTTCAGTGTTCAAAGATTCAAAGTGCATTTGTTATCAACAAATGTATAAATTATACAAACCTGAGATTTGGTTGCTTAATAGGCAGTCGCAAAGGAAGGAACCTGAAAGAACCCAGTTAAAGACCAACCCCCAGTGTCGACAGAGAAAGAGAAAAAAACAAATCATGCAAACAATAGAAACAAACAACACTCTGAACCAAACTAAATTCCCAGAGCAGCTCAGAGTAGGCCGAAAGCCTTGGTATTCAGTATATCATATTGGCAGGACAAGTCACTGCATAGTTCACAGACACGAAGCACAGCAGCCAAGTACAGTCTCACAGTCTTAGGGTCCTGGAGAGAGGAATCCCCAGACTATTCGGGCCAGCACTTAAACCATCCGAACCTTGCACGAGGTCCCGGGCCCCAAATTGGTCCCCGGCCTAAATTTCACTGCCAGAGAAGCTGTTTTCAACCTCTCCAAATCGACTCGGCACTTAGAGCGATCAACCCTCCCTCCCAGGAAAGTTGGATGGGCATTGGAAGCTTCTCCCCTCCAAATCGTTCACTCCATCCAGCACAGCTCCAACTCCAAGTGTGTCAATTTTGCAGAGCACCAGCAGGACACACGTCTAGGTTTTGCTATCTTAAACCAGAAGTTGTTAGGGTCTTACTCAGAGGTGAATCTGGTGAAACTCTGTTTCAGGGAACAGTGGCAAGTGAATTGCCAGCAGATTATATATTGTACCAGTTGGGTCACGGGAAAAGGGATTCTGAAATGGAAGAAAAAAAATCAATTGACTCACTTTTGATGATGACCTTTGAGTGGTTACACCTCCGCTTAGTCCTGACAAATAATGGCATAAATTCTGACTTTGTCCTTATCTTTGTGATCAAATCCAGAGACTCTATTAGAAGAGCAAATCTCACCTGGAAAAACAGCAGAAAATATCCAGCCTTTTGTCTTCCCGTCGATGAAGATCCAAGCTTAAGATGGCAGGAAAAATGAGGAGCACCATAGCAAAGTTAAAAACCACAACTATTGCAGCCTGTAAGGGGCAAAGAATAGAGAAGTTAATATCATTGTTTCATTACCCAGATTTGGAAATCTGCAGAATTAGTACTTTGAAAAAGCCACAGCGGGATGAGGGAAGTGGTTTTTACTAATGATAAAGTCAACAGCCCACCATGAGTACTTATTGTTCTGCTGTAGTACTTGGAGGAGAGGTACTTCTGCATAATATGTCATTCTTTCTAGAATTTTAACTTCTGAAATATGATGCTACATCATCAAATGCATTTGTTACTGTTTGCTTTCTTCTTATGTTAATGAACTCCAGCATTGTCTTGTCAGACTGCCTACAGTTTAGCATGCCCCTTTAAGATCTGAAAGAAACACAGCTGAAAATCTATAGCTTCACTGTAGGCCCCAGGCCTCAGGCAAAGAACAGCAGTTTCTGATTTCTAACCAAGATATTTCCAGCTTTAAGTGAGCTGTACTACAACCTTAATTCCAGACCTCACCAAAGCCCTATATTTAGCCAAGGAAAATATTAAATCACTTTAGGACTTGATGCAAGAAACCCCTTCTCCCTTAAATATGCCCCCTCTGACTCCTTTCCTCTATATTAACATTAAAGTGAAAGACTCCTAAAGTCACAGTCGTCTGATGTAAGAGAATAAGGAGGGGTGAAGTTGCCTAAGGCAGCCATTATAATGTATTATTATCTCCCAGACCACCCAGTGAGCCCAAGAAGATCACACTGCTGGAGCTGACATGTAGCTGATATAGCCCATCATTTATTGTCAACCACCTTGGCTGTGCAAATTGAAGGCCTGCTTGCAAGCCAGCCCAGTGTTCTTCACTGTTAGGTTCTGGATGCTTAATGCTCTTTGTATTGCTTTCAATCAGCATCTCCAGGCTTTGCCAAGTACAGTAGGCCAATGGGACTCTTTTCATTCAGCAAGTTCATTTGCTCGTTCTGTGCCATCTCGTATGATGTGGTCAATCACTGTCTTTCTATGACCATGCTTGATCTTGGCAAAGTTTTCTACATTAGTGGTTTGCCATTGCTTTCTTCCGGGCAGTGTCTTTACAAAACGGGTAACCCCAGCCAATACCAATACTCTTCAGAGATTGTCTGCCTGGCTTCAGTCGTCACATAACCAGGACGTGATATGCACCAGCTGCTCAAATGACCATCCACCAACTGCTCCCATGGCTTTACATGACCCTGATTGATAGGGGAGGCTAAGCAAGTGCTACACCTTGCCCAAGGGTGACCTGCAGGCTAATGGAGGGAAGGAGCCCCCTACACCACCTTTGGTAGAGACGTATCTCCACCCTGCCACCTATATTCAACATGTAAATACGAACAATGTTTACAGGAGGGCAAAGGAGAGGAAAACAATCACTGATCGGTGGAAATTAAATGTTTTTGTCATGTTATTTTCTTTAGCTCTTACTCCCCACTAAAAATAACCATTCTATAAATGGACTGGGTTGTCCATTTACTGATCCCTCCTATCTAATGACTGTAATCCTACTCCCAGTGTACCCCTGCTCTTAAACAGAAAAATAAATTAGACCAATCAATTGCAGTAACAACTCTAAAAAGGATGTGTTTGGGTATGGAACAATTTATTCAAAGCATGTAAGACAGGAGGAAGTATGACTTGACATCTCTCTAAAATTGCATCTGCATCCAGATTTAAAATGCAAATTAGAAACATTTTGCATCTCTCTCACATCTGAACCCGTCCCCCTGCTTCAAATATAGCTCAAGTTTTTCTAAATGGTAACAGTTTCTTCCTCTGTGCTTACTGCCTGAGACATTACGACATGATTATCACTGTCGCATCAACTGTGGATGACAAGTTTTGTTGAGATTAACTGGAAAGATGTCTGAGTCCTAAATGGGAGGGGAGAATTAAAGTGTAAGTACTGGAGAGCTCAAGGCCACGTTTCAGGATTTGGTGGAGAGGTTTACCACTACAATCATCCCATCTTCTCTTTTGATATTCCATACATGTCTGGCTTGTGTTGGCACATGGCCAAGTGGTTAAGGTGTTCGTCCAATTATCTGAAGGTCGCTAGTTCAAGCCTTGGCTGAGGCTGCGTGTGTGACCTTGAGCAAGGCACTTAACCACACGTTGCTCTGCGACGACACCGGTGCCAAGCTGTATGGGTCCCAATGCCCTTCCCTTGGACAACATTGGTGGCATGGAGAGTGGAAACTTGCAGCTTGGCAACTGCTGGTCTTCCATAAAAAAAATCTTGCCCAGGCTTGTGCCCTGGAAACCTTCCAAGGTGCAAATCCATGGTCTATCAAGACTAACAGAGGCCTACCTACATGTCTGTCTTCAATACTGATATCACTAGAGCATAACCAGTGCTCTGTTTTCTTGGATTTCAGGTGCCAACAGCGGTTCTATGATAACTGTCTGTTCCTTTCTTTTCAAATTCTTCTAGCTCCAACGAAGGATTGCAGATAAAAAAATCACTTGCTTCTCTCTGTATTCACATTGCTAGGCCAACATTATCTCTTCTGATTTCAGATTTCCAATATCCACAGCAGTCTACTTTTGTTTCTAAGTACTCATTTAAATTGTCTGTAATTATGTCTTTTTAAATTAAGTATCATTAATTGGTCTCCAACTTGACTGTTGTTTAGAGCCAATTGTCATCATAGTCAACAATTCCCAAAATAGAAAATGGTATCTCTTTCAGGCATAAAGAGAGGAGGACTTAAGAAGGAATTTCTTTAGCCAGAGGGTGGTGAATCTGTGGAACTCATTGCTACAGATAGCTTGGAGGCCAAGTTATTAAGCATATTTAAAGTGGAGGTTGAAAGGTTCTTGATTAGTAAGGTGTTAAAGGTTAAGGGAGAAGACGGGAAAATGCAGTTGAGAGGGATAACAAATCAGCATGATAGAATGGTGGAGCAGACTTGATGGGCTGAGTAGCCTAAATCTGCTCGTACGTTTCATGTTTGTATAAAGTTACAGTAAAAAAAAGCACTTCTACGATTTTCTACTTTTGAGACCACCAGTGCAGGTTGAAACTTACTGGCAGTATTAGAAAGGTGTCTACTGGATAGCAAGTAATTAACATTCTCAGGAGTCAAATCGTATGTTTTATAAGGGGCTACAAGTTAAAAGGGGAAAAGCTGCATGCAAAATCTGGTTTCCATGATTGCCTTTCAAGTGTATAAAAAATTCAATGTCGATGACATCCTACGTCAAGGGAAACGTGCAGTCATAGTGGTCCTGATCCCATCCTTACAAAATTCCATTTTTTATTTTATTGCAAAATGTTCTCATCAGTTCATCACACTTCAGAAGCCAAACTCCACTCTGCCACACTCCTAAAGAAGAGCTACATTGTTGTTTAGCAGACCGCTAAGCCCCTCTGTGGCTGACATCTGCAGGTAGCAGGAGAGAAGGTGCAGGTAAATTCAAAGAAGCATGCAACACCTGGAGCAAAGGAATTTACAGCCCTTAATCCACCCTCATCCAGTCTGCCCGGACCCCTCCCATGCCCCTCTGCCACTTTCCAACTTAAACATTTTGCAGACTTCTTTGAGAATGTTCAGCCGAGGTATTAAGCGATGCATTCTTGAGCCACTTTATATGATTCACCTACCTGTAAGGAAAATGCACGAAGTGCAGGGATGGGAATCAGAGCAGCCATCGAGAAAGCAATCATGTTATTGATGGATGTGAGAGCAACACTGGTTCCAGTCCTTCTCAGACATTCACCTGTTCTGTCCTTTAGCACAAAACAAAGCATAGTAAATAGCTGTGGAAATAATTTGCATTGAAGTCAATTGTGGTATAACTGAGCAAGGCAAACAAAGGTATCATTGCATACCAACTCAATCATGACTTTTATTTTAATTGGGCTCAAACTTAACCAAATCATCATTAATGATAGAAGCTTATCCACCTGAATTGATAACTCTCTCTCTACCTTTGAGACCTCCTCAGCCCCCACTTCTAATTTATACTATGGATTTTACGTTTCAGAAGAAAGTTTCTGTTGGCTGTGGAATCCACTACCAATCCCTGTGTGAGCTACCTTATTTCTCCATGATTAAACTGTTGGTGGGAACACACATTTTGTGTACTCAGCACATTTATGTTAAGATCGCCTGGAAAGGCATGCATCAAAAATTGATGGTGCTGACATTTTGCCAAAAGTAGCTTAAAAGGAGCTCTTTACTATTTGTGATGTACTCGGAGTTACCAAAATTATTGACAAAGAAGCACGCTCTATCAGGTTGGTGGCAGTTTCTTTTGTAGTCTTCCCCTGATTATTTCAGTGTAGTAGTGAGAAAGAAATAGCCATTGGATTCCAGTTCTATGTAGAAATTAGTCTTTACCTTGAAAGGAATGTTCTTATTTTGACCTGTCTCAGTGAATGCATGAGCCAAGAGAAACATGTCATCAACGCCAATACCCAGGGCCAGAAATGGTAGTACCTGGTTTCAGGAGATATAAAGAAATTATTAATATTTGAAATTAGCTATTACAGTAAGAGCCTATACCACACCAAGTTCATAGGCAAAAACCATTGATTTTTCTCCACTGCCTCAATTCCAGGATATTCCATTGAGAGATATTCAATTGCGGGGAAGCAGTAGACTTGTGAGATCGGAGTTAAGTACCTGAGTCGTTGCAGCATTGAACGAAATGCCCAGAAGGGAGCACAGCCCCAGTCCTGAAGCTACTGACAATGCCACCAACAGCACTCCAGCTAGACCCACAGCACCTTGGGATTTGGAGCAGTCCCACCTCAGCATGGTCACACAAGCATATGCCAACTAATGGGAATTAAAGAAAACAAAATATTTATCACTATGTATCCATACAGTAGAAATAGAAACAGAAAATGTCTGTTTCTTTTGTTAAGAATTTGCATTGAGAGGCAACCGAAAATGGTGTTAACTTGAAACAGAAATATTGAAGGTAAAAACAAACTCACCATTAGCAAGTACCCTCCAGCAACACGGAGGGCACTGACATCAGAAAAAGATCTCATGATGTCATTGAGGGTGGTGGTGGAAAAGGCATGGATATTTTGTGTGGAGTTCTGAGGCAGGGCCTGGTGAGCCACCTACAACACGAAGAAAGATCATTTTAAGTAAACATCAGCATTACTGGCTCATTGGAAATGTACATTCAAAAGTATGACACCTATATTTTAAGGTCTTCAGAATCAGAATAAGATTCAGGTATATTATCAATGACATATGTTGAGAAATTTGTAGTTTTGTGGCAAAACTACAGCGGGAAGACATAACAGTTCCTGAGTTACAATGAATAAATAAACAAACAGTCCAGACTAGGAATGGTGGGGACCATTCAGAAATCCGATGACAAAGCTGAAAAAGCTGTTCCTAAAAAGATTGAGTGTGCCTCTTTAGGCTCAGTCTAGGATTCGCTAGTAAAAATATGCAACTGATCTGATGAAGCATACAGTGTTAGATTTGGTTTCTACCCTGTGGTGAATTGGTTGACCTAAACTAAGAAAATAGTTGATACTTTGCAATTGATTTCAAAGGACACACACAAAGTGCTTGAGGAGCTCAGCGGGCCAGGCAGCATCTATGGAAATAAGTACAGTTGACATTTTGGGCCGAGACCCTGAGGCCTGAAACGTCGACTGTACTTTTTTCCATAGATGCTGTCAGTCCTGCTGAGTTCTTCAAACATTTTGTGTGTGTTGCTTAGATTTCCAGCATCTGCAGACTTTCACTTGTTTGTGATTGATTTGAACAATCTCAGTTTGAAATAGGGACAACAAAAATAAATCATTATGAGTTCAGGCTGAAAGGTGTCACTATGTGGAGAATAATTGAGGACAAAGCTAACACTGTTTTCCCGAAAGGAGGAACTGCCAATATTTTTTCACTTGGGTTCTGAGGACCCAAAGCCCATTCGTGGCATTCTTACTAATTGTCTTGACGGCTTAAACAAACCATGAATCACACTATCCTAAATGACCCAATAACCCACTGGGCATTAAATTCACCAGCAGAATGTAACAGGAAACCTTTCTTATTGGATACAAATGATAACTCCTAGGTTAAAATGAATAAACTGTGAAAAGAGGCAGACTTTAAAACATGCCCAAACAACAATTATTTTAAAGAGTTAATGTTGTTGACCTACTTGGTCACAAATATGAGCTTGAAATCACGCTACTGAAGCATTTGCTACTTAACAACAGATAAGTGTATTCCTACATTTTATTTGTGTAATGTTTAAAAAATAGAACCTGATACAAGGTAATCTTGAGGAGAAATATTCATGTCCATCATTTAAATAGCCCTAGTTAAGTCAGGCATGCTGACTCATGACATTAGACTAGTGCAGTGGGGTATTTGCTTATCTCCCGGGTAAAAGGTGGTCAAAGCTTGACAGAAGAGGCCTTCAGAGGCCAGTCTGCATGACTCACTTTCATTGGCCTGTTGTAAGATCCTGAGGAGACTAATAATATAGGCAAACCATGCGGGAGTGTGGGGGGTGTGGTAGGGAAGAGGATAATGCACCCAGGGGGTTGAATTCTTCACTAAAATAGATACACACATTTGTAGCAGATTTAAAGGAAAACAATATGTGGAACAATTGAATAAAGTTCAGACTGCTAATTAATTGTAAAACAATGTGGAAAAAGTAACTCCTCAACAATTTAAGGCAATTTGAATATAAATCCAGAATAGTTAAATAAAAACATCAGCATATTCTACATTCCCAAGAGATCTGTCTTGTCAAAAGAGTTGAATAAATTTGAGGTATATCTTGAAGTTATCCAATTTTTCTGATTGGGCTTATTCAAATGCAAACTCGTGGTGATTTTTTTCATACATTTTAAACATGTACAAAATACATTATTTTTTGATCCTTGACAGCTTAGAATAATGGCTGCAGATGCCAAAGATCACTATGGTCAAAGGTCAGGTGAGATCACATGGCCTCTGGTGCGCAGCAAAGGTCCCGTCATTCACCACCTAAGTTGCCACAGCCAAAGGGACTGCAACCTTGGGAATCAGTGAAACATCTTCCACATTTGCTATTCAACCCAACACAACCCAATTGCCTTTCCAGGCAAGCTTCACATTGGCCTCAGGTCTTCTTGTAATCAGCATCTGGGTGTCAGTTATCACCAAACAGCTTGTTCCCATAACTCTCCATCTGTCAGAAGCCCAGGATCTGTCTCCTTGTACACTACAGCTGCAGACTGATGAAAATCAGCCTGATGAGTAATTTCAGCATTTACAAGAACAATTCTCCCTCACACATTGGAATGAATCCAATTGAAAATAAAGAGAAAAGTGTGTTTGTTTTCTTCATACAGTATATTTTAAAAATCCTTGGTTTTTCCCACAAAATAAAACCCTGAAATTCACTAGGAGGCATTTAAAGACTGAACCAAACTGCTTGCCAAATATTGTACACTCAGTAGGAACATTAATTTTCCTAAGTGTGCTGAGCACAGTGCAACTAATGATTAAGGCCAACCCCTAGTAGTCTGATGTATCTCTGATAAAAATGGACATGACTTGTAAAATACCTCATTTTACATTGATAAAAGCCCAGGCATTAAGTATAACCTCAAAAAAAATCCATATTTTGCTCAAGACCTGTTTCTTCGATGTAGTTTAAACCTCAGTCTGGCATTCACCCAACTACCACTTACAATTTCTTTTCTTTCCTCATTTTTGGGAGAACTTCCACTTAAATGCATGGACTTGTAACTGAACGTGAATCTAGCGGCCATGTAATACATTACCGAGATTTGGGAGGGGTGTGTGTGTGTGTGTGTGTGTGTGTGTGTGTGTGTGTGTCTGTGTGTGTGTTCGTTCATGCATGGTGTATGATCATGTGTGTTTATGAACATGTGTGTCTGAATACGAATGCACATCAGCATATATATGTTCCATGATTCCACCTTCACCTGTCTTCACCATTTGTACATTTTTTCTGTAAAGATTATTGGATAAGAATCAGGACTGTAAAATCATGGCTTATTTCTACACTTTGACATGCCTCTCAAACTTCAAAACCATTCTTACTCTTTTTTTTTAAAACCATGCTTTTGGTCACTACCTCTAACCTCTTTTGAGTCACTGTTCAAATCTCCTTGTAAATTACCTTACAATATTAATTGGTGCAAATAAATGTATATTTTTGTTGTAAGGTGGTTCTAACCAGCAAAGTGTGGGCATTAAAACTCAAACCGTCCTGCTTGTAAAATTTCAGACACACACCACACCTAGCCAATTAAACTTGTGTGGAGAATTTACATTTTCAGCTTAAGTCATGTCCAGCCATAAGCTTTGGACCATAGCTTCTCAACTCAGGTTTTCCAATGTGACAGAATACCCCCAATATTGATAATGAAGAATCCATTTGGTGATATTGGAGAGGGACCAATCATTATTTACAACTATCTCTTTGGCTCTACTAAAAATGAAGAAGCCATGGACGCTGAATCACAGAACTTCTAATGGTTCTCAAATTTTTGCCATGGATGGCACGGATGCAATGCAGTCTCACAACTCCATTTTGAGTTCAATTCTGTCCTATGGTACTGTCTGTGTGGAGTATTCCCACCCACATCACAGATACACAAACACTGGAGATTCTGCAGATGTTGGAAATCCACAGCAACACACACAAAATGTTGGAGGAACTCAGCATCTATGGAAATGAATAAATAGTCGACATTTTGGGCTGAGTCCCTTCATCAGGACAGAGGGTCTCGGCTCGAAACATTGTCTGTTTATTCATTTGCATAGATGCTTCCTGACCTGCTGAGTTCCTCCAGAATTTTGTGAGTGTTGTTCACAGAAACATGCTCGATAGTAATCAAATAGGTTACAATAAACTGTGTCTAGTGTCAAAGGTGGGTAGGAGAATCAGTATTACTGGGCATATGAGAGATAATAGGTACACGGAATTAAGGATGGGAATGTGATTGATGGAATTTTTCTGAGAACCAGCATTGACTCAAGGCCCTAAATCTACTCAGCAGAACTGAGGAAAAATTTTGTCCCTCTCACCATGAACCCAATTTAGTTTCACTGTGGATCTCTGCCATTTAACAGAACACTCTTAAATTCTCTCTCCATTCAACTTGCCAAGAATTTTAATATATAAAATGAATTTCAGCTCACTGTCCTTTCCCAAAATGAACCACCTCATACTTCTCTGCCTCATACCTCATACCTTTCTCTTTTTGTCCTCACATGTCCTTATTGTTTGCCAAGTCTTCAATAAGATTCCTTAGTCTTTCTTCACTGTGAAAACAATTTATTTTACTGGAAAACAAAAGTCTTTCCAGCTTAGGAAACAGCATCACCTCCAGCACACTAATCTACAGCATGCTCTTGCCACCCTGCTCCATTCCACTGCATTCCCTGTAACTCTATCAACTCTTCACCTCAATAGACAGCTTCTTAATACATCAATAATTTCACTTTATTATTTACAAATTACCCTGACTTCTTTGCAAACTCATTGATATATTTGAAATATATTTGGTATCTACTCAACCATTCTGAGTCAATTACATACAAAGCAATGGACTGATGGTAAAAGAAATTTATCTAGTCCAGCAAACCCAAATCCACAAAAAAAAGATTGAATATTTAATAGGTATCATATAAAACATAAGATTAGTCTATAGAATTAACAATAATCTTTGGTTCCTTATTATATTAACTGGTTTGGCCAGCATCTAAGATATCTATATGACTGATAGAGCAACACATCAAAACAGCGGTCGCCATGATATACTATCAATCTGTGATCTATCGTGTGCTTTACACTGCTTCATCATCACTGGCAGTTTAAAAAGCTTATCAAATAACAGGTCAGAAACTCCACTAATGATAGGTTCAGTATTTGCTATTCAAAAACTTAAATTACTGGCTTTATTTGTGTCCCTTTCATTGTTGGACATAAAACTGACATTCTAAGGGCAACAGGTTTTCATGCTGCTGGTAAATAATGTTCAAAGAGTTAATCTTTAACATCGTTTGCTGTTAACAACTTAAAGCCAGCGAAGAGCAGTAGCTAGTTCAGTGCTACTATAATTACCCATTCAGGTGGTGGGCGGTGCAGATAAATGTTACACTGAGCCAACTGTAAAGCAAGCCCTTTCATTACATACAGTTCATGCATTATCACTGACAAAGAGCTCATCTGTTGAGCCCTTTCACCTCTTCTGCCCATGCAGGTAAGTTCCTTACTTGCAGAATTAATTAATTTTTCATTCCTCACATTAAATTCCATTTCACGCAAAAGAAAAGTAACAGAAAAGATAGCAATTGTCAATACCTCAACAAACTTTCGTTGCCAGTTTTCCAAAATGGCTGTTGCCTTCTCCAAGTTCCAGTTGATATCGTGGATTTCATAATCATCCTTATAATGCTCATAAAGTTGCTTAGGGCTCATCAGCAGATACATGGTCTGTAAAGCTTCAGCACTTGAGTGAGAAGAAAACATATACAACTGATTTATAAAAGAAGCACTTGAATTTTTATAGTTCCCTTTCATACAGGCTGCAAAAATCTTTTCCTGCCAGTTGAGTATTTCTGCAGGGCTGTTTTGGATTTTAATGAGGGAAGGTGTCCAAATATCATAGGATGTTTAAAATCAAGATTTTATCAGTTCAGTAAGTGTGTATTGTGTCATTATTAATGAAATTCTTTCTATTTTAAACCCAGAATATGTTCAAAAATCAAAGGGCTGCGTTGCATTTGGCAAGAACACATCAATGACATGATGGCACTGTTCAGTGGAGCCCCAACATGCCCGTTATTGAACTTTGGTATCCAGAGCTGGCCGCCATGCTCTTGGAGAAAGGGGAGAAATCAGCCAGTGTTGCTCGTGCTGCCTCATGTGGGAACTTTTCAAGTGTGGCTATCAGATGAGGGGAATGTCAGGTTCAGCTGTAAACAAAATCATGCTGGAGCCCTGAAATAAACTCATTTCAGAGTCCAGACCAAGCAGCACCCATACAAAACAAAAACAGATTCAACATATTAAACACAAGAGATTCTGCAGATGCTGGAATTCCAGAGCAACACACTCAAAATGCTGGAGGAACTCAGAACTCAGCAGGTCAGGCAGCATCAATGGAAATGAATAAATAGTCGATGTTTCAGGCAGAGACCCTTCTTCTGGACCAGAAAAGAAGGAGGAATTCTCCAGAAACACACAAATTAAATTGAAGATTTGTCAATATGAGCGACTCTGGCATTTTCTTTTTAAAAAATCGGGCTAAGCGCCAATGCCTTTCACAGTTGAACAAGTCATTGGGTAGTAGTAGTATAAAATTTGTTGCTTCTCTGATCATCGACTGTCAAGAACCTATGACTGTGACAGAAAACATTCAGCCCTTCGTGCCTGTGCTTTGGAGGATTGTTTGCAAGAAATTACATCAAAGTCAATGAACATGAGATAGGAAATTTTCAATTAATCTGAAAATAAATGGTGTTTGTGAAAGATGCACTCAAAACACTGCAAAAGGCCCAGAGGCTTGATATAATCAATAACCATTTCTCTAACTTTACCCTGGATGGTGTAGGTCCTCATTGATGATATGATGAGGAAGATGGACACTGTTGGGAGAATAAACACTGCCAGTTCCCGTTACATTAGCTCTGTAGTTGTATAGGTGACTGGTTATGTTTAATTCCAGAGCTAACATGTGAATAATGGCCACTGGGAGGAGCTAATGAAGGGCCCCAAGTCTTGCTCCAGTACAGAGGACATAGGTGCGTATGAAAAATTAACAAGGAAAACAATGAAAGAGAAAAGACTAATGAAGCCATATGACTTGCTTATCTTTATTGCTGGGGGCAATGAGTATCAGCTAGGTATGGTGTCACCGTACAAAACTTTGGTTAGGCTGCACTTGAGTAGTGTGTGCAGTTCTGGCCATTCCATTCCAGGAAAATTGTGGAAGCTTCGGGAACGGTTCAGAAGGGAGGCAGATAAAGGGTAAGCTGTCAGATCCCTTTTCACAGGGCAGACACGGTGAATACCACAGGACATACACTAAAGGTGAGAGGGGGAAAGATTAAAGGAGATGTGTAGGGCAAGATTTTCTTCTTGCTGTTTTTTAAACATACAGTTTGGCAGGAGCCTGGAAATGGTTGCCAGGGTAGGGGTGGAAGTAGATACAGTAATGGTGTTTAAGAGGCCTTTGGATAGACACACGAATATGCAGGGTTGGAAGAGTATTGACCACCTGATAAAAGGCGCATTGTATTTTTTATCTGCATGAACAACACTTCCTCTGTAACGGTATGCGATTCTGCATTCTGTTTTTTTGCTTTTCCCTTGTACTACCTTTATGTGAAGAAGTGATCTCTATAGATGGCATGCAAAACAAAGTTTTCACTGCACCTCAAATACAGGTAATACTAAACTCCTTTTACAAAATTTACATGTGGGCAGACGAGATTTAGTTTAATGTGGCATTGTGTTCAGTACGGACACTGTGAGCTGAAGGGCTTTTCCCTGTGATATGTTCTATGAGACTTGTATCAACGCCGATCTGTACAGGATTAGAAAATATTCAGAGTAGCTTGTGTTATTTGCTCTAGAAATAGCTAAATAATATTTTCTTCAGGCCAAGATCTGACTCACGATAATTTCTTCTTCCTGAGAAGTTTTCTGTTAGTGTCTGTTTTCACTGGTCCACAAGTCATTCAGTCAGAATCTCATGTTCTCAGCCTGAAACTTTAGAGCTGGGTCAGGTGACCTATCATTGCCTTCAGCACTAGGGTTTATCTGACCAGTTAAAACTCCTCCCAACACCTTAACAATACCACAATTTTATGGCCCTTCATCAGGGAGATTTCACACAAGTTTAGTCACAGGTGCAAATTCAAATCTGTGTTTTCAGCTACCGGGCAGCCTGCTGGTTGGCACCCTGACAATCAAAGCTCAGAGAGTGCAACTAGGATATCATAAATCATATCACAAAGTAATGTTTCCAAGTCTTTCAAGGTCTGTTCAAAGGGACTGCACCACATCCATGGAGATTTCCCAGGTCACATTCTGGGCAAAGCACCAACTCTGTTGTAATCCCGTTCATTTTACATTGATTTCAAACAGAAAAAGAAAGAAATCACAAAAATACTGGGATTGTGTAACATTCCATTCATTTTTACATGACCTAGACTGTTTCTTTTTTTATAATTTGAAGTGATCTGTGTTATTTTCTCCTCTCTTTTGGTTTCTGTCTTCCCAGAGCCACACACAGCTCCCCAGGAATGACGTGGAGACAGACAGGGAGATCAGCTGCCAGCTTTCCCCACTGCCTTTACAGGAAGGTGCAAAGCAGTAACCCTGAAAAGGATTTAATTAGTCCGGGAAAGGAGGAAACCCTCATGATTGTAACAGCAGCTGCAAGCCAGTAAATGACCACCACTGATGTATTCTCTGTTACCACACAACCAAAGCCACCTGTTCCTTTCCCTCTTCTCTATTAAATAAAGCATGATGCTTCATTTAATCAATAATGGAAACTAAGCAATATTATGGATGATATTAAGCGTTACCTTAAAGGTGAAGTACTTAAACTAAAAATATCACTGTTGCTATATTTTACTTTAACCGCAGTGTGTTTTTTTTTAACTATTACATTAACATCCTTGCTACCTTCTGGAATATTTCTTGTGTGAAGCTGAACAAGTTAAAATGCTGAGCACATAGGTGAACTAATAGTGGAATTTACTGCAAATACTTGGCAAGGCAGGCAGCCTTTCTGATGAAGTACAGGAACATTTTTAGGTGACTGGGTTTAAAATCATCAGTGCACTAACCCAAAACGTTGCCATCTCTCTCCCTCTACAGATGCAGCCTGAAAATTTCCAGCACTTTCTATTTCTATTTTCAGGACCCAGATAATGAACTGAAGAAAAATAAAGTCAATGACCTGAAGCACCTTCAGAAATATTACCTGACCCGCTAAATATATTCATTACTTTGTATTCAATACTGCAATATTTTGCATTATTATTTCAGTGGAGGCTACATAAATATTAAAATGTGAATCAGTTGAATTAATATGGATATAGTTATGAGATCCATTGTTCATCCAAATTAATGGCAGAGATGATAAAAACATTCTTAATCGCAAAGGGTAAAAATCAGCACTCATTCTCAATACCACAGTATTTATAACACCTGCCAATGACAGAGAAAATAAATAACCTTCCTTAATCCCAATAAAGATTAATAAATGTTCTTGCTCGCAATGGAGATGCTAGAATGAGAAGAATTCCCAGTGGAGTTGATAGTATTTTTATAAAAATCTCCTTTCCTTCAGCCCAGAAATCTTGGGAGATCTCAGAGAAACTTGAGTGGATACAACGGTATCAGGGTCCTGACCCAACCATTGAAATGACTCACTCACACAGCTCTCCATCTTAGGGTTTCTGCTCTCTGCATAAGAACCCCCCAGTAGTGGTGTGAAGGTTCCTGGACTTTCAGATCAGAAATCCTTGTCACCTTCGGGGATACCACGCTTGTTCCAACACCTTTCCTACCCTTACGACCATCCAGGTACTCAAACACTCCTTTTCAGGTGAGGCTGAGATTCGTATGCACCTCCTCCAACCTGCTCTATTGCATTTGGTGTTCTTAATGTGGCCTCCTCTACACTGGTGAAACCAAATGTAGATGATGCGGCAATTTTGCAAAGCATCTGCACTCTGTCCACAATGGCCATTGTGAGCTTCCAGTAGCACCTCACTTCCTCTCACCTTTCTAATCCTACACTGACCTGTCCTCGGCCTTCTCCAAAGCCATGGTGAGGTCAAACACATACAAGAAAAATGGCACCTCATAGTCCACTTGGGCAGCCAACAACTTAATGGTATTAACACTGAATTTTCTGGTTTCAGATAACCCACTTCCAGTGATCTTTCTCATTCCCAGAAGCCCACTTCAGGTCTCTTTCCCTTATTTAAGTGTCTCCATTCCTCTCAACTTTCATACCTAGTCTTATCACCGTCCCCAACCTGGTTTCCATCTACCCATGATCCCTTCACGTTCCATCTATCACCTAACAACCTCTGTATCTATCCTTCCCCCTTTTCCTCCCAGTTCCATTTACCTAATTTTGTTTATTGCTCAGTTACATCTCATTACATTAGCCTCTTAAGAGAGAAAAAAAAAACGAGAAACTTTGATATAAACATTGGAATGCATTCAAATTTGTTCAAGACTTCAGGAAGCATAACTTATACTCTCCACCCCCCCCCCCCCCCACCATACCTTTAACTGTTCTTTTTCTTCTCTTACCTCAGCAATATGTTCTGGGAATTTTTCTTCACACCACCCAAAATCAACTCTTCTTGCCAATGCATAAACCTCTTTGAGAATCCATGGCAACCACCAGTTAACTCAGTAGAAATATTAGGAGCCTGTAACAATATAAAATCTTTAATTATTTTATTTAGTAGCATCACAGTGACCTTTAAATTTGCCCAAATGCAGGTTCCACACTTCAACGCAGTTCCTTGACAAAAGGAGTGTCAATGGTTCTCGGAAAAATAACGATCAAGTCATTAGAACCTTTACTAGTTATTTTGTATAGGTTCGAGTGGGCCTGTATGTCCAAAAAAGCACTTTATGTACTTGATGAACCAGCCAGAAGGGACCAACTTTACATAGAATTGTTAAAACTTGGGTAGTTTGTTTCAGCAACCATACCCTGCAGAAATGAGGCTTATCATTGAAAAAGATTGATTTCAGTCATGTGTAGATTCAAAACCAATAACCTAGAAGAAATTTTTGAGTAAAAGTTCATCTGGTCCAAAAATATAGCTGCGCTAATAAACAAGGAAATCGTCTGATGGAACACTGGCATGCCCTAGAATGAAAATATACCTCAGCTGTGTTGACAGAAAACAACTGGGCAAACAGAGCTCTTTTACATTTAAAGATTGTGTGTTGAGGCTCTCATGAAAATTCCCATATCACTCAAGTGCTGGAATTGCTGAGGGCCAAAATGCACCGAAAGGTTAAAATATCAGAAATAAACTACCAATCAATGGGGAACTCAAAAAAAAGTTGCATAAAATAGCAGGTGGTGCAAATCTGAAATTAAAATGATGGGTACACTCAGGTCAGCCACATCTGTGGAAAGAGAAAAAGAATCCCGATTAATAGTCCTCCAGCTAAAATGTTGTCTCAGGTTCTTTTTCTACAGGTGAGTTCTAACCAGCTGAGTGTTTCAGCAGTAATGGAACATATTGAAAAAGGGCATACCTCTAGTGATTTTTTGTTTCGGGCAGTCATGGGGCACTCAGAGTCATCTGGTTGTATGCATAGCCTGTCCATGTAGGCATGTCCTACTTGTGCCTTGTCGAGCATCTCCCTGAATCCTTCCAAAGATGTAAACTGCCCCAGTTCATCCAGGAGCTGCACTGGGTCCAGGTTCATCCACTGAATATCCGGCTTTCCTCTGCTGAAGGAAATGTATATTAATATTTTGCTGGCAAGATTTTTGTTTTTATATCTCCAGCTGATACCAATGAAATGCTGTTCTCGGTTTGTCTGTAACCAGTAGCCTGTAAACCAGCGGAACGAGCTGTGCATTAACTGTACTATTATGTGGCTTGAACTCTTTTTCACTGGAGTTTGAGAGAGTGGGTCATGGGCAAGTTGTTGCATCCTCTGCCCACAGGGTGTAAGTTCAAAATCCAGTCTGGTCTGGCATTTACAGTCAACTTCGATGGATCTTATCAAAACCAGTAGATGGAGTACTGTACTGAAGGACAGGTAATAGTTAAGAATTACTCATTGCAAATACATCATTATTAGTACTGCAAAAGTTTAGCAATATTCATTGTTATAAAATTAGGTTCTCCACAGGTAAAAAAACACAACTACTCTCTTTAAGGGCCACCTAGAGTCTTAGAATAAAAACAGGCCCTTTGTTTCATCTAGTCCATGCAAAACCATGAATCTGCCCCGTCCCATTGACCTGCACCTGGACCATAGTCCTCCGTACCCCTCCCATTCATGTACCCATCTAAATATCTTGTAAATGTTGAAATCAAACCTCATCCACCACTTTCAATGGCAACTTGTTACACAATTCTCACCACCCACTGAGTGAAGAAGTTCCACTCCCATGGATTCACCCTTAACCCATGACCTCTAGTTGTAGTCTCACCAAACCTCAGTGGAAAAACCTGCTTGCATTTACCCTGTCTATACCCCTCATAATTCTGTATACTTCCATCAAATTTCCCATCAATCTTCTACAGTCTAGGGAATAAGGTCCTAACTCATCCAACCTTTCTCTATAACTCAGATCCTCAACTCCCAGCAGCATCCTTGTAAACTTTCTCTGCATTCTTTCAATCTTACTTATGTCTTGCCTGTAACCCGCCTCTCTAACCCCATCTCACTCCACTTGACTAGTAGAAAAGAGCTGAATCTTTGAGTTGGCAAGGGCAAACTTTGTACTGGAGACAACCAAAATGTCATTTATACCCAATTGTCAAATATAAACATGATGCTCTTCAAACAACCTTAGCAAGAGAGAGTGATGGAACAGAGAGCTTTAATGACCCAAGTAAACTGCATTTTTACATGTTTGAACTGTTGATTACAGAAGGTTGCTGAAATGTCCCATAATTATAAAAGTCAGTGCATTTCAAAAGTACTCTGTTGGCTGTTAAATGCTTTTGGATATCTTGTAAGGACATAAAAGGTAGCATATAAATACATTTTATAAATTTATTTTCAACTAAGGCATAAATATTCTATAATGAGGATCCCACTCTCATGCTAACTTTATTGCTGGTTTCAGAATATGTTGCCAGGTGTTATAAGCACTTTGCCAAGTTTCTTCAAAGATTCTTTGAACAACTAAAGTTGGTTTTGAAACTTTTTCAGTATAATGAGGCAGATGCCATTTACAGAAGGAGTTTCAATATCAAGCACCTTTGTTACATGCATCCCAGTCAGAACCTCTTAAATATCTTCACATGCTGTACTGTATTTTAATTTAATGTATTGCTTTATATGTAATGTATATCAGTGAGTGCTGAGTATGTTGGAGGAGTCGCAAAGCAAGATGATGTATGACAAAGGAATTATCATTAACCCGGTGAACCTCTGTATTTTGTTTTATCTGTTGTCATTTCAACTGTGGGTGTTAATTCATAACAAACCTACTGTCAAATTTAGAAGAAAAACGATATTCCAGTTACAGTTTCAATTAAAAAAATACTACTGCCCAAAAAAAAATCCCCAACAAAAATAGACATTGCAGAAAGAAATACTATTGACAATCATAAATCTTTGTAACTGTTCACATTGCAGTGGGGCTACTGATGACAAGACTCCCTCTTTATAAAAGTGATAATATCTATTTAAGTTACTGTGCATGACTTCCTCTGTCCACTACTTGTAGTGAAATCAAAAACACATGTATGAAGAATGCATGTATAACTTGGCTACAAATGATAAACAGAAGTCTTTTCTTCCCCATGTCACCAAATTCTTCTGATCACCGTGTGCTTCCATTGCAAAACGCTTCTAGTGATGTTCTTAGGGGAGAAAGTAAGTCTGCAGGTAACTTCTGTCAAAGGAAACTGTTTACCCTGAAAGGAAACAGCCTCCAGTCACATTCTAAAGATTCTAATCACAAGTCATTGAAACAGTCCAATGTTTCACACAATTCCTCCAAAGCTAAATGTGAAATGGCCAATAAAAATGGAGGAGGCCATGAATATGGATATTCTTTAAAAAACAGTGTTTCCTCAATGTCAGTATGTCCTCTGTTTCCAAAAAAAATTACAAAACAGAATGGGGCAGTCTGCCAGCAAGAACTTCCAATTGACTACATTTATCCATGGAGGTACCTTCTCCTTTAAGCTTATATCATTGCCAGATGCAGAGTAAAAGACCATGTATTATCCCATTATGCAGGAACAAAGTGAGGGAAAGCCTGATCAGGCCGCGGTGCCCACTCACATTTCTTAACTTTGTGCAGTGAGACATGACAATTACTGGGGAACTCTAAAATGTCTTGATATTACTGGTCTTTGGGCCTGTTCTGGGCCATTTTGAACTCCTGTAATGAAGGCAAGGAATAGACCCGCTCCATATCTGTTGACATTGCTGGGATTGTCATCGAGGTAAACTGTGAATTGTAATACAAAGCCATCTACAAAGGAGAGAAGCAGACCGTTTCACGATGCTTTAAGAAGGAGCCCTAACTAAATTTTTTCTCTACCAGCGAATTTTATTTTAGAGCAAATAAAGCTAAAGAATATCTGGAATATTATGACAAGATAAACTAATCAAAAACTGAAGAGATGCACAGCAAAACGGAAAACGAATCACAATCACAAATTAATGGAGCCATAAATCACTATTAAAAATTATACACCAGAAATATCAATGCACCAATTAACTTGTCTAGTGCTTGTTTCAGGAGCTGATGAAGTAATTGTATTTGTGTGTATCAATATTTCACACTACACAGAATCAAGCAGCAGAAGAGAGGCATAACAATTTGCTGAGAAATAAATTATTGTACAAAGGATTTTGATACCTGATGTAGCAAACTAATAGAATTGTGTTCCCACTTTAGTGTTTCTTTAAAGATGGGATTAGTGTCCTTCAGTTTAAGACCTCAAACTCTGCTGCAATTAGGTGATGTTTTAATAAACCCATTTTCTTCAGCAAGCACTCTCCACCTGCACTTATCCAGGCTATGTGTCAGGCCCGATCAAATTAATTTTTCATTAAAGGTCTTTCCTCTAAATAATCAGATTACGCCTCACAAACAGAGCCCTGCGGTCTCCAACACTGGCTGCCGCTCTAGATTGTGTCTCTCCCCCTCCCCCATTGTGCTCATTCCACCTCCCACTCTCCGTGTAACAGCTCTCTTCTCAGCCACATTAAATCATTAATCTCTTCATCTGTAAAATATCCTTTTGTATGGTTTTCTCCCGTCACCACAAAGAGTGTCTTTTTTTCCTCTCCCTTTTCTTCTCATTTCAGTGCATTTCAATACCCGTTGTTGCCAGCTCATCACGATTTGGGAGCCGAGCAGAAAACTGGACTCGAGAAGCAGGATGGAAGAGGTTCCGACATAGACGCGACTCCCTCCTCCCTAGCCTGCCTCTTACCGCCTTGACAAGACCTAATAAAGTCCTTCTGAACTGTCAGGTCTCTTTCAGCTTCTGTACTAGATGTGGGCAACAGGGTATAGGAAAGTTGGGAGGGGAAGAGGAATGAAAATGTCTTTATTATCTTTATAACTTCTAACTTCCTGCGCAAGTGACTCAAGAAGTTAAGACAGTACTGTGTAAAAGTATAGGTAGGATGCCTAAGACATTTGCATAGTACCGTAGTAATTTTATGTATTGCACTGTACTGCTGCTACAAAAAAATCAAAATTTCATGACGTGAGTGATGATAAACTTGATTCTGATATGGGTCTCTATTGTGGACTGAGAGTGGGAAGGGGGCAGGGTGAGGGGAATCATGGTCAGGATAAGGGTAAAGGAGAGGGGAGTGGGAAGTACCAGAGAGACATTCTGTAATAATTAATAAACCAATTGTTTGGAATCAAATGACCTTGCCTGGTGTCTCAGGGCTGGGTGCGTCTGCACCACACATCCCTGGCACTCCTTCTCTGCCACCTGTCTCACACCCCTCCCGCCGCACTCCACTCCCAACATCCTGTGCTCCCACCAGATTTACAAACTCGCTCCCTGCTCCACCTTGACAAATACAATACTGTGCAAAAGACTTAGGCACCCTAGCTATATATGTGCGCTAAGTCTTTGCACAGTACTGTAGAAATGTTACTTTGATATATTATCAAATAATGGACTCCATGAAGTGACTATGACATGGTATCTTAAGCATTAAATACATAAATGCTGAAAAGCTTTCAAACTATCGTCAAGTAATTGAAGTCAGGGAACAATCTTGAAAATGTTTTTAATCATCTGTTTTCATTTAATAGTATATAGTAAGCTACACACTTGAAAGCAGTGTTTTATTGTGGCTGCAAGTGGCTGTCAACAGATGCAGACTGGTGGCAGATTTCGGCTCCTTAATGTGCGATGACGTCTGCACAAGAGTGGCAGCACCAGCACAGGTTTAAAGATCAGGGACAAAGTAGGACAACAGGGTAAGTCTGTGATTCTGTGAGGCTACAGGGACACAGGAGACTGAACTTAAGGTCTTTTTTTCCCCAAGTTGTGCAAAACTGCAAAGAATCCATAACACATGGCAGTAATATGCTATTGGTCATTAATAATCCAACTTATCAGTGCCAGCCATAAGAAAAGTTCTAATAAAGTGTTTTATTAGATGCTTGTTAATAAAAAGACTCAGCTGTCATTTAATGATGTCTCGAGTTTAAAAGTACTAGCTAAACTGAAAGCCGAGTTCCATGCAAAGTAACAATTGAAATGTTCTTTAATTATTGGCACTGCCTTATTTTGTTCAGTTTCTTTTTAAGTCTCCTTCAATAGATTTATCATAAACAAAGCCTACCAATGATTTTGACTCTCACAACCCCGACCTCCCCCAACTCTTCCAGTTGAAATGCGAGTGCACGGAACATCTCGAATAGAAGACGAGGAGAAAAAGTCCAATTCTGTCAGAATGACACTCCAATAATTCATGAGCAAGGCATCGCATGAAGCAGGCTCTTTCTGATTCCCACATACCAGCAACCCCTTCTACTGCAACCAAAGAGAGGCTCCTTTATCTCCTATTTTTTGCTTGACTGAGCCTGCTCAAGCCCTTTTGTTTTTGTATGTTTGAGAATAGATTGCAAGCCTTTGTTTTCCTTCTCTCTCTCTCTCTCTCTCTCCCCCACTCTCCTACTCCTCTCTCTCCCTCTCTCTCTCTCTCTCTCTCTCTCTCTCTCTCTCTCTCTCTCTCTCTCTCTCTCTCTCTCTCACTCACATTTTTCAAACTGACTGAACTGAACTGGAAGCTGACAGCACAAACAGGGTTTACTCGGCACTGAAGGCTGGAAAGGGGGTGGGGTGAGGTTGTTGGAAGAGACGAAATTGGCAAAGTTCTGTGGATCGGAGTGAGCGAGAGAACCAGCTTAAAAAGACACTAAACACTGAAAACGTCACACGTACCTGGTTATTTAAATTTTTAAAAATTAGACAGAACAAGAGTCAGTGTCAGTTTAGCACTGACAGAGTAAACACAAAAAAAAAGCTGTGGAAAATCTTTCAAGGGCGGAATGCTGTCAAGTGAGCTGATTTTAATCGAAAGAGGGTTTTTTTCTTCTCGGGCATTTTTAAATAGAATGAATAATGTGTACATTTTATTTGTTGGGCAACTTGCAGCAATAAGGTTCAGATTAGCATGAGAATAACTTCAGTTACCGTCTGTTGACAAAGAATTCCCAAGGGTCTCTCAGCTCTGCCTGACAAGTAACCACTTCGCAGGGGAAGAATGCAAGCTATTGTTCGGATCCTCACCACTTTAATTCAGACCAAAAACTTGGGAGAAATGTCCAGTGTGTCATTTTTAGAGGACAGATCCCTAAAACCCCAGAAACATAATAATTAACACAGCCGTACTTACGGTAGATAGGCAGAACCTCCTTGAAGCTTGGCACCATCCCAGAAGCAGTCTAGGGGAGTTAGAATAACACAGGGAAATAGCTTCTCAATCATCTAGATGGTGGAGGCAAAGCAAGGGAATAAATGTGGTTACATTTTATCCTAAACAAGGCTAAAGAAGAAAATTGGAAACAAATGATACACTAATTTTATTTTCTGCTGATTTTCATTAACTGGAATCTACTACTGAGTTGGATATTTTTGGTGAAGGGAATGTGGGTGCAAATGACCAAGTCCTTTATGCCAGTGCATGTACGTATGCGCTGTTACCCAGGCTTTTTGTGGCATTATCACCTCATTGACCATCAAATTTCTCAATAAGTTGCAATGTTACAGCTGAAAAAGCACCAGGGTACCAATGCAGATGAATAGTGAGGCTGAAGGCTCACTAAGGGCTCACTGAAGGCTGAAGGCTGCCCTGACAGGCCCAACTTAGAACAGAGTGACTCGTCTGAAGGTCTACATTGCTAGGACAATGATAATCTTTCCATGAAAGAAGGGCCTCGGCCCACAACATTGACTGTTTATTGATGCTGCCTGACCTGCTGAGTTTCTGTGTGTGTGTGTGTGTGTGTGTGTGTGTTAGTTACTCTGGATTTCCAACATCTGCTAAACCTCTTCTGTTTATGATAATCTTTCCATCCCTCGTCCCAAATCAGCATCGTTCACGTGCAGTCCCATCAACGGGCAATTCTGTCATAAGGTCCTTCAAAGCAGAATCTGATTGTGTCCTTACTGATATTAATAAGAACGTGACAATCAGTAAGGGAGCATCAAGAGCACTTCAGGCTGGTATTCCACATCTTAGCCCAGGCATGTTAAAGTGAATTGAAGCTTCATCACCACCACTCTAACACCAGCTCAATCCAAACCAGCCAGAGACACATTTAGTGACCTTCTTGATTACAGAGGCTTGATAATGCACTCAGCAGTGTACTTACATATCAGGGGAGTTTGTTTTTGTTGGCAGAATTATTTATAATCAGAGAAGCAAAAGAGTTAATAATTAAGTTTTCCACCTTTCTCTGTCAGGCTGGAATGGAGCAGGTACCAAAGATCCCTTGCAGCCTCTGCTCACCTCGACCTCCCCACACCCTGGTTTCCACTCAAGTCTGCAAGCCCCCACTCATAACTTGTCCGAGTCCACCCACATTGGCAGCCAGACAGATGGCTCTCACGATGGTGTGGATCTCAGGCAGTTAACCAGAAAAATATAAATAAGGCCATTACATTCCCTTGCATCACAACAAGAGAACTGGCAGATAAAAAGTACAACTGCTTAGAGGTAAAATCATCGATGGAAAATTTATTCCCTTAACTAGTCAATTCCTGGTCTATATGTTACTCTTAAATCGGGGGCATTCCCTAGAATAACAAGATCCAAGAGGCAAAAACAAATGGTTTCATCTTCCATTAAGCATTTGATTTTTATGCATGCTGAATTTCACCCTCTACAAATAAATAAACTACAAATCAGAGAAGTAAAACAAACAGGAAGGAGGTAAATAATGCCAGAAATGAGCCATCTCTATTTGACAGTGAGTTTTGAGTTTAGTAGAAACTCTATGGCTGAGCGTCAAATCTAAATGTAGCAGGCCACAATAAATTTTGCTTCTTAATTAATCATTTAACTTATAATGTTTTGCATTTACCGTCACAGTCCGGGCTACATTGATTTATAACTTGCTCTTGTGTGTCTGATTGGGGGGAGGGGGTATTAGTCAGGAGGGAGAACAGAAAGCTGAGGAAATAAGTAATGAAGGTGTGTGCCAAACATCTTCTTCCAACCAGAGCTTACAGAGGTTAGGTTGGCAGAAACCACACTGAACTCCAAAACCATTAGCTAGCCATAAATCAGGACAGCCTGTCATCAGCCTTCTGCCTCTGCATCTTGATCATACTGGCTGGCTTTGAAATCCTGACAGCAACATGCAAGTTCCATTGTACACAATACCATAGTGTCATATCATGACAGGATCTCCACATGGGAGCATTATATATTTTTTTAAAGTGTGCATTGCTCCTATCATCAGATTAAATTAACTCTTTAGCCCTTCAGGAGATTACTGGCCTAAGGTGGGAACATGAAGAACAGGCCTGTTAACAAGGTGCTTAGGTTAAATTTAGAGATTTACTTACATTGCTAATATTGTTAATGTCTTTGCGAATGTTTCGGAGAACAGGTCTAGTGAGCAGCTGAACTAAGGGAGGTCCTGATCTTGCCTAAATTGCTTCATCAGCATGTTTGGATGATTACTATATTGACCTCAGCACCCTTGATTTAGAATAGTGACTGTGAACCCATAGCTTTCAGTCCTGACCCACTGTATTTCCTGGCGACCTCAACTGGAAGCAGATGTATGTGAGGAGATCTAGAAGATGGAAAAATTGAATTCCTCAGTAATTCCCCCTGTGGTGATGCCCTCTTTTAATAATGTCAAAGTTGATTTATGAATCCTGGTGTTTTGGATAATGTACTCAGCAAAGAGACACAACATTACAGACGAGAAGGGGAAGAATTAGTGAGAATGTATGAAAGGTAAGTTACTAACCAGTGTTTAGATAATAAATCCAGGGGACTGGTTGGTAAATCTTTTACCGTTGGCTCACATTGATAATTCTACTTTAATCACTATGTAAATATTGCTGTAGTAGTTTGGATGCTGGGATGCTTCTTTTTACTTGGGCTAACACCGCATTGTTTCTTCATCACTTTAAAATAACACTGATGAACTCAATCAGGGTGAAAGGATTTTTTACCTCAGCTTTAATCCATTCAGAGATCTAGCACACAACAAAAGGATTGAGCACATTTTTGAACTGGAGCTGAGAAAGCCATGAAGCTGAAATTCATTGGTTCGCTGGATGTGATGCCATTTCAACGATGACCAGACAAATTAAAAACAGAAAGTTTCAGAGAGTAAAGAATCACTCCCAAGATAGCAAAATATAACTTTTGCTGTACTCACTCGCTCGATCATTCCATTCTCAATAATAGGCACTCCAGATTTGTAACAGATTTTGTTTAAATCCCAGGACCTGAAAGAAAGGGTAAAGGCCGATGACCTGGTTAAATCGTACACTGACAGAGGCAGCAATGCTAATTACCAAGTGCATACACATACACATTTATTTACCACTCTGCATGCCTGATCATGAAGAACTTCAATTAAATGTTTTGTAGATAATATTTGCCCACTAGCCTCCACAGCTCCCCTCCAAAAAAATCTAGGAAGCTATACAAGCTGTCATTTGTTATTAGATAATGATCTGAAGCAAAACAGGGAGACTGAGAGGGAGGAATACCACTTCTTGCTATGAATCAGTCAGATGAAGCAATAAAGACTCGGGCCAGGCCAGTTCCTATCTGTGGATCTCAAAATTATTACATGCCACCTTCATCATCAACGGTAGCAGTTAATGGGCGATGTAAGTTTGATTGTCCCTATAAATGACAGATTTGAGAGGGAGGGTGGGAGAAGCTTAAGCCTAGAAGGGCTAGAGTGGATGGGGGAGCTTTGTTTACAAGATTAACACTGCTGGCTTTAATAGCAGACAAGGTGGATTCAGACAGGGTCTATTTCAGCTCGATGAAGCTTACAGAAAGGATGATGGTACCTTGATATTGTTGCAGCAGGAAGGGTCCCAAAGCGTATGACCACATACTCAAAAGCCTCAGGCACAATGGGATCTCCAGGTGCTGATCTGGATACATGTACTATCCAGATAGGAAGATGAGATCTTTGGCAATACTTTAAAATGAGCTACAGCAGTTAAACCAGGCCAGCTGAGAGACCACTTCCTCTGATTGTCTGAAACTCAATCCTTAGGTCAATAAGTGACAGTAATAGAGTTCTTACTTTCCATATAGTGAGACTTGTACTTTGCTGGCTGCCAGGGCAGCTTCCAGGTGTTGGAGCAATGCCTCCTGAGTAAGGATATTTTCCGCTTCATTCTTCGAGGTTTGAATCAGCATCTGTGTGGTGAAGATCGTCTCCTCGCCCAGCTTCTCCCGTGTGTACGTTAACTCTCGACTCACTCGGCTTCCCACTGCAGAGAAACATGGAAAGAACATTTAAAATGCATTGTTAAACAGGACATCTAATATGTAATTACTGTGACAATACACCTTGGAAACTTGTTCAACAAGAGGTCTGATCAATCAGTTCATTGACAGTTTGTGATATTTGCTACGATCAGTATGGTGTACTCATTATTAAAAAGTACTCTGTGCTTTTGGAACTATGATTTAATTCAGTTTGAGCTAATGGAAATCTCCTCTGTAAGAATCTTAAGCCAAATGATTTGAATGATAAGGCGATCTTGAATTTATTCCCAATGGGCAAGATTCAACGGACTAAATTGTTACTAAAGGGACAATCCCTCACAGAGGTCATGCCAATGGGAAATGGAATACTGCACAACTTGAAAACTACTACTCAATTTGGAATTAAGGCACATTTTGTGGAAAGCTGCTTGAAGAATTTTATCCTGTATTTATCTCAAGAGTTGATAAGTGAAATTCAGACGCTCAAAGAAAGAAAAAATCCACACAATAACGTTAATTATTTTTGTCTTTTTGAGTCTAAAATCCCTCTTCTTTAAATCATGCAAGCTGTAAATGATACCAGTGCCATTTAAAGTCTCAACAAGCTGATTTTACAGAAAGGGTGCTTGTGCCCACAAGCTTGTAGCCTGGCCCACAGCTAGCAGCAGCACCTGCAGATTTCCATTCTGAATGACCTCTGAACATCTCCAGCTGACTCGGGGTGAAGGAGTTAAATCCCTTACGTCCGAGCGGTTCATTATTCAAATCATTCACAAAAAGCATTTCGTTATACTTCCCTTTCATTTAATTTACCCTCAGAAAATAAAATATTTCATTTGCCATCTTAGGTTGAACACAAAGTTCGAATATTTTAAAGTACTGTACTTCTTCCCTTCAGACACTCTTAAAATATGCAAAATAATAATGATCAACACCTACAGTATTAATAACTATCATAGTTATTTACACTATAGTGCACTTCCAGCTCAGCTGGTTCTCCCTTTCCTCTGGATCGATCAGAGAAAGTCAAATCAGATGGAAAAAGAAAGATAGAAAAAAAAAGATAGACAAAGGGTTTTGACCAGAAACATCGATTCTTTATTCATTTCCATAGATGCTACCTGGCCTGCTGAGTTCGTCCAAAATTTTGTATGTATTATTCTGGATTTCCAGCATCTGCAGTAACTCCTGTGTTTAGAATATTCAAATCCAAATTCCACAAGAAGGAAAGAAGTATTTGTCTTGTCCTAGATTGGTAGACCTGGACCAGTAACCTCCCACAGTGCATGATCTTTGCCAGACATGAGGTGATGCCCTTAACTGTTCTGTGTACCAGGTCTTCAAACCCAAGATATTAAATGGATGATCAAAAATAAAGCACAATGTGCCTTTAAAAAAAGAACAGTCCCAGCCTTGATTACATTAATGGGCTGTCATTTCACTCATAAAAATTTTCACTGAGACAGTGCAGCCTCTCTTGGCCTGGAGTACATAATACACTTCCTGGCTTGTATGGCGTATGCCTCTCACTTTCATTCCCTGATAACTAACCCAGTTCCCACTTCCCCACAGTACGGCTCCATTTCCTACATGCTTCAGTCGACAACACGTTCCAAATTGAAAGGCTGGCAGACGTCCAATGTGAGGTAAACCAGCATCATACAGCAAGACCACAAACAGGGAGCATTATAAAGCATTATTTTTAATATCCTGACAGATGCTGAGTTCCCTCCCCTTGCTGTGGGTAGTCAAACACCTCTGTCTGCTTGGTTCTTTTGATTGGCAGTTTAATACTTGTACTACTAGGGGGTGGCAAGGCCTACTCAAAGAACATCTATGTCAAAGCCTAAACAAAACCTTCCATTTATAAAGCAGCATTCAGTTATTCTAGAGAGAAAAAAAGTCACTTTACTTTTTTTTTGAAGCAGATTTTTGAAGGTGTAATTGGAGGGACATTTCTAACAAGAGCTCATCAATCCAGTTCACCCCGTAGTGTGTTGTACTTGAAGGAAGAATAGGTCAGAGAGTTAATGCAGCCTTATCTCTCCTGCCTCCTCCCTTCTGAGTAGGTCTTCCTGCACAAATTGCAGCATTAGCAGATTTATACTTCTATGTATATTTTCCCCCATAAAGAACAAACTTGCAGAGACATCAAATTGCAATTCAATTGCTACAGTAGACTCTCCACTATTAATGTATCAAAATTCTCACACAATTAGCAGGAGTTGATAGTTCAGCTCACTTTTGCAGTTTGTGATGTTACACAGAGGAGAATAAAACTTTAAAGTCATCATAAGTTTCACCTTTAAGGCCTAAAACCAAAATGCTATTACATTTTGTCCAATGCCTCGCAGCAAGAGTATATTAACACAATGAATTGGTGGTTTTCTACACTAATATCTTTGCATATTTGCTAATGCTAGGATTTTGCTATGCTCTGCATTGTCTGTCAAAGCAAATCAAATGCTCATAAATTCAGTACTCTGTCACTGTATTAAAGACAGGGGAAAAAAGGCTTTAAACTTGGACAAGTAATGTCACTTTTCAAAAGGCCAGCTTGCTTCTGAACCAGTGGCAAGTGTTCAAATATTGCTTTGCAATTTCCTCACAGGGGAGCCATTTGCCTTCAGCCACTGACTTCTCTCCAATGAAGAATCATTGGGGTGTGGGGGCGGGGGGGAGAGTGGAGTGTAGAGTTGGATGGAGAGGCAATCTGAAAGGCAATGGTTGTGCAAGCTTTAGCAGATAGTTAGGCACTAACTCTAATCTAGAGCAGGTCTGGTTCACCCCTTCTTTTGGGGAGCCTATATGGCACTGAAGGAAATGAAAAGCTGTATCAAATAAATTTGAAGAAATGTTTGTTGAAATTAACTTCCAACTTTTAGTTGAAACAGAAATGAGTATGAGCCATATCAAGCCCAATGAAATACAAACGATTTTACTGAAGCCTTCAGTGTAATGTTTAAAATGGTCTGCATAAAGCCCATTTTAATTTTATTGGAAGTGCTGGAACTAATGGATGCACCCGTGTTGCATTTCTGATCAAAAACAGTAACCAACTAGAAACAGAAACAGAGTAAAATCGTTTCCAGTTCCAAATCATTGATGTGATTTAAAGTCCATAGCCTTTAAGAGTGTCCTCAAATTCCAGAATGTAATCCACCAGGCCAAACACAACAAAGCAAGAAAAATAACTTTCTGAAAAGCCACACATTAAAGGAGACAGTGTCGTTTGATGAGGCCCTGTGATGATTACAAACTTTTGATCCTTCTTTAACATGGCCAAGGCACGAAGTTTGTATGGAGTCATTTCCCAGTTAACACAGGCATTAACTGTCTATTGCACATTTGAAGAGTGATTGTGACACTCTCACCCATTTAAGACCTCTTCATCAAGGAACCTATCAAAGATGAAAGCTCTGATTACTAACCTGCCTGTCTGGGAGGGGGAAACATAGGCAGATGAGAGTGTTAAAATGGAGTTTGGATAGGAACTACTGTTTTCCTAACCTGCCTGCTATTTTCACACTTTTATCAGAACAGCGAAGATCTCCCACTATAGATACATTGTTCAGCAATATAGGTCATTTAGAAATGAAAGTTGGCACTACCGTAGACTCTCCACTATTAATGTACCAAAATTCTCACACAATTAGCAAAATTTGTTATTATGAAAATAAACTAAAATAGTGAAGTTTATTTCAAGCATTATGCAAAACAACTATGTAAAGATTTTTTCATTTATTTACATTTTTACATGAACACTGTGCAGTTATAGGCCAATTAGCAGCAACGTAGAGAGACAGAGATAGAGTGGACAGAGGGTATCTGTTAAAATATCTAATACCAGAGGACATGCATTGAAGGTGAGGTTCAAGAGCGATATGAGTGGTAAGGTTTTTACTCAAAAGAACTGTGGATGCCTGGAATGCGCGGCAGGTATGATGGTCAGGGCAAATAAATCAGAGGCTTTTAAGAGACATTTGGATAGGTACGTGGATATAAGGAGGATGGTTGGATATGGAAACGGTGTAAGCAGGAGGGATTAGCGTTTGCATGTTTTTGATTTGCTTTTTAGTTGGTTTGGCACAACATTGTGGGCTGAATGGCCTGTTCCTCTGCTGTACTCTTCTGTGTTCCACGTTCAACATCCTCTTTGAAGATTTCGTACTTGATGTAATGTTCAGCACTGCAATTCAATTGTGAAGTGTAACATGTTGTTATTTAAAATGGTGACATATAGAGATGACATATAGTTCAATTTATCAGTTTAAAATGCTCGCGCATGGTCTACAGTAGTCTGAGCAATTCTCATGGAATTGGTATAATCACGTGACCTACAACCACCCTGAAACCCCCTCTCCCCATGGTTCAAAGTATACTGCATTAATAAAGCACAGGCCTGCTTTAAGTTTGCATTGTACAAAAGGAATTTCATTATCAATATCTCTATTTAAACTGGAACAATGGCCACTATCAGTATTTGGGTAGGTTGCCAACTGCTACGTGACCTCCATCTGCTAACATCTCAAATCCCACCACCACAGATAACCCCCCACACTCAAAATTTCTGTGGCCAAGACTGGGAAGTTACACTTGGAGATCAATGGCAACCACACACATCGCACTCGCGCCGTTTCTTAGAACTCTATACTTAAAAGAAATTACATATGTCTTTGCCAAAGTTGGATAAAATTAAAGTTTGTCTTTAATTCCACTATTTTTGTTTAAGTTCGCGGAAAGGATGGGTTTAAACTGTGAACTTAAACCATGATTGAAATGACCCACTGGCCAGAAAAACCTTTTCAAATTCTGTCCTTTTAGTAGCTTTGAAAACTACAAACAAACAAAATGTGGACTGTCCCTATAATTATAGGATTGGCGAACTAAATGACAGTTATTTGTTATCTCCTGTTCTTCCAGCTGGACCACCCAGCATATCCAAACATAAAATTTGGCTGACACCGCATCTTGTCATACCCAAATGCCTTGGCAATATCCAATTTAAAAACCAACAGAGGGATGGAAATCTGCTTCTTTATTATACTAGCTTCGTTCCTGCAACTACATGCTATTTTCCCAATGCTTAGTTTATGATGCCATTAAGACAAGTCCAGTTCCTCCTCTTTGTCTAACAGGCATCATTACATAACAAAACAGAAGCCTGCCCAGCCAAGCAAGCTCTCAAGGAATAAATTAACACACTTGCTTCTCAATGTTGTGCCTTTCCAAATATAATCTCATAGGAGAACATCATTCCCTTGCAGGGGGTACCAACCTGGGGTTCATAGGCCCCTTGCTTAATGGTTTTGGTCCATGACATAAGAAAATGATTGGGATCTCCTGCTAAAGGGTATTATTACTGTGACACATATGCTTTAACTGAAAGAGACGCAAATCTTTGCCTAGAGAACAAGTGGCCAGTTCCAGCATGTTATAACACCATAATATCCTTGAAGAACAAATTTCCTTCATCTCTTTAAATCCGTAACTATAATAATATTAACTCCTTGGCTTTGAAGAATCTAACCACTATTCTAGACCTCTGTCTTAATTTGATAAATGCCCGCTAACCCTGACAGTATGTACCCTCCAGCTCTGAACTTTATCTGAAGACCATTGAAAATAAAGGCAAGCATCAAAACCAGAGAAAACTTACATGAATATGAAGATGTTCTCCCTGCACAAAAAATATAAGGAAACAGAAAATCTATATTCAGCAATAAAATGCAGGCATATTCTTTAACTTTCAATATACTGTATTCTAGTGGATGAATTCAGTTATGGCATGAGAGCCAGAGTTGGAGAGAAATGAGCATCCGGAAGAAACTTACATCAAGTAACAGGAAGGATAGGCAAAAGAGAAATAGTTTGCCGTTTAGTGTTTGTAATTATAAATTATGTAAGGAATAACAAGTACTTCTAGATGATTCCAAGAAAAATGGTTATTTTGGAATGATTATAATGCTCTGATCTAGTTAAGGAAATGAAATGGAATGTGCACAAAGTAATGGTTACCTGAGGATGTTTCAAAGCAGTAGTGTAATTGAGAGGTTGAAGCCCAAAGAAGAAAGTTCTGAAGTAAATTGGGGTGATACATGTGGGTGGTTTCCATTCAGAGTAGATTTTTTGTATTCATACTGATTCTCAAAATACATAGCCTGGGCAAAGAAGCTGCACTGAACGACAATCTCAAATGTGTAATCCACGCTATATACATCTGACTCATACTTCCAATTCATTTCCTTTGAAGAATTACTGTATCTTTAATAGGTTTCTTCTGTTCTTTTGCTTACTCAAATATTTTATATCCAACTGAATAAAGGTTTTAGATAAACTCTTCTGTGATCCAGTACTGTCTCGAATTCGCCTGACATCTTCAACACTTGGATACAAACTCACCCTTACTTCTGTGAATTTTGCTCTTACCTGGGGGATCTGAAGAGTTTTTATTCTCTTAATTTATTTCACATTCTCAACTTCTACACATTACATTTTCAGTTGTGAGGAGAGGAGACTTCTCATCGTAGACTCCTTCCAAACGTCCCCATCACGTCACCAATTTTCAGAGACTGCCACTATGTACATGTCCTGTAATTTCCATCTTCCTTCCATAATCTCACCTCAATCCTCCTCACTGGAAGATATCACAATTTATACCTTATACTCATATTGGTAACCACTGGATAAAACAGGTAAAGGCACAGCAAGGCTAAATACCACGACTTGGGTACTAGCACCCGATAATCTTCGGTATCACCATGAAAATCTCCAAAACTGTAAAACAAACAGCAGCTGAACAAACTGCTGTTAGCCAAGCAAACAGGCTTCAATACAAACATTACTTCCACCTGGTATGCAATCAGAAAGGAAAGAAATTGGCTTGTGAAGATGCAATCTATTTTTCAATTCATAAGAGTTCGGCTATTGTTTTAAAAAGCTACAATTTTGGGTGTTTTTCTAAGGTGAAATATGCTTCAACTCGCTTTTTGAGGGTAATTAACAGCACTGCCAACTGTGTTACAACAGCAATGTTTTGATGTCAGCAAAGCCCTTGATAGCAATAATTACCTTGTATCTTTCTGCCAGCCATTTTTACTCTCCTCCTTGATACATGGGCTGCAAACAGCTCTTTTCCCTCTTTGCCCTTTCAACACATTCCAGTCAGGCACTTGAAGCAGATTTGACTTGCCATTTCTGATTCACACAGTTTGCTAAGTCAATGGTATCAATGTTAGAAAGGAATACCAAAAAGTCTTCATCTAGTGATTTCTTTGGGATTTAGTGAAGTTGACACTCTAACCACAGCTGTGCTCAAGCCTCGGTGGCACTAAGCCAAGATAAATACACAAGGTAGCATCTTTACTTTATCTGTAGACAAATGAGTTGCACTGGGAAAAATCAAACTGAATTATTATTTTTTTTCATTCAGCTGATTGATGCTGAATCTGAATTCAGTTCTAAAATCGATTTCTTTGGGTTGAAATTCTGATCCACCCCCACACCCATTCTTTATAACTGATAATTTAAAAAAAATTTTAAACCTCAGTTTTAATTGTTTCTTCACCGACCTTTCTTTTCATTTTCCACTGAATATACAAACATTGATTTAATGGGTAAGCTTCATTACCATTCCAGTTCACAGAACAGCTGTCGTTATTACACAACAGAAGACCTGGGAGGTTGGTTCTGCCAATAGTTCCATTCCTCCCAGTGAGTAAGCTCTTAGCCTCTGCTCTGCACCTTCCCTGTACAGAAGATTAACAGAGGTTACCTGGCACCCTATCAGTCCCTACACAGGACAGCAGTGCAGCAAACCTGTAATTTTTCTCGCCTGCCTCAATTCTATGGATTTGTAGGTGGTTTGTTTTACATTGGAGCCATACAATGAGATGTAAACCAGTTCATTTCCAGACAAACAAAAGCACAGGATTAAAACTGGTTGGACCCAAACTATCAAGTCAATAAGCACTTTGTACAAACAGTGAGAGGAAAGTAGATAGTAACAACATTTCCCTAGAGATCAGCACTGACCTGATTCAATGTTCCTTTATCAAGGTAGATTTTTTTTCAAAACCCTCATGGTCTGAAAATATGCAAGTATTTTCACATATAATAAATACATAATATATGTAAGACCTAGCCTGTTGATTCCTGGGATTATTGTCCTCAATAGTCCCCCGTCCTAAGTTAGTTACATTTGTAGATGGATCTCATGTCGTTGAGATTTTAGTTTCTTCAGAAAGATTTCTTGGAGCTCATGAAGGGCAGCCCAACAGCATAGTGGTCAGCAGTACAGGTGACCCGGGTTATATTACTTCCGCTGCCTGTAAGGAGCTTGTACGTTCCCCCCGTGACCGCGTCAGTTTCCTCCAGGTGCTCTGGTTTACACCCACAGTCCAAAGACATACCAGTTGGAGGGTTTATCGGTCATTCTAAGTTGCCCCATGATCAGGCTGGGATTAAATCCAGGGATTACTGGGCGGTACTGCTTGAAGGGCTGGAAGAGCCTATTCCTTGCTGTATCTCAATAAACAAATAAAGTAAATCTCTTCTTGCCTCTCCAGTGGTTGTGCAGGACAATCCTGTTCCTTTTACAGATACGTGGAGGAGATGAAGCTACATTTAAGGTAGGTGGATTCTGCAACTTCCAACGTCCTAATTCGTCAGCAAAGCCAGAAGTAGTTTATAGTTAAACTGATCTCTGTTTTATTTTATGCAATTATCTTACTTTCAACAAGATTCCTGCTGCCTGCGTGGGGGGTCAGGGTGGAGAGAGGGCTTTAGGTTCTAACGTTTTTCTGGCATTCATTCTTTTGGGGTTCTTCTGTTTTTCATGGATGTCTGCGAAGACAAGTTATTCTGATTCTATACTGTATACATTCTCTCATAATAAACGGAACTTTACAGTTCCTTACAGCCAGACTGCTACTGACTTTCACAATATAGTTGCCATCAAGAGTCCACTTCGTATTCTTCCTTTCTGCACTGATCCAGGTTTAGCAGTAGCATCATGTAATGCTCTTTACTTCAGTGCTGTACAGTTGGAAATTCATGGAGTCAAATGCAATCAAGTAAGTTCCTGGTCACCTTGTGTCACTCCAGAAATGCATAACAGGCAGGACTAGGTATTAACTGAGATAAATCCCATAATTGTCATCTGTCCCTTAGGATCCTACCAACTGTACTGATCTTGCCTCCCAAAGCACGGGTACACTGATAGCCTGATACCCTAAGTTCTACATCTGCACTAACAACACCAAACCATCCCCTACATTGGTATATGCCCCGATGTTTATCTGCTACCTGAATTATTCTACATCTGGCCCCAACCAACTCCAGTCCAAATCACGAACCACATCCCAAACAGGTTTCCAATTTATCTCACCCCCTACCTAACTCAACTGATGTAAAAGTGTTTCTGAAATCCAGCCCTATGATCTGAGTGGTCATTGTAGAGCCATGCAACGACCAAGTAAGCCAATATCAATGAACTACAATTACAGCCGAAGTCTTTTGAAAGGCACAGAAATTTGATTGATCAAGTAAAAGCTTATAATAATTGAAACACTTTGCCATAAATCTGTTATATTTAAAAGGGTTATACAAGAAAAGAAACAGCTGAATCTTATTATACATTTGAAGATGAAATGATGACACATACACTGGCAGTTTGATTGGGTTCACTTGAGCAGTAGTCTTAATTTCATCAACCTATTCTGGTTATTGTATGCCCTTTTGCTGCTTTCCTACCATATTTATCTAATTTTTCTGAGATGTTTAGAGCCTAGTCAATTGTGAGCTCTGGTCCTCTATCTAAAAAGGTCTGTCCAACTGCTTGTTCTCAATCTCTTGCACTTAATCTCACATTGATGTTCCTTTCAGGGTAAAGTGGAGGCGAGTTCCTAGAAATTCACCTTGGCCAGTAGCACCAGTTACACAATATAGTAAATTTGTGGAATTCTCTGCCCAATGAAGCAGTGGAGGCTACCACAGTAAATACATGTAAGACAAAGTTGGGTAGATTTTTGCATTGATGGGGAATTAGGGGTTATGGGGAAAAGACAGGTAGGTGGGGATGAGTCCATGGTCTGATCAGCCATGATCCTATTGAATGACAGAACAGGCTCACGGGCCGGATGGCCTACTCCTGTTCCTATTTCTTATGTTCTTATGTTCTGAGTGGACTCTGCTTCTGAAGGAGTATATAACATGCAGCTATCGATCATTATAGTGTCCTAGTAATCAAGGTCAAATTTCTTCCATTGTCTGTTTTTATTAATACTGCTCTATTCTTTCACAATGTTAAACACCTCTAGCTATGTGTAATTTCCTCTGCTCCAATGTAAACAGCAAGGGATGTTTAAGTGTTCCTTAATGTTTGCATTAGTACACACCAGACAATGAATCCCTGGTGTACTGCCAGAAATTAATTTAAAGAATTGGCAGTAATCTTAAAACATTATTAAGGAAACTGAAAGTATCGTAAGTTTTTCATTTGATTAAGAGTGTGATGTTGGACTGTAATAGTTTTCAGAGAGTTACTTTACAAACCAGGTGTCTGGTTTCTTTCCGTTCTCTTTCCAGTCCTGATGAAGGGTCTCAGCCCGAAACATCAACTCCTTTATCCTTTCAATACATGCCCTGCTAAATTCCTCCAGCATTTTGCGTGCATTACAAATTAGGTCTCCTTGAAGAACCCCCTAAAACAACAACTTCTTCTCAAATACTTACCCAAAATGGTCACGTAAAACCTCAATAATCACCAGCTGTCTGTATGTAGCTGTTGGGTGTTTAAACATTCTAACACCCAAAACATGCGTAACAAATGAAATCGTGCATCAACTGATAATTCACTCTCTCCGATAAGCAACCTAAAGTTCATCACTGAAACTGATCAGTCTGTAGTGGTGACACTGGTAGCTGAGAATTTTTTTTTGTTTAAGAGCCTAACTCAGTTTTTTCTTCACCTTCTCTTCACATTGAACAGGGAAAATAAACTACACCTGCTGAATCCTAATGTTCATGTTGCTGAGAAATTTTGTGGTTGAGTCAGGAATTCTATAAACGTTAGGTTAAAATAGCCAACTGGCAGATCTTTGTATCTCAGCTCAGCTGAAGCTTTCATTCAGCAATTCAATTTAAATAAAAGCAACAGAAAACATTTAACAAAAGTGTTACTTTATACAACACTGATTAGACTTCTAATATGTTGTGATGAAGTCCCAATGTGGAGAAACTGCAGATGGTGCCGATAGTTGCTATTTTAGTGATTTGTATCATGATTTTGTTTTCTGTAGAAGCTGTTAATTCTGCACTTGTCACAGGAGGAAGTAGCTGGCATTTTGAGATTCCAAAACCTGTACTTGAATTTCTGCAGTACTATGACAATCTGATCTTGTCTTCAGAACTTAAGATGCAGGGCCAGGTATCTTGAACCTTAGGGGGTTCTTTCACTCATCAAACCAAATATCCCAAGGGAAATATGCCTGCAAATCCCTCTATAAAGTGAAAATATAATAAAATCAAGTGAACAATATTGAAATCAAAGCATCAATAATGAAGATTCAGCCTTTTTGTACAGTTAATAGAAATGCCAATGGTTACCCAAAATATATTCCATTCCTTGCAATGCTAATTTCTTAAACTAGGCTTGACAATAACTTTATTACAGCTTAAACCTACCAGTGTAACAGAATGAGGAACAAGAAAAATCTTATAACAGTTTAAGCACATTACCACACGTCTGTGATATTTAAAAAGGGCTGTGTAAAAGAACAGAAAACAGAACCTTAATATAAATATGAAGATCAAATGCAAGCAAAAGTTCTCTTCATTGTGGTCTTCAACTCCTCCCTACAAGTAACCATGCATGATTCCTTACATACAAAATGCAGAGCACAGCTTGCTTCCAGGGGTTTTTCAATGCTGAACTATGTGGCAAGGCTTGAAGAGAGAAGGGTAACTTTTCTACGGGGACGTATCTGCTTTCCCTCTTTTCTCTCGTACATCCTTATGATATTCCATTCTCGTACATCAGGAATTTGTGTATGGGTGGACTTGTCAACTTGAATTTTCAACTAAATGATCTGAGGGAAAACATTACTGTTCACAAGAAGTGACACTGCTACCATATTTAGACCAAACCCAATTGACCTATCCTAATCCAACCATAACTGCATACTATAAACTGCTGGAATTCAACTTTGGTTATCAAATTCCACCCCAAAGAGAAGAATCAGTACAAGTTCCAGTACACCGTAAACTATATTACAATTACTTGTGTCTTTCTTTAGTACTATTCCAGCTAACCACCATCACACTGGTACAGTATCATTTCCACAACAGCAATTTCATAATTGCTTTTGGCTTCCAAACGCTGAAGATTTTTGATATTAAACTGTATTAATTTCAAGCTATTTTATCACATTCCTGATTCATTACAGCAGTACAAGTGAAAACAAATTCAAATGTACTGTTCCAAAGAGAGCTGATTATAGAAGGGAAGGAGAGCGCAGGGTCAGGGAGAGGGAGTGCAGGGTCAGGGAGAGGGAGTGCAGGGCCAGGGAGAGGGAGTGCACGGTCAGGGAGAGGGAGCGCAGGGTCAGAGAGAGGGAGTGCAGGGTCAGGGAGAGGGAGTGCACGGTCATGGAGAGGGAGCGCAGGGTCAGGGAGAGGGAGTGCAGGGTCAGGGAGAGGGAGCACAGGGTCAGGGAGAGGGAGCGTAGGGTCAGGGAGAGGGAGTGCAGGGTCAGGGAGTGGGAGCGCAGGGTCAGGGAGAGGGAGCGCAGGGTCAGGGAGAGGGAGTGCAGGGTCAGGGAGAGGGAGTGCAGGGTCAGGGAGAGGGAGCGCTGGGTCAGGGAGAGGGAGTGCAGGGTCAGGAAGAGGGAGTGCTGGGTCAGGGAGAGGGAGCGCAGGGTCAGGGAGAGGGAGTGCACGGTCAGGGAGAGGGAGCACAGGGTCAGGGAGAGGGAGTGCAGGGTCAGGGAGAGGGAGCGCAGGGTCAGGGACAGGGAGCGCAGGGTCAGGGAGAGGAAGCGCAGGGTCAGAGAGAGGGAGCACATGGTCAGGGAGAGGGAGTGCAGGGTCAGGGAGAGGGAGTGCACAGTCAGGGAGAGGGAGCGCAGGGTCAGGAAGAGGGAGTGCAGGGTCAGGGAGAGGAAGCGCAGGGTCAGAGAGAGGGAGTGCAGGGTCAGGGAGAGGGAGTGCAGGGTCAGGTAGAGGGAGCGCAGGGTCAGGGAGAGGGAGTGCAGGGTCAGGGAGAGGGAGCGCAGGGTCAGGGAGAGGGAGTGCAGGGTCAGGGAGAGGGAGCGCAGGGTCAGGGAGAGGGAGTGCAGGGTCAGGAAGAGGGAGTGCAGGGTCAGGGAGAGGAAGCGCAGGGTCAGAGAGAGGGAGTGCAGGGTCAGGGAGAGGGAGTGCACGGTCATGGAGAGGGAGCGCAGGGTCAGGGAGAGGGAGCGCAGGGTCAGGGAGAGGGAGCGCAGGGTCAGGGAGAGGGAGCGTAGGGTCAGGGAGAGGGAGTGCAGGGTCAGGGAGTGGGAGCGCAGGGTCAGGGAGAGGGAGCGCAGGGTCAGGGAGAGGGAGTGCAGGGTCAGGGAGAGGGAGTGCAGGGTCACGGAGAGGGAGCGCAGGGTCAGGGAGTGGGAGTGCAGGGTCAGGGAGAGGGAGCGCTGGGTCAGGGAGAGGGAGTGCAGGGTCAGGGAGAGGGAGTGCTGGGTCAGGGAGAGGGAGCGCAGGGTCAGGGAGAGGGAGTGCACGGTCAGGGAGAGGGAGCACAGGGTCAGGGAGAGGGAGTGCAGGGTCAGGGAGAGGGAGTGCAGGGTCAGGGAGATGGAGCATAGGGTCAGGGAGAGGGAGTGCAGGGTCAGGGAGAGGGAGCGCAGGGTCAGGGAGAGGGAGTGCAGGGTCAGGGAGAGGGAGTGCAGGGTCAGGGAGAGGGAGCGCAGGGTCAGGGAGTGGGAGTGCAGGGTCAGGGAGAGGGAGCGCTGGGTCAGGGAGAGGGAGTGCAGGGTCAGGGAGAGGGAGTGCTGGGTCAGGGAGAGGGAGCGCAGGGTCAGGGAGAGGGAGTGCACGGTCAGGGAGAGGGAGCACAGGGTCAGGGAGAGGGAGTGCAGGGTCAGGGAGAGGGAGTGCAGGGTCAGGGAGATGGAGCATAGGGTCAGGGAGAGGGAGTGCAGGGTCAGGGAGAGGGAGTGCAGGGTCACGGAGAGGGAGCGCAGGGTCAGGGAGTGGGAGTGCAGGGTCAGGGAGAGGGAGCGCTGGGTCAGGGAGAGGGAGTGCAGGGTCAGGGAGAGGGAGTGCTGGGTCAGGGAGAGGGAGCGCAGGGTCAGGGAGAGGGAGTGCACGGTCAGGGAGAGGGAGCACAGGGTCAGGGAGAGGGAGTGCAGGGTCAGGGAGAGGGAGTGCAGGGTCAGGGAGATGGAGCATAGGGTCAGGGAGAGGGAGTGCAGGGTCAGGGAGAGGGAGCGCAGGGTCAGGGAGAGGGAGTGCAGGGTCAGGGAGAGGGAGTGCAGGGTCAGGGAGAGGGAGCGCAGGGTCAGGGAGTGGGAGTGCAGGGTCAGGGAGAGGGAGCGCTGGGTCAGGGAGAGGGAGTGCAGGGTCAGGGAGAGGGAGTGCTGGGTCAGGGAGAGGGAGCGCAGGGTCAGGGAGAGGGAGTGCACGGTCAGGGAGAGGGAGCACAGGGTCAGGGAGAGGGAGTGCAGGGTCAGGGAGAGGGAGTGCAGGGTCAGGGAGATGGAGCATAGGGTCAGGGAGAGGGAGTGCAGGGTCAGGGAGAGGGAGTGCAGGGTCAGGGAGAGGGAGCATAGGGTCGGAGAGGGAGTGCAGGGTCAGGGAGAGGGAGTGCAGGGTCAGGGAGAGGGAGTGCAGGGTCAGGGAGAGGGAGCGCAGGTTCAGGGAGAGGGAGTGCAGGGTCAGGGAGAGGGAGTGCAGGGTCAGGGAGAGGGAGTGCAGGGTCAGGGACAGGGAGCACAGTGTCAGGGAGAGGGAGCGCAGGGTCAGGGAGAGGGAGTGCAGGGTCAGGGAGAGGGAGCGCTGGGTCAGGGAGAGGGAGCGCAGGGTCAGGGAGAGGGAGTGCAGGGTCAGGGAGAGGGAGCGCAGGGTCAGGGAGAGGGAGTGCAGGGTCAGGGAGAGGGAGCACAGGGTCAGGGAGAGGGAGCATAGGGTCAGGGAAAGGGAGTGCAGGGTCAGGGAGAGGGAGCGTAGGGTCAGGGAGAGGGAGTGCAGGGTCAGGGAGAGGGAGTGCAGGGTCAGGGAGAGGGAGTGCAGGGTCAGGGAGAAAGTGCGGGCAAATGGGGCTAACTATGACATATCAGCCATTTTACACAATCGACTAGAGTCAAAGTTACTCCTGGAATATCAAAGCACAAGGCCTTTTGCACTCAGTGATAGCACCATTACTGACTGTGATTCCTTAGATTAGAATGACAAATGAGAGGAATTACCAAAGAAAAATCAACAAATAGCTCTGATGTATCATAAAGTGTGAAATAGACGTATTGCCATAAATGAGTCCCTGGTAAATTGGCCATCACTGTGTTATCAGAGATTGAATCCAGTATGACCATCGAGACTGTACCAGCTCTGTGTAAGAGTATTCTGGCTCATTCACATTCGTGTCCTTTCCTCAGACTCCTGCACATTATTTTAGATAGTTATCCATTTCCCTGTTGAACACAATCGTACAAGTTTCTACTCTTACCCCGTGTATTCCAGACCCTAACTGCATATGACTCTTTTTCTTTTGCAAGCACCTTCATTTCATTTCCCCTGTGCCTGTCTACACCCTACGGTCTCTGTCCACTGTGCTCATTTTAACAGTGCCCACCTGACACGAACGTTCCAAGTGAGGCCAGTGTTTCATTGTTCCACTCTTGGTCCGAAATCCCCTCCTTCTCTCCCTCTTTTTCCGATGCCTGGGGTTTTAGCAACATATTCACTTCCACTCCTTGTGAGCACTTCCCAAATGTAATAATCAGTTCCTTCAAGAGGAACCTTGTCGTGATTTGGAACCTTGCGTGCCTCAGTGACCTGGAGAGCGACATTGGCTGGCATCAGGGCTTTATGCTTTGGCTCTTGGTAGGATTCTCCATGCCAAACTGGTCAAAGGGTAGAGGACAGATTAAGAGTGATCCACCAGCCCTCCAGGTTCAGGGCTAACAATCCTGACTGGTATAACTAAATTGTTATGGAAACAGCAAAGAAGAATCCCTCTACATCTGAGTGCGATGGTATTCCACCCAGGACTTGCCTGACTGTCAGTAGTGAAAACTAAGAGGAAGCTACTGACGTGATGAAGGAAGCCTTGAACATCACAAGAGATGGAGGACCTTCACTGCTGCACTAAACACCAGCGATGTAGCAGGCTATAAATAATAATCGTTTGCTAAGAGAAATCATAAGGCAGTTAAAAAAACTTCAGGGAATTTCTTTCCAGAATCCGTTCATTATTCCACAATTCATATTCATTGTCAATTTTTAATAACTTGGCATTTTGTCCGGACAGTGATGAAATCTGACAGAAGTTGATGAAATAAGGTGAGAGGTGGCTTGGACACAGAACATAATTAAAAGCAGAGTTAGGGAGGGCCAATATGGCCTATTTCTAAGCTGACCGTTCTGTGGAAATAGACAGCTATCAAAATCTAGTGAGCTCACAAGCTCAGCTGAAGTGCAAACAGAGATTTGTACAGGCAAAGTGCAGCAAATATTCCACAAAGGGCTGGAGTGTCACGAGAAGCAGCCGCTCATTGTGCCAAAAGGCACACGTTAAACCTCAGCTTTATTCTCAGCACTGCCACCTCCATTCCCCGACGCAAGATTTCAACCCAAAACGGCGACAGTTTCGTTCCTGCCACTGATGCTTCTTGACCTGCTGAGCTCCTCCAACTGAATGTGTGTTGTTCCAGCTTCCGGCATCTGCCGCCTCTTGTGGCTCCATTCATTATCTGCAGTTCGGCCTTAAAGGGGACGCAGTTCAAAAAACTACCACCTTAAGTATTAGGCTAGGGGCTGGGCTTAATTGGCAGTATAAAAGGAGGGAACTGGGGTAATGAGAGGAAAGCTACTGAAGCTCTTTTTTTGCAACGGGGTGTCAGCAGTAGGAATCTCCACAGCATTTTCTCTTTCTGCTTAACTAACATGGATAGCCCAAAAGCGAACAGATTCCCCAAGGAACATTCAGACCAATGACCTTTCCTGAAGGATTAATTATCATAAACAGTGAAAGTTTGTGGAGGGATAATCTGGAGTTAATTACCATTCAAGTTATTGGAGGGGAATCAGGCCCATTCACTACATTACACTGGATTCAATCACCAGTCTCCCCTCCTGGAGTTACAACTTTCCGAGTACATTTACGCACTTCTCTCATACAGGGGGACAGAAAATTTGTTGCTGAAGTGACCCTAGCATCACAATGCTCAGGCAATGTCAATTCATTTGAAAGTTCTGCACATATTTTAATTGGTGATTTAAAAACAAGCATGTCCCTACGTAATACAGCCGCATCCTGAAAGAGAGAGAGAGAAAAAATGACATGCCCCGCACTCGGGCTTTTCTTCCAATCATACCGCGTACATGGCGAAGGCCACCTTCAAAGTGTTGTGGGTAGGATTAGATGGATTAGGGCTCCACTGAAAAGACCCATGCTGCTTTGGAGGAAGTCTCACTTTGGAGTAGTTGAAAGAGACTTTTTTTTATACCTGTCCAAGCTACTCCTGCCTTCTATTATAAGAGGAAAGGGGGAGGGGAGAGGGAGACGCAAGCCCCAAAGGCTCCTAAGTGCTCTCCAGCCAAGTGCTGTCACAACATGTATTGGTCAGAATGTTTTCTTTGTTTTACATCATTGTTCAGTCAGGACCTTTCCCAGAACCACCTTCTGCATGCTTTAGTGGGTCCTAATATTGTGGATGATGGGAGTGGGGATGCAGAAGGTGGGTGGGGGGGGGGGGTTAGAAGAGGGAGTGGGAGTGTGTGTGTGTGTGAGTGAGAGACAGAGAGAGAGAGAGAGAGAGAGAGCGTGAGAGAGTGTGTACACGCACGTGTATTTGTGTGTGCATGTGTATGTGTGTGTGTGTGTGAGAGAGAGAGAGAGAGAGAGAGAGAGAGAGAGAGAGAGTGAGAGAGAGAGAGAGAGAGAGGCCTGCAGGAGAAGCTTTGTTGAAAATAAATCTTTCCATTGCCTGAATCGAGTAGCAGATGTGTGCTCCACCCCAGGCCCAATAGGCTGGGCTCATCAAGCCTCCCCTGAATGAATGCGAGGCTTTGTCACCACTATGAATGTCCATCAGAGATGTTCTGTAACAAACAGGGGGAGAAAGAGAATTCTCCACAACAAAAGCTGGAGACCAAAGCCCCCACATAAAAAAAATAGACCAAGGAAAGTGGGTGGAGAAGAGAAGGTCGGGTCTGGGGAAGGCGGGGGAGGGGAGGACGTATTGATCATATTGAAAATGATTAAGATCCTTATAAGATTAGGAAGAGAAGGAAAGGAAGGCATTGCGTGATTAAGGGTACAGGAAAGTGCTGCCGTCCAGTCCGTTTCACAAAACCGAGCACTCAAAATGATCTGGCTTTAGCCAACTCACACTTAGACCCTAGCTGGGTTGGGGACAGTGGTACAGCTGGGAACTATTGAGCCCTGAGATTCCTGTCAGCCTTGACATAAATTTCCACTGGTGCTGGCATTTACGCAGTTGGCATTTCCATATGTATAGGCTTGCCTGTACTAATTATGCTAATCATCTCCTCTGTTGGCTCCTGTGAAAAATGGCCACATTAAGCACTCCACTGCCTGTTAATGCGGCTTAATGTGTGGCTGAGATATACATTCATCCGACTCTGAAAGGCAAAATTTTTCCACATTGCTGACTTCATTCATGGAAAAAAATGAATTTGTTGAACTCAGTTAAGTCCTCCATACCCAGGCAAGTGAAATGTTGCCTAAAATAAAATGTTACTGTTGATTTTTCTTTCCCATTATCTTTCTTTTTTAACGAGCTGCTCCAATAACTGAGGAAATATGCCTTAAAATAATTGCTTTATGCCAGGCACTCTTATAGATCTTCAAATAGCCAGGGCTATGTACTAGGAAGGAAAACACCACTGCTTTGCTCTATCCCTACACCCATTCCACCTTATCACCTCACGGCACACACCACCAGCTCACCCACCTCTGCCTCAAGTCAACTCACACACTCCTAGAAGTAGGCCAGGCCTTGCTGGAAGTGTGTCCTCCTTTCTAAACCCTCCCCCATGGGGTGAAAATGGTCAAGATTCAGAATAAAAAAATCATTACAGGGAGTGAGGAATTCTTTGAGAAGGCACACATCTTAAAATGAAAACTTCCATCAAAAATAAATGGCCTTCGGGACAATTCGACAGCTACAACAGGTATCAGTCAGCGGCTGGCAAGCCTCACTGAAAAATTCAGGACAGATGTGGGAAGCAATCTTCCTGCTTCTGGGTGGACAGGGCTGATGCAGCTAAGAATGGGAGGCAGGGGGTGTGAAGAGAAGGATACGTCAAACAATCCAAGCAATAACAGAGTTGTCGTCCCACCCACACACACATACAGGCAGACAACGGTCTCAGTCAGGCAGACCAGCATGCAGCATCTCCCGGATGCTGTCCGGATTTCATTAGTGAACAGGACTCCTCCTATACGTGCAAACAGACACAAATACTGACACCATCTCTTGCAGTGGTTCCTGGTGACCCAATAGCTTCAGAATATTCTGCCCCTCCATCTCGAAATTATTTCACCCATGGACTCCTGTTCATCTCACACATCCAATCATATCTTCCAGCAGATAATCTAGTTCAGGAAGGTCTTTGTTGCACCAGCTGATGTTACCAGCTTTACACATGTTGCCACAAAGACTGATAAGCTAATGGTCTTTATGATCTAGCGCAGGGGTTCCACAGACCCCTCGGTCATGGTAAAGGGTTGGGAACCCGATTCCGGTGTGAGATCCCAAAGCTGAGAGTTATACTCAGGTGTTCTTTCCTTATTTATGCTTTAGGTGACAGCAGAAAGCCGGCAATAATTGCTGAGAATACTCCAAATGAGTAGCCCCAATGCAAGGAAGTCCTTATATCATATTTTCTTACACACAGAAAGAGGCCATTCAGCCCTCCAAGTCCCAGAGGCATTCCCATTCCCCACTAATTTTTCCAGCTAACATAGTGCTTAGAACAACCACTTTACAGCCTCAGTGACCGTGGAGTGGGGTTTGATTCTCGCCGCTGCCTCCGAGGAGTTTCTACGTTCTCCCCTTGACTACGTCAGTTTCCTCCAGGTGCTCCAGCTTCCTCCCACATTCCAAAGACGTACAGGTAGGGCTGGAGTGTTTTGGGCATGTAGCGTTGGCACCAGAAACTTGGTGACACCTGTGAGCTGCCTCTGCATAACTCGCAGGCTGCACTTCTGATCAATGTTAAACAATGCGTTTCACCGTGCGTGTGAGAAATAAAGCAAATCTTTGTATAAATCAAAACCAAACCTTTGCATCGGCTCCCCAAGGTTCTGGCAACCCCTGGACATTGGAGACAGGTTACACTTGCCAACCTGCACGCCTTTGGGGTGTGTCAGAGAAAATCAAAGCAGCTGGGAAGAACAAACGATGTCACAGGGAGAACCTACAAACTCCGCACAGACAGCACCAGATGTCAGGACTGAAGCTGTGTCCCTGGAGCTGTGAAGTAACAGTTCAATTAGCTGTGCCACAGAGAAAACTACATGCAGTAGATCGTAAATTAGACAATATCCCTTACTCACTAAAGAAGTGGAACTCTCCACCAACGAATGCAATTCAACTGGCAACAAAATCTAAAATATATCTTTAATCCAGTTTAATAAGCCACAACCAATTATTAATGGAATGCTTTTAAGAATGAAAAAAAGTACATCACAACAGTAATAAATATCATATGGTACAAAATGTTTTAATTTTAATTGTTCAACTTGATGGTCAAATTTATACCTGTTATTACTCAGATAACGTTATGGTCTAAGTTTAGAGAAAACAGCAATTAGTAGTATACTTTTACTTTATTGCCTTCCAACCAGATTTTCTAGGTGCTCTCTTCTAAGCAGAAATGACCCCTATCACCACTGGCACCAATCACTTTCAGAACACACAAAGGAATCACTCCCTTGAAACCCCTCACTGCACCTCTATCAGGAGCCTCAAGGCTGTTGCTTCTTTTGTTTATACTTACTGCTACTAAGGTATGCAGTTCTGCAGCAACAGTTTATTTGTGTAGCTGGTGCCCCCGCAGTTCATGGGCCATGGCTGCAGCCTGTGTTAATAATACCAGCATGAATTATACTTCCTGGTTGAGTTGTTAGAGGGACCCGTGTCTTTACCTCAAATGAAAATTAGAATAAATTCTACTATGGTGGTACGAAGCAGACTCACTTTGTCTGAGGTGTTCCACAAAGGATCAGCCCACAACACACTCCGCTGTCCCTCACACCCAACTTGGGGAGTCAGCTAGCAAGCCACCAATGGAAATGAAAGAGAACCAGCGATATCATCCCATCATGAGATTTCGGGCTGCTTTGCAAGAGACTGAACCCCTGTAACTCTCACACCATGAGAAAAGCTGAGATGAGGTCAGCGAGAGACAGGGATTGAGACAGGCACAGGGACCAGCACCCACCACTCCAAAAGCCCTGAGTTCACAGCCTAGTTCAGGACTCAGAACTAGGTACAACAATGAGCTCTCGATAAAAATGGCACAACTTTACCAAGAATACATGGAGGTCCATCAGACATGATCCTCAGATTTGATGGGCATCGTTAAAATTCCTATGCAAAAATGATTGATCAGGATTCCCTGACTGGCCCTCTTATTGAAGATCATTATGGGTAATGTTATAACTGGAAGGAGGGTGTAGTTGTTTGAGAGGTGCAGTGTGGTATAACTGCAAATATCTGGACAAATAAACTATTTGTTGATTTCCAACTTGCAGGGCTGAAAGAAACAAGTGGATGGGAACCAAAAAAAGCACCTGAGTGGGCCACTTCATTTCCCTCCGCCTTCCGTTCCATCCACATGAGGCACTCCCTCATTAATCTTGGAGATCCCAATGGTGGTCAATGCTGGGGAACTCATGGAATTTTAGAGACATTGGCCTGGAGAGGTAGGGTAAAAATCTGTAACTCTGAGCCTGCCACCTATGAAGGGCCTCATAATGTACAGAGACGAAACAGGGACTTTGAGTATGCTGCTGTCATACATCATAAGGCCATAAGATAAAGGAGCAGAACTGGGCCATTTGGCCCATTGAATCTGCTCTGCCATTTCATCATGGTTGATCTAATTTTCCTCTCGGCTCCAGTCTCCAGCCTTCTTCCCTGACCAATCAAGAATCTGTCAACTGCCTTATGTCAGCCCCCATCCATTGAAAGTAGAGTTTTAGGGTTAAATCCAACCCAAGTGCATAACCTAGGCTCATAATTTAATGATGTGCTAAGGAAATATGGTCTCATTCCAAGATTCAGCCTTTTGAATAATATGCTAAGTCTCAGAGAGTCTCTGTGTTACCGTGCAGATTAAAAGACTCGACCAGGGAGATGGCCTTGTCCTCAACCATCGCATATTAACCAGCTATTCCCTTGCTATTTTTTGTGGGATAATGCTACAATTAGATTAGCTGTCAGAATTACCTAATAGTAACTGGTTACAGTTCATGTGAATTGCTTGGTTACCTCCTGATGGAGAGTGGAGGTAAGACGGGTACTTCCCTCCTGGCCTAGCTCTGTACCTCAGCCCCTGGTTTCGCCACCCTTGAGTCATCATCTAAAACCAGAGGGCAGAACAAGTCTTCTGAAATGTCGGGTGGTCAAAATGTAGAGAGAAGTAGCCAAGAGAGAGAGATAGCGAGAGTGGTGTGGACAAGATCTGTGCCTTGTACTTTGCTTCCAAAACTTAGTTACACTGGAGTCAACGGAACACAATTTCAGAAACAAAGTACACCCCAGGGCTGCTGCTAGGCACTACTGAGAGAGGGTGATTTTTTGCTAAGAGCACATGGGGATGTACCCAGTTCTCTGTTGTGTTCCTGATCTGTGGAGCAGTAGTAAATAAAATCTACTGCCACTGCTACTTCCCTTTCACACTTGAGAATGACCTTTAAATAGAGCGGGGCACAAGAATAAATAGAATGTGTTCCCGTCACCTGCAATATATCATGTGATTTGTGGCCATTGCTAATGTGCTTATTGGGTACAAATTTAAATTCCGTTACTGCTTAGTCTTTTTTTAAGCTGTGATTTGAATCTGGTTGTATTCTACCTAAAGAGCTATTTCCTGTATTTTTACCACTGTTAGAATACAAACATTCTGCATCTTGCAATAAGGTTGCTACACTGTTTAAAAAAAACACTCAAAGTCACCTAATCTTTCTGAAACATTATTTATGGTTTGATATTCAGGGAAAACTATTATAAGAGCGGGAAAGTGAAATTCAGCCTTGTAGCTACCAAATATTTACCCAACATAGACAGACCTATTGAACTCAGACTTAGGGAAAAATGCCATATAGCAGATTTTTGGCAGAGAACTGCAATTTGCAGCTTTTTATGGAAAAGTGCTCCCTATGTTGCTTCTGCATCTTACAGCTATAGTTTTAAATTTAAATATTTTCTAGAAATAGTTACTGAGAGAGTGTAGTGATTGGAAACATAATCTTTCAGGTGAGGTGTTCAACTTAAGCCCCATCTGTTTTCTCGACTCCACAAAAGAGATCTAATGGCTCTATTGTGACTTCAGTATCCTGACCAATATTTATCAAACAACATCTAAAAACAGTCACTTTTTACAATTCTATCTGCAGAATTTTCCTGGAATAGCTGCTCTATTTCTTATATTTCAACTGTGACTAAACACTGAAAGCATTTACTTAGAACACTTAGGGATGTCCCAGAACTGTGAAAAAGCAAGTCTTATAGTCAAATACTGTAAAATGTTAAACTCCTTAAGCAGATCACCTCTTGATCTTCTATAATTAAGGAAATACAACCTACTCACTCTATATATATACATATACGCACATACACAAACTATTTTCTTAATGGTTACTAAGCATGACGTAACAATATTAATCATCCACTTCAAGGGTAATTAAGAAAAATAAGTCTCAGGTCCAGAAATTCCAGTTCACCAAGCGTACAGATGAGATAGAGCAGAGCAGATTAACAGAAAGGTTACACCTGGTTGGTCCATTCAGATTTAATGTAAGACCGATCCAGTTTTAATTTTCTCCGTGTCACTGACCATTCCCATTTCCCAGCTATTTCTTTCTCTCTGACGGTGGTGTCTGAAAAGAGGATGCTGTCCAAGTTGCATGCCATCTTGAACAACGACTCCCATCCACTCCATAATGTACTGGTTAGGCACAGGAGTACATTCAGCCAGAAACTCATTCCACCGAGATATAACACTGAGCGTCACAGGAAGTCCTTCCTACCTGTGACCATCAAACTTTACAACTCCTCCCTCGGAACGTCAGACACCCTGAGCCAATAGGCTGGTCCTAGACTTATTTCCACTTGGCATAATTTACTTATTATTATTTAATTATTTATGGTTTTATATTGCTATATTTCTACACTATTCTTGGTTGGTGTGACTGTAATGAAACCCAATTTCCCTCAGGATCAATACAGTATGTCTGTCTGTCTGTCTGTCCGTCCCTTCATGTGCTTTTCCAGTTCATTTCTAAATACTACAATTGAAACTGGTCTTTATCAGACAATCACAACCACTGGCAGTGAATTCCAAATCCTAACAACTAAGTTTTATTGGAAGTTTATCCTCAAGTGAATTTTGCTTCTTTTTCAAACTATCTTCATTCAATGTCCTCTGGCTCTTGACCATTCAGCCATTGTGAATAGCTTCTCATCACCTCATCTGTCTAGACCTTTAATGATTTGAAATACCTCTGCCTCTGCCTCTGCTTTCTTGATCCCAAGAAGAGCAATCCCTACTTCCCCTATCTATGCATGCAATTAAGACCTTAATCTTAGGAATCATTTCAGTGAACGTCCATTACACTCTTTCATGTATTCCCATAAGCATGGTGTCGAGAACAGGACATGGTATTCCAGGTGTGACAAACAATGTTTTAAGAAGCTTCATCACAAATTCCTTGTTTTTACAATCTCTGTTTTTACTTATGTCCAGAATCCCACAGGTATTTTAATTGCTTTCTCAACCTAGCTTGCCATTTTCAACAGTTTAAGCAATATTTATCCCAACACCTCTCTGTTAGAATCACAGTCTTAGTTTGGCTCTCCTCATTCTTCCTAACACCTCATTGTCTCTCAGCCAGTGACTGACCATTCTACCAGATTGTCTTTCTCATGAAGTGCATTACGTATCCATTCTTGCAAATCACCATACTTCCATGGCTTGCGGCATTTGCAGATTTGATCATTCTGCCCTGTACACTCAAGTCTAAGACATTAATCTATATTAAGAAAAGCACCGACTCTTGGGAATATCACTGCATACTTCCCTCTAGTCTAAAAAACTACTAACTCTGTTTCCTGTCACTCAGCCAAATTTCTATCCTGTACTACTGCAGCGCCGCCTATTTCTAGGGCTTAAATCTGCTGCCAACTACAGTTTAATTGAGGCTGCAATACTACAAATTTCTGTTTCAAGCAAGCTCCATATCGGGTCTTGGTAAAGCAGTGGAGAGGGAATCAGGCTCTGGAGCTGGATTTGCAAGAATGGATGGCAGGATGGAGATACATCTCCACCAAAGGAGGTGCAAGGTGCTCCACCCCTCCGTTAGCCTGCAGTTCACCCTTAGGCAAGGTGTAGCCCCTGATTAGCTCCCCCACCCCCTCCCTCCCAATCAGGGTTACAAGAAGCTATAGGAGCAGTTGGTGGATGGTCATTTGAGCAGCTGGTGCATATCACAAGTCCTGCTTATGTGGCCACTGATATCTCTCAAGCATATTGATAATGGTTGGGGTCACCCATCTTGTAAAGACACTGCCCAAAAGGAGGCAACGACAAATCACTTCTGTAGAGAAATTTGCCAGGAACAATCACAAAGACCATGATTGCCCACGTTATATGGCACAGCACATAGCGAGTGAACTACCATAACAGAGGCGGTAAAAGAGTCCTACATTAAAATTGTCTGACAGACAGAGGGGAACTTAAAGTAGTGTGAGGGACTTTTTTGGGGGGGGACATAGAGGTAAGAATTGGTGGAACAAATAAATGGGTGTGGGGAAGACAAGGAAATCGTGAGTGCCAGACGGGCAAAAATTAACATTAAGGGTCTGGTGTGGTAAGTAGTGAATGAGGCAAAAGGAAGGTAATGTTCTGGTCCATCAGTGTTTGGGGGAGGGGATAGCAGGGTGGGGGTGGGGACAGTCAGGGGTAAGAAGAAGAGAACTGTGAAGCATGTGTGCGAGAATTACCTGACGAGTGTTACAACTCAGCATTGGGTTATTAATTCCAGTTGAACCAGGAGTAGCCAATGACAGTACACACTCCCACAACCAGTTAAACTAAGGATTCCATCAGGTGCACAAGTTGAAGTGAATCACTAAAGAGGGTAACAAGTCAGACTGGCCTGGCCTAAATCAAAATGATCTGAAAATGTTTATTATTTGGGCTTCACTGTGAGTAAAACCGATTTGCATTCACTTAATGCCAAACACATACAGTATTACTCCCTTCCCCCCTTCCTCTATTCCCCACTCTACTTCTTCTCACCTCCCTATTACTTCCCCTGGGTCCCCTCCCCCTTCCCTTTCTCCCATGGTCCACTCTCCTCTCCTATCAGATTCTTTATTCTCCAGCCCTTGACCTTTCCTACTTGCCGGGCCTAACCCATCGCAATCCAGCTTGCCTCGTTCCCCTCACCACATCTTTTTATTCTGGCATCTTCCCCCTTTCTGAAGAAGGGTCTCAGCCCGAAATGTCAATTGTTTATTCATTTCCATGGATGCTGCCTGACCTGCTGAGTTCCTCTAGCATTTTGTGTGTGTTGGTATAGTATTACTCAATCAACATGTTAGGTCCTTATTTGTTCTCCAACCTGTTGTCTCTTTATATTATAAAATGCAGACACACAGAACCTTCAAGTTATCAATTGTAAATCATTCCTAGTTGATACTTATTTTAAGGCATTTGTAAGCTAACGTAGCATTTTATTAGTAGGCAATTATCCAGTAGGTATATTTATAGCTTGTGATTTGTTGCAATCTTTAGTGTAACATCTCATGAACGATGTATATACTATTTCCTGATTTCACTACCTTCAGCTAAGTCACAATCTTTCCATGAACAATTTAATTTTTAATAATATCCACTGCAACAGTTTAAGGAATGGAACATCATTGGGATAACATCTATTTTGATTACTTTTCAAAAAGAATTGTAAACTAATATTTTTTACATAAATGCATCATGTAGATTTGAGATTTATATTAATAATTTGCTCATTATTATAATTTTAAATCATTTCAAGTCAAGCAATTTTACTACTTTGAAAGTTTTTAATATGGTTGAATAACTTAGACAGTATAGCATCAATGTTTTCTTCAGAAAAGTTGTCAGGGAGTTACTTCATTCAATTAGTTGTCATAAAATTGTTTATATTGATGCTGATATGAACAGAAATTCAATATTATATTTTCCTCATTTGTTTGTTACAATCTAAAGAGACAACATAATTAAGTACTTTGAGGGAGCTAGTACAGTTACCTAAAATGAGAAGTTTATTTCATCCTCACCCCCCCCTCCCCCACCCACCTCTCCTACACAGAGCACAGAATATTTTTGATATAACATTTCTCAAATGAATAGATAATTCTTTGGGCTTGCATCAGCCTTTTTGTCAATCAAAAAACTCCTACTTTATTTTAAACTTCTTTAATTTGCAAATCTAATACGAAACAAGTCACCCTTCGAACTGGGCTTCAGTGCAGTTAGCTCCTCATCCAGCCTTCTCTTTTCTTCTCCCTAACAATGGTCCCTTGGCTCTATTATTTCCTCCATCCAAACCTTTCAATGCTTCAGCTCAGATGGCCAGAAATTTTTTCCCAGTCAATGCTTTTTCCAATAAGCTATTTACATATTCCCTTTTTTTGCCAAAAAGCCACATATTGAAACTAAAGTTTGTTTTCCCTCTGCCTTTCCTAAATCCTTACTGAAACAAATGCTGTCAATACTTTACCACCTGCATCAGAATCTTTATTTCGTATACATGCAATTATTATTATTCAAAGTCTCAATGTTGTTTGTTAAATTGCCCTGAAGAGAAGGCGAATGCATAATTACTGATCCATGTGTGTTTTTACATGAACTCAAATAGAATAAAGCAGAGTACCTGACAACACTAATACAGTAGTTGCAACTGAAACAAGACTTGACCTAAAGTGTAATGAAATCACCTCAAAAGACTACAGCAATATATCTGGTGAGAAAGTGTCAGGTACGCAGATGGGATACTGAGAAGTGACATCATTATTGCTTCAAGGATATTCATATTGGTATTCTCAATAAGTAAAAAACAGATCTTCTGAGCACTGGATTCCTGATTCCCTCCCTGCAGATCAGAAAATGCAAAGTGATTTTTCCTCCAAATCACCCACTTAACACTGCTTGGACAATGTGAGGAAGGTTTAGTTGCTTGCTGTAACCATGCATTCCTCATCTGCTAAAATTCCCAATCCTGACCTGACAATGCCTCTTAAAATTATTTTGTAAGTTAATTTGTCTTCTGTTTTCTGCTTTAGTTACAACTAACAGTGGATTCTGGTTAATTGGGACGCATCAGGACCAGTACATTTTGGCTCAATTAAGCCGCTGCACCTGTTAGCCAAAATTTCGTGGAAATAGTTAAAAAAAGCAAAACTTCCATTTTAAATGAGTAACAGATTGTGTGCTTAGATAAAATACCAAACAAATTAGGATGTTACCAATACTACTACCGTACTATAAAACTGTGGTAGTTCCTAATAGCTATCAGAGGAATTTATGCTGTGTTCTTTTGATTGACTATAAATGAACAAAATCAGTGCAGACACCTAATGCAGTTAGTGGACTACCTTCTCACAATGATTTTGATGATTACATCCTCCTTGTCTTCATTTTCACTGAAGTATTGAAGGTCACTTTCAATACCTTCAAATTCTTCCTAGTTCCTAGTTGTTGAAGTTATGAAATCATTTCATTTTCACACCGGGCCGTTTCTGGCATCTCTAGACCTCAATTCTTGAAACTGCAGTGACCGAAACAGTTCTAAATTGTCTTCCTGCTTATTTCTCACTAACAACCAGTATGAAAAATCATTGCTTTTTGAACACAAACGCACACAAACGGCACTATTTATACTGGCCAGTCTAAGGCCACGCAAACGCATGCAACTGATGCTAATTAGAAACCGCTTGCAACGGTCCCCTGCTGTAATTAAGCAAAATAATGTCCCAGATAAACAAAGGGAATCTCAGCTAATTAGTTTTTGGTCTTAAATAAGAGTTGTTCCAAATAAGCAGCTGCCCCAACTAACCAAAGGCCCAATTAAACGGAATCTACTCTGTTTCTTATTCTAAAATTATGGCTAAAATAGAGTGACAGAAATTAAGTTGTAGACTTCCCATTCCTAAATAGGGAATTCTGCAGGAATACCAATAATGGGCATGGAAGACACAGAAGGGATGAGCTAGATCCCTCCAAGGGCAGAACTGCTTGACAACACATCAGTAAGCTGATCGCTGAAAACACCTTTCGTTACTTCTGTTAGGGAGGAGGGAAATGAGTCTGAAGACCAACATTCAACGATTCAGGAACAGCTTCATCCCCTCTGCCATCAAATTTCTGAACAGTCCATGCACACTATCTAAATTTTTCTTCCATTTGCACTGTTTTTAATGTATAGGAATTTTATGACTTTGCACCGTATGCTGCCAGGACACAATGTGTTTCATGCCATTCAAGACAATGATGATAAACCAGGTCTGATTCTGAAAAGGACAGTAAACATATTGGCAGAAATGGTCAAGTTAAGAGGCTTCCCATCCTAGTTAAGAGGCTTCAGTGAGAAGCAATATGCCTCCAACTACTTACCTGGTTAATTGCAAATAGAATTTTCCGTAGAGCAATGCAACAAAGACAATAATTAAGTGAAAACATCTGTAAACATAATTCTGAACGATTATTCCTATAATCCATTTACATTGATTACACCTCGTTTCATCCTTCAAATTCCCAGAAAACAGAGAAGTCCCAACAAATTCTAATTCATAAGGACAAGCACAGTTAACAAACAAAAGACTGCTGATCTTTGCATAGGACCAGCTTACAGAGGTTTACCTAAAATTAGTGGGTGAATAAGTCATTTAAATATTAGAATCTAAAATGAAAAGCAAAGGATGGTGGAATGTTGAAAATTTTCCAGATTTGCGGTTTTCTGTTTCTCGTGCTTCACAAATTTGCCGTTTGGGCCTATCTGTCTGAAAAACTGAGGGAAGCTATAGTAATACAAGACCACCATTGCTGAATTAGTCCGTGCATTGTGTAACGTTGTTTCACTCCATAACAATGTGCATGACGGGAATGTGGATTTTGGCCAAATTCAGCCGTAATCAGCGCTAGATATCACTAACAAAGGTCACATGGATGGCCAGTGTGAGAAAAACACTGCCAATCAGAGTCTCTTCTAAGGTTGGGGGTGGGGGGTAAGGTTATTGCGCCAATTACCACTATTCTGCATTTAATCTAATGCACCTCCCAATATCAACTGCGCAATCAATATTCAAATACTCAGAACTTTCATCAACTGGTTAGAAGATGAGCCTCTTTGATCTTTGTCAGAAATACAGAACTAAAATACGGATGAAGCTTGAAATTTGAAATCAAAGCAGAACATTCTGGAAATACTCAACAGGTCAGGTGGAACCTGTAATGAGAGAAACCGTTAATGTTTGATGTTGGTGGCCTTTTCTTCTAGTGAAAAATCACTGATCTGTAGCAATGACTTTGTTTTTCCTTCCACAGACACCACCTGACCTGCTGAAAACACCCAGCATTTACTGTATCTTTAACTCTTAACTTGTCCAGAGAGCTTACCTCAAAATTTGATTTTATAACCTAGAATGTCATCTCTTCTAATAACAGCTTCTGGCACTTTTAGTTGGTAGTCACAATATTACGAACTTAATTTCGTAATGTCTCATTTATTTGAAGGAATTTCATCATTGATGAGGGTTAAGGTAGCTCAATACTGTGTTAGAACCTCTCGTCAATCAGGCTGCTACCCCCAAAACCTACTTAAAGCTTCTTGGCTTTGCAGCATCTTCAAAGTCTGAGTCCTGGGTTCTCCTCTTCCAGTCAATGAAAAGAGAAAACAGTGAATGAGAGGGGGAAGAAACAGAAAGTAATTTAACTTGTCCTTCTTCGCTTAGTATTTTCTTCACTTACCAGGCAGAAAACAAAAGATGGGCCAAAGAAATATTCAGAATGAAAGGTAAAGCCTGAGGAAAAATAAATAAAATTACAGAGGAGCAAGAAGGCGTGAACAGATTGAAGCTGGGAGAGAACAGCTTGGATGATGAAGTTTTTCACAGGGAAAGGCGTTATGCCATGAAACGCACAAAGTATTACTGTGCTAAGGTGGCACAGTGTCTCCATAAGGCCAGAAAGTCTAATTCTTAAACTAACAAGGGCTGAGGTCACTCAGCGTATAATTGTTTGGTTAAGGAATTTTGAAGCTTGGCAGGTGGTTGTCATTTTGAAGCTGTAATTCAGAAGTATGTCAGATTAAAAGGGAGTGACAGGTGGCGTGTGGCATGTGTACACCGGCTGTATTATTTGTTTTATGCTAACTTAACTACAGGTACACATGTACCAGAAGAAATGCAAGTTTAGTATAGATTTTTTTAATGATGTAGTTTCTAATCACAAGACACTCTGTTAAGAAGTTCTCAGACCTGTTGGAGTGGTATCCATTTTGACAAGTGGAACACTGATTTTTTTTAATGCTTTAGGTGTAAAAGACTAGAGACCAAGAGCCAGGAAGTGAGTGTTGACGGTTGGCATGGATGGGGAGGGCTGAGCTCTATGACCCTTTCCCTTTTCAACCACATGCATAGCCAAACCATGTACACGAAGTACTCAACACAGAATCTGCAAAGCCCTGACAGGAGAGAACTGCATTTTTTGTTTCCTACACTCTCCAGTTTGACTTCCTGCATGACAATGAGCTATGGGTGATTCTTTATGATGTGGATGGCCCTCCAACTTTCAGGAATAAGGCCTCTAATACAGAAACATTATGGATAATTATATGGACTGCCAGGAAGTTTGATGCCAATACACCACACAAATTAATAAATATTTATTGCACCAAATATTTTTATTATATACTCTCAACAACAAAAACTTATTAGGCCAAAAATTTCCAAATTCTCTTCAAAATGGGCATGTCCTTTCATTCTCCCCTCCGCTATACCATACGTAACGCAGTTCAGGAAACTTTGTCAAAAATTCCTTTCTGCCTCCCAAAGTAGATCAGGCAAACCTCTCCAAAAAGCCCCTAGAAATAGTTAAAATGAACTGAAAGCCTTTGTTCACAAAATTGACTGTAAAATTATTAGTAATTTAATCAAATTGCAATCAAGCCGATTGTTTTATTTCACTCTACTAAGAAAGGGTATCTATATGAGAACTAATTGCTGTTTTCCTCATTCATAGAAATAGCTTTAGATAAAATTAAATAAATGTACATACATTAACAGGACTTAATTACAGTTCATTGGCTAACTGGAAAAAATATAGAACACGTTGGGCACCTGAATACTTAGAAAATATTTTATTAAATTAAAATAACAATGAAACGTGGCTATTCTAGAACCAAGGAGACGAACCAAAGGGTTAGTTGACCAATTAAGAGTCTGAACTGTTGAGCTTTCCTTTCACAAAGTCTCATGTGCTTGTGTGTGAACTTTTAGTTGAATCCAATTAGGAAGAACCTGTCAAAAGGCATTAGGAATGTCTCTAGGGTTGATGCTGAATTGTGACATGTAACTCATCCAAATTTGCAGCACATCTTGGATCTGTTGGGGAGCCTCATTTCTTGTGCACAAGATAGGTAAGACCTTCACCAATTATAAGCTATCGACATAGCTTATCTATTTTACAAAATTGTAAAAGGGATAATATAAAATGGACAAGTCTGAAAGAAAAGAGGAAGCACTATTTGATTATGGATAATTTATCAAACACAGTGAAGAAGAATATATTTCCACAATGATAACCCATTATTTTCTCTTTGATTTATGCTGCTTTGATTTTACTATTTTGGTTTGGTACAATAATCCAAAATTGGTGTGACACAAATCATGTTCTGAAACAGCACGCACATTCAAATCAAAGTGATATGCACTGCCCATCATGGCATCAGACCACAAGACCCCCTACAGAGAATCACTGGGATTTCTCTCTCTTCTATTTGTGCTATTTACCAGGCGTGTTGCAGACGAAGGGCCCAGAGCATTGCTGAGAATCCCTACCACCCCTCCCACGATCCCTTTGACCTACTGCCATCAGGTAGAAGGTACAGAAGCATCAGGATTAGGGCTGCCAGTCTCTGTAACAGCTTCTTCCCTGAGGCTGTGAGACTAATGTACACTCTGAGGTCTCGTCACTAGGACAGCGAGCTGTTTACTGTACTCTTTACTTCGTACCTGTGGTGCGCTTTCCTACATGCATTTTGAATTATATTTTATTAACTTATTTATAATATAATATTTTTCGTTTATGTGCTGTGTGTGATACATGTTGTGTGGATGTACTGTGGTCTAGAACATTTCATTAAGTTGTAAATACAGTACGTACTGTCAAACGACAATAAACTTGGACTTGACAAAGGCTGCAGCAAACAAGAAGATCCAAACATGGAACGATAATTCCTTTCCAAACTGCATAGTTCAAATGCAAAGAATTACACTGTGCATCAAAATAAAGTCAAACAATCCATTGCTCAGGTAACATAAACCTCTATTTGCAATTATTTCTGCAATTAATGTTAATTTATAAGTCATACGTCATTTTATATGATGAATGTTTGACCTATCTACACTGAAATCATTGCCTTATGTTTTATCTCAATGTTTTGTCCTCTATCCCACATAGTGCTCATGGATGATTCAATAGAGTATCAAATAGGCATGCTAAAGTAAAATTTAAATGGGATTTAGTCCTTCTAAAACCTGTTGCCACATATACTTTGAAAATATTTAACAAACTTGAAAACTAAAATCCATAGAATCCAAGGTGACAGGAGATTTCCTTAACATTCTCTTAATATGTTTGCCCTCAAAAAAATCTTACATTGTGCAGCAGTGTGAATGCTGCAAGAGAATACACAATACACTGAGGTCTCCTGGGCACGTATTCAACAAAAACTACGGGTTACTTTCCAGACAGATTGTAATCAACTCAAAGATTTGCCCAGGGTCCTTTCAACACTGCTTAACAGAAAAGTGCAGTATTTGTGAGAAACTGGCTGGTGAACCACTTAAACATGATTCAGATAGGAACTTTTGAACAAGCCATGGGGGATTGTTGGAGCTCTAACACAACCAGCTCAACCCTCCAGTTCTTTTAAAATGCAAAGTGTCAACTCTTTCATATAGTTTGTACTCAGAAGCTGAATTTCAAATATTTACATGGAGGTTCAGGGAAAAAAAAAGACTTGATTACTGAAATGTAGAAGTTCCAAATTATTTCACTCCTTGTCATTGCCTGTTAGTGTTTCCAAGTGTATTTGACCCACAAACTGGAGTCATCCTCCACTTTCCACATAACAGACCATCTAGTGAGACACATGCAAAGGTAATCAGAAACTGTGACAAGATCCAAAATAAGAACAAAAGCAGAAATGAGACAAGTAGCTATTCAAATATAAAGCAAATTAACTAAAAACTGATAAACCCCAATAATGTTGCATTATGTAATTAACCTATTTATTCTTTTTCATCAATAGCATGGGCAAGGAATTAAGTTACACTGTTGAGAAATTATTATTATTATTATTATTATAAGACACAGGAGCCGAATTAGGTCATTCAGCCCATAAGGTCTGCACTGCCATTCCATCATGGTTGATTTATTATCCAGAGCTGTACTCAGTTCTGGTTGCCTCACTATAGGAAGAATGTGGAAGACATAGAAAGGGTGCAGAGGAGATTTACAAGGATGTTGTTGCTTGTATTGGGGAGCATGTCTTATGAAAACAGGTTGAGTGAACTCAGCCTTTTCTCCTTGGAGCAACGGAGGATGAGAGGTGACCTGTTAGAGGTATATAAGATGATGAGAGACACTGATCATGAGAATAGTCAGAGGCTTTTCCCAATGCTGAAATGGTTGCCACAAGAGGACACAGGTTTAAGGTGCTGGGGAGTAGGTACAGAGGTGATGTCAGGGTTAAGTTTTTTACTCAGAGAGCAGTGAGTGCATGAAATGTGCTGCCGGCAACGGTGGTGGAGGCGGATACGATAGGGTCTTTTAAGAGACTTTTGGATAGGTACATGGAGCTGAGAAAAATAGAGGGCTATGGGGAAGTCTAGTAATTTCTAAGGTAGGGACATGTTTAGCACAACTTTGTGGGCTGAAGGGCCTGTATTGTGCTGTAGGTTTTCTATGTTTCTATTATCCATATCAACCCCATTCTCCTACCTTTTTCCCCAGAACCTTTAATAACTTTACTAATCAAAACCTATCAATCTCTGCCTTCAATATATCCAATGACTTGGCCTCCACAACTGTCTGTGGCACTGAATTCCACAGATTCACCACCTCTGACTAAAGAAATTAATCTCATCTCTATGATACTGTACTCATAATTCCTGTTGTCCAATACACATCATTAACCCTTTAACGTTCCTTTATAACTTATTTACTAATTTCAAGATGATATTATCCCATGATACAGTACTGGTCTTCCCAACATATTTTTCCACTTAATGCACATCCACTGTAACTCAGCAACAAGTATGCAGCACCTTAATGCTGTTACATTTCTAGAGAGATTCAAGAAAATTAAACAATTACAGAAAGTATAAAATGAATAAGCTATCATCAATCAACCTTTCTTATACGACAGTACAAAAGTTAAACACTTTTCCAGGTCTGACCAAGAATGGTGGAATGTGGTTCCTCCAGAGAGTTTCCTTGTGTCAGCTACACATATGAGGAGACACTGACGGTGAAGGACATGAACAGTTTGTTCTGAGCAAAGGAGAAACTGCAAGTAGGTGAGTTGCTGGAGAATTGAAGGACCTGTTCCAGCAGTAAACTCATAAATTTCATTTATAAGAGGAATCACCATGAAAACTTTATCAAACTGCCTGAAGAATAGTTCAGGAGCAGCCTGGTACTTTTAAAATTCCGATGCAGTAGAGCAAAGGAAATAAAAGCAAACTGCTAATTTGTTACTGGTAGCTCATAAGCAAGTTGTCTAATGAAATCTTATATGCCCAACCTTGTTAAGCAGCAAGGAAAACAGATTTTAAAAAATGAGGTAATCAAGCTCTTACAGGGCATTTTTAAAGTATCTGCAAACCACAAAGTTATTTTTGAAAAACTCTCAGTGTTCCTTAAAGGGTTAACATAAGTTGTGCAGTCTTGCAAGTGCAGCTTATTAAACAAAAAGATGCAGTGCTTTAGAACATAAAAGTAAGAACAGCTGCTCTTCCCCATGGTGTTGTTTCTAGAGAGGAAAAAAAAAACTTTTTTTTTGAAAAAAGCAAGATGAAAGAATTAGGAGAGGTATCAGACTCTTCTTTATTCTTTTTCCAACTGCTGTGGAAATCTTGTGTGCAAACAGGTGGGTAAACTTTAATGGCATTCAGGTTTCATAAGAGAGGTTCCCTTTATTGTTGAATGGAGTCCAGGAATAGTCTAGGACCACACACACACACACACACACATACATACACATACATAACTCCATGCTGGGTCAATAGCTCAAAATGGCGTAAATTTCACACACTACATCTGCTCCCAGGAGCAAGACTGCAGAAACTTTTCGGGGGAATGGTGGGGAGTCAAGAGCAGGTTTATAAAGGTTTGGAGTGTGAAAACTAAATTGAACACATGGCCTTTAACTGCCTGAATTAGAGGGAGATGGGAGAGTCAGAGAAAGCACGGCTCACAGGAGAAGGAAGAGAGTCATGGAGAGAGACAAAAAAAACCCAAAGGTAGCAATTACCATACAACTGTTAAAATAAAAACAGCAATGTGGGGGGAGACTGGAAAAATAAGAAAGGAGAAGCTCGGTTAGGAGATAGAAAAAGGGCACATAAGTGTGTTCACAGTTAAAGTAGACAAATTAGTCGTGTAATAAATAGCAGCTTGAAACGGCTGAAATCAAAGTCTGCGATAAACCACTCACTACTACACTCTGAAGCTATGCCACATTTCTACCAGTAGATGACTATGTTATTGTAAATTGCATTTGGAAACATAAGCTGCTGAACATGGCTGCTTCAAGGCTGACTTAACCCTTCAAAGTCAACAACTGAATGTCTGTATCCAAATGCCATTTTCTTCCAACATTGAAAGTTGTATTTTCTTTTTTATCTTAGGAACTTAATTTATTATCAAATATTTGATAATTTCAGAAACATGAGCTGTCTTCTAGGTTGCACTAGAGGAATTTTACTTATTACAAGGCAGGAGGAGGCCAATCAGCTGATTGAGTCCATTCTGGCTGTCAGCTAAAGACCCTATGAGTCCCATTTCCCCTCCTAGTTCCTCATAGAGCTGCAGTTTACCGTTACACATCCTTCAATTCAGTTTTGATTTCTTAGAGCAACCTCAGCAACTTTTTCTCCCACTGATCTTTCTGCAACTATACTCTCTCAAATACCCCTCAATTCCCTGACCACCAAAGGCAGGGGTAATTTACATTAACTAATTAACCTACCAGCAGGCATGTATTTGGGAGGTGGGAAGAAACTGGAGCACCTGCAGTCACAGGGAGAACGTGGAAACTCCACACAGGCTGCACTCAGAGTCAGGATCCATCTTGGAGCAGCTCTAATAACTATTGCACCAGCATGCCATAAAAATTACATTAACTCTTTAATTATTTCTTCCAAGCTAAAAGCTAAGCATCTGGAGAACTGAGATAAAATTGTTTCAAAATTAAAAAGAGCCATTAACTTCTTTAAAAATAAAATTCCTTATGCTAAATTGATATCACAATGCATTATCCATGGGATTGTGCATGGTTATTTTGCCACCTTATCAACAACCAGGCCATCCAATGTATGAGATAAGAGATAAAATATTAATTAAAAGCTTAACACCAATAATAACATTGATATTTGTAATTATATATCCATTGATTCAGGCTGGTGCTTGAATTAGAATTAAAAAATTGAATTTTTGAGAGATAACGCTCAGAAACAGGCCCTTTGACCCACTGAGTAAATAGAATATTTTTGGAATTCATTAAGAAACTGGAACACACAGGAAACCCCACTTGGTCACAGAGAAATAGTACAGACTCTACATAGATAGCAGTGGAGATCAGGATTAAACCTGGATCATTAGAACTGTGTGGGGGCAAGGAAAAACTCAGTTTCTGCAGACCATTGGGTTTAACATCACTCGTGGAGATTGCCTAGAAATGATAACCAGGAACAGAATTAGCAGTCACTTAGACAAATGTAGATTGACTGCCAAAAGTCAGCATAGGTTTGTTAAAGATAAGTCATGACTAACTAAAGAGGTTTAGCTTTTAAATCGAGTAACAGAGAGGATCGATGAAGGAAATGAGGTTGATGTGGTATACATAGACTTTCAAAAGACAACTGATAATGTGATACATAAGAAGTTTATCTAAATTAGCCATGGAATGTGTTGACTACTGCAGTATTGGTAGAAAACTGCCCAAATAACAAGAAACAGCAATTGTGAGATTTTTTTTGGACTGGATAGAAGTGTACAGAGGAGTCCATCTGCTTTTCTTGATATACGTTAATCATTTAGACTTGAGTATACAGGGCATAATTTCCAAGTTTCCAGTGATGCAACATTTGGAAGTATAGTGAACTTTGAGGAGGATCGCAATCAACTTCAGGAAAGTAAAGATAGGTCTGTTGGAATGTGTGGATAGGTGGCAAATGAAATGTTAAACTGAGATACATTTTGTTAGTGGTAATATAAATTGGAGGGGTGTGGGAGCTGACAGTTATGGAAATATATGTGTACATTTCATTAAAAGTTGCAGGACAGATTGAGAGAGTAGTAAAAAATAGGATCTGGGATTTTAAGTCAAGTCAGGGTACAGGAGTTAGGTAAAAATTCATGATATTTATTAAAGATTAATTAAACCCCCCAAAATGGAGTAAAGTGGCACACTTTGGAAAAGATATGATGGCTTCGGAGAGAGTCCAAAAAAGATTTACTCAAGTAAAGTAACTCCAGTAGGAAAGGAAGGCCCTAGCAGTATGAATAAAACACTTGCTGATTGGAGGAGATAGGACTTCCCAAATCCACAATTCTACCATCAAGAAGGATAAGGGCCACAGGCACATGAGAACCCCACCAAGTGCAAATTCCCCTCCAAGCCACATGCCATCCTGACTTGGAAATACGTTGGTATCCTGTCACATTTCTAAATGCTGGAAAAGTGAATCCAACAGGACTGTGGAAGTACCATCTCCAGAAGGGCTTCATTGATTCATGAAGTCTGTTCACTAATACTTCTCATCCACAATTAGGGCTGGACAAAAAATGCTGACCTTGCCGGCAGTGCCCAGATCCCCAAAAGTAAAGGACGTTATTACGTGCATAGAGTACAGAAGATGGGAATTTTCTCCTTGTAACAGAGAGGTTGTGAGAAGATCACATGGAGATATTTAAAATCATTAAGGTAACAGACAGAATTAACAGGAAGAAGCTACTCCTATTATTGCACCAGTCAGAGACCAAAGGACATAGAAATTATCTGACTTTCTTTATACTCAATGGGCAGGATTGATGGTATATTGCCAGGGATGTTGACTGAGAAAGTTTCAACTGTGCAACTCAAATGGGAGCTGGATATTTATCTAAAAGAATGCTACAGGCAGAAGATGAATGAGTGGGAATAACTAGATTCCTCTCATATAGAGCTAGTATGTTCTTGAGGGACTGAAAGGCCTCCTCTGTGCTCTAACTATTCAATGACTTTTCTTATCGTGTCCTGCTGTTCTAATACCCCTTGTTGCTCCCTGCATTCGCAGTTGCGGTGTGGACACCATCTGGAGTACACCCACAACCTGGAGTAACGACGGGAATTACAACAAATGGGCTCTTTGCTAGGAAACCAGTTAAAGGGTTTTAATGGGGCTTGAACATTTACATCTTCAGATTTTTGGATAACCTATAATTTCTTCCCTCTCTCCTTTATGTACATAGAGTTAGGGAACTACTCTTGGACAACTGTGCAACTCATAAAGTTTAAACAATGCCGTGCAAATGCAAGGAGTAAATGGAACCAGTAGAGTATCAATTCACCACAGAACACATTTATTTCACAATGATTTTCTGTTCCCATGTCTAAAGTACTATAATCAGTTGACCCACAAATATAAATTTGAGGAAATATTACTCCATAACTAATATCTATTTCAAACCAAAATAAGGTACACAAAGCCTTGTATTAATTCAGCAAGCGTAATGCAAAAACATTAACATGTTCTGTTCTCTGATAAATAACCAGGAAAATATATCTGTATATAAAAAATTTTGCTGACTTCCAAGGTAATATTGGCAATGCAATGGAAAAGCATTCAGAATGTGTACTGCTGCAGTGATCCTCCAGTATTTTGTGTGTGTGTTAAACTGAGAATAAGACTGGAATAAATGAGGTTATGGAGAGTGGAAAAAAAACATTTCCAGGAATTTAGAACTTTTTGCATAATTAGGTTCGTCTAAAATGTTTTACAGCCAATGTGGTTCTAACTTCATTGAGAGAATATGACCAAAAACTTGTGCGTGACAAGGTCCCAGAAAAACAGATAATGTGTTGTTCTGCAAACAGACACAAAGTACTGTATGAACTCAGCAGGCCAGGCAGCATCTATGGGAAAAAAGTACAGTTGACGTTTCAGGACAAAGGGTTTCAACCCAAAATATCGAATGTACTTTTTTTCCATAGATGCTGCCTGGCCTGCTTAGCTCTCCCAGCATTTTGTATGTGTTGTTCGGATTTCCAGCATCTGCAGATTTCCTCTGGTTTGTAATCTGTTGTTCTGGTGGTTTTTGTGGGCTAGATGTAGACCCGGACACAAAGAGCAACTTCCCTGTATGTTCTTGGGACAATGATGAAGGATCTTTCATAAACACCTGAGAGGATGGAAGGAACCTTAGTTTGGTATTGCTAATGGAGTATTGATATGCTTTGGAATAAGTTATCAATGTATTTTTTGACAAGTTAACAGAAGATGCACGTTGTATATAGTTTTTTAGCATCTGCAATAAAGAGATTCATCATTAGGGGAATTTGTCATTAAAGACACACTACACACTTCAAAGAATTGCAGCAAGTGTTTGGATCTAAGATAGAAATGGCACTCAATGATAAAATTAGACAACAAAGGTCACTTTGAAAACAAGGTTTGAGTAGAGGCAAGAGTTTCATCATCAATAGCTGGATTGTAGTAAACCCAACTCTATGACCCTTTATGTTTTTTTTCCTTTGTGTGTTCTCATTTCTTCTTACCTTCCACCCAAAGCTGCTCGATGTCAGTCTCAATGCTTGCAACTCTGAGGCCAACAGCAAAAGCTCCAAAGACCAATAGACCAATGAAGAGGATCTTGCCACAATGCCGTTGGATTCTGCAGCCCAGCCTGAAGAGCAGGGCCTGGAAATGGGCTCGCAGCCACAGTGGAGCCCAGCGCCCCTCTGCCCTACCCTAAGGCAAAAAGACAAGAGCATTAGACCCAGCTGCAACTGGAAGAGGAAAGCTAAACAAGGAAGAAGTGAGAGGATGGCAATGGACAGGAAACGGTAGGCAATGAGATGAAAGGAATGACAGAAGCAAGGGAAGGATGACAAGAGAGAAATCATGAGAACAGGGTAAAGGAGAACGGGAACTTATATCAAGGTGGGGGAGAGAATGGGATGGCAAATTTTGCATATGCAGAAATGGAAGAGAGGGAAGCAAGTGAAGGAGAATCAATGGGAAAATGAGAACAAATCTACCAAGAGAATGGAAATAAAAACAAAAAGGGATGTGTGCACAATTTTATAGATAAAAAGCAAAAAGCATAGAAAGCAAAAATAGTGGTGAACCGGAGGAGAGGTACAGAAAAAGGAAGCTAAAGACAATGAATGGATAAAGACAGTGAATGGATAAAGGGGAGAACATGTTACACCAGAACTGGCAAACAGCAAGGAAAGTTAAGTTCAGAGAGGAAACTTATTTGCTGTGGCAACAAGAGAAAAGCAAATGCAGAATGAAATGGTTACTATTAATGAAGAGATGTAATTTAGGAAAAGCTAAAAAATATTGCTGGTACTTCAAAATAGATGCTTAGAAAACCTAACAAAGTTCAATTTCTCTTGATGCCATCTTCATCACCCCCTTTTTAGTTCCTCTCATCACAATCCCATTTTGCTTTCCTTTCTCTTGATTCATTTTCAGATTTCCTCCTTCAGCACCTTTCACCACACCATGAATGTTCCTGCATCCTTTCCGATCTGCTATTTCTTCTCGATCTATCATATCGTTTCACTCCCTCTTTGCCCCTCGCTTTCCTCATTTTGTTAATGTCATACTCAGCAGTTTTAGTCAGGTGTTCATTGTTCCGTGTTGATCCTTTCCTGCATCCTTTACCATCGCCTTCTGCTCGCCCCCTTCGTCACCCACATCTCTCCGTCAGCCCTGCCATTCTCACTGCGTATTCTGTCCATTTGCTTTCGAGCATTTTTATCACCCTTCATCATTTTTTTTTGTTGGTCATCTTTCCTTCCCGTCAACTCTGGCCAAACGTACATTGGCGGCTCTCTAAAACCGTCAGGCTCCTCTTGACATCTGCTCCGTCTCTGCAAACTTCCCTCTCATTCGCCTCTCCCACCTTCCCCGACACACACTCCGTCACATATTCTGCGACGAGTAATCTCCATGTAGTTCAGTTAAAGGAAAACCTGACACCCTTCCCTGGTTCAGCGATCAGCGATCACGGTGCCAGATTTGTAGTTAAAAAGCTCCCTGGACCCGCAACATCCCAGCGTCCCGGGTCAGCTGCACACACAGGGATAACGGCGTGCTGACACCTGTGTACACTTTCTCACCCGAACACCGTGTCCGCACATTCCACAGAGGTAGGCACAAACACACTAAACATACCCCCGTCTCATAAACCCCAGGCGGGGTATTCACCAACATCTGTATGGACCGGAGACATGCTTTATCAATGTTCTATGAAGAGAGTTTTTGAAAATATTGACAACTACTGTTATTTTTAAAGCATCGGGGCACAATTCTTTTGGCTGGGAGACGTGCAGTTTCTAAATTAAAGACAACAATCTAGCATTAAACAAACGTCCGGCTCAGAAACACCCCCAGCTCTTATTAATACAGCAATTTCAAAAACAACTTCCAGGAGTCCTGCCGACTTCCTGGTGTTATCACGGGAGGAGAGAGTTAACAAGCACAATATTCTTTTTTTCTCTTTTTGCACCTTAGAGATCTGTTTCAATGCGAAAGCAGCGTGGCAGTAACTGGGTCTCCGCAGCAGATCCGAGCAAGCGGCCGGGGCTCGGTGACTGTACCTCGGGGGCAGTGCTCCACCGTCCCGGGCAAGGTTAGAACCCGAAGCCATGTCGCTGGAAACCAGTCGCGGATCGTTTGGTTCAACAACAACAACAATAGTAATAATTCCCCAAAAGTGACAAGAATAACAGCTGGAGAGTCCCTAGTCTCTTCCTGAGCGAAAGCCTGATATTTCCATCCCAACATTTCGCGCAGAAATCCTCAAGGATCTTGACTCTACATCCACGTGTAGTCTTCTCCCTCTCGCTCGCTCGCTCGCTCCTTTTACTCGTCCTTCTAACACCATGGAATAAAAAAAACTCTTTCAGCTCAATCTTTACTTCTGTCCCCGATCTCAGGCATCCAACATTTGGAGAGAAAAACCCGCCTCCAGCCCATCAAAAAGAGTTGATGGAAAGTCCTCTCGACCGGATTCCCATTGGCTAAGGAAGAAGCAAATTACTTAGCAAACATCTACTATTATTAGCTGCTAAGCAACAGCTCACCAAAGTGGACGGACCACCCAGACTGCAGAAGCATCAATGGGAGGTAGCAAAACTGCCTACAAGATCTCTGCGGATCTTTCCAAACCCTTGAATATTTTTTGTAAAAAAAAACAAGTTTCCCAACTGATACATGAAGTTGACAGCTAAATAGGACCATATATAGTTTAGATATATGTATACATAATGGTTTTTGTCCTGGCAAATAAAGTTTGCTAAATAGTTTTTTTCAAAACTTTAAAATTGAAAGTAGTGGGAACGGCAGTTCTCGCTCTCTCTCACACGCACACGCACACACAGAGCCACACATAGGTCTGTGTATGTGTATTTATATTAGGTATGTATGCATGTATATAAAACGTCGTGAATTGCCTCGTGAGGTACCCGGGCCCCTTTAGCCCAACAAACGCAGGGGAGGTCCCAGATGAATTCTGGAGACTGCATAAATAAACCAAGGGCAACTAGATCTGAATAAATGTTCCGCAGAAATCTGGCATTGCAAATGCTGGTAATAAAGTGGAGTGAAAATGAATGAGGTAAACGTGTGGTGAAACTGCATTCAAACATTTACAAGGCTGGGGAGCTAAATATTTTATAACGTGGGGAATAAGAAGATGATAATGTAGAGGGAAAAAAACAAGTGATCTTAATCATTTTTCTGCAATGCAATTAAAACAAGTAAACAACATATGCAAATATAGGTCGCTTTCTTTTGAGACGCGATTACAATTCATAAATATCAGCCCCCCATAGCATTATCCAACCCGGCTATCAGATTGCGCAAATAAAGCTTGCATAGGGAGTGCAAATTAAAAAGGCGTTAAAGATTCCTAAATCAGTTGGCATTTTTGACTTGCGGCTTTATAATTAGGCGTACACGAGTGTGCGCTAATATAGTTTTACATAAATGTGTGCGTTGTGACTTCAGAAAATGTTGTTTTCGTTACAGCCAGCAGCTGCAGCATGTTTTTCCTTCCCTGAAGGTTGTTTACCAAGCGGCTAAAATCCTGTGGAAACCCTGACTGCCTCCTTCGACAAAAGCATGTGTATATGTTAACATTACTAGTGTCCAACATTACCTTAAAGGACACACAGCGTGCCACCCACCAGCACTGATAGGATTAATTATGATAATTTATTTCTTTTCCCCTTTGTCGATCTAATGAATAGTCTTCTTTAAGATTTTTAACGTCTTTTGTTTGTCTTTTAAGGATGCATTGTAGGATTGCAGATAGCAGGTGGTTATTCCAATCCCGCCTTTGTCTCTATTGGAGGCTTGACGGAGCTTCGGCCGGACGTGGGTTTACTCCTAACTTGCTTCATTCAGCACAATCCACAACCGTGTTAAAATGTAGCTGCAGAAGGAGCAGTATTGTAAAATCTTGTCCTCCGTGGGTCGGTTTCACACACCCTGTTAAATGGTATCCATTTCCCACCCCCAACCTGTGTAACCAGTCAGCGAAATATTTTACAATGCGAGATACGTGTAACAATCTTTTCAATATTCCTAGATATTTCACGACTCTTCACCCTTAATGTTTGCAGCCTTCTAGAAAAGCGCCCTTTTAAACAGTGTATAATCCCGAGCTGCTTCTATCGTTCCAATAAAACCTGAAACACAGCAAACGGTTTCCTTTTTTGCCATATTTTTCTTTTAGATCACAAGCTACGTTATATTAAAGAAAGCTGTAGGCAGCTACAGTTTTAACAGAGACATATAAACTACACGCGTTGCCCCGCTCCGAATGGTGTCCAATTAACCTTTATAATAAATGTGAGACCCAGACTGAGTTCAACCGCACAGTCGCCCGTTTGTGTGGCTGAGGGGCCCTGTGTCGGCTATACGGCGCCCTCTGCGGGGCATTGTCTGAGACAACGTATCCACGGCCCAGGGATGGTCCCAACGGGTCAGGGGCAGCTAGGAATTCCCGAAACTCCAGATGTTACATAGTAATTTGCAGACTTTAAATTGCTGGTGGAATAGCAGATTGAATTGGCGTGGAGTGAAATTAGGTTATGAGGTTATTTGGCGGAAGCCTTGCAAGAGGAGATCGAGGCTGGTGCGAAGTGGCGTTTGGTACGAACGCTGGAACTTACTGGGGCAAATATTCGAGAAAGTTAGCCAAGTACTAAAGGGAAGTCGAATATAAGTCACAGAGTAATACAGGCCTGATGAAGGGTTTTGGTCTGAAACGTTGGCTGTTTATTCCACTCCATAGGTGCTGCCTGACTTGCTGAGATCCTCCAGCCTGTTGTGTATGTTGCCATGGAAACAGGTTCTTCAGCCCCACTCGTCTATGCTGACTATGATGCCTACCTAGCTAATTCAGTTTGCCGTCGTTTGGCCCATATCCTAGTCTAAACTTCTCCTATCCATGTAATGCTGTTATTGTACCTGCCTCAACCACTTTCTCTGGCAGCTTGTTCCATACACACACTACACTCTACATTAAAAATGTATCTCTCAGGGTCCTTCTAAGTCTTTCACCCCCCTCACCTTAAATATTCAATTTTTAGTTCCCCTTCCGTGGGAACAAAGACCATGCATGATTACATGACCTATGACTTGCATGATTTTGTTCACCATTATAATGTCACCCATCAATTTCTTACATTCTGCAGAATACAGACAGACAGACATACTTTATTGATCCCGAGGGAAATGGGGTTTCGTTACAGCCGCACCAACCAAGAGTAGTGAAGAAATATAGCAATATAAAACCATAAATAATTAAATAATAATGTTAATCATGCCAAGTGGAAAAATAAGTCCAGGACCAGCCTATTGGCTCAGGGTGTCTGACACTCTGAGGGAGGAGTTGTAAAGTTTGATGGCCACAGGTAGGAATGACTTCCTGTGACGCTCAGTGTTACATCTTGGTGGAATGAGTCTCTGTACTCCTGTGCCTAACCAGTACATTATGGAGTGGATGGGAGTCGTTGTCCAAGATGGCATGCAACTTGGACAGCATCCTCTTTTCATCCTCCACTGTCAGAGAGTCCAGTTCCACCCCCACAACATCACTGGCCTTACGAATGAGTTTGTTGATTCTGTTGGTGTCTGCTACCCTCAGCCTGCTGCCCCAGCACACAACAGCAAACATGATAGCACTGGCCATCACAGACTCGTAGAACATCCTCAGCACCGTCCGACAGATGTTAAAAGACCTCTGTCTTCTAAGGAAATAGAGACGGCTCTGACCCTTCTTGTAGACAGCCTCAGTGTTCTTTGAGCAGTCCAGTTTATTGTCCATTCGTATCTCCAGGTACTTGTAATCCTCCACCATGTCCACACTGACCCCTTGGATGGAAACAGGGATCACCGGTGCCTTAGCCCTCCTCAGGTCCACCACCAGCTCCTTAGTCTTTTTCACATTAAGCTGCAGAAGTCATAGAAATAAAGTCATAGCCTGTCCGAGTTATCTCTATAATTTAGGCATTCAAGTCCTGGCAGAATTCTTGTGAAACTTCTCTGGACTCTTTCCAGTGTAAGATTGTCTTTTAAAACTGTACACAGTACACCAAGTGTCCGTACAACGTTAATGTAATGTCACATCTCAGTGCTCAAATTCACAAAGGCCAATATGCCCAAAGCCTCCTTCACCTCACTGCCCATTTGGGATGTTGCTTCAGGTGAACTATGTACTTGCTCTTCTAGGTTTCTTTGTTCCAAAACGTTCCAAGGGCTCGGCCATTCACTGTATTAATGGGAGATTTTAATTTCCTTGGTATTGACTGGACCATCCAGAGTGTTAAGGGCTTGAGTGGGGTGGAATTTGTGAAATGTTTCCTGGGTCAATATATAGAGGGTCAGACTGAGGGAGATTCAGTACTAGACCTCCCTTTGGAAAACCAGGCAGGGAAATTTACAGAAGGTGCAGTCAGGGAGCATTCTGGCCTTAGAAACCATAATCCTATTAGTTTTAAGATAGTGAAGGAAGAGGATAGGACAGGTCCACTGGTTAGGGTCCTAAACTGGATCAGGACTAAGTTTAGTGAAATTTGACAGGAACTAGCAGAGGTCTATTGGGTGAACCTCTTCAAAAAGAAAGCAAGTGCGAGACTTTTAAGAGTGTGATATCAAGTGTTCAGGGGCAGCCTGTTCCTGTTAGGGTGAAGGGCAAACCTGGCAAGTTTAGTGAACCTTGGCAATATCAAGGCTGTAGTCAAGAAAAATAAAGCATACATTGGGTTTAAGAGATAGGATCAAGTGAATCCCTTGATGGGCAAAGAGAAGGTATGAGATAGATCTGGCAGGTAAGGTTAAGGAAAATCCTAAGAGGTTCTGGAGCCATATTAGGAGTAAAAGGGTGGCTAGGAAGAGAGTAAGTTCCTTAGAGAGCAGCAGGACTGCCTATATCTTGAACCAGAGGAGACAGCTGGGATTTTTGATGAAATTTCTCTTTGGTGTTTATTGAGTAGAACATCATGATTGTTCAAGACATATTTGCACCGTCGTTAGCCACTGGAGGAATTCCTAAAGACTGGGAGGTGGCTAATGTTGTTTTGTTTTTAAGGGTAGCAGGACAAACCAGGGAACTACAACCTGGTCAGTCTGTATTAGTGGTGGGGAGGTTACTGGAGAGAGTTTGGATAGACAGTCTAATTAGAAAGAGTCACCATGGCTTTGTGCATGGGAAGTGGTGCTTGACAAACCTTTCAGAGTTTTTGGAAATAATCTAAAATGTAGATGGAGGGAGGGCAGTGGATATTGTCTATTTGGACTTCAACAAAGCCTTCAACAAGTTCTTGCATGACAGGCTAGCTTGCAAGTTACATCCCATGGACTGCATGGGGAGATAGTTTGGTGGATTCAAAATTGGCTTGGAGGAAGGAAGCAGAGAATGGTTGTGGAGGCTTGTTTCTTGGAATGGCCAGTGACGAGTGGTGCACTCCAGGGGTCAATGTTGGAACTCCTGTTATTCGCTATTTATATAAATAAGGTGGATGCAAATGCACAAGACTTGATCAGTAAGTGTGTCGATTACATAAAATTAATGATAGTGAAGAAGATTATTGTAGATTACAATGGGATCTTGAATAGTTAGGGAAGTGGGACGAGGATTGGCAAATGGATTTCAATATAGATTGTGTATAAGTGTGAGGTGATGCATATTGGAAAGTCAAAGGAGCTTAGGAGTGGTAGAGTACTAGAGGGTTTAAAGAAACAGAGGAACTCAGCAATACAGATGCACAATTTGTTGAAAGTGGCATCACAGCTAGACAGAGAGGTGAAAATAGTGTGTAGTATGCTGGCCTTTATCAGTCAGAGCAATGAGTGTTGGTGATGGGACATTAAGTTGCAGTTGTATAAGTTGTTTCCAAGGCTGCTTCTGGATGTGGGACTGTTCTGGTCACCCTATTATAGGAAAGATGTGATTACACTGGAAAAAAAGTGCCAAAAAGCTTGATGAGAATGTGTGCCAGGACTAGCGAGCCTGACATGAAGAGGCTGGCCAGGCCAGGTCTTTGTTCCTTGGGGAATGAGTGGTGACTGTACAGAAACGTTTAAGATTATGAGAGGCATCGGTAAGGCGGATGGTAGCAGTCTTCTCTCCAGGATGGGATTCCAAAACTAGGGCACAAAGGATTAAGGTGAGAGGGGAAATATTTAAAGTGGACTTGAATGGCAAATTTTGCATGCAGAGGGTGGTGAGGCTATGGAATGAGCTGCTACAGGAACGTGCTGAGTTAAGTACAGTGGTATAATTTTAGAAGCACTTGGCTAGTACATGAAGCTGGAGCTTGGGGGGTATGGGCTAAATGCAGAAAGTCGATTCTAGCTGCATGTTCGGTATGGACTCACTGGACCAAAAGGCCTGTATCCATGCTATATGCTCTATGACCTTATGAATATAAATCTTATGTGAGAAGGATTGTGATAGAATATTATTATGATAGAGTGGTTCAATTAGTGTATTCAGTGAGGTTTTATTTTCCCTTTTCTCAATTTAGAGTTTCAGCATGGTAACAGGCACTTCCAGCCCAATGACCCTGTGCCACCCATCTACACCCATGTGACTAATTAACCTACTAATCCATACTTCTTTGGGATGTGGGAGGAAAGAGGAATACCAGGGGAAACCCATGTTGTCATGGGGAGAACGTACAAACTCTGTACAGACAGTGGCGGAATTGTGTTATACTAACCACCATGCTGCAATCTTGCCTCCAAGTAACCCATTTACATTTTAAAAGAGACATACAACCTAACTACATTGCCACGATAAGGCTGGCAGACTTAATGGAAGATTTACCAGGGTAGAGTATATGAATCCTTGGAAACGCGTGGGGCTTTCCATGCAATAACAATGTGGGAGCTCCTTCACCAAAAGGAATGAGGCTGTACAGGGAGGTAGCTCATCATCAATGCTCCCTCTAATTTGTAATGACCAGTGTGCACAAAAATCTTGTGTTGTGCCTGCTATGATGCTTTATGAGAGTGCAGATGAGCAAAAGCAAAAACTAATCAAACCCAGAGGAGATCAAAGTTCTTATTGCAGTGTTTCGGAGCTGTTAAAATGAATACCTCCATGTATAAAATTCAGTGCGCACATAGTGGGTAATGAGGGATTTTCTCGCCTGAGCTTTTACACACTGTCTCTATATGATTGGCTTGCTTAACGATGCTTTAAAAAATCAAGTTTCCAAATATCACTCTACTTCTTCCCACAGGCAAATTCTCCAGCAACTTTGGTATCGCAACAATACACACAGGTAACTCTGGTTTCTGTATTGTACATAGATATCTCTCGTAGTTGCATGCTCCTGACCTCATGAGCTTTCGGTGCAACAATTTCTACTGTTTCATTTGGCCATTCCAATTTAAATGAACCAGCAGTTCCTTTGCGCTTCACTCCCTTTGTTTCTTTGGAATTTGACATAGTGAATCAATAACTTCTTCAATAAAAACAATATTAATAAGCCAATTCTAAAATCTGCAGACAAATCATTGCAAACTCCACGGTGTCAACACTGTCCACATCAGAAACCAGAAAATGAAATGTAACTGGGTACGATTGTGAAATGTACTTAACATGCCAACAAAGTAAAGGGTGACAACCTTTTGTGCACAGAAGCAAAAGATTTGTGCTTGTGCACATGTTCACATCTTCGAGGGAACATTGCTCATCACCATCTTTGTAAAGGCAATTAAGAATAGACAGTAAATTAAAGAATAAAGAATGGTTGTTTGGGCACAGATGGTGGGTTTTGTCAGTCAAGGCAGGACTGTGCACTGCTTGAAAGGTTTAGGAAAGCACTAATCTGGAAATGTCAAGACAGAATGGATGACTGGATCTTTAATGGGATGGTGCCCTACATTCTTCAGAAGGGATCTAGATATTGCGAGCTCCTGCTTCACGAGAAGTTTTGGAGACTTGTCAAGCCTCATTTATTACAATTAACAATGACTTAAATTGTTTAAAAATCTAATCTATTTTGAATTATGCCTTTCTAACAAATAAGCAGTTCCATATGTTTTAATATGGTTGCAATCTGCTCGTTCTTACTAATCAAACTCTGCTCCTTCCTGACACTTAAAGTTAAAGCCTGAACAAATGGATGAAGTAGAAACCCAGATCAAGATAATAAGTGATGACATTCAAAAAGCAATCTACAAGTAGCATAAAACTAGTTTTTTAAAAATAATTTACATAACATATTTATATATTTTTTAAATTGCAGGGAATTTTGTGATTGTTTTTGATTAAATAGACTGAATTAACCTCACAAAAATACCAAATGGTATGATACGGTGCATTGCAATAATGTGTAAACTTTATTGAATTTACTTTACTGGTTTTAAATGAAAAGAGTCATTGCTAACAGATCTATCCCTGAACTATGTTCTCAATGACCAACCCGCAGGAATTTATCTGGCCTTGATCTCTCATGACATGGATGGATACTCTTAAACCACTTCCGGACGTGCATCGGCCAGGATTCAACCCGCAAGTCTGGATGGGGATATTGCAACAATGTGCAAATATGGGATGATTCAGACTTTCTTCCTTCACCTAGTATTGCCCTTTCATTTGCTAACACAACTATGTCCCACTGCCACTCTTAGGCACAGCTTGTCCATACACCCTGCAAATGTGAAAAACAGTAACTGTGTAGTTTGGATTGTTCATCACTGGAGAATAATTCCAGAATGCAAAACCATTTTCATTGAAGACTTGATTGATTTGTCCTTCTCCTTTAAACACACTTAGCTGCACAATTATTACTAGTATTCCCTTACTTCCTCGAAAGTCTTTGTATCATCTTCAGCATTGTAACCATAGTGGCATTTGTAGTTCAATGTCTCTGTAGGTTCAGTAGCATTATGGTTCTCTTCCAGCAGCTAAATTATCTCTTGTGGGTTCTGAGGTGACTGACAAGGTCCATGTGGCACCTGCAGCCTCTGCCACAGGGTGGATGGGTGGAGGTAGCACATTCCTTTCCATTTTTGCAAGGCTTCCTTTTGCTCCAAAAGGGTCTCAAGGTCCTCAGAGGTATCCAACACACTCCTTCTCCGGTTGGATGCAGGGATTTCTACAAGTGCTACATTTTCAGAGGAGATGCTGATATCATCCCTGAATTGTTTCCTCTGTCCTCCTCTTGTTATGATCTCTTCGGTCCACACCTCTGTGGTGTTTCTTATAGGAGATCGCAATGCCAATGTGTACCTCTTTATTTTTCATGTATTTTTCTCTGTGGTTGTACTGCATGCTTTAGCTATGGTCCTATTCGGTGAAACATCACCGTTAAAAGATGAAGGCATCCAATCTTAAGGTAAGTACAAAATTAAGCAAATACTTTTAATCCATCACTGACAAAGCCAACTTTCATTAATTAAACAATGTAGTGTTCTTGTGCCTCTGATTCGAAACAAAAGTCTCATCAGAAAGATTAATAAATTTGTATGCAGGATTTGCACCATTGACTAAAATGTGCTTTAATCCCAACTAAACAAATATTAAAGATGATGGTATCACCTATCAGGTATATGGGCATAACTATTTTTTAAAATATACCTTATAAAATCACAGACTTGTACAGTGCAGAATTAGGCTCTTTCAGTCTTACTTGTCCATGCTGAGCATGATGTCTGTCATGGCTGCATTAGGCCTGCATTTATCTGCTCCTATCCTATCTGGCCAAACACTTCTTAAGCATAGTAATAGTGTTGCCTCCACCACCTCTGGCAACTAACTCCAGATGTACACCACCACCCTAAAACTCACTCCAAAGGTTTCTTCTAAATTTCTCCCCTTCACTTTAAACGTGCCTTCGAGTTCTAGAGTCCCTGGGAAAACGATTCTTAATATATACCCGATCTACTCATTTCATAAACTTCCATAAGGTCACCCGTCAGCCTCCAGTGAGAATAAACCCAGCTTTGCAAAATATGCAATATTATTTATAACTACAGTCCTGCATTTCAGGCAACATACTGGTGAATTTTCTGGATTCTCTATTGCTCCCACATTCTTCCTGTAGAGTGGCAACCAGAACTATGCACAGTGCTCACAAAATGCTGGAGGAACTCAGCAGGCCAGGCTGCATCTATGGAAAAGAGTACAGTTGACATTTTGGACCGAGACCCTTCAGCAGTTCCTCGAGCATTTTGTGTACGTTGCTTGGATTTCCAGCATCTGCAGATTTCCTCTTGTCTATGCACAGTGCTCCAAGTCTGGTCTCACCAATGTTTTGTACAGCTACAACTTGAATGAATGTCACTCCAAATAAACGGCAAATTGTGACCAAATGTAATTCTTCTTATTGATTCTGACTACATTTTGGGAATCCAGTGCATTTTATAAATGCAAATTTCCTCCTGTTTGCTGCAGTAGAAGTTCTGGTGCTGCCACAGGGTTAGTATGGTGTAATTTCCATTCATTCTGCCTCTGTTAAGAATGAGCAGAGATATAAAAGAATTTGATTAAGTACAGAGTAATGCATATGTGGGAGTGATTACAAGGCTGAAAGCTTAAGGAAATGTTTTTATTCTTTGAGTTTCATGCTGTCTGGAAGGGGTCAATTCCGTTAATAATTTTCAACCAAAGCCTCAAAGGAATATTCCCTACAGTGCCAGTGTGATAGTTCTATTTCCCACATCTCTCATTCTTGTGGCTTCACTGAGTAACACTGGTAATTGATGCCAAATAGAGCTTAACTATGGGCACTTAGGCCTATGGACCTGTGCCTACTAGGATTGAAACTACCACAGACTCATTTAGCTAACAATCACTTACAGGCCGCAAAGATTATCATCCGTCAGTCTGGGGTCGATTATAACCCAAGCCCCAGAGATGAAAGAACAATTTTTTAAAAAGAACTTTAAAAAGAAACATCAAGAAGAAAATTAATAGTAACTCCCACAAAGTGAAACGTGGCTTTTTGTAGATGGAAACATGAAAACCTTATGGCAAATTAAGCTTTAAATAAACACTATCAATCCAACACTGACAAATGTTCCCTTAAGATCCCATTTTCAGTAATTACACAAATAATACACTGTGCATTGTTACATATGAAAAGAATAATTAAGCACAATACTTATTAAATGTTATAATTTTCTCATGATAAATTTGTTTTCATCTGCTTAGATACTCTCCCATTATCACAGTGAAATGAATAGGGTTTTGATGCAGCTGTTGAGTTAATCTTGGGCTGGTGTTGCATCTTTATCAGACTCTTCTCTATTTTTGCCTCTCAGGAAATGTTGTTTGTTTACTCTGTGCCATTCTGACAACTAATTTCAGGGAAATGATCATTTCAAATTTGTATGTTAACACCATCCCAGAGATTTCTTTGAGACATTAATATATCCTTTCCCTGCATCACCAGTCTTGCAATGAAATATTTTAGAGATTAACCAGAGCTATTTATTCTCGTAATTGGAGGCTGACTCACTCTTAATTGTAACATGCTAATTAATGTCAGAACACTACTCAATCTTGATTGTATTATAAATGATAACGCCAGAAATGTTGCCTACAAAAAAAACTCAAATAAGGCAATTGCAAAATTGATGTTACAGGAATATAAGAATAAAAATAAACAAATTAACGCCTTGTGTCAGTTCCAGCTTTCAATGACATCATGGCTAACTCATGATAATTCCCTTTTTAACCCATATTCCTTAATATCTTTGATATTAATCTATCAATCTCAGATTTAAAATCAACATTTGACCTGAAGCAAGTTCCAGACTTCTGCAAAACGCTGTGTGTGGAAGTGTTTCATACTTCATTCCTGAAAGACCTGTCTATAATTTTTAGACTAGGCCCACTAGTCCCAAACTTACAAAAGAGTGGAACTATTTTTTCACTCACTATTTAAACGTTCCTCTTTATATCTTGAAAATTGAATAATTGTTGTCCAAGCACATATTGCAGGATGTAATCTATTAATCCAGCCTGTAGAGTACGTACCAATTATTTGCATCCCCTTCCTCTGTTCTGCCAATTACATACTCGAGTCAATAATTTGCCTTCAGTTTCAAGAGCAGTATCTTTAGCCACCACTCTAAATTTTTCTGCTTGAAGAATAAAAGATTATCGCCCCGAAATGTCTTCCTCTATGTAATACTCAGGCCAACTGAGAGTCCTAGAGTGGTCCAATTTCCTTCCTTCTGTGGGTTGCTGTGACTTCAGATGTGTTATCTGAATAGGTTAATTGTTTAGTTAACCTATTGTTTAATAGGTCAATAGCAAACATTATCAAATTTCAGATGTGAAGAATGAAGGTTTGAGTAAATTTTCAGGAAGCTACTCACTTTCATGGAATAATACAGCAGAGGGGCTTTGGTAGGTGTATGGTCATCGCCACAAATAATTTGATTTGTCAATGTCAAAAGCTATAGGTAGATATGCACGTACTGGTAAGTGTAATTCAATAGTTCAAAACTCAACGCACTGTAAATTTCTGATCTTATTTTCCAGTTTAAGATGGTGTTGGTGAGGCCCAGCTCACCAGCAGCAAACAAATCAAAGAGTACAACTAAATACTTCATTAATAACACTTTTTCTTGTAAAACTTATGGTAAATGATCACTGCAAACAATGGTGAGGCGAGCAAAGGCGAGGCTGAGTTGAAGGTCGAAGCGTACAGGGGCGAGGTGAAGTCAAGGCGAGGTCGAGGCACGTTCAAGGCAAAGTTGGGATGAGGTGAACAGAGTAAATTCAGAATGGAGGAGAGGCAGATTTGAGCCCTGTTCATCTAGGCCAAGAGTGAGATTTGATCGATCTAAGTGCCAGGAGATTTGGAAATGTCGGATAAGGGCTGAAATGTGGCAGCGGGTTTCAGACCCAAAGCGTATTGAGTTTACATTGCTTGGGTCCTAGTACTAGAAATTACCTGATGTTTGGATGATTTAAATGCCAGGCCAGATGGATTGAAAAGGCAAGGTGTTAGGACAAGAGGCACGGGCTGGGCTGGTTTTGCTCACTACACTACATCGTTTATTCGGTTCTGCACTAAGCCGATGCTGAGACTGGGGCCTGGTCCAGCCACTCTGGGCTTCACGTCTGAGGGCTCCATGGTATTTACGCATCTCAGCGCTAAACTGATGCTGAGACTGTGGCCTGGACCAGGCTTCATGTCTATGGGCTCACTTTTGTTCTGAATGCTATTTGCTCACTTTTGGTTGAACAATTTTTTTCTCTCTCTGCAGATTGGGTGTTTGACAGATTTTTTAAAATGGGTTCTTTTAGGTTTCTTTGTTTTGTGGCTGTCTGTAAAGAGATGAATCCCAAGGTTGTATAATGTATACATAATGATAATGTACTTCTAACTTACCCAAAATAATTCTGGAATGCAATTTTACTCCTAGTTCTTCTAGCGCAGATATATATGGTATAGTTTGGAGATATTATTTTTTAAATTGATGGTTTATATTGACTGAGAGCTGCATACCACTGCATTGGAAAGGTAGCAAGCTGTGGAGTGGTCCATGGTACCCCAATGCTTCAAACTGCCATAAAATAGTATGAAGTTAGATAAATCTTTCAGCAGCTTTAGACTAAGTCCTTAGCATATGAAAGATTTTTAAAATATTTTGTTGAACATTCTGGAAGGGTTCTACTGGATTCCCAACATCATTCTACAAGTGATTAGCCAATCATTCAAAGGAATTGAAACAGTAGTTTCCTAATGTCCAGATCTTCTCCACCAGTTCTATATTGCGAAAGGAACACTGATCATTTATATGCTGACTTGATAATTGCTTTTTTTCAGAGACGGGTTCTTCGGACTACTTAACATAAGGCTTTTCTTTCACTGAGTTATTTGCATAGTTCCACACCTGTGCTCTTTAATTAAAGCCTGACTTTCCCCCTCCTTTATCCAAGTATTTATCCAATTATTTTTGACAGCTATTGTTGATGTTTCGATCACCAAGTAAAATTTTTGGATACTGTCCAGTTAAGACATACAACCAGAAATAGGCCATTTGGCCCATCAAGTCTGCTCCACAATTTGATCATAGATCGAGAGATTTATTTCCCTTTCAATCCCTTTCTCCTGCCTTCTTCCCAAAACCTTTGACACCCTTATTAATCAAGAACCTGTTTTAAATATACCCAGAAAAAAAATCTTCACTTTAAATATACCCAATGACTTCACCTCCATAGTTGTTTGTGGTAGTGAATTCCACAGATTCACCCAAACTTTTGGTTAAAGAAATTCCTGCTCATTTCTATTCTAAAGAGATGTTCTTTTATTCTGAGGTGATACTCGAATTTATTCAATAACTCTGCCTGCACAGCTCTACAGCTCTCTGGGACAATTTCACACCAGATTACCGGAGGTGTTTTCTCGCTCTTTGTTTGATTACTAATGCAGATTTATTGAGTAACTTCACATCCTCACCAGTTTTCATTGCCCATTGTCACAGAGCCTGAGGCCAAGTCACTGCTGATTCCTCACCAGCTGATGAAGAGATTGTTGGGCCCTGATATTTTTACAACAAAAAGGTTTTTCAGAAGTCAAGAATGAGGTCTAAACTGTTTTGCTAATGATTGTTTTATTAAGTATCACAAGAGCAAAGAATGAGCATGGTATGAGACAAAGAAAAGAGAAAGGCTTAAAAGTAGTGTGGTCTTCTATACCAGACTATTGACAACGGAAATTCTATTAATAACCATTAACCAACGAGATAGCCAGATTCAAATAATATGACGCCAGCCGCTGAAACCAAGAAGTTTCCAGAAAAATACAGACGCAACTGTAACCACTGGAAAACTCAGTGAACAATTACATATATATAGATGATTATATAAAAATATAAATAAGCATAACAAAGTTAAACTAAAAGAAAATAACAATTCTACACTCCAATCCAACAAGGTCCAGTGACACGGGCCTTCTGCATCTACCCAGGGTGAGTGTGATATTGGACCAGGCCCAGCAGGATCTGCTCGATTAATTTCAAATTTCATCCTATTGATAACAGTTACACAGAATTTCAATGTATGAAGCCATTTGCATTGATTTGATTTCTATGAACTATAAGCATAGGAAATCTGCAGATGCTGGAAAACCAAAGCAACACGCACAAAATGCTGGATGAGCCCAGCTGGTCAGGCTGCATCCATGGAAACATTGAGAAGGAAGGGGGAAGATGCCGGAATAAGAACTTGTGGGGGGAGGAGGCTAGCTGGAAGGTGATAATTGCAGCTAGGTGGGTGGGAAAAGCCAAGGGATGGAGAAGATAGGTGAGGAGTGGACCATAAGAGAAGGGGAAGGATGAGACCCAAAGAGAACTAATAGGAAGGTGAGAAGAGGTAAAAGGTCAGAGTGGGGAAAAGAAGGGGGGGGGGATTTGTTTACCAAAAGGAAAAATAAATATTCAGGTTGGAGGCTAAACAGATGAAATATGAGGTGTTGCTCCTCCACCCTGAGGGTGGCTTTGTCTTGGCACATTAACTGAGATGTTAGAATGGGAATTGGAATTAAAAGGATTTGGCCACCGGGAAGTCCTGCTTGTTGCGGATGGTGTGGAGGTGCTCGACAAGGCAGTCCACCCCCAGTTTATGATGGGTCTCACCATTGTAGAGGAGACTGCATCGGTAGCACTGGACGCAACAGACAACTCCTGCAGATTCGCAGGTGAAGCGTTGCCTCACTTGGAAGATCTGTTTGGGGCCTGAATGGAGGTGAGGGAGGAGGTGTAGGGGCAGATGTAGCACCTGGGTGGCTTGCAGGGATAAGTGTTGGGAGGGAGGTCGGTGAGGAGAGACAAATGGACAAGGGAGTTACAGAGGGAATGATAACTGAAAGAATCCTTCCCAGGGAACACCTGATTAAACTCCTTGCATCTTCTCCAGTGAATTCACATTTTTTCTAAAAAGTTCAAAGTAACTTCATTATTGAAGTATGTTTATGTCACCATACACTCTGACATTCATTTTGTTGCAGACATTCACAGTAGAACAAAGAAATACAATAGGATCATTGAAAAACTACACACAATCAATGAATGACACACAACCAATGTGCAAGAGAAGACAAACTGCAAATACAAAAAAACATTTTCCCTTCTCCTGCCTTCTCCCCATATCCCTTCATGCTCTGTCTAATCAAGAATTTATCAACCTCTCCCTTAAATATTTCTAATGACTTGGCCTCCACAGCTGCCTGTGACAACAAGTTCCACAGATTCATCAGTCTCTGGCTAAAAAAATTCTTCCTCATCTCCATTCTAAACGGAGACCCTTATATACTGAGGCTATTTCCTCTGACCTTCGACTCCCCCCACCATTGAAAACATCCTCTTCACATCCACAGTATTGAGGCCTTCCAACATTTGATAGGTTTCAAAAAGGTCATCCCACATTCTTTGAATTCTGGTGAGTTGAGGTCGAAAGCCATTAAATGCTCTTCATATGATAAGCTTTTCAATCCTGGAATCATTTTAATGAACCTCCTTTGAACCCTCTCCAATATCAGCACATCCTTACTTAGGTAAGTGGTCCAGAACTGTTCACAAGACTCCAAGTGAGACCTCACCAGTGCTTTATAAGGCCTCAACATTACATCTTTGATTTTATACTCTACTCTTCTTGAAACGAATGCTAACGTCACATTTGCCTTCTTCATGATGAACGGTCTCAACCTGAAACATCAACTGTTTACTCCTTTCAATGTATTTTGTCATCTCAAAAGAAAATCATCACCCCACAAAACAATTCTGACTATCATTGATTATTCTTTGTCCCTCAGAATTTTTTTTAATCAAGTAAATCCCCTAAGCTTTATAAGCTATATAACTACCTGACCTATCTCCCCTTTCTTTTTTGATTAAGGTTACCACATTTGTTGTCCTCCAGTCATCCAACGCCTATATCAAATATTTCAGAGAGATCAAACCTGTACAAAGCTTCTAGGTGAAGTCTCACCATGGTCCTATTTCATTAAAACATCCTGAAACTTACACTCAAACACCCTGCAATAAAGGCCAACATGTTATTTCCTTCCCAACATTTGCATTTCCTGAATATTAGTTTTCTTCACTAAGAAAATAGTGAATCTTTGGAATTATTTGTACAAAGTTATTGAGGCTTAGGTACTGGGCTTCTTCAAAACGGACATGTATGGTGTCAGTACAGGAAATTGGCACTGATCAGCTATGTTCTATGGATTGCATAGGCAGCTGAGAAGGACCAAATGGCTTAGCCCTGCTTCCTTTCCTTGTGTTCTTATTTCCCTGTAATTGGAGGAGTAGGAAAACTATGTACACTCAGAGGCCACGTTACTAGCTGCACATATCTAATCTGCCAATCGTGCGGCAGCAACTTAATGCATAAAATCATGCATATATGGTCAAGTGGTTCAGTTGTTGTTCAGACCAAACATCAAAATGGTGACTTTGACCATGCAGATGCTTGTTAGTGCCAGAAGGGGTGGTTTGAGTATCTCAGAAACTGCTGACTTCCTGGAATTTTCATAAAAAAAAAATCATCCAGTAGGTGGCAGTTCGGTGGGTGAAAATACCTTGTTTATGAGCGAAGTCAGAGGAAAATGGCCAGGCTGATTCAAACTAATAGGAAGGTGATAGTGACTCAAATAACCTTGTGTTACAACAGTGGCGTGCAGATGAGCATCCCTGAATGCACAATACGTCAAGCCTTGAAGTGGTTGGGCTACAGCAACAGACAACCATGAATATACACTGAGTGGCCCCTCCATTAGGTACAGGCAGTTCCTAATAAAGTGTCCACTGAATGTAGTTGATTTTCTGAGTGTACAAGGACACCAGGTCTCTTTCAATGCCAGGCTCTCACCATTTAAAAAAAGATTCCACGTTCTTGGTTAGTTGATAAATTGAATAAATTCTTAACTGCTTGAGTGAAACTGTGTCCCAACAAGACTGTTAGGATTCTGCTTATCACCTATCATAAATCTAGTGAGGGACTGGTAGAGTTCCCATGGAAGTTGTGTAAACATCTGAAAATGGTCACTGGTACTTTCCTTGGGGATTGCTTTAAGTCATCTGCCAAAACTTTTGCGAGAGATTGGCAGAACCCACTCAGAACTTCAGTACTTAATAAAAGTTAGTAGGAGAATTCAGTGAAGCTGATGGTGAAATTTTAGAGTATGTTACCACTAAAAAGGAGGTATGAAAAGGCTGGGTGGACTTAAAAGTGGATAAATCCTCAGGACCTGATGAGATGTATCCGAGGCTGCAATATGAGTCAAGCAAGGGATTGCCAAGCCGCTGACAGATATTTTCAAATGTTCTCTTTCCATCTAAGCCAAAGGTTATCATTGCAAAATAAGGGCTGAGATGAATAAAAAGACCTTCATCCAGAAGAAGATAGTGAATTCTTCTCTCTATGTCAACAAGACAAAAGAGCCTCAAGTTCCTAAGAGAGAACATCACCAACAGCCTGTCCTGGACCAATCGCAATCAAGCCAAGAAAGTTTACCAGTGCCCCTGCTTCCTCAGGAGGCTAAACAATTTGACGTGTCCCCTTTAGTCCTCACTATTGTTTATCAATGTACCATAGAAAGCACCCTAGCTGAATGCAAATCGTCTGCCCCTGATAGCAAGAAGCTGCAGAGTTGTGGACACAGTGCAGCGCATCACTGAGACCAGCCTCCCCTCCATGGAACTGTCGACACTTCTCTCACAGTCTCAGTAAAGCAGCAAGCATAATCAAAGACCTCATCTATCCCGGTCATTCTCCCTTCTTCCACCCATCCACTCCATGGGCAGAAAATACAAAAGCCTGAAAACATGTACCATCAGACTCACAGGCAGCTTCCATCCTGCTCTTACAAGACTACTGAATAGTTCCCAGAGTCCACCTCATTATGAGCTTGAATCTTATTGTTTACCTGCACTCAACTCTCTTTATAACACTTTATTCTGCACTCTGTTATTGTTTTACCTTGTACCGAGTGAGGCTCCATTGGTCGTGGTTGTCCATGGGTATTGCGCTCTTGCTGTCTAGCTACGCAAGCCTGGCAGTACGATGTGGAGAGCAAGCTGTTGCCCATGTAGCAAGCTCCCCCCCTCCACGTATCTGATGTCCCCAATGGAACAGCATACAGTTTGGTACAACAAGTATCTTAGGAGTTGCCAGTCAGCAATAAACTCAACATAAGACTGCCTTAGGGACTACAGCTCTGGATCTTTCCCTCCTGAAGCCTTCCCCATGAGGGAGTATAGCTGCAAGGCAATGGAGATCACGATTTGAGATCAGAATCTTCTTCTCCTCAATGAGGTGCCAGCCGTGGCTGACGAGCCCCATTTGTCTAAAGCGACTGGTTTTAAGGCAGCAGTACCCGCCTTTGACCCTTCTGTCAGTAGATACACTGGGCTTAGTAGCTAAGCCACACGTGAAGGCCAGATGCCGAATTTGGTTGTCAGAGGCTCTTTGAGGCGCATGCCATTGGGAGCATTTAATAGATAGTAGGAGCTCATCCCATTGTCACCCCGGCTATAACAACCTTAAGGAACCAACCTTGTAAATAAAATTACTCACCTTTTACTACTTTCATCCTTATTGTAAGGAATCATACAACCATAAAACCTAAATCATGCTAAATCAGCAGGTACATTGGCTCATGTAGCCCTTCCATTTAAATGTCAGGTCATTAGGTAGAAAATTCAATACCGCATAGTAAATTTAGCAATCTGTGTAACAAATTGATGAATTAGCATATTATATTTATCTTATTGAAGAGGAATGAGTTCAACAGTTGACTTCCATTGACCGGAAGTACCTGTCAATCAGTGTCTTTAACTCTACTGTCTAGTTTATCCTTTGTGTAATGATCTATCTGTCTGACCAATAGACGAACAAACATAATTGTAGATGTGAGTGTGTAGAGTCAGCTGATCAGCCAATAATCGTATTGGCAAACATACACAAAATGAACTCAGCAAGTCAGCACAAAATTACCGGTCGTGGGCGGGAGCCCAGAATTGCGGGGGGAACATAGACCCTGTGTGCCCTTTCGAGCTCAGGCGGATTAGGAAGCAAATCTTTCCCAAACATCTCACAAAGGAACTCAGAGAAGAACTGCACGGGTGATCCCTGTTCGGTGGCCTCTGGCAAACCAAGAATTTGTAGATTGCAACGTCTGCTCCGGTTTTCAAGATCCACCATTTTGGAAAAGAGTTTGTCATACTTTTCCTCTAGGCTGGAACAGAGAGTCTCCAAGTATCGAACACGACTTTTTAAATCTTCAGAAGTCGAATCGATGCGAGATAAGTGTTCAGCATGTTCGTCCACTCTAGCGTTGATCCAATCCAGTTTGGCTTCCAGCTGGTTGAAAGCAGTTCTAAATTCCTTTAAAATATCATCCCGATGTTGTTCCAGAGCAACATCTCTGTTGGCAGAACCGTAGCTTCCTTTTTCCCCGATTTAGAACTCTTGTTAGACATTGTGAGGTAGATGTGTTCGCAGGCGAGTGAAAGAGACCAAATAAAGTTCCTAACTAAGGTTTAAAAAATGGAGACATTTAGTGCAAAGATAGCGAAAATAACGGAACAAAAGTTCGGAGCAGCTAAGCAATCACCATCTTACCGGAAATCCGAACTCAGCGAGTCAGGCAGTATCTTTGGAGGGGAATAGATAGTCGACGTTTTGAGCCGAGACACTTCAGCAAGACTGGACAGAAAGGGGGAAGAAGCCAGAAACTCTTTCCTTTTTAATCCTAGTGAAGTGTCTCGGTCCAGGACATTGACAATTTGTTCCTCTCCGAAGATGCTGCAGACCTGCTGAGTTCCTACAGCATTTTTTGTGAGTTACTCTAGATTTCCAGCATCTGTAGGATCGCGTGTGTTTAAAATCCCACTGGGAAGCCCTGCACTTTGAGGCCAGACCACAAAAGCATAGAGCAGGTCATTGAGAAGAAATGCCTCAGATCAGTGTGCGTCTTCAAAACACATTTAAAGCATAGATGCAGATCTTACTCGTGCAACAAAAGCTTGTAAATGCAGCATACGGCTACCCAAGAGAAAGTACCCTTTCTGTGTATAGGAATACACACGGAAAAAGATAAAAGATAATAGGAGTAGGCTACATTTGACCCTAGTGGGAAGGAGGACTATACAAACAAATTAAACAATGTGTAAAGTGATGTATTAATAATCACAGAAGAATTAAATTACATTAAAATTAAATCTGTAGGAAATAGATAAAGGAAATAGGAAAAGAATAACATATTCAGAACTCATATCTAACTGAGTGTATAAAAAGTGCAACCAGGGAGGATTCACTACTGGATTGAACAAGGAATTAATAGATAAGAGAAGCAATGGTAAAGTTGTACTCAGGCAACAATGACCAAAATAACATAAGCACTTAAAAATCAGAGTAACAAATTAGTAAGAAGCTTACTTGAAGATTGAAGAACAAGGGTGCTGTGAAGCATAGTTTATAATTAATTTAAGGTTAACTTTATTAGGTTAACTTGTAAATCTGCTTATTAATGCAAATATCTAATTAGCCAATCATGTGGCAACAACTCAATACATTTAAAAAAACATGCAGCCATGGTAAAGAGTTTCAGTTGTTGTTCAGACCAAGCATCAAAATGGGAAACACATGTGATCTAAGTGACTTTGACCATGAAATGATTGTTGGTGCCAGATGGGGAGATCCGAGTATCTCAGAAACTTGCTGATTTCCTGCATAACAGTCTCCAGAGTTTACAGAGAATGGTGCAAAATACAAAACAAATCATCAAGTGAACAGCAGGTCTATGGGCAAAAAAGCCCTGTTAATGAGAGAAATCAGAGGAGAGTGGCAAGGCTGGTTTCAAGCTGACAGGAAGGTGAGAGTAACTCAAGTGACCACCTGCTACAACAGTACTGAGCAGAAGAACATCTTTCAATGCATAAGAATTTGAACTTTGAAATAGATGGGTTACAGCAGCAGAAGACCACTAATATACAGAAATACACTCGGTGGCCACTTCATTAGGTGTTGTGCTTTTAATATTTCAGTAATATTTGATTAATATTGTAAATATTTTGTATGATAAGCATCCTGTGTTGTTCATGTGTTATATGTAAAAGTATGTGAAAGGCATACGTCATTACGCCACCATGTTATAAGTGCACACCTCACTAAAGTGAAAAGTGTGACAAACACAAGTTGTCCCTGGGCTCTGTGTGCTTCTTTCAATTAATTTCTGGAATTACAAAACTTAACAGTGGCAAGGAGTAAATTTTGAAATGAACCTGAGATGTCCACCTACCAGTTGAAGTGAAGCACATTTTTTACCTTCACAAGGGGAGAGAGGGAGAAATGTTCAAGTTAAAAAAAAAGCACAGCACAGTTTTTCTTTGGAAGGGGAGCTACGCTGAAACTCAGAGGGGTGAGAACCTGTCAACCCAGCATTTTATTAGCAAATGTTCAGTTGCTGGAGAACAAAACTGAGGACCTGAGAGTAGGATTACTGTATTGGAGGGAAATGAGAAATTGTTGTGTTCTATGTTTGAACAAGACATGGCTTACTCCCAGCATGGCAGATACAGCAATCAGATCCATAGGCTTCTCAATTCACAAGATGGACCGAACTGCTGATTCAGAAAAGGTCAAAGGTGGAGATATGTGTTTTATGATAAATTCTCAGTCGTGCTCTGATGTAGCAGTTTTGTCAAATGTGTGTTCCTCCAACCTTAAACACCTTATGGTTAAATGCCGTCCATTCTATTTACCTAGGGAGTTGCCCTCCATAATCCTGGCTGTTGTTAGCTGACTATAATCAAGTGCTTGAGGTACTGCATGTTCTCATCTCCAAATTGGAAACAGTCCACCCTGATACAATTCAAGTCATAGTCAGGGACTTCAACCAGGTTTATTTTGAAGTAAACCCTGCCTAATTTCCATCAGACTGCATTTTGGTAAAACTGATCACTTGGCTGACCTTCTCCTGCCTTCATATAGGCAGAGGCCAAAGAACAAACTAGGAGCCCTGAATGAACCATAGGATCTACAATCTGCTGAGGGTCAGATCAGAGGCTTTCAAGTCTGGTGACCAAGGAACTCATTAAGGTTAACCTTCAACCCTTGCTCCACAGAAAAAGTCTCAGCTTATCCAGTCTCTCTTTAAAGCAGGCTTGTTCTCAGCACCTCTCTGGTTGGATCACATCTTTCTTACAGTGTGGCTATGAGAATATTCCAGGTGTGGTCTCACCAATGTCTGTCACAATACATCCCAACTCTTGTACTCAATGTCCCAACTGTGCTATCTGCCAATCACCCTGTCGACATGTGTCATGTTTTCAGGGAACTATGAACTTATACCCTTTCGTCTCTGTTCTACAATAATTCCCAGGGCCCTTTCATTTACTGCATATATCTTGCCCTGGTTTAACTTCACTTTTCTGAGTCAAATTCTACCTGCCATTTCTTTGCCCACTTCCGCAGTTGATCTAGATCCTGTTGTCATCTTAAAGAACCTTCTTCACTGTTCACTACTCTATCAGTTTCAATGTTCTGTACAACGTTACTCATCATGCCACCTACATTCTTATCCAAATCATTGGTACAGTATATACAGTATATATGACAGACAACAGGAGACCAATCATCACTCCCTGTGGCACATCACTGGTCACACATGCCCAATATGAGAGGTAAAAACATTCTCCATTACCACCCGTCGGCAATTCTCAGACATTTGCGGTGCTTGTGGAGCACATAATCCAGAACCCAGAATATGCACGATTCTACCGGCTGCAGTTTAACTCGCTCTTTTCATTTAGACCTCTGCTACAAACCTAAATTGATGAGGGAGAAATCAGTTAAAAGTCCATTAAATCAGCAATAATTAACTTGGGAACCTAACTGTATGTCACCAGCAAAATAAAAAGCTATTTTCATTGAAAAGTAAATTGGCAGCATGCATTAAAAAGTTTTAAATTTAATAATCCTGCAGAATTACAGCACCATTTTGTAAACACATGCCTCTAACCATCTTAAAACACTCTATGTGAGTAGGATCAGGCATAATCTGATTCCAAGCTGCAATAACACATTTTAAGCAAGTGTTCTAAAGCTGGAGCATAAAATTATGTTTTAAAGAGTTATTTTAAGGACAGGCTGTTTAATGAACTGGAACTACAGATGTTCATTATGACAGCAACAATAATTTCAAAATTATTTCTTCTATCCATTTACTTCAACATAATTATGAGGCCATGAGTTTTGAATACTTACAAAATGCTGTAAACAAGTAGTAAGTGCTTGGAACCAAGGATACAGTCTAATATAAAAATAAGACCTTTTTTGTACCCTTCAAAGGCCGATGTTTTAGCTATTTGCATGTGAGGAAATTGGCTGAACAACTGAGTTTCTTAGTTGTCTGGTAACTACATATATGGTATGGTATGTGTATTGATGTGTATGGTATTGATGTGAATAGAGAATTGGTTGGCAGACAGGAAGCAAAGAGTGGGAGTAAACGGGACCTTTTCAGAATGGCAGGCAGTGACTAGTGGGGTACCACAGGGCTCAGTGCTGGGACCCCAGTTGTTTACAATATATATTAATGATTTAGACGAGGGAATTAAATGCAGCATATCCAAGTTTGCGGATGACACAAAGCTGGGCGGCAGCGTTAGCTGTGAGGAGGATGCTAAGAGGATGCAGGGTGTCTTGGATAGGTTAGGTGAGTGTGCAAATTCATGGCAGATGCAATTTAATGTGGATAAATGTGAGGTTATCCACTTTGGTTGCAAGAACAGGAAAGCAGATTATTATCTGAATGGTGGCCGATTAGGAAAAGGGGAGGTGCAACAAGACTTGGGTGTCATTGTACACCAGTCATTGAAAGTCGGCATGCAGGTATAGCAGGCGCTGAAAAAGGTATGTTGGCATTCATAGCAAGACGATTCGAGTACAGGAGCAGGGAGGTTCTACTGCAGTTGTACCAGGCCTTGGTGAGACCGCACCTGGAGTATTGTGTGCAGTTTTGGTCCCCTAATCTGAGGAAAGACATTCTTGCCATAGAGAGAGTACATAGAAGATTGATTCCTGGGCAGGACTTTCATATGAAGAAAGACTGGATCGACTAGGCTTATACTTGCTGGAATTTAGAAGATTGAGGGGGGGATCTTATTGAAACGTATACAATTCTAAAGGGATTGGACAGGCGAGATGCAGAAAGATTGTTTCCGATGTTGGGGAAGTCCAGAACAAGGGGTCACAGTTTAAAGATAAAGGGGAAGCCTTTTAGGACCAAAATGAGGAAAAACCTCTTCACACAGAGAGTGGTGAATCTGTGGAATTCTCTACCACAGGAAACAGTTGAGGCCGGTTCATTGGCTATATATAAGAGGAAGTTAGATAAGGCCCTTGTGGCTAAAGGGATCAGGGGGTATGGAGAGAAAGCAGGTACAGGGTTCTGAGTTGGATGATCAGCCATGATCATACTGAATGGTGGTGCAGGCTTAAAGGGCTGAAGGGCCTACTCCTGCACCTATTTTGTATGTTTCTATGTTTCTACAACAGCGAGTTAGACCGGTGGGAAGAGTTTAAAAAGAAGAGGGCTTTACAGAGTAGGAGGGTTTTGGCTTAAAAGGGTTTCAGCGATAGCGGGTTGAGGCAAAGTGGGTTACCTGTGAAGAATAGAAACGGGAAGTATGTCTGTGAGGCAGGTGTTCTGTACTGGGTGTCAGATGTGGGATGTGCAGGAGCCTCCCAGCCTCCCAGAAGGCCACACCTGTGACAGGTGCATCGAGCTGCAGCTCCTTAGGGACCACGTTAGGTCGATGGCCTTCATTTGGTCAGGGAAAGGGAGAAGGTGATAGAGAGGAGTTATAGGCAAGTAGTCACACCGGGGCCTCGAGAGGCAGATAAGTGGGTAACAGTCAGGAGAGGGAAGGGCAGGAGTCAGATACAAGGGAATACCCCTGTGGTTGTCCCTTAACAATAAGTACTCCTGTTTGGCCTGCCTGGGGCCTCTGGCACAGAGTCTGGCTCTGTAGCTCAGAAGGGTAGGGAAAGTAAGATGGCAGCAGTAATAGGGGACTCTACAGTTAGGGGGTCAGACAGGTGATTCTGTGGATGCAGGAAAGAAGCGCGGATGGTTGTTTACCTCCCAGGTGCCAGGGTCCGGGATGTTTCTGATCATGTCCACAGTATCCTGAAGTTGGAAGGTGAACAGCCAGAGGCCATGGTACATGTTGGTACCAACAACATAGGCAGGAAAAGGGAGGAGGTCCTGAAAACAGACTACAGGGAGTTAGGATGGAAGTTGAGAAGCAGGACCTCAAAGGGAGTAATCTTGGGATTACAGCCCCTGCCACGCGACAGTGAGTATAGGAATAGAATAAGGTGGAGGACAAATGCGTGTCTGAGGGATTGGAGCAGGGGGCTGGGATTCAGGTTTCTGGATCATTGGGACCTCTTATAGGGCAGGTGTGAACTGTACAAAAAGGACAGGTCGCACTTGAATCTGAGGGGGACCAGTATTCTGGCAGGGAGGTTTGTTAAGCCTGCTGGAGAGAGTTTAAACTACGGTAGAATTTCTGGTGGGTGGGAACCAAACTGAAGAGACTGAGAAAGGGACCATTGGCTCACAAATAGAGAAAGCTTGGAGACAGTGCGAGAGGGAGGATAGGCGGGTGATAGAGAAGGGATGCGCTCAGAACGATGGATTGAGATGTGTCTATTTTAATGCAAGAAGCATGAACAAAGCGGATGAGCTTAGAGCGTGGATCAGTACTTGGAGCTATGATGTTGTGGCCACTACAGAGATTTGGATGACTCAGGGGCAGTAATAGTTACTCAGAGTGACAGGCTTTAGATGTTTCAGAAAGAACAGGAAGGGAGGTATAAGAGCTGGGGGAATGGCACTGCTGTTCAGAGATAGTGTCATGGCTGCAGAAAAGGAGGAAGTCATGGAGGGATTGTCTACTGAATCTCTGTGGGTGTAAGTTAGAAACAGGAAGGGATCACTAACTCTACTGGGTGTTTTGTATAGACTACCTAATAGTAACAGGGACATCGAGAAGCAGATAGGGAGACAGATTTTGGAAAGGTGTAATAATAACAGGGTTGTCGTAGTGGGAAATTTTAATGTCCCAAATATTGATTTGCATCTCCCTAGAGCAAAGGGTTTAGATAGGGTGGAGTTTGTTAGGTGTGTTCAGGAAGGTTTCTTGATGCAATATATAGATAAGCCTACAAGAGGAGAGGCTGTACTTGATCTGGTATTGGGAAATGAACCTGATCAGGTGTCAGGTCTCTCAGTGGGAGAGCATTTTGGAGACAGTGATCACAATTCTATCTCCTTTACAATAGCATTGGAAAGTGATAGGAACAGACAAAGTAGGAAAATGTTTATTTGGAGTAAGGGGAAATATGAAGCTATCTGGCAGGAGCTTGGAAGCATAAATTGGGAACAGATACTCTCAGGGAAATGTATGGAAGAAATGTGGTAAATGTTGAGGGATATTTGTGTGGAGTTCTGCATAGGTACGTTCCATTGAGACAAGGAAAGGGATGGTAGGGTACAGGAATCGTGGTGTACAAAGACTGTTGAAAATCTAATCAAGAAGAAAAGAAAAGCTTACAAAATGTTCAAAAAACTAGGTAATGATAGAGTTCTAGAAGATTATAAGGACAGCAGGAAGGAGCTTAAGAATGAAATTAGGAGAGCCAGAAGGGGTTATGGGAAGGCCTTGGCAAGCAGGATTGAGGAAAACCCCAAGGCATTCTACAGGTATGTGAAGAGCAAGAGGATAAGATGTGAGAGAACAGGACCAATCAAGTGTGACAGTCCTCCGTGTGGAAGTGCTCAGTGGTGGGGAGGGCTTGAAGTTTATTGGTTAATTTTAAGAGGATATTGGTACTGAATGCTGAGCTATAATTGATAAGGAGCATTCTGCTATATGCATCTTTGCTGTCCAGATGTTCCAGGGTTGAGTGAAGAGCCAATGAGATGACATCTGCTGTGGACCTGTTGCAAACTAAAGTGGATCCAAGTCACTTCTCAGTCAGGAGATGACATGTTTCAACATCACCCTTAAAACACTTCATCACTGTGGGTGTAAGTGCTACTGGATGATAGTCATTGAGGCAGGTTACCCATTTTTCTTAGTCACCAGTACAGGTTAATTCTGATTAAAGCAAGTGGTACCTGATACTGCCAAAGTGAGAGGTTGAAGACCTCAGTGAACACTGCAACCAGTTGGTCAGCAGAGGTCTTTAGTACTTGGCCAAGTACCCTGTCTGGTCCAGATGCTTTCCGTGGGTTTACCTTCCTGAAGGATGCCCGCACATCGGCCTCAGAGACTGAAATCACATTATCATCAGGGCTGTGGGAGTTTGTGATGGTTTCTCCATGTCTTAATGTTCAAAACGAGCACAAGAGGCATTGAACTCATCTGGAAGTGAAGTCCTGTTGTCACCGATGTTGCTTGATTTAATTTTATAAGAGGTGATAGCATTCAAGCTATATAACCATATAACCATATAACAATCACAGCACGGAAACAGGCCATCTCGGCCCTCCTAGTCCGTGCCGGACTCTTAATCTCACCTAGTCCCACCTACCCGCACTCAGCCCATAACCCTCCACTCCTTTCCTGTCCATATACCTATCCAATTTTACCTTAAATGACACAACTGAACTGGCCTCTACTACTTCTACAGGAAGCTCATTCCACACAGCTATCACTCTCTGAGTAAAGAAATACCCCCTCGTGTTTCCCTTAAACTTCTGCCCCCTAACTCTCAAAGCATGTCCTCTCGTTTGAATCTCCCCTACTCTCAATGGAAACAGCCTATTCATGTCAACTCTATCTATCCCTCTCTAAATTTTAAATACCTCGATCAAATCCCCCCTCAACCTTCTACGCTCCAATGAATAGAGCCCTAACTTGTTCAACCTTTCTCTGTAACTTAAGTGCTGAAACCCAGGTAACATCCTAGTAAATCGTCTCTGCACTCCCTCTAATTTATTGATATATTTCCTATAATTCGGTGACCAGAACTGTACACAATATTCCAAATTTGGCCTTACCAATGCCTTGTACAATTTTAACATTACATCCCAACTTCTGTACTCAATGCTTTGATTTATAAAGGCCAGCGTTCCAAAAGCCTTCTTCACCACCCTATCTACATGAAGCTCCACCTTCAGGGAACTATGCACTGTTATTCCTAGATCTCTCTGTTCCTCTGCATTTCTCAATGCCCTACCATTTACCCTGTATGTTCTATTTGGATTATTCCTGCCAAAATGTAGAACCTCACACTTCTCAGCATTAAGCTCCATCTGCCAACGTTCAGCCCATTTTTCTAACCGGCATAAATCTCCCTGCAAGCTTTGAAAACCCACCTCATTATCCACAACACCTCCTACCTTAGTATCATCGGCATACTTACTAATCCAATTTACCACCCCATCATCCAGATCATTTATGTATATTACAAACAACCTTGGGCCCAAAACAGATCCCTGAGGCACCCCGCTAGGCACCGGCCTCCACCCCGATAAACAATTATCCACCACTACTCTCTGGCATCTCCCATCTAGTCACTGTTGAATCCATTTTATTACTCCAGCATTAATACCTAATGACTGAACCTTCTTAACTAACCTTCCATGTGGAACTTTGTCAAAGGCCTTGCTGAAGTCCATAGAGACTACATCCACTGCCTTACGCTCATCAACATTCCTCGTAACTTCTTCAAAAAATTCAATAAGGTTTGTCAAACATGACCTTCCACGCACAAATCCATGCTGGCTACTCCTAATCAGATCCTGTCTATCCAGATAATTATTAATACTATCTCTAAGAATACTTTCCATTAATTTACCCACCACTGATGTCAAACTGACAGGTCTATAATTGCTAGGCTTACTTCTAGAACCCTTTTTAAACAATGGAACCACATGAGCAATACGCCAATCCTCCGGCACAATCCCCGTTTCTAATGACATCTTAAAGATCTCAGTCAGAGCTCCTGCTATTTCTACACAAACTTCCCTCAAGGTCCTGGGGAATATCCTGTCAGGACCCGGAGATTTATCCACTTTTAAATTTCTTAAAAGTGCCAGTACTTCCACCTCTTTAATTGTCATAGGTTCCACAACTTCCTTACTTGTTTCCCACACCTTACACAGTTTAATATTCTTCTCCTTAGTGAATACCGAAGAGAAGAAATCATTCAAAATCTCTCCCATCTCCCTTGGCTCCACACATAGTTGACCACTCTGATTCTCTATGGGGCCAATTTTATCCCTCACTATCCTCTTGCTTTTAATATAACTGTAGAAACCTTTCGGATTTACTTTCACCTTATTTGCCAAACCAACCTTGTATCTTCTTTTAGCTTTTCTAATCTCTTTCTTAAGATTCCTTTTACATTCTTTATATTCCTCAAGCAATTCCTTTACTCCATGCTGCCTATATCTATTGTAGACATCCCTCTTTTTCCCAACCAAATTTCTAATACCCCTTGAAAATCATGGTGCTTTCAAACCTTTAACCTTTCCTTTCAACCTAACAGGAACATAAAGATTCTGTACCCTCATAATTTCACCCTTAAATGACCTCCATTTCTCTATTACATCCTTCCCATAAAACAACTTGACCCAATCCACTCTCTCCAAATCCCTTCGCATCTCCTCAAAGTTAGCCTTTCTCCAATCAAAAATCTCAACTCTAGGTCCAGTCCTGTCCTTCTCCATAATTATATTGAAGCTAATGCTATTGTGATCACTGGACCCGAAGTGCTCCCCAACACATACATCTGTCAGCTGACCTATCGCATTCCCTAACAGGAGATCCAACACTGCCCCATCTCTAGTCGGTTCTTCTATGTATTGTTGCAAAAAACTATCCTGCACACATTTCACAAACTCTAAGCCATCCAGCCCTTTTACAGAATGAGCTTCCCAGTCTACGTGTGGAAAATTAAAATTTCCCACAATCACCACCTTATGTTTACTACAAATATCTGCTATCTCCTTACACATTTGCTCTTCCAACTCACGCTCCCCATTAGGTGGCCTATAATACACTCCTATCAGTGTTACTACACCTTTCCCCATTCCTCAATTCCACCCAAATAGCCTCCCTAGAGGAGCTCTCTAATCTATCCTTCCAAAGCACCGCCATAACATTTCCTCGGACAAGCACTGCAACACCTCCTCCTCTGGCCCCTCCTACTCTATCACACCTGAAGCAACTAAATCCAGGAATATTTAGTTGCCAATCACACCCTTCCTGCAACCATGTTTCACTAATAGCTACAACATCATAATTCCAGGTATCAATCTACGCTTTAAGCTCATCCACCTTTCTTACAATGCTCCTAGCATTAAAATAGATACATTTAAGATACTCTCCACCTCCTCCTCTCTTTTCATCCCTAACAATGCATTCAAATTTATTATCCTTTTCTTTCTTCTCCCCTACATCTTCGGGCTGAGCGCATCCCTTCTCCATCACCTGCCTTTCCTCCCTCACACACTGTCTACTTACTTGCTCTACTGGTGAACTAACCTCCTCTCCCATAGTTTCCTCAAATTGATTCCCACCCCCCCATCTTACTAGTTTAAAGTCTGCCTGTAGCCCTAGCAAACCTCCCCGCTAGGATATTGGTCCCCCCAGGATTCAAGTGTAACCCGTCCTTCTTGAACAGGTCATGCCTGCCCCAGAAGAGGTCCCAATGATCCAGAAACTTGAATCCCTGCCCCCTGCTCCAATCCCACAGCCACGCATTCATCCTCCACCTAATTCCATTCCTACTCTCACTGTCACTTGGCACAGGCAGTAATCCTAAGATTACTACCTTTGCGGTCCTTCTTCTTAACTGCCTTCCTAACTCCCTATACTCTTGTTTCAGGACCTCTTCCCCTTTCCTACCTATGTCATTGGTACCTACATGTACCACGACCTCTGGCTCCTCACCCTCCCACTTCAGGATATCTTGGACGCGATCAGAAATGTCCTGAACCCTGGCACCAGGGAGGCAAATTACCATCCGGGACTCCCGATCACCTCCACAGAACCGCCTGTCTGATCCCCTGACTATCGAATCCCCTATTACTATGGCCCTCTTTCTTCTATCCCTACCCTTCTGAGCTACAGGGCCATCCTATGCGCCGAAGGCCCGGCCACTGTCACTTTCACCAGGTAGGCTGTCCCCCCTCAACAGTACTCAAACATGAGTACTTATTGTCAAGGGGTACAGCCACCAGGGTACTCTCTAGTACCTGCCTCTTCCCCTTCCTGACCATGACCCACCTATCTGCCTCCCGTGGCCCCGGAGTGAAAACCTGCCTGTAACTCCTCTCTATCACCTCCTCATTCTCCCTGACCAGGTGAAGGTCATCGAGCTGCAGCTCCAGTTCCCTAACTCGGTCCCTCAGGAGCTGCAGTTCGGCGCACCTGGCACAGATGTGGACGTCCGGGAGGCATGGAGACTCCAGGACTTCCCACATCCGACACCGAGAACAACAAACTGCCCTCACACTCATACTTCCCGAATAACTGAAAATAACAAGAACTAAAAGATAAGCCTACTGTGCCCTCTTCCGCCTAAGCCCCCTGAGCCCAAGCCCTACACTCTGCTCCCGGCGCACTCCACTGCCTGCAAATGAAGCTGCCCGCTTCTTAAGGCTTGCGATCTTTTTATATCTTCCCTCCTTCCCAGGCCTCCTTCACGTGCCTGCGCAGTCCCGCCTCTCAGAACTCCGATCTGAGAAGCAATTGGACAATTTGAAAATGGCCGCCGCCGCACTTCCTCTCAAAGCCTCGCTGTCCTCTTCCAAAAGAGGACAAAAGCCCTGCCAAAACTGTGGAGCATCCTTTGTTGATTAAAGTTTAGTCTGGAATTTTCACTTTGCCCAGGAGCGGACTTTCCAGAGATCCTACCTGGTCCTCCTGTAACTTCCTTGTCTTTGAACTTGAGTGTCTCTGACCTGGCTCTCAGCAGTTAGCGGGTCTCATAGTTCGTCATGGGCTGACTCTGAACGATTTTGTGGGGCTCACTTGTCTACAACTGTTTTAACTAACTCTCCCCACCACCACTACTTTATCTATAGTTTACTCCTGGCCTGCTGAGTTCCTCCAGCATTTTGTATGTGTTGCTTTGGATCTGCAGCATCTGTAGGTTTTCTTGTGTTTGTGATACTACTTTATCGTTTCCTGTCAGAGTCACCTTATGTACAAATACTTTTGTATCTAGAGTCACTTTATGTATATACAATCAGTCTGTTTACAGTATTTAAGCTAATCTTATGTATTTATATTTATTGTGTTCTTTATGCTTATTTTTATGCTGCATCAAAGTAGCAATAATTTTGTTCTCCTTTATACTGTGTACTGACCAATGACAATATATATCTTGAATCTTGAATATTGAATCTGAAACAAAAGAGAGTCGAAAACTACTCTTGATATTTGAGGACTTTATCATCAGCTAGACCACCCACCCCCCCATCAAATTCTGGGTTGACCGGTGAACAGAAATTCAACTCTACCAATAACATAAATACTGAGGCTCGGGAAAGTCAGAGGCTTGGAAAATTGCAAGGAGTGACTCACTTTCTGACACTCCAATGCCTTCTCACCCTCTCCAGGAGAATACTGAAATTCTCTGCACCTGCCTGGACAAGTGCAGCTTCAACAGCACTCGAGAAGCTTAATTCCATTCAGGGAGAAGGATGTCACTGATTGTCACTCTATTCATCACCTAAAACTTTGTCCTGCACACACTTCATAAAACACACTGTGATTACTCACCTCAATTACCCTGCAGCCTCAACAACCAAAACAGACAAGGGCAACAGGCATGTAAGCATACGACTATAAGAGCAGAATTAGTTTGGCATTATACCATCCAGTGTGTTCCCTTCCAAATCCTATATGAATAACTATATAACTAGGAAATACATGCTATTTCTTTATCATCCATGAATTTGGAAGCTAGAAGCATTACAGGAGTTCACTCTGCAAGAGGACTACATTGATTCAAGGAGTTGGCTCACCAGCACTGTCTGAAGAACAAGTTCTGTCAGTAAAGTCCTGACGAAGGGTCTCAGCCCAAAACGTCGACAGCGCTTCTCCCTATAGATGCTGCCTGGCCTGCTGCACTCCACCAGTATTTTGTGTGTGTTGCTTGAATTTCCAGCATCTGCAGATTTCCTCGTATCTGGCAGTCTTGCCAAGGACACAATTTGTGTAGATTGCTCAACATTTCCAGCATCTGGAGAATATCCTGTGTCTTTGAAACTTTTACCAAGTGGATTTTTACTTAAAAAACTCATGCTGGATTTTCTCAGATTTGGTAATCACGCATTGTAGGTTCACCATTTTCAAGCAAATGCTGACCTTGAATACTTTTAGTAAGAATCTTTGGAGGCAGTAGAGGCTACCTCAAGAAATATACTTAAGACAGTTACCCTTTTGCATTGCAGGGGAATTAAAGGTTATGAGAAAAAGGCACGTAGATGGTGCTAGGTCCCTGGCCAGATCAGCCATGATCTTATTGAATGGTGGAGCAAGCTCCACGGGCCAGGTGGCCTATCCCTGTTCACATTTCTTATGTTGTAACATTCTTATGCTTCACAAAAAGTTATAAATAAATGGAAGTTTCTGTGATTCTAATTATGGAATCTTATATTTCCTTTGGAATTGTTAATGATTCAAAGATTCAAAGTACATTTACAAAGTATGTATACAGAATACAACTCTGAGATTCATTCTCCCACAGCCAGCTACAAAACAAAGAAACACCATGGAACCCGTTCAAGAAAACATCAAATATCCAACATGCAAATAAAAAAGCAAACTATGCAAATGGCAAAAAGCCAGCGCAAAACATAGAAAATCAACATTCAATGAGGAGTCCAGGAGTTTTCAGTTTAGTTCAGTCAACTCTGCGCCACTAACACACTACGGGCCGCAGTACCATTCATCACCGAGGTACCTCCGTCCGTACCGATCGCTCTGAAGCCTCACTGATCAATCCTTGGAACGTGGAACACAAGACTGCAGCATGTTCCTCCAAAAGCAGGTAGCAAGAGGGCGAGGGAGAAGAAGAGGAAGACTGGTCAGACAATGAGACAAGAGACGTGGAATCTATATGCCCCGTAAATTATTGTATATGATAGTTTGTTAAAATCTTAAAAACTTACAGCACAAAAACAGATGCATCTCATCAATGCGAACGATCATGCATATCTACAGTGGTGCCATTTGCCTTCATTAGGCTTACATCCCTCTACAAATTTCCTATCTGTTGGATTGTGATATTTTAAATCCAATGTTCTTTTGGAAGTCAGGGAAAGATACAAAGTTCATTGCTTCACAACAATTTTATTAACCATTAATAGAACAAAGCCAGTTGAAAAATAGTAAGTGATAGGGGCTAGTAGCAGAAGGGAGAGAAGAAGCAAGAGAAAGATGGCAGAGCATTGTGGTCAGCTCCTTTTATACACCTTAGATAAGGAGCATTCCATTGACAGTTGCAGATAAGATCAGCCAATCAATTAGCCCCTATTCAAATAATGCAACTCTAGCACGAGGAAGCTTGAAATTCAAGCAACACACACACAAAATGCTGGTGGAACGCAACAGGCCAGCAGCATCTATAGGAAGAAGTGCAGTTGATGTTTCTGCTGAGACCCTTTGTCCTGACATCCTGACGAAGGGTCTCAGCCCAAAACGTTGAATGCAACACTGGAGAAGCTTCCAGAGCTTTCCAGAAAAAGAAATGTGTTTTATCATATGACTGTTCTTTTTTTCATCCTTTCTTGTTATTTTGAGTGCGCGTGTATATTTTAGCACCTTGGTGCCAGAGTAACACTGTCTCATTTGGCTGTATCCATGTATGGTTTGAATGACAATTAATCTTGATTTGAATCACACAAATGTAACAACTAGGGGACACACTGAACAAATGCATGTACATACTGTGGTCACTAGGAAGCATACTAAAAAGTTACATGTATGTAAGTAGTGATAAAAATAGTAGCAGGTAATTAAATGTTAAGCTGCAAAGAAAATAACAATTAAACAGTCTAACCCAACACATCCAAGTATCTATCCGAATGTATTTTAAATGTTGTAAATGCTGTAATTTTCTGTCACCTCTTGCTTATTGGGCTTGAAGTTTATTGACTTTCCAAATAAAAGTTAGTAATGATATTTTTCTAACAAATCATGTTACTTTTAAACTTTTTTTTCTCCACTGGTCTCATTTCAGGTGCTGAACAAAAAATGAAAAATGCCTTCAAAATATCTAGGTTGCTAATATTATTAATAAAAAACAATTTAAAAATGCTCTGGGATTATTTATTGGATTCTGTTCTTGCTGGTCTTAGCTCTTAATGTTAAAATTAGTTCATGCTGTTCAGGAGGCTGCAGAGTTGCTTCATGATATGAAATGCACAGTTCAGTAGTGTCAAGAATAGTCTGCATTTTACGTACAAATATCTTCCCTTCTTTGATGAAGATATCTAGCTTCCTGGCAGTGAAAAGATCCAGACCAAAAAAATCACAAACACAAGTTGTCTGATTCAATGATGCAAGCTTACTTAGTCATTGGGATTTTTGACTATTGATCATTCCTTTCTAAGACTGCTGTTAAACCTAAATCTACTTCAGTGATGAAATGGTTAACAAGAGTACATTTCTGGCATACCCATAATATGTAAATGTTTTTTTCAAACCTGACACATTCCACTGAACCTAAACTGAGCATTGCAGCACCAGATGGATTCTAGTATAAATAGCTTGTTTCTTCTACTCGTTGTTTAGATTAGCTACACTGAGTGCAGTCCCATGCTTTATTTATTCAGTGGATGTACCAGGAAAGTCTGTTATCTGCAGTGCCCCTATGCACAAAATCTGCTTACTCTTGTATTACCATAATAATCTCTTCTGATGCTGATTACTCCATGGTTGTAAATTTAGATTCTTTGTCATTCCTTTCATTTGAGAACTTGTCTTTATTCCACCTTCCAGTGCAACCTTATTGCTGAGCTGCAATAAAACTGTCACAGATTTCACAAGACATTTTCAATCCAATATGTGATCATTGGTGGTCTGCCAAATTTACTTGTGGGAGAGCATGAAGAGAATCAAAATCATCCCAGGATCAATTCCACGGCTGCATTCTCTGTGAAGTTATTCTTCACTGAAACATGTAATGAAATGTTCCCACTCCATCTGATCCAAAAATTATGATCTTCACCATGAACATTTACTTTCCCTTCCACCTCTGTTCCTATGATTCAGTGACAGTATCTGCCAATGTAGCAGGAATTTTATTAGTCTTTGAACTTTTGTTTTACTGTCAAACATTATGTAGTCCAAAGCAGATTATATCACACTCATACCTGTCCTGTTCCTTCTCTAGTACACTATGCAGTGACAATCCTGACAGCCCGAACAGTTTCAGCATCACTGGCATAAGAGTACTTCACAAGCATGGCACAGGCAAACTGCAGTGGTGGAACAGCAGCTTATTGTGTGGCATCTGAATCAAGCATTGTTTTATGAAAATCAAAGAAAGAACTGCAGATGTCAGAAATCTGAAGTGTAGAAAAGAAAGCAGAAAATGCTCTGCAGATCAGGTTGCATCAGTGCGAAGACAAACAGTGACTCAGTTCACAGACCCTTTATCAGAGCACAACGGGATTGTTTTATCACTGCAGAGATAAAATAGGAGCAGAATTAGAGGGCTATAGGTAAGCCTAGTAACTTCTAAGGTAGGGACATGTTCGGCACAACTTTGTGGGCCAAAGGGCCTGTATTGCGCTGATAGCCTGGAGCTGGGATATTTGAACCCTGACAATCAGAATGATCCTCCTTCTTGGTATAATTCCAAATATTAGATACTCCTGATATCTAAAGATTTCAATTCTACCAGAACTACTTGATGCTTTACTGACCTGGTGGTATGTTCTGCTGGTGAGGCAGGATGCAGCCTGGGGTTGTGACATAAGAGGTTAACATGATGTCCATAAAGACTGATTTTGTAAGGATGAGTAAGCCAGGATTTTACTGGACAACTCTTGGGACAGACCTCTCAGTTTAGATACCAATCCCTAGATGCTTCTTTGCAGGGTTGATTGGACTGGGAGTGACTTACCCATGTCCAAGTTTGCTGCTTAGCTCAGTATTTAATGGGCTCTGTTTCAATGTAGCAATGTACAACTGAGTGGTTTGCTAGGCCATTTCAGTAAACATTTATGAATCAATCAATCGTGAAAAATTGAGAAGGCCCTGCAGATGCTGGGAAGATTAAATGAAAACAGAAAATGATGAAAACTCTCAAAGCAGGTTAGGCAGCATCTGTGGAAAGAGAAATGATTAAGGTGTCAGGTCAGGGACCCTTGGTCAGACTTCTGCTGCATTTAGGTGAACCTGTAGTTGCCTTCTGATTATGCTCTTCTGCATGAGAGAAATATTGTTTCTGTTTCACTATCAAAGCCTTTCAACATTTCAATTCCATTATTAGGCCATAAACACAAGAGATTCTGCAAATGCTGGAAATCCAGAGCAACCCACTCAAGTTGCTAAAGGAACTCAGCAAGTTAGGCGGTATCTGGAAGGATAGATTAGAGGAATAAACTGTCAACAGGTGAGGGGTAAATTGGGTGGGTGGAGGAGGGAGGGATGAAATAAGAAGCTGGGAAGTGATAGGTAGAAGAAATGAAGGGCTGAAGAAGAAGGAATCTGATAGGAGAGGACAATATTATGTCCACTCTTTGGCCTTTGTTTCTGAAGGGAAGAGACATGGTCAGTTCATCCTTTCCTGGTATGTATACCCTCAAATTTCTAGCATTCTTCTTATAAATCTTCTCTGCATTCTTTCCAGTGGTTTTTATAATATGGCAACCAGAACAGTGTGTAGCACTTTGAGTGTGGTCTAATGAAGTCTTGATACTTGTTTAACATAACTTACCTAATTTTCAATTCCATCCTTCTAGAAACAAACCCTGGAGCTACAATTTGCTTATTTAAGGTCTTGAAAACCTGTGGTACAACTTTTAGTGATTAGTGTATTTGTATTCCGTGAGCCCTTTGTTCCTTCATTCCATCGAGACTTACATCTTCCAAGTAATCAGTGACCTCTGCATTCTTCCTACCATAATCTGCTACCCATCATTTATTTATGTTGAATTTAACTTCCAATTATTTGCCCATACCGCAAGTTTTCAATTCTAAAATATTAACCATTAATGCATGTCGTGAACAGCATTGGTGGTGTCCTTAGCCTGACTATTGCGCAATACCAGTACGCATCTTCTTCCACTGCAAATAACTGCTACCCTCTCAACCCTTCTGTTCTCCTCTCCTGCCTGACACTTTTCTCTGCTTCCCCTTCTTCCTTTTATTACATGGTCCACTGTTCTCTCTTATTAGATTCCACCTTTTTCATTCCATTATCTCTTCCACCCAGTGGCGTATCTAAGGTATGGCAGGTATGGCACTTGAAGAGGGCACCACTGAGCAGTTTCTATTAAAGTCAGACAAGCCACCCTCGGATAGTGAAAAAAGAATTTTTCTTCAGATGTATGATCTGTCTTTGATTATCATGGGTGAGAAGCACTAGGGTGGCCTTATTTCAGAACATTGTGCAAGAAGACCATGAAACGTTTTTTCACAAAGAAGAAGGAAAGTGGAGCTGAGGGACAGAAGAAATGAAAGTTGGAGGCAGAGGAAGCCAAGAAGTCAAGTAAGTTCTTCATGCCCTTCTTTGAAAAGCCCAGAACAAGTAGTTCAACATGTTCCATGCAGTTGCCTGCACCCGCTACAAGTTTGTTAGAATCCGAAGGTGGATCAAGTACAAATGCATCACAAGCCGAGAAGGAAGTCAAGTTGGATAAATCTGAGTGTGACAAGATTAAGAGTGAGGCTGCCACAGAGAATGTGGACATGACAGGAAGGGAAGACGATGGTGGTGATGGAGATGTTGAGTTTATTGATGAGATTTACCTGACAAGATTGAACCTGAGGACACTGAACCTAGTGAACTGGATGGTGTCAAAGAGCCTCGAACTGTCATACCAGAAGTGATTGAACAGCATGACATTGGATTTCTGACGTTTGACAAGGATACTGGAAAAGCAATTCTGCCTGACGTGTTAAGAACAGAAATAATAAAGCTGGGTTCAAAGTATTTCCAGAACAGTGAGGGGCCTTTCCTACCAACAAATAACCACACAATGAACAAAACTTGGTTCAAGAGGAAATTGGGAAATGGTTGTGGTGAGTAAGTGACTCGCTCATGGCTGGTCTATTCCCCTTCTAAAAAATCTGCATTTTGTATCTGTTGTCTTCTCTATTCCCGGTCAAACCATCAATCCTCATTGGAGCAGGAAAGTGGATTCAACCAGTGGAAAGTGCCTGAAAGGATTAGTGTTCATGAAAATGCCAAGAATCATTGGGAATGCTTCACACAGTGGAAAGAAATGGGAAGAAATTTAGCTGGAAACAGAGGAGTTATTGACGCGGTATTTCAGTCACAGATTGAGAAGGAAAAGCAGAAATGGTGTGATATCTTGATGAGAAACCTTCACTGCATAAAATTCCTTGTGACTCAGAACCTGGCTTTTCCTAGGACACAGAGAGTCACTTCAGCTAGACAATGACTCCAATGTGGGAAATTTCCTTGGCTTACTGAAACTACTGGCCATCTTTGACCATGTCTTAAAAACACCCTCACTCATTTGGAAAGTCATCCTGGATCCACGTCTTATCTTTCACCGGGTGTCCAGAACAAATTCATCCACACGATGGCATCCACTGTTCACCAGAGTTTACTGAGAAGCATTTGTAAAGCCAAGTACTATGGTCTCATGTTCGACTCGACTCCTGATCAGGCACACCGTGGACAGATGTCAGAAGTACTGAGGCATGTGGAAGTTGATTTTGAGAGGAAAACAGTCCGTGTTAGAGAGTCCTTCCTTGGTTTTATCCAGATAAGCTAGAAGAATGCTGAGAGCTTGGTTGAAGACATCTTGAAACAGCTAGAGAAGGACGAAATGGAGCTACAAGATTGTCGGTCACAGTGCTATGACAATGCTGCTGTGATGGCTGAACACAGAAGTGGAGTTCATCAAAGAATAAGTGAGAAAAACAACCTGGCAATGTTTGTGAATTGCAACAACTTGTTGGGTGTACATGCAGCCAAGCAGGATACAACGATGGTCATGTTTTTGGAACCATCGAAGCTCTCTGCATGTTTTTCTCTCGTTCAACACAGCGCTGGAAAAAACTCAAAAACGCCGTGCCTGTGGTTGTTAAGTTGGAGTCCACAACCAGGTGGAGTGCAAGGACAGAAGCAGTGAAGCCCGTCAACAAGTACCTTGAGGAGATACTTCAAGTTCTCCAGGACACGATAGACAATGAAAATGAGATCAGTGAAACAAGAAGTGACGCAAGGCAGCTGTACAACTGCATGTTGAGTTATGATTTTCTGATTTTGCTAGGGTTTTGGAACAAAGTACTCATTCGCATTGACCGTATTCAAAAGAGGCTGCAGGATCCTAACATGAACTTCCACAATGCTGCCCTGGATTTGAAAGCCCTCTGAGATAATTTTTATGATGAAAGAGAAGTGTTGCTCAGTGAGTCACTCGAAGAAGGAGTCAGTCTCTGTCAAGAATGAAATACTGAAGTTGAAAGACGTCAGAGACGAAAGAAATGAATGGCTGATGAGAACTTGAAAGACATTGGGTTAACAGCTAAGGAGGAAATGGAAAGAGTCATGAAGGAAACATTCGACCATCTTCACAGAGAAATGGATGAAAGGTTTGCTTGTTTGTATGACACTGCTGCCAAGTTTGGGCTCCTTCTCAATGTCGAGGGACTGTGTTACGGCGCCAACAGTAACGACCTAAAGAAGAAATGTGAAAATTTGGGTGAATTGTACAGCTCTGATGTTGATGGACAGCAGCTATATGAAGAAATTTTGGATTGCAGAATGTTGCTATCAAGGCAGGTCAACATGAAAATATCAAGACCTGAAGAGCTTATTGAATTTATTGTTCAGTATGGAGATGAGAGCGTCTTTCCCAATCTTTGCATTGCTATTCAGATAATGCTAACCATCGCCAGCTGTGAGAGATCATTCAGCAAGTTAAGTCTAATACTTTCATATTTGAGAGCATCCATGGGTCAAGGCAGACTCTGTGATCTTGCTCTGCTGAGTGTAGAAAGAGAAAAAAACTGACTTTGATCACATCATAGTCCAATTTGCATCAGTGAAAGCAAGGAAGGTGCAGTTATAATTTTCATGTAGTGCCATAATTTGTAAATTAAAAGGTTAATGAGCTTGGCTTGTATTTTTGAGCTGATAGTATGGTAAAGTTATCTAAAAGATGGGTGTCAGATGTTTGGACAGGGATGCAATTTCAGTGCTTGCCATAGGTGCTATTTTCCATAGATATGCCCCTGCTTTCACCTATTGCCTTATAGCTTCTTACATCATCCCTCTTCCCTCATCCACCCACCTACCCTTTCACCTGATCTCACCTATCACCTGCCAGCTTGTACTCCTTCCCTTTCCCCCACCTTTTTAATTTTGGCTTCTGCCCCCTTCCTTTCCAGTCCTGATGATGGTACTCAGCCTGAAACGTCAACTGTTTATTCCCCTCCAGAGATGCTGCCTGACCTACTGAATTCCTCCAGGATTTGTTTGTGTTACCTTTACTCCCACCTGGTTTCTACCTGGAAGGCAGCTCACAATCCAATCACCTGACTCTGCATTCTCTGACTTCATTCATCTATTACAGGCTGCCAGTTATTCTGCATTTTCTGTTCTTATTTCACTGATTCAGCATCTGCAGTAATTGAATTTTAGCTGAGATTTGAGGCTTTCTATTAACTGAAAGGTGTCAGGAAAGTAGGAAGATGGACAGCCACAGAAAACATAGAAAAATGTACATAAAATATATATCGATGAGGCATAAAGATTGGTATGTTTTTCAAAAAAATATTTTATTTATATTTATGTAAAGATGCAGCACAGTAACAGGCCCTTGCAGCCCATGAGCCCACGCCACACAATTACACTAATGTGACCAATTAACTTATAAACTCGCATGTCTTTGGAATGTGGGAGGAAACCAGAGCACACGGAGGCAACCCACGCAGTCACGGGGAGAACATACAAACTCCTCACAGCTGGTGGTGGGAATTGAACCCAGGTCACTGGCACTGTAATAGAATTACGCTAACACTATACTTCTGTGCGTCCCACAAAACACTGAATACCTAATCAAAAATCTTTTATTTTAATCAAAGCCAATACCCCTGTCTGGGATGTTTTGCCACTCTGCTCTGAATATACTTTTTGAAAATACCTCTACAGTTTTCTGGGATGGTGAACTAAAAAGAGGCATCTGAAATAAATTCCTCGTTATTCCACCTGAAATTGATGGCAGAATATTTAGTAGTCAGTGCACACTTTAGGCACTGTGCACCATTGTGGTGCAACTGAATGGTTGGAGTGATGTATGGGCTGTGAATCAGATGGGCTGCTTTGTCCTGGAAAGTGTTAAACTTCTTCAGTGTTGTTCAAGCTGCATTTGTCAGACTATTCTTGTATGTTCCCAGCTTCAGCCTTGCAGATGGTTTAAAACCTTTGAAGCATCTGGAGATGAGTCACAGCCTCTGACCTGCTCTTGCAGTCAGGTTATTTATGTGGCTGGTCCCGCTGAGTTTCCGGTCAATGGTTACCTCCAGGATTCTGACAACGGTAACGCTAATGAACGTCCATGGTGCTCTCACTCTTGGAGGTGACACTGCCTGCAGAAAGTGATATTTAACACTTGCCAGCCCAAGCATGAGTCTCGTCTAGGTATGAAGACATTTGCCTAGGAGTTGCTAATGGCAAGAAAAACTGGGCAATCATCGGTGAATATTCTGACCCTATGATGAAACAAAACTCATTGATGAAATTGATGAAAATAGTACAGGCTAGGATATTTCCCTGAGAAACTTGTGTTGTGATGTCACAGGGCTGGGATGGTTGACCTCTGACAACTACAACCATCTTCCTTTGTGCAAGTTAACATTCCACCATTCAAATATTTCAACTTTGATGCCCATTGAAGTTTTACAGGTGCAAGCCAAATGTTGGTTTGGTATCAAGGGCGGTCACTCATTTCATCGATGGAGTTCAACTTTTTGGTCTATGTCTACTGATGAGCTTTGGAGGACCGGTGGACCACTCTTAGTCTGGCCTCTTCCCTTTGACATGGGTGACTCTGCCAACCGCCAAAGCATAAAGCCCTGACTCCAGCCAACATAGCTGTCCAGGTCATTGAGACATGCAAGCCTCTAAGCATCCTCCTGGAGGTCCACTGGTCTTCCAGGTTTGGGGGTTCAGCTCAAGGCTAACAGTCTAGACTGGAAAAACTAATTTTTTACGGAAACAGCAATAGAGAATCCTTCTACATCTGAGTGCAGTGGTATTCCTGAGTCTCCACCTGGGACTGACAGGATTGATAGTAATGAAGTCTGAGAGCAAGCTACTGACACGATGATGAAGCTCTGGATACCACCAGAGATTGAGGAGCTTCACTGTTGCCCTAGCCGTCAGCGACATAACAGGCATTGACTTGTTTCTATTTATGAACTCTGGACCTGAGTGACTCCAGAGTGAAACCTACTTACTGATAGGGCCAGTTTGGGTTGTCAACAAATACAAGCTGCTTGGTAACACAAAGGGACAAAGAAGTTTAGGTGCAAGGGAACTTTGTGCAATCCATTCCATCCCAATATCCAAGCACTGTTCTGTAGAATGGGGAGTTAAATAAAAAAGTAAATGTGCAAATGGGTTCATCCTCAACTGGTAAAATTTAGAAACTTTTATCTATGCAAACAATAAGTGCTTTACTGAGAGCAGAAGGTGGAGAATATTGCCAACAATGAGAATACTCTGGGTATGAGTGATGACCCATACCCCTGACCACAGTTTACATACCACCAGTGGCAGACTATAATCAAGCACTTAAGATACTGCACGATGCCAAATCCAAACAAGAATCTTGATGTATTTTAAATCATAGTTGGGGACTTCAATCTGGCTTGCTTGAAGAAAACCCTGCCCAATTACCATCAGCCTAAAACTGAAGAAGGGTCTCGACCTGAAACAGCAACTGTTTATTCACTTGCATAGATGCTGTCTGATCTGCTGAGTTCCTCCAGCATTTTGTGTGTGTTGCTTTGGATTTCCAGCATGAGCAGAATTTCTCATGTTTAGTGTATAATCTGTAGCACCAAAGGTCCACACACACTGTTATACTAAGATATGGAATGCCTACTATTCCATACCAGACCGCACTTTGGTAAATCTGATCACCAGGCTGTCCTTCTGCCTGCATACAGGCAGAGGCTAAAGAGCAAATCTCCAGTGATTAGGTCAACAAAGGGGTGGTCATGGGAGGCAGTGGAGCGGCTACAGATTGTTTCGAGTCGGTGGACTGGGCTGTGTTCAAGGGCTCACCTGTGGATCTGAATGGATACACCACAGTTGTTATGGATTTTATTAATGCTGTTGTAGACGAGTGTCCCCCCACAAAATCATTCAGAGTTTTCCCCAACCAGAAGCCCTGGATGAACCATGAGATCCACAATCTGCTGAGGGCCAGATCAGAGGTATTTAACTCTGGTGACCAAAAAAGTTAGAAGAGGTCCAGGAACAGTCTCCAGAAAGACATCGCATGGGTGAGGCGGCAACTCTGGACTAAACTTGAAATCAATGAAGGATGGTTCACAGTTGTGCAGCTTTGAATGCTATCACCTCTTATAACGTAAAAACAAGCAACATAGAGCTTCACTTCCAGGAGCTCAACGCCTTCTATGCTCACTTTTACTGTCAAAATCATGAATTTCCTTAGCACCCTGATGATCTTGTGACTTCAGTCTCTGAAGCCAATGTGCAAGCAGCCTTCAAGAGGGCAAACCCATGAAAAGCATCTGGCCCAGATGGGGTACATATCCACGTACTGAAGACCTGTGCTGATCAACCGGCTGGAGAGTTCGCTCTGACCTGTAACCCCTCCCTCCTCCGTTTGGCAGTCTGAGATACCCACCAACATCAAGCAGACTTCACTTAGATCGGTGCCTAAGAAAAACATGGTAACCTGCCTCAATGACTATTGTCCTGTAGCACTTACATCCACAGTCATGACGTTTTGAGTGGCTGATGTTGGAACATATCAACTCCCGCCTGAGAAACGACTTGGCTCCACTCCAATTTGCCGACTGAGCAACAGGTCCACTGCAGATGTCATCTCATTGACCCTGGATCATCTGGACAGCAAAGATACAAACATCAGGATGGTCTTTTTTGACTAGAGCTCAGCATTCAGTACCATCATCCCCTCAAAAGTAATCAATAAGTTTCAAGTCCTTGGCCTCAATGCCTCCTTGTGCAATTGGGTCCTTGATTTCCTCACTTGTAGACCCCAGTCAGTTTGGAATGGCAACAGCATCTCCTCCACAATCTCTATTAGCACAGATGCACCACAAGGCAGCTTGTGCTTCTGGTTAGGTCCCCTGCTCTACTCGCTTTTACACTTATGACTGTGTGGCTAAGCACAGCTTTAATGCCATATTCAAATTTGCTGATGACACCACTGTAATAGGCTGAATCAAAAGTGTTGACAAAATAGCATATATGTAGGAGGGAGACTGAAAATCTGGCTGGGTGGTGCATTAACAACAACCTCTTACTCAATATCAGCAAGACCAAGGAGATCATTATTGACTTCAGGACGAGGATCCATGAGTCAGTCCTCATTGGAGGATCAGAGGTGGAGAGAGTCAGCAACTTTAATTTCTTTGGTGCTAGATTATGGAGAACCTGTTCTGGGCCCAGAATTTAAGTGCTATTATGAAGGAAGTGCAGTAGCGCCTTAATTTCCTTAGGAGTTTGCGAAGATTCAGCTTGACATTTAAAACTCTGACAAACTTCTATAGATGTGTGGTGGAGAGAATATTGAATGGTTGCATCACGGAAAACACCAATGCCTTTGGATGGAGAATCCTATAAAAAGTAGTGGATACAGCCAATCATTGAGTTCATCCACACGGAGCACCTTTTCAGGAAAGCAGCATCCACCATCAAGGCTGCCCACCACCCATGCCATGTTCCCTTTTTGCTGCTGCCTCAGGAGGAAGGTGCAGGAGCCTCAGGACTCACAGCACCAGGTTCAGGAACAGTTGTGTGGATGAGTGTGTGCCTATGAAAACTTGCTGTACATTCCCAAACCAAAAGCCATGGATGAACCAGGAGGCACATCATCTGTTGACGGCTAGATCTGTGGCATTTAAGTCTGGTGACCCAGGTCTGTACAAGAAAACTAGCTATGACTTGCGGAGGGCTATTTCAAAAGCGAAGAGACAATTCCGAGTAATGTTGCAGTCCACATCAGATGCACGTGAACTCTGGCAGGGTTTGCAAGACATTACTGCTTACAAAGCGAAACCCAGTAGCATGAATGGCAATGATGCCTCTCTACCCAGATGAGCTCAACGCCTTCTATGCCTGCTTTGAGAGGGAGAATAAAACTACAGCTGTGACGCTCCCAGCTGCACCTGGTGACCCCGTGACCTCTGTCTCGAAGGTTGATGTTAAGCTGGCTTTAAGGAGGGTGAACACTCCCAAGGTGGCAGGCACCAATGGAGTACCTGGTAAGGCTCTGAAAACTTGTGCCAACCAACTGACTGGCATTTTCAAGGACATTTTTTTTTTCACTGCTTCAGTCAGAAGTTCCTACCTGCTTCAAAAAGGCAACAATTATATCAGTATCTAAAAAAAAGCTGCCTTAATAACTATCATCCAGTAGTACTCACATCTACCATGATGAAATGCTTTGAGAGATAGGTCATGGCTGCAATCAACTCCTGCCTCAGCAAGGACCTGGATCCACTGCAACTTGCTTATTGCCACAATAGGTCTACGGCAGATTCAATCTCAATGGCTCTTCAGACAATACAAACACCTCTGTCAGGATGCTGTTTGTTGACTATAATTCAGTATTTAATACCATGATCAATAAGCTATAGAACCTGGGCCTCTGTACCTCCCTCTGCAATTGGATCCTCGACTTCCTAACTGGAAGACCACAACTTGTGTGGATTGATGATAATATCTCCTCCCCTCTGATGACCAACACAAACACACCTCAAGGATGTGTTACCAACCCACTGCTCTACTCCTTCTATACCCATGACTGTGTGGCTAGATATAGCTCAACTACCAACTATAAATTTGCTGATTATACAACAATTGTTGGTAGAATCTCAGATGGAGGTGAGAGGGTGTACAGGAGTGAGAAATGCCAATTAGTGGAGTGGTGTCACAGCAACAACATTGCACTCAATGTCACCAAAGCCAAAGAACTGATTGTGGACTTTAGGAGAGGCAAGATGAGAGAACAAAAACTAATCCTCATAGAGGGATAAGAAGTGGAGAGAGTGAGCAATTTCAAGTTCTGGGTGTTAAGATCTCCGAGGATCTAACCTGGTTCCAACATATTGATGCAGCTATAAAGAAGGCAAGACAGTGACTATAATTCATCAGAATTTTGATAAGGTTTGTTGGTCGCCTAAAACACTCAAAAAACTTCGATAGATGTACTGTGGAGAGCATTCTGACAGGCTGCATCGTTGTCTGGTATTGGGGGGTGGGGGAGGATGGTGGATAGTTTGCTACTGCATAGGACAAAGAAAGTTATAAAATTAGTTAATACTATCTTGGATACTAGTCTCTGTAGTATCTAAGATACCTTCAAGGAGTGGTGCCTCAGAAAGGCGATGTCCATTATCAAGGACCACCATCACCCAGGGCATGCCCTTTTCTTACTGAAGGAGGTATAAAAGTCTGAAGGCACACTCTCAGTGATTCAGGAACAGCTTTTCTCCCTCAGCTGTCCAATTCCTAAATGGACATTGAACCCCTGAACACTACCTCATTTTAAAAAAATATATATTATTTGTTTTCGCATTATTTTAGTCTATTCAATATACATATATATGCTTACTGTAATTGACTTATTTATTTTTCTATGTTATTATGTATTGCATTGAAGTGCTGCTGCTAAGTTAACAAATTTCCCGACACGTGCCGGTGATGATAAACCTGATTCTGATTCTGAGTTATGACCTGTCAACCTTTAAGCTCTTGGATCAAAGGGGGATAACTTTACTTGCCCTATCATTGAAATGCTCCCACAACTATGGACTCACTTTCAATGATATTTCATCTCATTTTCCTCAATATTTATTGCTTATTTACTTTTATTATTATTTCTTTTTGTATTTGCATAGTTTCCTGTCTTCTGCAGATTGGTTGGGCACTCAAGTTGGTGCGGTCTTTCATTGATTCTATTATGGTCATCACTCTATTATGGATTTACTGAGGATGCCCACAAGAAAATGACTCTGAGGGTTGCATATGGTGACATATGTGTACTTTGATAGTAAATTTACTTTGAACTTTGATTTATTGATTACACAAGTGAACATAAGAAGTAGGAATAGGCTAATTAGCTTCTCAAACCTGCTTTGCTGTTCAATATGCTCATGATTGATCTGCCCTAGGCCTCACTCACCAATTGTAACTATACTTACCTACTTCCATTTTAAATAATCCTAATGATATAAGCCTTCATAATCATTGGTTATGCAGGTTTCCAGAGATTTATTATCCTCTTTGGAAGTTCCAACATATGTCAGTTGCAGGTTACTGGCCCCTTGTTGTAGACTCTCCCATAAACAGAAATATCTCACCATATAGGGAACAGCTTTAAGGTTAAAAGGAGACTTATAAAGAATTCTTTTTTTTTTACACAGAGAGAGTGCTAGTTGTCTGGAACATATTGTCAAGGGAGGTGGTGGAAACAGACACAGTAGCAATGTAGACAGGCACATAACAGGCAGGGAATTGGCAGGCACAAAACAGTCAGGAAATGTAGACTATGTGCAGGCAGAGTGCAGTTTAAAAAGGTTCCATTGTTGGCATGAATATCATGGGCCGAAGAGCCTGTTCTTGTTTTTTACTGATTTATGATCTAATACAGATAAAAATACAGATGTAATTTCCTCAGCAGCTCATGATGGAACATCTCTTATCACAGGAGTTATCCTAGTGAATCACTTCTGGACTGACTCCAATGCCAGTATTTCCTTTCGGAAATAAGGTAACCATAACTGTGCACAGTACTCCAAGTGCTGCTTAACCAGTATATTGTTCAATTATATTTCTGTCTCAAAACACCAACCCTTTAGCAATACAGGCCAATGTACCATTTGCCTTCTTGAGTTCTTGCTGCATCTAAGTTAGGGGTTGTGAATGTGAATGTGAGAGGAGGGAAGCGTGGTGAATTTCAAGAGTATAGTGAGGAAGGAGAGTTTGCTGGGTGGCACGAAGGCTATGAATAGAAAGCTGCAAACAGACAAGCATAGAGCAGCATTCTTAATAGCTCTTGTCAGCTCATTAATAACACACACTCAGTGTATTAGGTACACCTGTATACCTGCCTGTTGATGGAATTATCAGCCAATCATGTGGCAGTAATTCAAAGTATAAAAGCATACAGACATGATCAGACTAAACATCAGAATGGGGAAAAATGTGATCTAAGTGAATCTGATTGTGGAATGATTGTTGGAATCAGTGGTTTCATTGTGGTTTGATTATCTCAGAAACTGCTGATCTCCTGGGATTTTCAAATACAAGTTTGTCAACTTTACAGAGAATGGTTCAGAAAACAAAAAAAAAGCATCCAGTGAGTGGTAGTTTTGTTTACAAAAACACTTCTTAATGAGAGAGGTCTGAGGAGAATGACCAGATTGGTTCGAGCTGACAGGAAGGTGATAGTAACTCAAATAACCACATGTTACAATAGCAGGGTGCAGAAGAGCATCTCTGAATGCACAACATGTAAAACTTTGAAGTGGACGGGTACAGCAGCAAAAGACCATAAACCATACACTCAATGGCCACTTTGTTAGGTGCAGCAGGTACTTAATAAAGTGATTCTCTGAGTGTACTTTATTGATGACTACAGTGAAATGTCTAAATTAATCTCATGCCTCTTGAGTCTTGAGTTAGTGGCCTATAACACATATGCAGAGTCTACCCCAGGGGGCCATACAGGTTTTTCACTCCACTATCCAGGAGGTCTCCTAAAACATCAGTATCAAGATTTGAAATACTTATTGGTATCAGATTAAAACTGCCCCACTAAAGTCAGTCCTTTAAGCAAATGTGTGAGTATTAAGTTGTTGTTCCTTTTTTTGCACTGATTATTTTTGTAATTCATGGTAATTTTTGTGCTGCTGCAAAACAACAAATATCAACAACATCATATATGTCAGTGATAATAAGCTTGATTCTGAGATGTAATATATAATTAAAATCTAATTAACTGATAGGGCAAATCATACTTTGCCACTGGCCTCAAAGAAAGCTCTAACAAATATTTAGTGACCTGCGTATGGACTTCCCATATTCTGCATTGGTTGCTTCCACCCTGGGGATCGCTGACATCCAATAACAGTGATATGATCCAACTGGTTGAGCTACCAGTCACATTAAGGAATCCTTACAGACTGCAGACTGGAAAGTAAGAAGCAACATTTTCAAAAGACGATTAAAATAATGAAGTATCACAGACACACACAAAATAAAACTGATTATTCATCTGAGGGAATTACAATCCATACATAAATTTAGTTTTGGAGGGCCCAATAATTCCTTCGGCAGAACTACTTAGTTGGGCAATAATGTTTAGTAAATTATTTAAACCATTACACTTTATAAGAGTGCGTGTAGCAATTTCAGTGTTTTTCAAAGCATATGAAGCTTGAAGGTCCCTGGTTGTCATTACTTCGCTGATTTAATAAGATTACTTTCAATAAGAAAAGCTGCAGTATGTCTTTAAGAGAAGCAAAAATCTATGGCACCAATTTCTGAATTCCCCCATTTAACTTCACACATGCCGACTCCATGGTTGCTCGCAGCTTTGCCATCAAAGTCTAAGCCACTTAGTTTTAAAAGAGAACTACTTGCAATAAATTATCCCCCAGAAAAGCACAACATCAAGTTATCTCACCCCTCTGTTCTCCTGATACTGTAAAGTTCTTTCCCCAACCAAAACAATATGCTCAGAATATCAGTTTAATTCTTGAATAGCATCTTCAAAGAAAACTTGAAAAACATTTTGAATGGATTTTGTACACATCCAGAGCAGTCTCAGTCTTTGACCATCAATTGGAAAGGAGGAGCAGGAATACCTCAATCAGCCCTTCAAGGATTTCTGCCATTTAATACTGGCTGATTATTTATTGCAACACCATTATTAATTGCTCTTCCCCCATGCATTTTCTTAAATGTATTCAGCAACTTAGTGTCTACAGCCTTCTAGCTCTGAGCAAATAAATTTCTCCAAGCAGTTATATTGTAAATTCCCCCACTAGCTAGCTGCACCATCTTCTCTGCTGTCTTTTGAGCACTGTCAGAATCTCCTCAGTGAGGTCTCCTTTCTTCCTTCAAAACTCCAGAGCTAATCTTATTGACAAAAGAAATAAGGCTCTGTCATTACCCCAGCATTCTTTTCAGTTTTTTTAGTGTAACATTGTACCTTATCTTAAAAAAAACTCTTGCAGGAGTAGAGCTAATTTCCATAACTAATTGAAAGCTAAGTGACAGAATCATTACCCCAGAATCAAGGCCACCTAAATCTTGGTGGTCAAGTATCAGTCGGCACAAAGCATTTACATGTACACATGTTCATGAAGCTTGTTGGCTTAATCCCAGCAGGGTATGAAGATGTGCCATTAATTTAATATGTAGAAGACAAAGGCCATCTACCAACCTGTACCCGCTACCCCATACTGACCTCTGACAATAAAAGTTCATGTTGTGACGATCGAAAGCTTGGTCAATTTCCCATATCTTGGGGATCGCCTCAACAAAAACAACATGAATGAGTTAACACACCACCAACTTCAGAATCAGATTCCAAAATCAAGCTTATTATCACTATTGTATGTTGTGAAATTTGTTGTTTTGCAGCAGTACTGCTCAATACATAAATGTTATTATAAATTCCAGTAAGAATATATAAAAAATAAATAAATTGTGCCAAAAATGAGCAAAATATTGAGATTATGTTCATGGAGTGTTCAGAAATCTGATAGCAGAGAGACAGACATTGTTCCTAAAACAGAGACTGTGGGTCTTCAGGCTCCGATACCTCCTCAGTGATGGTAATAATGAGAAGAGGGCATGTCCTGGATAGTGAGGGTGATTCTCAGTGGATGCCACTTTCTTGAGGCATTGTCTATTAAAGATGTCCTTCATGATGGGGGGGGGCTTGTGCCCACGATGAAGCTGGCTGAGCTTACAGTCCCTGCAGCTTTTTCCAATCCTGTGCACTGGCACCTCCATATTAGACAGTGATACAACCAGTCAGGAATGCTCTGCATGGTACATCTGTAGAACGATGCCCAAGTCTTTGGTCTTACCAAATCTTCCCAAGCTCCTTATGAAAGATAGCCAATGACATGCCTTCATATCTGTGTCAATATGTTGGGCCCAGGATAGATCTTCAGAGATGTTGACAGCCAAAAGCTTGAAACTACTCACATTTTTCATTGCTGGCCTGTTGATGAAAAATGCTGTGTATTCCCAATTTTCCCTTCCCGAGTCCACAATCAATTCCGTGGTCTTACTGACAGCAAGGTTGTTCAGTGCGCCAGCACAGGCTTTGGTTGATTGAGGAAAAGGGTGTTTCAAGATCAAACTGATAGTGTTGGCACACAGCGTATCGTCTAATGGGCATCAGTGATCCCTGCCCCGTGTGTCTGAGATCTTGAGGATCAACAGCAGATGCTTCAATGCACTAGGAACACACCAGCAACCCTGCCTCAACAAAATCCCTGAACAAATCAACATCAGTGTCCTCCTCCAGGTCAACATACACAGCTTTAGTTGCACTCATCTGGCAAACTAGAGGAGGAGCATTCATGATGGAATTCCAAACCAAAGGACATGCATCAGGAGCACACGGATGCAAGTTTGAGGTACAGCCATCAGGACTCATATTGAATTCAACAATATCATTAATTTATCTTTCTGAAAAAACTGATCAGTCCCACTGCAAGCTGAAAGATCACACCACCTCACTAAGTATTCACCTTCCAGCCCACCAACCACCTTCTGCCCACCTATGACAGAGTCTGCAGCTCCTTTGACACATCAGAAGCCACAGAATTAAGAGTGAAAGTCAAAAGCTTTCTAAAAATTCATATACACTACATAATCTTACTGCCACTCTGAATTATCTGCCTGTGGCTTCCTGCATTGTTCCAACAAGGTTCAACTTAAACTTGAGGAATAGCACTTTATCATTTGTAAAGCCTTGAGGTCTCAATATTGAATTCAACATTACTTACTCCTTCAAAAAGAACTGACCAGTTCTGCTGCAAGATTATCCACCTGCAATATCAATCCAGGCTTTATCTCTCCAAAGTCACCAAGACATTTCCCATATTCTCAGTTTGGTTCCGGGTCTCAGTAACAGCCCTGACCTGTACTTCACAGCTTATGTATTTACATTTAGTATTATCTTAACTTGTTTTTGTATGCAGTAATAGATCCAGAGTAACAATTGCTTCGTTCTCCTTTACACTTGTTTACAAGAAAAGACATTAAACAATTTTGAATCTTTAATCTCTTGAAAGTATGTTTTTTCATACACTAGTGCTGTAGATTGCTGTGACATAATCTTTAATGGATTTCCATTTCTCCTGCTGCATTATATTTAAATAACAGGAATAGCTTGATTTTAAATGTGCCTGATAATTTTTTTTTGTTTCCCCCCCCCCCAAATGTGCCTTTATTAATGTATGAGAGTTGGCGTCAGTGGCCTTTAAGTATGAGTTTACAAAGGGAGTTTATTTATGAAACAGAATGTTCGAGACAAATTGGTAGAGAGCAGCATGAACTGCGGGAGTCAGCAGTTAGGCTTGACTGCTCTACGTGGGTGGGCTGCTGGTTCAACCACCCTGATTTCCCTGTGCATACTGAATGACCCTGACTTATTAATCTCCATGTCTTTAAGACTTGTCTATCTGGTGTAGTTCCTGCCCTAACCCCCTCCTCCCAACACACAGATCCAGACCCAGAAGCACACACTCACCTCCCAAACTAGTTCCATTACTTTTTATTTGTATCACTTTTGGCTTCACTGACCACCAGGATAACACAGAAACACACTGTGTTCATTCTTCCACATTTCTCTGTGTGGATTCCAGCAGTGGAGTCACATCAAAACAAATACATCCAAACAGAGAAGGAAATTAAAGAGAAATTGTAGTTACTAAAATCAGTCACGATCACAGTGTTTATTGAATGGAATAAATTGATGCACAGACCCTTTCAGTTATAATATTTTGAATATATTTCATGACAATTAATTTGCTGGTTAAAGGCAGATTGATCAAAGGTAATTATGTGGAACTCCTTATCACGGTTTTGCTGGGGCCTGAATTTTCCCCTGTGGTGAAGTCTGCATTGGGTTTTCTGGTTGCTGCTTTAACCATGGCAGATTGTTTTATTTTGGTATTATTCCAGTAGTTTATAGCGAGCTCCCAAAACTGAGTCCCATTGAGAATCCAATCAGTCAAATCAACTTTAGACAAGACAGTAATATAGATCCTTGAATGTTGAACTTTGCACTTGTTCTCCCACTGATGGCTAGGTTCTGAAATGTACTGTTAAACCAGATGACCCCATTGCTACATCAACAGTTAGCTGCAGAGACACACTAATAAACAACTCATGGCTCTATTACTCATGAGTACTATACTAGTTGATAAAGATGTCAGCATGTTGCCACAATAGGCTTCCTTTTTTCAGCCTGCTTCTCCCATACATTCACTGAAAATTTCATTTATCAATTCAACTTATCTTACTTATTATTTTGATATCTCTTGCAAATGGATAAGCTATCCCTAGGAGCCATAAAACATAAAAAAAAGTACAGCAGAGTACGGGCCCTTCAGCCCATGATGTTGTTGCCAACCTTTTAACCTACTCCAGGATCAATCTAACCTTTCCCACTCACATATCCTTTCCTTTCATCCATGTGCCTATCTACCAGCCTCCTAAATGTCCTTAATGTATCCATCTCTACCACCAACTGTGGCAGCGCATTCCATGCACCTACCAATCTCTGTGTAAAAAAAAATGTACCTTGCACTCCCATCCCAAAACTTCTGCCCAACCACCTTAATATAATGCCCGCTGGTATTAGCTGTCAACAATATCAATGCCTCATATTATACATACGAATCAGGTCACCTCTCATCATCTCTTACTCCAAAGAGGAAAGCCCTAGCTCAATCAACCTTTCCTCTTAAGACACATTTTCTAATCCAGGCAAATTTCTGATAAATCTCTTCAGCACTCTCCCTGAAGTCTCTACACTCTTATAATGAGGCGACAAAACTGAACAATGTACTCTTAAGTGTGGTCTAACCATGGCTTTATAGAGCCGCAACATTTCCTCATGGTTCTTGAACTCATTCTCCTGACCAATAAAGGCCAACACACACCATACACCTTCTCTCCAACCCTCATCCACTTGTGTACCAACTTTGAAGGATAAATGGTAGTGAACTGCAAGATCCGACTGTTCCTCCACCTTGCCATTAACCCTGTATCAATTTCAACCTTCCAAAGTACATAAATTTAGATTTTTCCAGTTTCTGCCACTTCTCAGCCCAGCTCGGATTCCTATCAATTCCCGTATCCTACAACAACTTTCTACACTATCCATAACATCGCCAACCATTGTGCCAGCTGAAAATTTAAAACCCACCTTTCCACTTCCTCATTGTCATTTATAAAAATCATTAGGAACAAGGGTACCTGAACAAATCCCTGCAGCACACCTTTGGTCACTGACCTCTAGGTAGAAAAGTCTTCATCAATTGTTACACAAGCCAAGTTTAGAATCTACGCAGCCATGCCTCTTGACTTTCTGAATTAACCTGCTATGGGGGATCTTGGTGAACGCCTTACTAAAATCCATACCCACATCCACTGCTCTACCTTCATCAATATGTTTTGTGACTTCTTCAAAGAATTTAATCAGGCTCATGAGGCATGACCTACCCCTCACAAAGCAATTTTGACTATCCCCAATTAGACTTGCTTCTCCAAATGTTCGTAAAAAAAAGAGTCCTCTCCAGAAGTTTGCCCATCAGTAATGTAAGACTCATTGGTCTACAATGTCCAGGATTACCTTTTTTGAACAAAGGAATAATATTTACCATCCTCCAATCATCTGGTATTACTCCAGTGGCCAGTGAGGATGCAAAGATCATTCCCAAACACGCAACAATCTCTTTCCTTGCATCTCATTGTAACATGGGTATTTTGCACCTGGTCAGGGAACTTACTTATCTTAATGTTTTTCAATAGTTCCAAAAAACATCCTCTTTTTTAAGATTGAAATGTTTCAGCATATCAGCCAGTTCTATGCTGTTCTCACATTTGTCAAAGTCCCTCTTCACTGGTGAATAATGAAATAAGATATTCATTAATGACTTCCTCTACCTCTTCTGACTCCAGGCACATTTCCTTTTCTATCCCTGACTGCTTCAACCTTCACTCTAGTCATCCTCCTGTTCCTCACATAGGTGGAGGAACAGATGGATCTTGGAGTTCACTACCATTTATCCTTCAAAGTTGGTACACAAGTTGATGAGGGTTGTAGAGAAGGTGTATGGTGTGTTGGCCTTTATTAGTCAGGAGAATGAGTTCAAGAGCCATGAGCAAATGTTGCAGTTCTATAAAGCCATGGTTGGACCACACTTAGAGTACATTGTTAAGGTGTTTTCCTTAATTCTACTCGCCAAGGCCTTCTCATGTCCCCCTCTGGCTCTTCTAAGCCCTTTCTGAAGCTCTTCCTGGCTACCTTATGACTTTCAAGAGCCCTGTCAGATCTTTGCTTTCTAAACCTTAAGTTTCCTTCTTCCTCTTGATTCGATGTACCGTATCTCTTGTCAACCATGGTTCCTTCACTGTACCCTCCTTTCTTTGCCTCAATGGGACAATCTATCTAAAACCCCATGCAAGTGTCCCCTAAACAACCTCCATATTTCCATTGTGCATTTTCTTGAGTACATCTCTTTCCAGTTTATGCTCCCAAGTTCCTGCCTAATAGCTTTGCAATTTGCCCTCCCTCAATTAAATACTTCTCCATACCATCTGCAGGGAGTTACCTGTTTATTTTATAAGACCACAGACAATAAGCATAAATCTTCTCTAACCCTCAGGAAACTTTGCTCTCTTGGCTGTGATTACAAATATACTTAACTGGTCAGACCTAGTTAACACAGCCGATGTGAAACAGTTCTCATGACTTGGTTTTCTTCATATCATACATTTGTTGCGAAATTAAGCAAAGTCAGGATATAGCTTCAGGCATCTTATCTACTTGCGATAAGAAACACTTTACATTTTGATGGCTTGATCATGAAGCAGGAAGTGTTTGATGATCAAAAAGAAACAAATGCCAACAAATTCAAACATTGAAAATCCAAAATAAATAAAAGAGCTCTCTGGAAATACAAACTCCATTTCCAGAAAAGTTGGGATATTTTCCAAAATGCAATAAAAACAAAAATCTGTGATATGTTAATTCACGTGAACCTTTATTTAACTGACAAAAGTACAAAGAAAAGATTTTCAATAGTTTTACTGACCAACTTAATTGTATTTTGTAAATATACACAAATTTAGAATTTGATGGCTGCAACACACTCAACAAAAGTTGGGACAGAGGCCTATTTACCATTGTGTTACATCACCTTTCCTTTTAATAACACTTTTTAATCATTTTGGAACTGAGGATACTAATTGTAGTAGATTTGCAATGGGAAATTTTGTCCATTCTTGCTTGATATAAGGCTTCAGCTGCTCAACAGTCCGTGGTCTCTGTTGTCTGATTCTCCTCTTCATGATGTGCCATACATTTTCAATAGGAGATTGATCTGGACTGGCAGTGGGCCAGTCAAGCACACGCACTCTGTGTTTACAAAGCCACGCTGTTGTAGCCCATGCAGAATGTAGTCTGGCATTGTCCTGTTGAAATAAGCATGGACGTCCCAGGAAGAGACGTTGCCTTAATAGCAACATATGTCTCTCTAAAATCCTAATATACACCTCAGAGTCAATAGTACCTTCACATACATGCAACTCACCCATGCCGTGGGCACTGATGCACCCCCATACCATCACAGATGCTGACTTTTGCACCTTTCGCTTATAACAATCAGGATGGTCGCTTTCATCTTTGGCACTGAGAACTGGACGCCCGTTTTTTCCGAAAACTAGTTGAAATGTGGATTCATCTGACCACAGCACATGGTTCCACAGTCTTTCGGTCCATCCGAGATGAGCTCGGGCCCAGAGAACTTGCCGGTGTTTCTGCATAGAGTTGATGTATGGCTTCCTCCTTGCGTAATACAGTTTCAAGTTGCATTTCTGGATGCAGCGACGGACTGTGTTAAGTGACAATGGTTTTCCGAAGTACTCCTGAGCCCAGGTAGGTATAATTGTCACAGTAGCATGACAGTTTCTTAGGCAGCGCCGCCTGAGGGCTTGAAGATCACGCGCATTCAGCAGTGGTCTCCGACCTTGCCCTTTACGCACTGAGATGTCTCTGAATTCTCTGAATCTCTTCACAATATTATGTAGTGTAAATGTTGACAGACCTAAATTCTCTGCAATCTTGTATTGGGAAATGTTCCTTTTGAACTGACTAACAATTCTCTCACGAATTTTGGCACAAAGGGGTGAGCCACAACCCATCCTTGCTTGCAAAGACTGAGCCTTTGATGGATGCTACTTTTATACCCAGTCATGATACCTCACCTGCTACCAATTAGCCTGATTAATGTGGAGTCTTCCAAACTGGTGTTACTTGAATATTCTGTGCACTTTTCAATCTTATTTTAACTCTGTCCCAACTTTTGTTGAGTGTGTTGCAGCCATCAAATTCTAAATTTGTGTATATTTACAAAACACAATTAAGTTGGTCAGTAAAACTATTGAAAATCTTTTCTTTGTACTTTTGTCTGTTAAATAAGGGTTCACGTGAATTAACATATCACAGATTTTTGTTTTTATTGCATTTTGGAAAATATCCCAACTTTTCTGGAAATGGGGTCTGTACATAGCACATCAACTGGCCTCTCCAGACAGAATGAATGATTACACATTTCACACAATGCTTTACAATTTTATCACCCATGACTTTTGTAAGTTACGTAATTTGATAGCAATATGCAAAGTAAAATGGAACCAAAAAAAAAGTAATTTAAATGCTTGATGACAACAAAACCTAAATTAATGCCACTCTATTCATTGTTTTAATCTGCTGCAGTGCCTGGTAAAGACTTTGTAGGTCACCTCAACTTAAAATCTGTCTTTGACACGTGCATCATTGACAGAATTCCACAATACACAATCCACTATAATCTTCCTAGGACTCAGTCTAGCAAAAAATCAAAATGCACCCAACAGATGGAAAATAAAAGGCTTCTCAAGCAGATAAACTAAAACACAATGGAGAACAATTTCTGATATCAATTTGTGACCTCATCTCTTTCTTTGGAGAAGTGGAAGGCATCTTAAGAAAATTCGCAAACATCATAATTTTAATCATCTGTAAGAAAGATGATATTCTTCTGGGGCATGTACAGAGGAGTCTCCATGCTGTCTGCTGCTAGGAAAATTCTTGAAATCATCATCCTCAACTGACCTCTCCAGAGGCCAGAGATCTGTTTCCAGAATCAATCTCTGTCAACAGGTGCCATGATTATCAATGCATGTCAAATCCAAGAAAAATTCCTGATGGCACACCAATCACTGGATCTGATGAAACCCATCCTCGTAAAAGGGTTTCAACTCTTTTACCTCAGACAATGAAAATCCTTCTTAAAGTTGGCTGTTTTCAAAAATTTGTTAGCATTCTGTATGTGTTATGCAATGACTTACAAGCCATAATCCGAACCTATGTGCAAAAGTTCAGACTGAGGTTCAAAAAGGCTATGTCAATGCTTCAATCCTTATCCCATTCCTCACTGCAATACTGCACCTCCTTTCCAACAATGTCCCTGCTCGAATGGAGCTAATTCTACAGGATGAATGGAATACAGTTCAACCTTTAAAACCAAGATCACCCTATGCTAAGTCATTTACAATATGCAGACACTGTTTGCATACATACATATTCAGAGACTAAGCTTCAAGTCACTGATGACGTTTTTTCACCAAAGCACATGAGGGGATGGGCCTTAGAAAACCTTTGGAAGACAGAGTTCCTTTAACCTGTCTCCCTGCTGCACAATATCACCCTCTGATATTACAATGCAGCCTTGGAAAATGTGGATCACTTTCCATTTCTCAGAAACCACTTCTTTTCGCAGGCAGACTACACAGAAGGAACTCATTAGTGTCTCAACTGCCCTCAACTATTGTCATGCTATACAATAAACAAAAGAAAGTCATTGCCAAAGTCAAAATGATAATAATACACTGATACAATAGTTAATGCTCTTCTTAAATTAAACAACAAAGATGGATATTTCTTAATAATTGCAATAAATCATTTGGGAGAGTTTGATGTTGCCAAGAGGCACTTAAGATGAAATATTGGTCCATTAAACATCACAATTTCCTCACTACTAGAACATTGATCCTTAACTTTCACATGTGTACATGTTGGTTTACGTTTGTATTTCCATATGCATTAGTTATATTAATTATTCACACAAAAGATTCTGAAGATGCAAGAAATCTTTAGCAAACCACACATGACGAGCTCAGCAAGTCAGGCAACATTTGTACAGTTAACATTTAGGCCAAGACCCTACATCTTGACCTGAAACATCCACTGTTTATTCCCCTCCGTAGACGCTCACTGACTTGCTGAGTTCCTCCAGTATTTTGTGCATGTAGCCATATGAACTAAACTTGCATATGTGCATATTAGAGGCCATTGGTTACATACATTTATAAAATCTGAACTTTTCTTTCGAACACCATCTTCAGAAATCTTAAATCCTAATCATTATTGTTCTGAAAGTCCTAGGTGCATTTATGAGCATTTAATCATAAAAAAAAGTCAGATTTTTTTTAAAGTCTGTGACCAAACTGTTAAAAGTTCAGCTCTTCAATCTGAATGATTCACTGTGACTCAACTAGAATAATAGGCAGGATATTTTGGACATTCAGATGTTCACACACTTGTTATACTTTTATCCCATACCTTATAAATGTTCTCCAATTTATAAATTAACTTTATGAATACATATTAGATAATTACTGGTCACTTGTGGGTGCAAATTGCAAAATCATGAGGTTCATTCAGCCTTAAGGAACATAATGGTAATCAAATTTGTAACATTTTGAGGAACACACTCTCAATGAACTATTTTGGTGTGAGCTGGTTTTCTCAATGATCATGATAGAATTCATCACAAAGCAGAATATACATGCATGTTTTTGCAATGATTCCTTTGCATATTTTGTAAATATATTAAACATCAAAGCAACACAGAAGTGGTAACAGATCTTCATTTTATTGGGTTAAATGCAGACATGTTGAAGGAACCCGACAGGTTCATTGAAGGACCTATATTGCTGTCTTTTGGAAAGAGCAATAGGTTGGGATTTTGTAGGCTTCTTTAAGAGGCAGCTATTTACTGCAACACCAACCTATTTAAATAAATATTACATCTGAATCCATATGGCTGTCTGGGTGAGATTAAACAAATTATAACATGAATAAATATATGCCAATTCAGAAAATCCATCACTGAATCATCACTCACTTTCACACCTGAATGTTAACAAAACTGACATCTCTAACAGTTAAGTCTCTGTGTTAGTTTTCCTCGTTCATATGGGGGCATTGTTTTAACATTCAAGCTTATTTACACTCAGTAGACAAGGCCCCCACTGACTCTTGGGTGGGGGTTAAGCAACTGGAAAACACGCAGTGGTAGAGAGGTAGAACTTCAGGAAGTGAAAGAGTCCCTGTACCACTGCCGTATTAAGCATAACCCTCGCTAGTTAGTACAGTACAGCACAGTCTGTGAGAAGTTTAAAACTCAAATGGTCCCAAATTTAGAAATTTCATTCAGGTTAGATGTCTGAAAGTCTCCCTTAATTTGCTTCATAATGATTTTTATAAATTCTTGGTAGCATTTTCTAGTTGAGAGGAAGTTAAATTATCCATCCACTCTCATCAATGGCAAAAGCATTTTGAAATTGGTACCTGATGAATCAGATCATTCAAAAGCTGATTTTCATGTTTTCCATATATGGTTTGCTTCTTTTCAATCCCTTCTTTGGTTATAACATGTAAACTTCAACCCCATCGTTCCCCATCAAATTACATTAAATATGACTATTGCCTTCATTTCTCACAATGTCCTCCAAGATCAATATATTTATATAATTTATGCTCATCAAAGTATGAGCCAAAAAAGGACATAATCATAACAAGTATGATATTCTCATACATGCCCCACCTTATGAAAAATATAAGTACAGAGAAGCTGCAATTTTTTTTGTGAACTCTGATTAGTTAGAGTTATTTCAATTGTGGAATTTTCTAGAAATATAAATTAGTATTTGGAACAATAAAATTTAGCCCTCAAAGGAGCAGAACCAATTCAAACCCACTGCTCATTCCTATATAGCTTGTCTCATGGCAGTCCACGTTTGATGTCCAGATGAACAACAAATACGGCAGATCCAGAATGTCAGCAACATTTTCATATCTCCATCAAGCGATCATTGCCCACAATTACTGCATTCACATGCTTTGCTGCAAAAACAAAGAAAGAATGTATGAAAAGAAAATTTAAGGAAATAAGTTTGTAGTGTTGATTAA